>NC_134023.1:54491476-55148143 GCF_040712315.1 Castanea sativa | reverse complement strand
GTTAGATTTGGTTTTGTTTTGGGTATTTGGTTAAATTGATGTGTGGGTATCTATTTATGGTGTCTGATTAAAAATAGAGCAATAGATTATTCTACAAAAAAATATAAGCCACACGAACAGGGTAGGAATAAAAAATGGCAATTGGGCTTTTTCCTGATCTAGGTATTTTAGAAGTATTGACGTGGATCTCTTTGAGGGATGCTGTTATGATCTAGGTTTTTCGATTAGGAGTAGTTTTGTTTAATTAGTTTAAATAGATGAGTTAGATTTGGGTTTGAGGGATTTTGGTTAGAAGTTGTTTTGTTTAGGGTGTCTGAACGCAGAGTGTTTGTTAAAATGCCTAGGTGTTTTGCTCTTCTTTTTCTTCTTTTTTTAGAATTTGATTTTTGATAACATACCTCCTATTTCATTTTGCCAGCCCCTAATAGAAATGAATAATAGGATGAAATTACCCTTTAACTTTAACTTTTGTGATTTTACTTTACTGTTATATAAATCTCCACGTGGAACAAAGTCTAACTAAGGAAGAAGCTAAGTTGGTTCTAAGTAGTAATGGAAGTAGTAAACGTAGAATGCATGGATCTTTTTAACGCTCTTTGATTTATTATTATTTTGTTGCTTATTGTGTTGATGTTAAGGACTTAATGTCAAATTTATTTTGTATAGGTACTATTATTTTAGTCCTGGGCACAATTTGATGTGTTTTGATGTCTGTGTTTGTGGTTCACAAGTAGAGGGATATCACTCCACTGGATGTGAATGGCGATGTTGGGGTCTTAGACAAAGATGGTGAGGTACATGTCTTTGATATCACGGTTTCTGATTTCTTTTTATATCAGGTAGTGATAGTTAGTTTCTTTGAAAGCACTCAAACTTAGTTTTGTTTGTAGAAAAAACTAAGCAAAAAAGGACTGCTAACTTATTGGTTTCATTTTTGTTCAATATTTTTATTTGTTACTTTAAATTTTTTTTCCTTTTCAGTTATTCTGCAAAGTTTAGTCCTTTTTCCATAAGGATTATGTCAGTGATATGCCTCCTTTTTTTTCCGTACAGATAAATCACCTATGGTGGACTTTTATGCTTTAAAACATTGAAACAATGAAAGCTAATCGCAAGCAACATATGCAATTAGTACTTTCCTAAGTCCAACGATTTCTTCTTTTCTATTTTGTTTAGTGACATTTAGTGCTGCCACTATTTAACTAAAAGTGAGTTGGTACTTCCTTTTTTTTGTTTTATTGAAATTATTTACAATCTGTGGAGTCGAAGATAAATGCTACGTTAATGGAAAATTATTTTGATGTATCATGTAACTTCAATTTGTTTCGCTCAAGGACAATTAGTGGCGCCCCTATTTAACTTCAGCTGAGTTTTGTTTTATTGAAGTCATCTACAATTTGTGGAATTGAGGATGAATGTTATGTTAATTGAAAATTTTTATTGATGTAGCATGCAACTAATTAGCAAATGCCATTAGTATTTTAAGTAATTCAAATTGAATATTTAAATGCAATTCTTTTTAGTAGATAAAAAGTTGTTACTTCATGTTATTGCTTTAACATATGTTTCACATTCATGTTCACTGTTGTTAACATGTTTATATACACTGTAGCATTTATCCGTGTATGTATAAATTAATGAATTTTATGGGGGATGGATGAGCAATTATGATTTATGCACCTCTACTCATAGCTACAAAATCATTATTCCTATTGTATTCTATGATAGTGGTAAATTAAATTATTTCATAGAGAATCCCTATAGGCTTTAAACGCTTATATTTTGGTTGAGTTATATAATTTCTTATATGGATGCAAATGGAGCCTTAATTTCATCATATTGTATATCATTCTTCAATATTAAAGGGGAAAAAAAAAGCTCTTTATAGTTTCTTTTAAGTGGTTTCTATCCAGTATTGTATAAATTTATTTTAGAAGTTAATGGATACAATCTTAATTTTTGTCAAGTTTCTTAAAAATGCATCACACTTTTTAGATGAATTTTTCCCACTTGGAATTTGTTGAATATAATATGGGAAACATATCATTTGGTTTCTACAACTATTTTGCTCCTGAGGAAATTTACTTGAGGTTAGGCTGAATTTTTTATAAATGTAATTGTCTTATCAAAGTTGGTGCTAAATTTGATGTCTAAACTTCTTGAATATTTGCAGTTTTAATTTAGCCTCATTTTATTTTTCTCTGTTTGGATAAATTAGCTTCATTTGATCTAAATTATAGCTTCGTTTGATCTACTTCTTCTCAAATGAAGAAGTTTTAAGACAAAGAACATGAAGCTGACAACAATCAAGTTGGCTTCTCCACCAAATTTCTTCCAAGGATATTCTCATCGTTCTCTTTTTAACTTTCTTTTTTTGGCTAATATTTTGTATCCATCACAGGGGATGTTACCAACCATTTTAGTTGCTTATAATATATTTGAAAGAAATATATTTGTTATTGTTGCAGTTCATAAATATACTATAATCCAATCATTTATAAATTTGATTGTGATAGTTATCTATGTATTTAATTTGAAATTCATACTAGGTATTATTTATCACATGTTGCTCCTCTTTATAATTTGGTTCTCTATGTTCTTTTTATTTTGTTGTTTACAAGTTCTTTGAGGGCTTCTTTTTTTAATTATTTTTCCTGGCGTTGTGATGTAAAGGTCAAAGAGTTCACAAATCACAGTGATTGAGGCATGTAATTGTGATTGAGGCATCTAATTGTGTTACAATGAATATCATAATTTAATGGTAAGTTTAGGGATTTTCCCCTTTATTTCTATTGATTTTAAAAAATATATATATTCGAACGTGTAAAAAAAAAAATTCGAATATGTAATAGAATGTAAACTTGGCAAAGAAACAGGAAATTAGGAACAATGGGTATTTTGTTCTTTGAAATTTATTGCTCTGCATCTTGCCATCCTATATCTATGGTAAGCTTTTTTGTGGCAGACGTTATTCTTTTGATGGACAATTTCTACTTGAGCATAATTCTTCTGAGAAATTTTTAATTTGCAAATTCTATTAAATAGCTTACTTGCTGCAAGTAATTTGATCTCTGCTAATTTCTATGTTTTGTGTCATACTATTTTCAATCTTAATGCAATTTTCAATTTTAGGTTGTTTAAGTTAGACTAATAGAACCACAAAAACGCAAGAGTTAGGGAGAGAAAAAACAAGTAGCTGCTTTGTTTTTGGAAGGGATTGGGTTATTTTTAGTCTGTTTTGGGTTAGATTTTTGGTCTTTTAGGTATGGGAGCTACTTATGGGACAATCAATAATGGTATTGGTGTGGTGTTGATGGGTATGATGAGGCCTGAAATGAAGATGAAGTGCATTGTCCCAATTGTAATGGCTAGAATGCTTGGTTATGCACATTTTGATTGGTATGCCAATTGATATTATTGGTGATGTTGGTGTTAGGTAAGTTTATAGATTTTTATTTTTGTATATTTAATTTTATACAAGTATACTGAATTGTGCATTCAGTTATTGGGTGGGCTTGCTATTTGGGGTTGGTTTTTAAAGTTAATTGTTGTTCATGTTTCAATTTCAAACCACCTATTAATTCATTTGCTTAGTTACATCTTGATTCAATTTGCATAGGTAGTTTACATTTGTTCTAGAGTTCACTTTATGCGTTGACTCCACTAATTCTAAGTTCTAACTATGTCCATTGCGTTTGGATCTAGCACGCAGTTAACAATTTGAAGTTGTTTTAATTAGATGAGCTTGGCTCATTGGTGTGGTAAGCTTGACATATTAACAAGGAAAACATTTTGTTTTTTCCTCTTCATTGGAAATTGAAGAGTGAAAAAATAGAATGTTTTCAAAGTATGTGTTGTGAGTTAAGGCTATGTTTTATCTCTATAAACCCAAAACTTATTATTAAAAAAAAAAAATCACCCCAACATAAAAGGGCTTTAGTTTGTGGTAAATTTGCTTTGGGTTGGTGCCTGTGTATTTTCAATGACATATGATGCTCACTATGTGCTTCATATTTTGTTTCTAGACGGACACCATTGTAACATAAGATATATATATATATATATATATATATATATATATATATATATATATATATATTTTTAAATTCTATAAAAGATAATTGGAGTTGATTTTAAATGGAGTGATATTGTATTTTATAGATAGTATTCCTGCAAGTAGGACAAATGA
This sequence comes from Castanea sativa, assembly GCF_040712315.1. Lineage (NCBI taxonomy): Eukaryota > Viridiplantae > Streptophyta > Magnoliopsida > Fagales > Fagaceae > Castanea > Castanea sativa. The sequence goes on along the minus strand of NC_134023.1, from coordinate 55,143,954 downwards.
GGGGCTGTATAAAATGATCCCGCGCATTGTGCGGGTTAAATGCTAGTATATAGGAAATGGGAAACCATTATACATTTTGGTTTGAAAAATGTATAAGCTAATACCATGTATAATTTCAACATTTTCTATTAAAAAAAAAATTGAATCATGTAATTGTAACTGTTTTTAATTGTACTCGTGTATATACACAGGGTTACACACTAGTTTATTATAATGGTGGAATTTATAGTGTGCATGTAAGGACTTTTAAAAAAATTTACTTATTGTTGACATTACAAAAAGATTGACATGTACTAATAATTGTGCCATATAGCATTGTTTGTTTCAATATCATCCCTAATAGATGAAGGAAATTACAAAATATCTTGTGTCATTAATTTTTGCATTTATCATTTTGTCATTTGTCATCATTGTGTGCATCCACTATTTGTGAAATGCAACTTTTACAATATACTAGACTTGCTGCCACACAATGCGTGGACTTTATATCATTCATTCCTATTTACCACTTTTAACCCCTAAAAAAATTCAAATTAAAAAGTTACTAAGGGTTTTAGTACTCTAGTAAATTACAGTAGTAAGTAGTTGTTGAGGGGTGAAATTGATGCCTCTAAATAAAATATTGGGAAGCTAAACCGAAACTCAACTATGAGCTCTTGAGATGATGCCCAAAGGCTTTCGGTATGGTGATAAGCCTATTCAAGCAAGAAATAAGGCTGCATTTGACAAAAACAATAACAAAAGCTCAATAAAAATACTTCACAATGCTTAATAAATACGTTAGTGGTCCTGTTCTAATAGTGCAAGAAAAATAAATTCTCCAGCAGTAGGGGTGAAATTACACTTAAAGTTCAGCAGTCAATGATTAAACAAAATTTAGGAAAGTGTTCACTCCTAGGGGTCCTTGTGTGTCTCGGTCAGGGGAATTTATTGTACTTTCAACCATCATTACATCAATATGAGAGAAGAATTCCATTGGTACATATACATTATATCCTTCAATAGTAAAACAACAAGTAAAAATTATAGGTTCCATGGGAAAAAGAAAGGGGTTAATCGGCGTGGTGTGAAGGGAGAGAGAGATTCTAGCTCAGTGCAACAAATGTCGAACTAAGATTTTGGGGTATATATATATGGCACGAATGGGGCAATGTGGCATTTAGGCTTGTGGTGGTGTGATGGAGTTGATGTTGGGGTTAAGGCTTTAGTGAGTAAGGGTTTGTTTGTGACTGATTATGAGACATTTATGGGCTGTGAAAATGCAGAAGAGGAAAGGCATGTCTGAGGCTAGGTGAGTGTGGGCTATGGGGAATGAGTTGTGAGCTTAAGGAGAGCTAAACCACAAGTAAATTGGCAAGCAAATCAAAAGTTTCAGAGGGAGTAGCTATGTGTTTGGGGCTAGGATGCTTATGGTTTTATAGTGAAGTTTAGGGAAGCATTAATTAACAAAAGTCCAAAAACATGGGATTGGGGCAAAGCATCAGGCTTAATCATCCTAGGATTTGGCCAGAAGTAGGAGATTTGCTTTTGGGACTGCCTTGCTTCGTTGGGTAATATGACACATGGTAGGTTTTTGCAGTGTTTTGCATTAAATGTCAAGATTTCTGAAGTTGAGTTTAACTAATTGGATTAAGGAAAGTATCAAGGAGGAATTCTAGTGCTGCAACTGAGATTTGGACCCCAAGAAGTAGAATTCAACACCCCAAGTCAAGTGTCAAAGTTTAAGCTCACTTCAGGCGGTTCTGTTGGAGATCCATTTATGTCCTCCAAACCACATGTTCCCAATTTTTCCCCTTTAGGATTCATGGGCTTGGCACATGAACCATGTCTTGAATGTTTTTGACATTTATAGCATTGATTTGTTGAGATTTGGATAACTTGGTTTCAACTCCCCTTCCATTGGAAATATAGTCTTGAGGAAAATTATGGATTTCCATCACCCATTAGACTTCATCTGATATCACAACCTTTGGGCACTATTCACGTTAGGTAGAGGGTGACAGAATTTTGATAGGACAGCCCCTAGTTTATCCTTAAAGACTTGGTTCTCTTGTAGAGGCCTCCAGCTGTACTTTGGTCAAAGATGAACAAAAGCTGATTGTCTATTTTCAGTCCTCTGCCTCTTGCCTAAGTTTTTTTGGATCAGGCTTGCTCATGTGGGCTGGTCCCATTAGGCTGGGTTGTGTTCATCCTACAAAATGGACATCAACAACACATGTTGTCATGGGTTTTCATCCCTCATGGAATTTTTTTTTAGTAAATATTTTGGTTTTTCATAGATATTTGTAATGGGTCTTTAGGCAAAGAGTTGTAATATTTGAAATAATAGAATAAGTTTCAAAATACCTTTGTAAATAACATTTACTATTTTTGAAAAATGATGAATTCCATATCATAAGTAATGTTCATGATTTCTAATAATCACATCATAATTTAAATAGTGAGCTTGTGGGATTGAGTAGTTATCATGAGCTTTGAAGATAAATATTATGGATGCTGTAATGTAAATGATGACCACATGTTTCATGGGTTTATAATATGAGATGAATATCATAATCTTCAAGATAACTTCCCATGAGCTTTTATAAAATGATTTCCAGGGTTTTTGCCATAGTAATGTTTAAGAAACATTGTTCATTTTTTAAATGAAATAATTATAACATAATATTTTTTGTCAAGCGTTAATAATCTTGGGCTTTTGATAAAATATCACCAACGTAAATTGGGTTTTTGATATTGTCAGTGAGAACTAGGCTTTTTGATGTTGCCAATGAAAATTGAGCTTTTTGATGTTGCCAACGAGAACTGGGCTTTTGATAAATAATTTGCCATGGGTTTGAATCACGGGCTTTGATTATAGGGTTGAATCTCATCGATAAGATAGTATTGCCATGAATTTGAATCATGGGCTTTGATTATGGGGTTGAATCCATTGATAAAACAGTATTGCTATGAATTTGAATAATGGGCTTTTTTCAAATATTACTAAGCATAAACATTCTTAAGCTTTAAAAGGAATGAGATTTTAATTTGCTCAACAAATAATTTGAATAATGGGCTTTTTTCAAATATTACTAAGCATAAACATTCTTAAGCTTTAAAAGGAATGAGAATTTAATTTGCTCAATAAATAATTTGAATAATGGGCTTTTTTCAAATATTACTAAGCATAAACATTCTTAAGCTTTAAAAGGAATGATATTTTAATTTGCTCAATAAATAATTTAGGCTTTACAAAAATATTGGGTCTTATAGTGTTTTACATTTGTAGCCCAATTTTGTGATGGAAAGAAAAACGGTTGTGGGCTAGCATAGTAATAGTCAAAAAATGTTTAGGTATGCCCAATAATTTATTTGTAACGTTTGAAAAATAAATAGGTGTTATTTAGAAAATATTGGGTGTAAAAAAATGTACCCTAACAGTAGTCACTCAGAATTATAATTCACATGCCATAGACCCAAGTCATGGAATGGTGCATTAGGCTTGGCTTATTCTTTTGTGAGTTGTTGTTTTTGTTGGATCTAAAGGAACGTAAACTTTGGGGGGAAAAGGGTTAAATGTCCTTAATTTTTATCAATATTTGCCTATATTTTTCTTCTTTTATAAAAAATTGATATTACTAATGAAATTTATATAAATTAATTAGTAAAATTTTAGCATGGAATATGATAGCTATTATGTACTCAGAAAGGTAGACACCAAGATTCTTTAAATTTCTTGGACACCTAATTTCAATTTAAGAAATGGCTAAATTGTCCCATTCATCTTTCTTTTTTCTTGTTGGCCAAAAGGTAGATCAGGTTTTGGCATGTGATTATTAGACATGCCAAAACGGACGGGCCAAGTTGGGTCGGGTCAATTGGGTTGTGGATCAAACGGGTTACGGGTCAAAATGAATCATTTTAAGCGGGTTAAAAAGGGGTTTGGGTCAATTGGGTTGCGGGTCGGGTGGAGTTGGGTTGACCCGTATTTTTCACATGATTGTTTTTTTTTTTTTTTTTTTTTTTTTATATATAAAGAAAACAACATGTATTTGCCATTTCTAAAGTGATGCAACAAATTACTTGATATAAACTTACCACTTATATTAAGAATGAACTCAGTTAAACTTATTAATATTTATTCAATAATTTTAAAATTATACAAATCCTAACATTGCTATGTAAAACAAAATAACACAAAGACAAGTAAAATAAATACACAAGTTTTATTTCTACACAATATCAACATCCCAAAATATAAAACAAAATTACAAATGACTTATTGGATAACTCATTTGACAAAGAATAAAAATGTTGTGAATTTTAAAATACTCGCAAGTGTACGAACCGCACCAAAGTATAGTTTGACAAGAACGAGGTCGAACCTACAGGGACTTGAATGAATGTAGGAAAATTAATTAAATCTTAACCAAATTAATCCTAATCTAGTTTAATAAAAATTGGTTGTTTTGAAATTAAATAAACTAAGCAAATAATCAAATTAAGAAAATAGTTAAACTAACCAAAAGATATAAACCAATAAAAAGATGTAAACAATCAAGGGAAAGGAATTAAGGTTTTGGAATCCGCCTTGTAAGTTATATCAGCATATATTTATGATCATTCATTTTTCCAAACTCACTACATGATAATCTAGAAATCAATGTTGCTATCATGAAAAATATTCTCATTAAAATCCTTATTTTAAAAATCAAAACCATGTTCTTCTTCGCTTCTTAAATATAAAATCAAATCATCAATTGTATCCGTAGCCAAAAAAATCACAAGCGATATCCAACTTTATAATCAAGAATTAATAAACCAAGCATTCAAATAATTAAAATAAATCCTAAATCATGAGAAAAACATGATTGAACTCATATCTAGAATCTCATCTTAGTCAATTGATATGAAGCAAGAATAATTTAAATCATTAAAGAACAACTATTGTGGAAAAAATCGAATCACATAAATATTACTGATAATCCTTAACAAGGTTTCATCCTCAACCCTAATTATAAATTTAGCTACTCATAGTAATTAAAATAAAACACAAGAATAAAATACTAAACATTAAACTAGACAAATAAAAATAAAACTAACTGTCATGGAAGAAAACCAAAGAAGTAGCCGCACTCTCTATGTTCAGCCCCCAGCCCTAGCACTAACCCTCATTGAATTTTTCCCTAAAGAGCCTTTAAATAGATCAAAGAATCCTATTACAAGTTGGATTCCCGTTTGGGGAAAATCCTAGATTTTTAGGTTTCATTTAACCAAGATTTGGGCCCGTTTAATGTTAGAATTCGGACTTTTGGTAAACTAAAAAGTTGTAGCCCTTTAAGTTAACTTTCCAGCCTAACTTGAATCATCTCGATTGGACATATGAGCCGAAGGTTATGCCAAAAATACTAACTGGTGTTCAGGCTGGAATCCTAATCCAAATTGAACTTGGATTTGATGCAAATTTCATATGATTCCCTGCTCCAATTGGACTTAAATTCAATTGGGTTGGTCTTCTTTAACTTCATCATGGCCCTTGTAAAATTAAAGTCCATTAACTTTCTTTTTTGAACAAATCCACTTATTTAATTCCATTCTTCTATAAAAGATAAATTCACACAATAAGATTCAATTAAGCACAAAATTGATTATTTACCATTATTCCAAAACCAAATATAAAATGCATGAATTACCTCAAAATAAGTATGATAATGTTTTCTAACAATGATATAAATATGCAAAATTAAGCTATTATCAATGCACATCAAAAAACATATAAGAAATTTACAATCTTGAAAATTAATTTTATAATCTATTATTAATTGTAGTTAGTACTCTATTTCAATTTGAGATATACATTAAAGTTTGACAGTTTACTTATTTATACATGATTTCTTTTATGAATATCATATCATTGTTAAGCAACACATACTCTAGGAAATATCATAATTTATTTTGCAAAACTATTTATTTTGGACATAAATTGTTAAAAAATAGGTCTAAGCATTCATAATTTATGCTAATTTAATACTTGGCTTCACTATTTTTACACTTTTGAATGTTTTTCACACATGTCTACAATTTTAATTCTATATTTTTAACTCTACTATAACCAAATTATGTTGGTATGTACTTTACTATTTGATATCTAAAAATCTTTACTCATTATAGAATGCTCAACCATTCATTTTTAAATTAATTTACATACCGTTATGTAAAGTCTCAATTGTTTTCTTAAAGCTCATAACAAACAATTAAACCAATATTGTCTGGATTTTATTTTTATTTTTTTACTAAAAAAAAAATTCTAAAAAATAGTTCGGGTTTGGGTTCGGGCTGGGTCGGGTCGAGTCAAAATATTCTTACCCGCTTTGCCATGTCTAGTGATTATTTTTAATATGATATATTATTATTATAATTTTGAGAAAATATATTATTATTATTTTATTAGTGGCTTTGACGTTTATTTTTTGAGAGATTTTGACCAAGATTTTGAGCTTTATTTTACAAAATGGGGCCAGGGAATGAATGTAGCTGCAGTAAAAGTAAATACTAATTAAAAAAGGAGATACTAGATAACAAGGGGAGAAATAGAAACAAAATCTTAAAATTATTTTTTATTTAATTTTATTATATAGTAATAAAAAAAAATGAATTCCTATTAAAATAATTGCTCAATTGAAATATTTATTAGGAATTGTGATGAACACATCTTCCTATTTGGATGTCTGACATTTTAAAATTTTATTGTATAGCGTGCATTCATCCAAATGGAAAAGATTAAATATTACACTAGAGTAGAAGGAAGCGTCCCCATATATAATCCTCAAGTTAAGGAGGGACAAACCTATGCCCAAGTATATGAACACAATGGAGATGGTCTCTGTGGGGCAGAAGGGTCAAAATATGTTCTTGGGCTTTAGGCTTGATCTAAGGGTATTAACTTGTCCGAAGAGGGTTTAGTGGTAATAACTGTACCAAATTTAAAAGTCCACAAGCAAACTATTGCGAAAGAGGGTGGAAATAGTTCGAGAAAGGGGATCTCCTCAGCTATATGAAGTGAAGACTATACTATACACCAGGATGTTTATAAGGAAATTCTAAGAGGTCTAATGGATGAGGATGTGTTCCACAAGAACACAAAGAAAATGAGTGAATAAGAAATAAGTTAGAGAAAGCTGCTACCACCGCATTAAAGACTCTGCACCTACCTCTCTGACCGCATTAATGAGGAAATGACCTCTGAACAGTAGTGATCAGCCTTACAGCTATTGTTTGAAGACTTCAAGAGGGTGGTGGATGGGACAAGTATCTAGATGGGTGATCTGGTCCATACGTGGAAGATGATGGGAAGAAGGAGGATGATATAAAAGGAAAAGAAAGACATTCAAGGGGAGAGGAGGAGAAAAAATGTTGTACACACCATCTTCAATTGTAATATATTTTTAAAACAAGTAAAAGCAATACAAGTCATCCTCGGTGTCCGAAGAGAGTTTTTATTACATAATCAGCTCGTTGCATGTAAATTGGGGATCTAGCCCATCATTTTTGTTATCCAACATCCATAGAACCTAGGTTTCAAGCCCACACTCTACAAATTTCATTGTATAGGACTTTTTTGGCCTACAGCCTTCAGATGTTGGGTTCGGGTGTGAATTGTGACCTTACAACTGGCTTCGTCAGTAGGAAATCTTGTGTTTTAGGAATTGGAACATTATGGCAAGCTTAGGTCCACATCATGCAGAGTCTATAGGGTCCCAACATGAGGATCACTCCCGGCATCTTGAGCAAGAACAAGATCGAGAGGGTAGTGTTCATACAGAGCACATTGATGGGAGTCGTTCACGAGATGGAAGTAAAATCCCTCACGAGGAACATGCAAAAGCCATACAGAAAGAGATTGACCATTTGAAGAAGAAGTTGCTTCGCGAGAGGCGAAGGCGAACACCCTCTTTTTCTGACCCTTCTTCTGAAGATAGCCAGGGCAGTGGCTACAGGTCCAGGTCAAGAACTCCTCTTGATCATCTTTAGGGTCATCAGAGTAGGGAATCTTCCTCTAGGGGCTTGGGAAACGATGCTATGAGTGGGGCATTACATCACATTTCCAAGTCACCTTTCACACGTAGGGTAGAGAAGGGGAAGCTTCCACAGCGGTTCACTCAACCCACGTTTACCATTTATAATGGCCTAACAGACCTTATGGAACACGTGAGTCATTTCAATCAAAGGATGGCAGTACACTCTAAGAATGAAACTTTGATGTGCAAAGTCTTCCCTTCTAGATTAGGACTTGTTGCGATGAGATGGTTTAATGGGTTGAAGGCAGATTCTATTAATTCCTTCATGGAACTCACTAGGGCATTTGGGTTCTGCTTCATCACCTGTAGTAGAGTTCCTCGGCCTCTGGATTTGTTATTGTCCATGGCCATGAGAGAAGGGGAAACCCTGAGAACATACTCTGATAGGTACTAGGAGATGTTCAATAAGATTGATGATGATTTTGATGATGTAGCAATACGGACTTTCAAGGTTGGCCTCCCTACTGAGCACGACTTGCGGAAATCTTTGACCAAAAAGCCTGTAAGGAGTGTAAGTCGGCTCATGGATCGAATTGATGAGTACAAATGGGTTAAGGAAGATCAACAACAGGATAAGGGAAAAGAAAAGGTTACCCTTAGGAGAGAAGGGATTTCAGGTCGGACAGATACAACAATAACAGGCCCTGAAGAGATTTTGCTGGGCAATCTAGTCTTATTGTCCCACAAGTGGTTAACAATATATTCCGAGAACCGGTGCATCAGGTGTTGGAGAAAATCCGAAATGAACCATACTTCAAATGGCCCAATAAGATGGCTGGGGATCTTCTGAGGCATAATTAGAATCTCTACTACCACTATCACCAGGACAGAGGTCATACCACTGAAGTTGTAGGACTCTATGGAATCATTTGTAGTAGTTGGTTAAGGAGGGAAGGTTGAAGCAATTTTTGTATCATCTCAGTGGGCAAGGAGGTCATTCAGGTTCGATGAGCCAAGGGAACAATTCATCAAGGCCTCCTCTGGGAACAATCAATGTCATTTTTGCTACTCCTAGCAAGACTAGTTCTCGTCCTACCAGGTTGATGTCTATGTCACGAACTCTTTCTGAGGAATCTAACTCTGAGCCGAAGAGGATTAAGGGGAATACTCAACCTATTTTAGGTTTCTCGGAAGAAGACAAGATTAGGACTATCCAACCGCATGATGATGCTTTGGTTGTTACGCTGAGGATAGAGGGCTATGACGTGAGAAGGGTAATGGTTGACTAGGGTAGTGATGCAGATATAATGTACCCTGACTTTTTCAGGGGGCTTAACTTAAATCTCGAGGATCTTACGGCTTACAATTCGCCGCTGATAAGCTTTAAAGGGAAAGTTGTCATACCAAAAGGGCAGATTTGATTACCTATGCAATCAAGTCCAGAGGTTGTAGATGTAGATTTCATTGTGGTAGACGTTTATTCTCCCTACACGGCTATTGTGGCAAGGCCTTGGATGCATGCTCTAGGTGTTGTTTCCTCAACTTTACACATCAAGGTGAAGTTCCCGTTTGGAGGACTAATTGAGGAAATTATTGGGAGCCAATCTATGACTAGACAGTGTATAGTAGCTGCAATTCTGCATCAGCCTGGGCCAGATTCCTCAGCCTCGGCCTTGGCTACGGGGGGCTCAAAGAAATTAATGTCTCTGACTGCGCCTAATGCAGCGGCAGTAGAGGAAGCTGCGTGTGAGGGGTTAGAGAAGGTTCCTATAGATGATGATCCTGAAAAATTCTTTTAGGTGGGAGTCTAGTTGCCACTTCAGGAGAAATTGAAGCTAGTTACGTTTTTGAGAAAGAATGTAGATGTATTTGCATGGGATGCTTATGAGGCCATTTGGCATTCCTCTAAGGAGCATTCCGAGGCTGTTAAGGAAGAGGTGCTTAAGCTCTAATAGGCTGGTGCTATTAAAGAAGTATTCTATCCAGAATGGTTGGCTCATACAGTGGTAGTAAAGAAGAAGAATGGAAAGTGGAGAGTGTGCGTGGATTTCACAGATTTGAATAAAGCTTGCCCTAAAGATTCATTCCCAATGCCTCGTATAGATCAGTTGGTGGATACTACTGCTGGGCATTCTCAAATGAGTTTTTTGGATGCTTCCCAAGGTTACCACCAAATACCTTTGGCTTTGGATGATCGGGAAAAGACAGCCTTTGTTACTCCTATAGGGAATTATCATTATAAGGTAATGCCTTTTAGTTTGAAAAACGCAGGGGCTACCTATCAGAGGATGATGACCAGGATGTTTGAACCACAGTTGGGGAAGACTATTGAGATGTATGTGGGTGATATGGTGGTGAAAAGTAAAACAATTTCCATGCACGTGGAAGATCTGAACGATACTTTTCAGACACTAAGGAAGTATCAATTGCGTCTTAATGCTTCCAAGTGCTCTTTTGGTGTGGGGTCTGAAAAGTTTTTGGGTTGTATGGTAACTCATCGGGGAATTGAGGTCAAGATTGAATTTCAAATCTATGATGGTGGTGCTGGTGGTGGGTTTTGGTTGATTTGTGCGTTTTGGTAGTTTCTTGTGATAGTTGGTGGTGGTTTTCGATGGCCGATTTTGGTTGATTTTGTGGGTTTGGTGGTTTGTTGTGATGTCCGGTGATGCTGTGGTGGTCGTTCGGTGGGTTTGGTATAGGCTTTTTGGGTGGATCTTAGTGGTTTGCCGTGTGAATGGTGGTGGGTCAAGGTGTTTTGTTGAGTCTATGGTGGTGGGTCTTGGTGTTTTGCTGGGTTTCTAGTCGTGGTTCAGTTGTTTTTTATTCTTATTTTTTTATGGGTTGTGGGTGATGTTGGTAGGTAGGAATGGGGAAGAGTTGTTGTGTAGAATAGAGAGACGGGAGAGAAGAGAGAAAAATAGATTTTTTTAAATATAATTTGAATGTGTAATTTATATTATTTTATTGTGATATATGTAAAAATAGAAACAGGAACGTAAGGTGAGTTGTAAAATAGGATAGTAAAATAGATAAAATAGCATTTGAGGATGTAAAATATGTGTTTTTTTACATCCCGTTGCTAGTGCGTTTATAGATCGCCTAATCGTCTCAACCTACAAAAGAAAGAAAAAAAAAACTCATAATAAACCCGATTATTTGTACTAGCCAAACAAATAAAATGAGCGCCCTTTAGAAAAGCCAAAAACAATTAACAATTAATTTTTCTTCATTTTTGTTAATAACATGGTGCAATGATATGACAACAAAATAATGGTGAAATAGTGTAATAAGCCTAACATGTAGTGATCAACTACCAAACGTTTTCATGGTTAGAAAATTAAGGGGGTAAGTCGGCAGAGCTTTTGTATTCTACATACTAAAAACCCATAGATAGACAATCTTAGTCTCTTAGTATCTACTTTAAGAACCAAAAAATGTTTCCAATTTCAAACTTCTAAATTCTAAGAAAGACAATTGAAAGTATTTGTTGATTTCTTTTGTTTATGATTCAATGGTTGCAATAGAGAAGAGAGAATTTAAACCCTAAATATTTTCTTTAAAAATACTCAAAAGGTGACAAAACTACAATATTCTTGGCATTATGATTATAATAAATCTTCGTTGGTTATCATAATTATCAAATTTCTTATTTAGATAAAAAGGATTATGCAGTTGCATGGGTTACCGGCTAGAATATAATAATTGACAAAGATTTGTGAACTAATTATAGTAATAATGATAAATATAATAATTGAAAAGGTGAGTTCAGCTTCTCCAATATTGTTTTTTCTTTATTTCCTATTTTACACTGTAGACGGCCATGCTGCCTATACTAAATTTGGAGAGTTTTTGTAGGTGGTCATTGTTCTAGACTTTTTCCCCCCACTCTAACGGCAAGTATTCAATTTGCATCAAGGAGAAAATGAACAAATTTCAGGTAGCTAAGAGCTTGCCATTTAAGGCTAAGAAGTTAGGGTGATAGATTGTAGTAATAATCTTATCTTATAGAATAATGGACCAAAAAAAAGACATGTTATAATCTTTTGGAGTTATTAGCATAATACAATCATAGAGTTAAAAATTTATCCTTCCATGGTCAATGAAATTGATTAAATCTTAGCTGGTCATCAACTGTTTGATTATAACGATAAACTATTAATTAATTAGTGAAGGAGGAAGCACGAAAGCTAATAATAGTATAGAAGTTGAATTGTAAATTAGAGAGTTCTTCACAACCATGCATAAAATTAGTTAATATCAGTTGGATGGCTTTAATGGTGATGAACTTAGGTACTACAGTATAAATAGCTTCAAACCATATAGGGAAACCGTCATACCATACAACAAATTGGCAATAGCAGAGAAATAATATGGGAAAGAATCTGAGCATTGTAACAATTTCCTTGCTATTTTTGTTGGCATCCACCAGTGCCGTGCAAGTCTTTGATGTTAAATCATATGGAGGACAACCTAATGCTGATATCACCCAGGTATAAATACGTGTAGCACAATTAACTATACCTAATTAACATGAAAAGTGGGTTTTAGTTAACTTAACTAGTTAAGTCTTTTAATGTCAAATAAAAGAACTCGGTTTCAATCTCTGCTTACACTAAAAGCTATTCGGTGTCCTGACCAGATGATACAACATTAACATGAAGAATGATTGTAATATACTAATTTTGATTTATCATTATGTGTTTATTAGGCTTTGACAAAAGCTTGGACAGCTGCGTGCGCAGTAGCAGGAAGTAAAGTTGTGATTTCAGCAGGAACATACAAACTAGGTGGAGTGACTTTCTTAGGTCCATGCAAAGGTGCTATTGAGTTTAACCTTCAAGGCACCCTAGAGGCCCCATCAGATGATGCCTCCTTCAAGGGTAAAGACTTTTGGGTTTCTTTTGAACGTATCGACAGTCTCACTGTGTCAGGTAGTGGAATTTTTGATGGCAAAGGACAAACAGCATGGCAAAAAAATAATTGTGACAAAGAGTCCGGCTGCAAAAACCTTCCTATCGTAAGATTTCATCAATCTTAATAATTAGCATATAAATTTCCATTATTTTTATGTAGATATATACAGACACTACAACTTTAAGAACTTTAATCATCACGAAATACTAATTCAAGCACTTATTCCTTTAATGATGTTAAGGATATTATCATATTATTAGTAATTTGATGTAAGCTTTATCTAGTGAGGTGTCACAACTCACCAAAAAAGAAAATTCAAAATTTATATATGAGAAAGTCCATTTACAAAATATGGACACAACTTTTGCGCCATGACCCTAACTTGTGCAACTGTGTAATGGAGAAAAAGTGGTGGTTAAAGGTGAAAGTGATGGTTCAACAATCAAACTCACATATAACATCAAATTGTGACAAATTGTTTGGTCTAGAAAGAATTTTTTATATTAAATTGTTGAAGTAGTACCAACAACATTCATTGATATATATTTGTAATTTTTATAATATAGTAATTCAAAGAAGCGTTAGCATTTTGCTATAATATATTTAAATGAAAATATTTTTAGGAGAATATTTAAATGAAACTATGGCATTCATATTTGGTGTCTGTTTATCTAACTTGTAAACATGAACAGAATATAAGGTTCGATTTTATCACAAATTCAATAGTCCGTGACATTCAATCGAAGGACAGCAAATTTTTCCACATAAACCTTTTGGGATGCAAGAGCTTGCAAATCCAACATGTTACCATAACTGCACCCGGAAATAGCCCTAACACTGATGGAATCCACGTTGGACGTTCATCTGGCATCACCATCACCGATGCCAATATTGGAACAGGTGACGATTGCATCTCCATTGGTGATGGAAGCCAAAATGTTACTATTAACCAAGTAACTTGTGGACCTGGCCATGGTATCAGCGTTGGAAGTCTTGGAAAGTACCCAAATGAACAACCAGTTTCAGGAATTAGAGTAATCGGTGGCACCCTTAGCGGTACAACGAATGGTGTTAGAATCAAAACATGGCCTTCTTCCCCCCCTGGAACTGCTTCTGATATGCATTTCGAGAATGTTATCATGAACAATGTTGCCAATCCTATCCTCATTGATCAAGGCTACTGCCCAAACGGTCAATGCTCAAACAAGGTTATTATAAACATCACAAATATATAAACTCATTTTGATGTTAAAAGTTAAAAAAAGAAAAACAAATTATAGATACTAATATCAAATTCTTGGGTGGGTTTTTGTTTGTTTGTTTTGATTTCAGTCTCCCTCGAAAGTTAAGATCAGCAATGTTAGCTTCAAGAACATTAGAGGCACTTCTTCAACAAAGGAAGTTGTGCAGCTTATTTGCAGTAAAAGTGTACCATGCCAACAAGTGGTAGTTGCTGACGTTGATCTCGCATTCAAAGGTGCTGGAGGATCTGCTACTTCCACTTGTGTTAATGTCATGCCCACCCTTTCGGGAAAGCAAAATCCTCCTGCTTGCACCATCAAAACATAATAAATTATGTCCCAAGCTATTGTAACCAATGCAGAATAGGGAGATACTATTTGCAAATAGTTTATATGAGTTCTATTTTAAGTAGAATTTCATTTACTACAGTCTATCATGTTCCCTTTTTCTTTATTTAAATGAAATTGTGGAATGTTGGATAGTTATTTTTAGAGTTGTTTGAGTTCAGGCTTTTACTAAAAGCTACCATGGTCTAGAGTGCTATTGTAGATAGTATTTGTTCTGTTATTATAGCTGGGATATTTCGGAATAAAACAAAAATTGTTATTAGACTCTTTGTAATTTTTTTTTATTCTTCACCAAATAAATGCTTGTGTTCATGATATGGTAACATTCAATTGATCTGCATGCAAGTTTTTAATGCCGAATTAAGTTGCTCTCATAGTCTTCAATGACGATAAGATGTAAAACTTATAAATGGATGTCATATATTCAAAGTTGTTTCTCTAAATATTGTATACTTTTAATATTTATTTCTATAACAACTAAATTTTAATCACTTTTGATTCTCAAAAAAAAAAATTAATCACTTTTATTTCTAAAAATATAACACATATTATTGAAGTTGATTATACCACCAACGCAAAAATTAAGGTAGAAAAAAAAAAACCCAATTACATAAATATTTTAGCAAACTAACTTAATTTTCTTACTAAAATGAAGCAATTTTGGATGATTAATTAGCATATTCTAACAAATGATTAACAATGAAATTAAAAGATTTCAAGTACGTACCTAAATGGTTTGTTGCATTAACTATTGTCTTTTATCAATATTTTTGTGGCTCAATGACATAACAAGCTTTCATTTAATAAGAGAATCAAGGTTCATTCAAAACAACGAATATTTACATTTACTTTTTTTTTTTTTTTTTTTTTTTTTTTTTTTTTTTTGCGTTGGTAAAAGATAATTGAGTACGAATTAATCATAACTATTCAATCTAGGCCTATGCATATGCATAAAGTTTACATAAATAAAATTGATAAATATGAAAAATATTTTAAATATAATAGTATCCCCATTGATATAATCTCTACAACCTTTACATTTTAAATAATATTATTTTGATATCCAAAAAAACAGTTCTACTTACGTACTATTTACTTAATTATTGAATTCTATTATTATTATATCATGTATTGTAAATATGAATGTTACATCATTCCAAGGCAAACATAACTATCTACTCAGCTACTACTAATGATTGTGATTGAAAATAACAAAACTTCAATTTGCAAAATGCAATAGCAACCAATGGGCCACTTCTAACACAATATTAAGAAACAAGGCTAGATCCTTACAATAGCTTAATGATAATTTTAATCAATTTAATCAAATATTAACTGAATAGTTAAGCAATCAAGATTCAAGTTTGACATTGTTCATGGACAAACGTTTCAATGTAGTGAAGAATATACACACCCACACAAAGACTTTACAGGGCAAAACCCCAAACTGTAAAAAACACTACGAGACTAAGCCCAACTCAATAACTCTGCTATTAAAGGATGCTACAATACATTATATACTCATACGATGTTCCCGTACTTGCAGCCGGTTTCGAAAACTTATCTCCTCGCTTCGGCTAGCTCTTGTAGATGCTGTTATAGACATCAAAATTTTATGATGTATTCGCATTTGTTTGATTGATCATGATGAAATATTTGTGATCCAGTTAATTTTCATTTGATGATGTATCAACAACGAACAATCAAAAAATGAAATCAAGCCACATGGCAAGCCCATGAGTTACTACAACACACATAGAAATGACATTTCCCACATGAGCAAAGTACCACATTTTAGCCATGTCATTTCGCGCATGTGCATCATCCCAGATAACCTGGTCAAACAGGACAGTCCAGTTCAGATTTAAAAACAATGCTTATTATGTGGCGCTCTAAGCTTCTATTTAGTCTTTTTAACCTTATTTCATTAAATTTTTTAACTGTTACCTTATAGATTAGAGTAACTTGTAAAGTTGTTATTTACAACTATTTTGTGTTGGCTTTAATTCCATGTCAAATTTGATTGTAGTTTTGTTCAATAATGTTTACCCTTTATTTTATGTGGGATTTCTTTGTATGGGTTGTGTGTGTGAGAGAGTGTGAAGACTCAAGCTTGCATTGAAGAAGGAGTGGTTTTTGCGGGTATCTCGTGAGTAAACTTCCCGTGAAGTAAGCCATGTGAAGAGCACATGACTGTAATATGAAGAGTCGTGACAATCTGGTGACAGCTGGTTTACGCAAGTAACTCGCGGGTAAGGCTTTCCTGCGAGATACCCACAAAACATTCTGTTTTGCTATTTTGGCTTATCTGGTCCATCATGTCTTCACTCACACTATACATACCCAGATATTGTAAAGAGTGCTTTTAGAGAAAAAAATCCTAGCAAACACACTAGAGAGTTAGAGATTGTATACCCACAATCATCTACACAATCCTTTGTGGTTTTTCTCATATTCCAACCTTTCCATGTCCATATCCTTGAGAGGTTGATAGCCCAAACACTTACCACACTTATTCTGAGTGTGAAGTGAGGTTTTGGTGCTGCTGGGAAGCATTGGAAGAAGCTAAGCTTTGGCAGATGCAATCGGGCGCATTGCAGGATCCGGACGATAGATTCCCCCTTCACGGCAGCAGTTCTTGAATGCCCAGTATCGTCAAAGTTTCACCTGCCTCAGCTTGTGCAGTTTGACAGGCTTGAGGATCCCTTAGACCATCTCAATACTTTCAAGACGACATTAGGTCTCTAACAGCCCCCCGACGAAATACTGTGTCGTTCTTTCCCTACCATTCTCAAAGGAGCTGCGAGGGAATGGTTCACCAAGCTACCCACCTCGTCCATTGACAGCTTCAAACAGTTGAGCAGTTCCTTCCTATGCCACTTCGGGGAGGGACAACGCCCGAGGAGGCCAGTAGACTACCTACTCACCATCAAACAAGGAGAGAAGAAGACTTGAGGTTGTACATAAAGCGCTTCACCCACAAAACTTTGGAGGTAGACGAAGTTGATGACAAGGTGCAGGTGACAACCTTTAAAGCTAGATTGAAATCTAGGGTGTTCGTGGTCTCACTCGCAAAGAATCCTCCAAAAACGATGGCCGAGATGCTCTTAAAGGCGTAGAAGTACATGAATGATGAAGATGCTTTAGCCGCGATAAAAGATGAAGGGAAAACTAGTGAAAAGGGAAGGAAAGTGGACGATTGGAGAGGACGAAAAAAAGGAATGCCCAGATTGTTAGACTAATGACGGGGATAAAGGGAAAGACGAGAAAACTCCTCAGACGGTAAAATTTACTCCTTTGGTTGTGCCTGTTGACAAAACTATGGCACAGATTAAAGATGAGCACTACCTCAAATGGCCTAGGCCATTACATTCGTCACCTAACATACGTGATAGGAAGAAGTACTACCGCTTCCATAATTATCATGGCCATTACACAAAGGATCGCAGAGACTTGAAGGAGTAGATAGAGGAGCTCATACGAAAAGGAAAATTGCAGAGGTTTGTAAAAAAGGGAGCGCCCAGTAGGACTAGGGACGATGAAAAGGACAATTGTGAAACCTCACTAAAGGACGAGGATCGCACTCATGACGACCCCTTGGTCATCAACCTCATGACGACCCCTTGGTCATAATGCTTACGATAGAAGCGTTCAACACCAGGAGAATTCTCGTGGACAATGGTAGCTCTGCGAACATCATCTATCTCTCTGCTTTTCAACTTTTGAGGCTAGATCCAAAAAGACTGTGCCCTTTTTAGTCCCCTCTTGTCAGCTTCAGCGGAGACAGAGTGTATCCTAATAAGGTCTTA
Organism: Castanea sativa; assembly: GCF_040712315.1. Classification (NCBI taxonomy): domain Eukaryota; kingdom Viridiplantae; phylum Streptophyta; class Magnoliopsida; order Fagales; family Fagaceae; genus Castanea; species Castanea sativa. The sequence goes on along the minus strand of NC_134023.1, from coordinate 55,125,642 downwards.
TCCACGACAGTTGACCTGTCAGTTGGATTTCCTTGTAGTAGACTGCCCTTCTTCATACAATGTGATCATTGGAAGGCCCACACTTATTGTTGACATTACAAAAAGATTGACATGTACTAATAATTGTGCCATATAGCATTGTTTTTTTCAATATCATCCCTAATAGATGAGGGAAATTACAAAATATCTTGTGTCATTAATTTTTGCATTATCATTCTGTCATTTGTCATCATTGTGTGCATCCACTATTTGTGAAATCCAACTTTTACAATATACTAGACTTGCTGCCACACAATGCGTGGACTTTATATCATTCATTCCCATTTACCACTTTTAACCCCTAAAAAAATTCAAATTAAAAAGTTACTAAGGGTTTTAGTACTCTAGTAAATTACAGTAGTAAGTAGTTGTTGAGGGGTGAAATTGATGCCTCTAAATAAAATATTGGGAAGCTAAACCGAAACTCAACTATGAGCTCTTGAGATGATGCCCAAAGGCTTTCGGTATGGTGATAAGCCTATTCAAGCAAGAAATAAGGCTGCACTTGACAAAAACAATAACAAAAGCTCAATAAAAATACTTCACAATGCTTAATAAATACGTTAGTGGTCCTGTTCTAATAGTGCAAGAAAAATAAATTCTCCAGCAGTAGGGGTGAAATTACACTTAAAGTCCAGCAGTCAATGATTAAACAAAATTTAGGAAAGTGTTCACTCCTAGGGGTCCTTGTGTGTCTCGGTCAGGGGAATTTATTGTACTTTCAGCCATCATTACATCAATATGAGAGAAGAATTCCATTGTTACATATACATTATATCCTTCAATAGTAAAACAAAAAGTAAAAATTAAAGGTTCCATGGGAAAAAGAAAGGGGTTAATCGGCGTGCTGTGAAGGGAGAGAGAGATTCTAGCTCAGTGCAACAAATGTCGAACTAAGATTTTGGGGTATATATATATGGCACGAATGGGGCAATGTGGCTATGTTGAGTGAGTGGGCATTTAGGCTTGTGGTGGTGTGATGGAGTTGATGTTGGGGTTAAGGCTTTAGTGAGTAAGGGTTTGTTTGTGACTGATTATGAGACATTTATGGGCTGTGAATATGCAGAAGAGGAAAGGCATGTCTGAGGCTAGGTGAGTGTGGGCTAAGGGGAATGAGTTGTGAGCTTAAGGAGAGCTAAACCACAAGTAAATTGGCAAGCAAATCAAAAGTTTCAGAGGGAGTAGCTGTGTGTATGGGGCTAGGATGCTTATGGTTTTATAGTGAAGTTTAGGGAAGCATTAATTAACAAAAGTCCAAAAACATAGGACTGGGGCAGAGCATCAGGCTTAATCATCCTAGGATTTGGCCAGAAGTAGGAGATTTGCTTTTGGGACTGCCTTGCTTCGTTGGGTAATATGACACATGGTAGGTTTTTGCAGTGTTTTGCATTAAATGTCAAGATTTTTGAAGTTGAGTTTAACTAATTGGATTAAAGAAAGTATCAAGGAGGAATTCTAGTGCTGACACTGAGATTTGGACCCCAAGAAGTAGAATTCAACACCCCAAGTCAAGTGTCAAAGTTTAAGCTCACTTCAGGGGGTTCTACTGGAGATCCATTTATGTCCTCCAAACCACATGTTCCCAATTTTTCCCCTTTAGGATTCATGGGCTTGGCACATGAACCATGTCTTGAATGTTTTTGACATTTATAGCATTGATTTGTTGAGATTTGGATAACTTGGTTTCAACTCCCCTTCCATTGGAAATATAGTCTTGAGGAAAATTATGGATTTCCATCACCCATTAGACTTCAGCTGATATCACAACCTTTGGGCACTATTCACGTTAGGTAGAGGGTGACAGAATTTTGATAGGACAGCCCCTAGTTTATCCTTAAAGACTTGGTTCTCTTGTAGAGGCCTCCAGCTGTACTTTGGTTAAAGATGAACAAAAGCTGATTGTCTATTTTCAGTCCTCTGCCTCTTGCCTAAGTTTTTTTGGATCAGGCTTGCTCATGTGGGCTGGTCCCATTAGGCTGGGTTGTGTTCATCCTACAAAATGGACATCAACAACACATGTTGTCATGGGTTTTCATCCCTCATGGACTTTTATTATTAGTAAATATTTTGGTTTTTCATAGATATTTGTAATGGGTCTTTAGGCAAAGAGTTGTAATATTTGAAATAATAGAATAAGTTTCAAAATACCTTTGTAAATAACATTTACTATTTTTGAAAAATGATGAATTCCATATCATAAGTAATGTTCATGATTTCTAATAATCACATCATAATTTAAATAGTGAGCTTGTGGGATTGAGTAGTTATCATGAGCTTTGAAGATAAATATTATGGATGCTGTAATGTAAATGATGACCACATGTTTCATGGGTTTATAATATGAAATGAATATCATAATCTTCAAGATAACTTCCCATGAGCTTTTATAAAATGATTTCCATGGTTTTTGCCATAGTAATGTTTAAGAAACATTGTTCATTTTTTAAATGAAATAATTATAACATAATATTTTTTGTCAAGCGTTAATAATCTTGGGCTTTTGATAAAATATCACCAACGTAAATTGGGTTTTTGATATTGTCAGTGAGAACTAGGTTTTTTGATGTTGCCAATGAAAATTGAGCTTTTTGATGTTGCCAGCAAGAACTGGGCTTTTGATAAATAATTTGCCATGGGTTTGAATCACGGGCTTTGATTATAGGGTTGAATCTCATCGATAAGATAGTATTGCCATAAATTTGAATCATGGGCTTTGATTATGGGGTTGAATCCATTGATAAAACAGTATTGCTATGAATTTGAATAATGGGCTTTTTTCAAATATTACTAAGCATAAACATTCTTAAGCTTTAAAAGGAATGAGATTTTAATTTGCTCAATAAATAATTTAGGCTTTACAAAAATATTGGGTCTTATAGTGTTTTACATTTGCAGCCCAATTTTGTGATGGAAAGAAAAACAGTTGTGGGCTAGCATAGTAATAGTCAAAAAATGTTTAGGTATGCCCAATAATTTATTTGTAACGTTTGAAAAATAAATAGGTGTTATTTAGAAAATATTGGGTGTAAAAAAATGTACCCTAACAGTAGTCACTCAGAATTATAATTCACATGCCATAGACCCAAGTCAAGGAATGGTGCATTAGGCTTGGCTTATTCTTTTGTGAGTTGTTGTTTTTGTTGGATCTAAAGGAACGTAAACTTTGGGGGGAAAAGGGTTAAATGTCCTTAATTTTTATCAATATTTGCCTATATTTTTCTTCTTTTATAAAAAATTGATATTACTAATGAAATTTATATAAATTAATTAGTAAAATTTTAGCATGGAATATGATAGCTATTATGTACTCAGAAAGGTAGACACCAAGATTCTTTAAATTTCTTGGACACCTAATTTCAATTTAAGAAATGGCTAAATTGTCCCATTCATCTTTCTTTTTTCTTGTTGGCCAAAAGGTAGATAAGGTTTTGGCATGTGATTATTAGACATGCCAAAACGGGCGGGCCAAGTTGGGTCGGGTCAATTGGGTTGTGGATCAAAAGGGTTACGGGTCAAAATGAGTCATTTTAAGCGGGTTAAAAAGGGGTTTGGGTCAATTGGGTTGACCCGTACTTTTCACATGATTTTTTTTTTTTTTTTTTTTTTTTTTTTTTTTTTTATATATATATATAAAGAGAACAACATGTATTTGCCATTTCTAAAGTGATGCAACAAATTACTTGATATAAACTTACCACTTATATTAAGAATGAACTCAGTTAAACTTATTAATATTTATTCAATAATTTTAAAATTATACAAATCCTACCATTGCTATGTAAAACAAAATAACACAAAGATAAGTAAAATAAATACACAAGTTTTATTTCTACACAATATCAACATCCCAAAATATAAAACAAAATTACAAATGACTTATTGGATAATTCATTTGCTATCATGAAAAATATTCTCATTAAAATCCTTATTTTATAAATCAAAACCATGTTCTTCTTCGCTTCTTAAGTATAAAATCAAATCATCAATTGTATCCGTAGCCAAAAAAATCACAAGCGATATCTAACTTTATAATCAAGAATTAATAAACCAAGCATTCAAATAATTAAAATAAATCCTAAATCATGAGAAAAACATGATTGAACTCATATCTAGAATCTCATCTTAGTCAATTGATATGAAGCAAGAATAATTTAAATCATTAAAGAACAACTATTGTGGGAAAAATCGAATCACATAAATATTACTGATAATCCTTAACAAGGTTTCATCATCAACCCTAATTATAAATTTAGCTACTCATAGTAATTAAAATAAAACACAAGAATAAAATACTAAACATTAAACTAGACAAATAAAAATAAAACTAACTGTCATGGAAGAAAACCAAAGAAGTAGCCGCACTCTCTATGTTCAGCCCCCAGCCCTAGCACTAGCCCTCATTGAATTTTTCCCTAAAGAGTCTTTAAATAGATCAAAGAATCCTATTACAAGTTGGATTCCCGTTTGGAGAAAATCCCAGATTTTTAGGTTTCACTTAACCAACGATTTGGGCCTGTTTAATGTTAGAATTCGGAATTTTGGTAAACTAAAAAGTTGTAGCCCTTTAAGTTAACTTTCCAGCCTAACTTGAATCATCTCGATTGGACATATGAGCCGAAAGTTATGCCAAAAATACTAACTGGTGTTCAGGCTGGAATCCTAATCCAAATTGAACTTGGATTTGATGCAAATTTCATTTGATTCCCTGCTCCAATTGGACTTAAATTCAATTGGGTTGGTCTTCTTTAACTTCATCATGGCCCTTGTAAAATTAAAGTCCATTAACTTTCTTCTTTGCACAAATCCACTTATTTAATTCCATTCTCCTATAAAAGATAAATTCACACAATAAGATTCAATTAAGCAACAAATTGATTATTCACCATTATTCCAAAACCAAATATAAAATGCATGAATTACCTCAAAATAAGTATGATAATGTTTCTAACAATGATATAAATATGCAAAATTAAGCTATTATCAATGCACATCAAAAAACATATAAGAAATTTACAATCTTGAAAATTAATTTTATAATCTATTATCAATTGTGGTTAGTACTCTATTTCAATTTGAGATATACATTAAAGTTTGACAGTTTACTTATTTATACATGATTTCTTTTATGAATATCATATCATTGTTAAGCAACACATACTCTAGGAAATATCATAATTTATTTTGCAAAACTATTTATTTTGGACATAAATTGTTAAAAAATAGGTCTAAGCATTCATAATTTATGCTAATTTAATACTTGGCTTCACTATTTTTACACTTTTGAATGTTTTTCACACATGTCTACAATTTTAATTCTATATTTTTAACTCTACTATAACCAAATTATGTTGGTATGTACTTTACTATTTGATATCTAAAAATCTTTACTCATTATAGAATGCTCAATCATTCATTTTTAAATTAATTTACATACCGTTATGTAAAGTCTCAATTGTTTTCTTAAAGCTCATAACAAACAATTAAACCAATATTGTCTGGATTTTATTTTTATTTTTTTACTAAAAAAAAAAGTTCTAAAAAATAGTTCGGGTTTGGGTTCGGGTTGGGTCGGGTCGAGTCAAAATACTCTTACCCGCTTTGCCATGTCTAGTGATTATTTTTAATATGATATATTATTATTATAATTTTGAGAAAATATATTATTATTATTTTATTAGTGGCTTTGACGTTTATTTTTTGAGAGATTTTGACCAAGATTTTGAGCTTTATTTTACAAAATGGGGCCAGGGAATGAATGTAGCTGCAGTAAAAGTAAATACTAATTAAAAAAGGAGATACTAGATAACAAGGGGAGAAATAGAAACAAAATCTTAAAATTATTTTTTATTTAATTTTATTATATAGTAATAAAAAAAATGAATTCCTATTAAGATAATTGCTCAATTGAAATATTTATTAGGAATTGTGATGAACACATCTTCCTATTTGGATGTCTGACATTTTAAAATTTTATTGTATAGCGTGCATTCATCCAAATAGAAAAGATTAAATATTACACTAGAGTAGAAGGAAGGGTCCCCATATATAATCCTCAAGTTAAGGAGGGACAAACCTATGCCCAAGTATATGAACACAATGGAGATGGTCTCTGTGGGGCAGAAGGGTCAAAATATGTTCTTGGGCTTTAGGCTTGATCCGAGGGTATTAACTTGTCCGAAGAGGGTTTAGTGGTAATAATTGTACCAAATTTAAAAGTCCACAAGCAAACTATTGCGAAAGAGGGTGGAAATAGTTCAAGAAAGGGGATCTCCTCGGCTATATGAAGTGAAGACTATACTATACACCAAGATGTTTATAAGGAAATTCTAAGAGGTCTAATGGATGAGGATGTGTTCCACAAGAACACAAAGAAAAGGAGTGAATAAGAAATAAGTTAGAGAAAGCTGCTATCACCGCATTAAAGACTCTGCACCTACCTCTCTGACCGCATTAATGAAGAAATGACCTCTGAACAGTAGTGATCAGCCTTACAGCTATTGTTTGAAGACTTCAAGAGGGTGGTGGATGGGACAAGTATCTAGATGGGTGATCTGGTCCATACGTGGAAGATGATGGGAAGAAGGAGGATGATATAAAAGGAAAAGAAAGGCATTCAAGGGGAGAGGAGGAGAAAAAATGTTGTACACACCATCTTCAATTGTAATCTATTTTTAAAACAAGTAAAAGCAATACAAGTCATCATCGGCGTTCGAAGAGAGTTTTTATTACATAATCAGTTCGTTGCATGTAAATTGGGGATCTAGCCCATCATTTTTGTTATCCAACATCCATAGAACCTAGGTTTCAAGCCCACACTCTACAAATTTCATTGTATAGGACTTTTTTGGCCTACAACCTTCAGATGTTGGGTTCAGGTGTGAATTGTGACCTTACAACTGGCTTTGTCAGTAGGAAATCTTGTGTTTTAGGAATTGGAACATTATGGCAAGCTTAGGTCCACATCATGCAGTGTCTATAGGGTCCTAGCATGAGGATCACTCCCGACATCTTGAGCAAGAACAAGATCGAGAGGGTAGTGTTCATACAGAGCACATTGATGGGAGTCGTTCACGAGATGGAAGTAAAATCCCTCACGAGGAACATGCAAAAGCCATACAGAAAGAGATTGACCATTTGAAGAAGAAGTTGCGTTGCAAGAGGCGAAGGCGAACACCCTCTTTTTTTGACCCTTCGTCTGAAGATAGCCAGGGTAGTGGCTACAGGTCCAGGTCAAGACCTCCTCTTGATCATCTTTAGGGTCATCAGAGTAGGGAATCTTCCTCTAGGGGCTTGGGAAATGATGCTATGAGTGGGGCATTACATCACATTTCCTAGTCACCTTTCACACGTAGGGTAGAGAAGGGGAAGCTTCCACAGCGGTTCACTCAACCCACGTTTACCATTTATAATGGCTTAACAGACCTTATGGAACACGTGAGTCATTTCAATCAAAGGATGGCGGTACACTCTAAGAATGAAACTTTGATGTGCAAAGTCTTCCCTTCTAGCTTAGGACTTGTTGCGATGAGATGGTTTAATGGGTTGAAGGCAGATTCTATTAATTCCTTCATGGAACTCACTAGGGCATTTGGGTTCTGCTTCATCACCTGTAGTAGAGTTCCTCGGCCTCTGGATTTGTTATTGTCCATGGCCATGAGAGAAGGGGAAACCCTGAGAACATACTCTGATAGGTACTAGGAGATGTTTAATAAGATTGATGATGATTTTGATGATGTAGCAATACGGACTTTCAAGGTTGCCCTTCCTACTAAGCACGACTTGCGGAAATCTTTGGCCAAAAAGCCTGTAAGGAGTGTATGTCGGCTCATGGATCGAATTAATGAGTATAAATGGGTTGAGGAAGATCAACAACAGGATAAGGGAAAAGAAAAGGTTATCCCTCAGGAGAGAAGAGATTTCAGGTCGGACATATACAACAATAACAGGCCCTGAAGAGATTTTGCTGGGCAATCTAGTCTTATTGTCCCACAAGTGGTTAACAATATATTCCGAGAACCGGTGCATCAGGTGTTGGAGAAAATCCGAAATGAACCATACTTCAAATGGCCCAATAAGATGGCTGGGGATCTTCTGAGGCATAATCAGAATCTCTACTACCACTATCATCAGGACAGAGGTCATACCACTGAAGATTGCAGGACTCTGTGGAATCATTTGTAGTAGTTGGTTAAGGAGGGAAGGTTGAAGCAATTTTTGTATCATCTCAGTGGGCAAAGAGGTCATTCAGGTTCGATGAGCCAAGGGAACAATTCGTCAAGGCCTCCTCTGGGAACAATCAATGTTATTTTTGCTACTCCTAGCAAGACTGGTTCTCGTCCTACCAGGGTGATGTCTATGTCACGAACTCTTTTTGAGGAATCTAACTCTGAGCCGAAGAGGATTAAGGGGAATACTCCACCTATTTTAGGTTTCTCGGAAGAAGACAAGATTAGGACTATCCAACCGCATGATGATGCTTTGGTTGTTACGCTGAGGATAGAGGGCTATGACGTGAGAAGGGTAATGGTTGACCAGGGTAGTGATGCAGATATAATGTACATTGACTTTTTCAGGGGGCTTAACTTAAATCTCGAGGATCTTACGGCTTACAATTCGCCCCTGATAAGCTTTGAGGGGAAAGCTGTCATACCAAAAGGGCAGATTCGATTACCTATGCAATCAGGTCCAGAGGTTGTAGATGTAGATTTCATTGTGGTAGACGTTTATTCTCCCTACACGGCTATTGTGGCAAGGCCTTGGATGCATGCTCTAGGTGCCGTTTCCTTAACTTTACACGTCAAGGTGAAGTTCCCTTTTGGAGGACTGATTAAGGAAATTATTGGGAGCCAATCTATGACTAGACGGTGTATAGTAGTTGCAATTCTGCATCAGCCTGGGCCAGATTCCTCGGCCTCGGCCTCGGCTACGGGGGGCTTAAAGAAATTAATGTCTCTGATTGCGCCTAATGCGGCGAAAGTAGAGGAAGCTGCGTGTGAGGGGTTAGAGAAGGTTCCTATAGATGATGATCCTGAAAAATTATTTTAGGTGGGAATCTAGTTGCCACTTCAAGAGAAATTGAAGCTAGTTACGTTTTTTAGAAAGAATGTAGATGTATTTGCATGGGATGCTTATGAGGCCCATGGGGTTGATCCGAGTTTCATTTGTCATCAGCTTGGCGTTCCTCTAAGGAGCATTCCGAGGCTGTTAAGGAAGAGGTGCTTAAGCTCAAATAGGCTGGTCCTATTAAAGAATTGTTCTATCCAAAATGGTTGGCTCATACAGTGGTAGTAAAGAAGAAGAATGGAAAGTGGAAAGTGTGTGTGGATTTCATAGATTTGAATAAAGCTTGCCCTAAAGATTCATTCCCAATGCCTCGTATAGATCAATTGGTGGATGCTACAGCTGGGCATTCTCGGATGAGTTTTTTGGATGCTTCTCAAGGTTACCACCAAATACCTTTGGCTTTGGATGATCGGGAAAAGACAGGCTTTTGTTACTCCTACAGGGAATTATCATTATAAGGTAATGCCTTTTAGTTTGAAAAACGTAGGGTCTACCTATCAGAGGATGATGACCAGGATGTTTGAACCACAATTGGGGAAGACTATTGAGATGTATGTGGATGATATGGTGGTGAAAAGTAAAATAGTTTCCATGCATGTGGAAGATCTGAACGATACTTTTCAGACACTAAGGAAGTATCAATTGCGTCTTAATGCTTCCAAGTGCTCTTTTGGTGTGGGGTCTAAAAAGTTTTTGGGTTATATGGTAACTCATCGGGGAATTGAGGTCAATCCTACACAGGTCAAGGAAATTAATAGCTTACAGCCACCTCGGAATCCTAAAGAAGTTCAGAGGTTAAGTGGGATGATTGCTACTCTCAACCGGTTCATCTCTCGATCTACAGATAGGTGCAGGCCTTTCTTCCAATTACTGAATAAGTGGAAAGGATTTGAATGGACCGAGGAATGTGCTTTAGCTTTTCAACAACTCAAGGATTATCTTTCATGCCCACCCATTATGTCTCGGTCAGAAGTTGATGAAGTTCTGTTTGCGTACATTGCCGTGGCTAATCATGCCGTTAGCTTGGTTTTGATTCGGGTCGATAATAATGTATAGATGCCGGTTTATCATGTGAGCAAATATTTACATGAGGCCGAGGTGCACTATTTACCTTTGGAAAAGGCTATCCTAGTGGTAGTGCATGCTACACGTAAGCTTCCGCATTATTTCCAATCTCATACAGTTGTTGTTTTAACACAGCTTCCTCTTAAGTCTGTACTTTGAAGCGCTGACTACACGGGGAGGATTACTAAATGGGGTACCATCTTGAGGGCTTTTGATATCAAGTACATGCCTCACACTTCCATGAAGGGCCAGGTCCTTGCTGATTTGGTGGCAAAATTTGCGGAGCCCTCATTAGAAGAGAATGTTAAAGGCTTGGTCATGGATGAAAAATCAGTTGGCATGATCCTGTGTAAGGAACCTTTGATGTGGAAAGTGTATGTTGACGGAGCAGCAAACCAAAGAGGATCTGGTGTGGGGTTAGTTCTGATGTCTTCTGAGGGATTTACTTTTGAAAAATACTTGAGGCTAGGATTCTCGGCTACCAATAATGAGATAGAATATGAAATGCTACTGGTAGGGATGGATATGGTTCAAAAAATGGGTGGAAAAAAGTGCAAATGTTCTCGGATTCACAATTAATGGTAGGCAACATAGAAGGGAAGTTAGAGGCTAGAGATTCAAGAATGCAAGAATATCTAGCCCGATTCGGGTATTTGCAATCAAAGTTTATATCTTTTACTTTGTTGCATGTCTCTAGAAATATGAATACCCATGCTGATTCTCTAGCTACCTTTGCAACGTCCTCGGCACAAAGCCTACCTCAGGTCATCCTTGTTGAAGACTTATGTAAGCCTTCTGGAATGAATAGTGACACCATTCGGGTTCATCAAGTAAGGGTGGGACGTAGTTGGATAGATCCTATAGTGTCCTTCCTTAAGAATGATGTCTTGCCCGATGAGAAGTCTGAAGCAGATAAAATACACAGAAAAGCACCTCGATTTTGGCTATCCGAGGACCAAAAATTGTATAAATGCTCTTTTTTTAGGACCATATTTGTTGTGTATACATCTTGAAGCAACAGAATTACTTTTGGAGGAGTTACATGAAGGGATATGTGAAAGTCACATAGGAGGAAGGTCTTTAGATCATAGAGCTCTCACTCAGGGGTATTAGTGGCCCAATATGTAGAGAGAGGCCCAAAAGTATGCAAATAAGTGTAATCAATGCCAGAGATTTGCTCGCAGCATCCATCAACTAAGGGGTGTCCTTAATCCTCTATTTAGTCCTTGGCCTTTTGCTTAATGGGGGTCGGACATTGTTGGACCTTTCCCAAAGTCAGTAGGGAACAGAAGATGGTTGCTCGTTGGAACAAATTATTTCACTAAATGGGTTGAGGCTGAGCCATTGTCAAATATTAGAGATGTGGATGCAAAGAAGTTTGTCTGGAAAAACATTGTCAGTAGGTTCGGTATCCCTCATACTCTTATTTCCGATAAGGGCTTGCAATTTGATAGTAAGGCCTTCAGGAGGTACTGTTGTGATCTAGGCATCACTAATAGATATTCCACTCCGGCTTATCTGCAAGGGAATGGGCAGGCCGAGGTAGTCAATAAAGTTATAGTCAATGGACTCAAAAAGAGGCTGGATGATGCCAAGGGGAGATGGGTGGAAGAACTACCACATATTTTGTGGACATATCGAACCACACCTCGAAGATCCACTAGAGAGACACCCTTCTCTATGACTTATGGGGCTGAGGCTGTAATCCCTCTGGAAACCGGGTTTCCTACACTGAGAACAAGCTCTTTCATCCTAAGCAGTAATGACAGTTTACTAGAAAAAAAAAGCCTAGACCTTGTTGAGGAACTGCGAGAAAATGCCATTGGTCAGTTAGCTTATTATCATCAAAAACTCAAACAGGGATATGATTCACACGTGAAGTTAAGGCCACTTTTTCCTGGAGATTTGGTGTTAAAGAAGGTCTTGGGTACTGCCAAAAACTTAACATGGGGAAAATTGAGACCTAACTGGGAAGACCCTTATCGTATTACTTCAGTAGCTGGCATAAGGGCGTACTATCTTGCAGACTTAGATGAAAATATTGTACCACGTCCCTGAAATGTAAATAACCTACGAATGTATTATTATTAATGAAAGGCACGTCTACTATCTTAATTCTGTTGATATTATGTTGCGTTGATTATCAACTCATTTTTCTAAGCATCAAACAGAAACTTGGTCATACCTGGTTCCTCGGACCACATACCTTGTGGAAATTGATATTTTTATTAAGTGTTAAACATAACCTTAGTTACGTCTGGTCCTAGGACCATCTACTTTGGGGAAATTAACATTTTAGTTCATTTTTCTAAGTATCAAATAGAAACTTGGTCATGCCTGGTTCCTTGGACCACATACCTTGTGGAAATTGATATTTTTATTAAGTATTAAACAGAACCTTAGTTACGTCTGGTCCTTGGACCATCTACTTTGAGGAAATTAACATTTCAGTTTATTTTTCTAAGTATCAAACAGAAACTTGGTCATGCCTGGTTCCTCGGACCACATACCTTGTAGAAATTTATATTTTTATTAAGTGTTAAACAGAACCTTAGTTATGTCTGGTCCTCGGATCATCTACTTTGGAAAAATTAACATTTCAGTTCATTTAACTAAGTATCAAACAGAAACTTGGTCATGCTTGGCTCCTCAGGCTACATACCTTGTGAAAATTGATATTTTTATTAAGTGTTAAACACAACCTTAATTACGTCTGGTCTTCGGACCATCTACTTTGGGGAAATAACACTTCAGTTCATTTTTCTAATAATCAAGCAGAGTTGTTGCCATGTCTTAGCTCTCGGACCACATACCTTGGTGAGATTGATGATTTACTTTTGTGCCTAAGTGTCGCATAAGATCTAGCCTCGGAACATATTCCTCTTGTTTTGGGTTCAGGTACATTCTTATGTACTTAACTATTTGTTGTGGCACTTTAAATAGTATAATCCCAACATACAAGTTATTTACTGAAGGCATAGATCCATGAAATGAAATTATTTCCATGAAAGATTACTGTTATTACCTAATGCATTGTTAAGACCCACAATGTTCATTTACATACGAAGTCATTCATGTTATGTATACAAATTGTGTTAAGATAAAGAGTTAAACGTTCCCAGTAAATAAAAGCTGTAAAGAATTAAAGATCAAAATCTCGAACTTGTCATTAAAATTGTATGTGATTACATTGGAAATAAAAACACAGGACAAAAAAACAGCAATAAGTTTATACCAAGAAAAAGCTATCTCGAAGTTAGGCAAAAAATTGAAAGAGAGCCCTAGGCTGTTCATGTCTTGGTTTTTGGAGGAGGATCTTCTTTGGACTTTGTTTCTGCTTCCTTTGTTTTGTCCTCTGTCCCTTTGGGCCTAGTTTCTTTGGATTTGGGAGCCACTTCTTTGATGACTAGGGGAGCATTTGCGGATTTGGTCTCAGGCAGGGTCATAATTTGTTTTCCTTTGTCTTTCGCCCCAAGTGGAGGATCACCCTGGCCAACTTTCTTCTTCAGATCCTTATCAGTCTTCTCGCCCTGGTCTGCGGCCTGGTCAGAACCTGTAGATGCTTTTGTGGGTGGAAAAGAGCCTTGGACAGTTGAAGGTTGTGTAGGAGGCACTAACTCGGGGGCAGTTGAAGGAGAAGGTAAGGCTTCAATCACACGGATGTCTAGAGGCAGCCACATGCACTAGGCCTTCCTCAACTCCGAGGTAGCATGGACTCCTACCATATTAAGGCCTTCTGCCCATACTTGCTGGCAATAGTCCCTACACACCTCAGCGAGTTCTTCGCCCAGCCGAGTTTCAATCTCTTCAACCCCCTTATTGAAGGAAGCAAGCGATGCAGCATGCATAGTCTCCTTGATGGTACAAGCCGCTTCCTTGGCTTATGCTAACTCACCCTTCAAGTGCAAAATGTCTTGCTGGGCAGTGGCTATCTCCTCTCTTTTGTTTTGGAGCTGCTTGAGTTGCTCCTCCGCCTGGGCTTCAGCAGTATTAAGTCTGGCCTCAACGCTCCTTCTTAATTTTACCTCTTCCTCCAGTTTATCGGCAAGCTTCTTTTTTTCCTACTCGGCTAGGCTAAGAGCTTTTTAAGTCTCAGTCCTGATACTGGCTTCAGCCTTAGCCTCATTCCGAGCATCTTCTATCCACTTTTTAGCCACAAAAACTTCTTGGATAGCCTATGCAAAGGTGATGAATAGCTTCATTGTGACGAGAGTAATACAAAAGTGTGTATGTGATTGAAAGGATAGAAAGAAAATCAAATGCAATAACAAAATAAAAGAATCAGAAATTAATGTTGTTAATAATGGCACGTACCAAAGCTAGGTCCCTTTTCAGGGACAGGAAGAGATCTGTCTGCCTCATCCCCATCAAGGCCTCCATGTCCTTCGGCAGCAAGATGGGTTGCTCCAAGGCCTTGGCCAGGTAATTGGCACGCCCTTTTTGGAACTCCCTTATGGAGGCATGACTAGAAATAGAAGCCCCATCCAATTCCAAAGAAGGTGACCACTAGGATTGAGTGTAGTGCACCTCGGCCAAATCATGGCTCCCCCTACTCTTTACTGAGGAAGCTCGTGTTTGACCCTTTGACACTTTTTGTTGTTTTTGTTTCTTTAGCTAGTCCAACTTTTCTTCCTCAACCTCACCCGCTCTTTTCTTTTTCTTGAGGTTGGGTACGACAATGAGAGAGCCTAAAGGAGGAGGTGGAGGAGGGAGATTGGCAGGAGGTTAGGATCCCGAGGCATCTTTCACAGTGGCTTGTCTGCCCCTTTGTGTAAGCAGATCCCTCAAACTTGTCCCTGGTTGTCGAGACATTTCTTCTTCTTCTTCTTCTTCTTCTTCTTCTTCTTCTTCTTCTTCTTCCTTGGAGCTATTATCTACACGTGTAACTATAAAGCCTTTGATACTAGAGCTCTCAGCAGGTTTGTTTTCTTTGTCCAAGATGTTGACAACGTAGCCCTTGGATGGTTTCTCTGCTTCCTCGAGTCGGAACTGATCAATTTCCTTCTTAAGGGAGAGGCGAGGAGATGTGGGCTCTTCTCGGATGGCTATTGCCTCAAGTTACATCGGAGGAGAGACTACTTTTAGTGGGCATACATATAGGATGACGGAAGGGTCGTCCGGTAAATTGTGTGGAGCAAGGAACTCCATTTTCGAGACGTCTATCCTTCTACGTCTCCAGTCACCTGCAATGATCGCGTTACCAATATCTTGGAAAGTAGTCGATAGCAGTTCGTATCCCAAGATGAGATGGGCTACCCTCACCTGCAAGTCTTCACTCACGAATACCTCGAATCTTAAAACTCTATTGAGGTCTACGATATTGGATAGGCTTAAGCGAGGCAATACGTGCTGTTTATTTGAAAAAATGTCCGAGGAACTAAATATGGTTAGATCAACAATAAACGTCAAATAAAAAGAAAACTAAGATACAATATAAATCTCAATGATAAAGTTATGAGAACTAAACCCCAGACCAAGGGACCTAAATCTTATGGAATCACACCTGGTTTTCCCTCTTCGACTAGACAATGGGGACCATTGTACCACTTCCAAGAGACGATTAAATAGTCGTCCTTCATGCCTTTGTTAGATTTGGGAAGACATGATATAAGTCTAACGATGCTAGACCTAGACTTTAAGTCATACCCTACACCTTTAAGTTTGTGACACTCATACATGTGGGCAATGTCATGCCATGTGAGACTCAAACCCATTTGCTCATTGAGAGCATCGACACAACCTAAAATTCTAAACATGTTAGGTGTACATTGGTCTGGACATAATCTATTATTACACACGTATTCACTGGTTACATTCTTCATGGGAAGTGTCATTCCACCTTCCAAAAATGCGATGATGGGAATGACAACTTCCCCTTCTTTCCTATCATCAGGTATGGCTTTTGAAGGGCAATATCTCAAACCCACTTCCTGAGGGATGCGGTATTTGGCTTGGAAACCTTCCATACCGGCGTTGGTATCTACTAGACATTTGAATCTACCTATTTTGTTAGAGTAAAAATGGAGATTTAGAAAGGGAAGGGGTACAATTAATGGCCGAGGACTACAACCGAGGAGAAAAAGAATTTAAAAGAGTGAAAACTTACGGGAAATGAGTAGACGATTCTTCGCGAACTTCTTGAGAAAAGAGAAAAGGAGGGAGTCTTAGGATTTGATTGATTTTTGGAGTAATGAATTGAGTCACGACTTCCTAGGTGTATTGATATATAGGAGGCGGCATTGAATGGGAGTTATCCCACTCAAATTTTGAAGAAAAATCAGAACCGTTGGATATGCATCTCATCGTTGGACGTGGAGGACAGGGCTTTACTTGGAGCAATTAATGGGAGTGTTATGGATTTCGAGGCATCAGGAGCGGTTTCAAAAGGAATGAAATGACATTCTCACATGTCATGGTTTGAGAAGCGTGCGAAGGCTGTGTTATTGGGCCTTGGGCTTGGTCCGAGGGTATTAACTTGTCCGAGGAGGGTTTAGTGGTAATAACTGTTCCGAATTTAAAAGCCCACAAGCAAACTATTGCGAAAGAGGTTGGTAGAAATAGTCTAAGGAGGGGGATATCCTCGGCTGTATGAAGTGAAGACTATATTATACACCAGGATGTTTATAAGGAAATTTTAGGAGGTCTGATGGATGAGGATGTGATCCACAAGAACACAGAGAAAAGGAGTGAATGAAAAATATCTTAGAGAAAGCTGCTACCACCACATTAAAGACTCTGTACCTACCTCTCTGGCCGCATTAATGGGGAAATAACTTCTGAACAGTAGTGATCAGCCTTACAGCTATTGTTTGAAGACTTCAAGAGGGTGGTGGATGGGATAAGTATAAAGATGGGTGATCTGGTCCATACATGGAAGATGGTGGAAAGAAGGAGAATGATATAAAAGGAAAAGAAAGGCATTCAATTGTATCATCTTTAAAACAAGTAATCTATTTTTAATATTGTACACATCATCTTCAATTGTAATCTATTTTTAAAACAAGTAAAAACAATACAAGTTATCCTCGACTTATGTCC
Organism: Castanea sativa; assembly: GCF_040712315.1. NCBI lineage: Eukaryota > Viridiplantae > Streptophyta > Magnoliopsida > Fagales > Fagaceae > Castanea > Castanea sativa. The sequence goes on along the minus strand of NC_134023.1, from coordinate 55,108,437 downwards.
GAGGAGAGTTTCTATTACATAATTAGTTCGTCGCACGTAAATTATGAATCTAGCCCATCATTTTTGTTATTTAACATCCATAGAACCTAGGTTTCAAGCCCACACTCTACAAATTTCATTGTATAGGGCTTTTTGGACCTACACCCTTCACGCTGTTAGGTTCGAGTGCGAATTGTGACCTTACAGTCTCAATTATTTTAATTTAATCTCGACAGGATGGATGGTAAAATTTCTACTTATTATCCTCATATTGACATCTGATACACTTCAATTGATCTTCTTAGATTTATATATATATATATATACACACACACACGTAATTATATTTCACAATTTTTACTTTTTAAAATTTTGAATATTAGAGTTTCTAAAAAAAGCTTTGAATATTATATATTTATGGGATAATTTTACAATCATTTCATGGTGAATTTTGTTATAAAATTATGCCTTAGTTACAAAAATCTTTTAACTCACATTGCCTAAGCATTATAAAAAATAAAATAAAAAAGTTACAAAAAGCTTTTAACTCACATTGCCTAAGATATTTGATAAACATGAGCAATTGCTAAGTCTTGTTGCACAGTGATATTATCCATCTTCCCAATTTGCTAAGTGGTGTTGCATAAAACCCACATGTGATTATAGGGCCAAAATGGGCAAATGCCCTTTTTACGCACAAAAAAAAAAAAAAAAATGAAAAAAAAAAACAGCATTATGCCCCATTTCCCAAACTAATTAGGGAAATGCCCCTCTTTTGAAACTCGATTTTCTCAAAATCGAGTTAAGCCTTATTGCGACATTTTAAGGAGCCTATAGCAACGTTTTAAGAAGCCTATAACGGTGTTTTAGAACTCAAGCTTCATGAAATCGAGTTATAGGTAAAAAAAAATAAAAAAAATAAAAAACTTGCATCGAACTCGAGTTCATAGAGCTTGAATTACAAAACGCCGCTATAGGTCCTTAAAACGTCGTTATAGGGCTCTAGAAATATTTTTTTTTTAACTCAATTTTGAGAAAATCGAGTTTCAAAAGAGGGGCATTTCCTTAATTAATTTGGGAAATGGGGTATTTGTCCTTTTTTTTTTTGCTTGAAATGGGCATTTGCCCATTTTCGCCGTAATAATAGTATGTTTGTAAAATGACACAAATGTACTTGTAAAGAAGTTGATATTTTGTTGACTGATAATGTCTTTGAAAATTACAGAATGATAATTTCAGGCAAGCAGGTTGCCTCAATAATATGTGCCCAGGATTTTTTTTTTTTTTTTTTTGGTAAAATAATTACAACATGCTGCTAACCCCGCAGCTCGAACCCTTTCCCCCCCTAAACTCCCAAGTACTTTGTACATGGAGAGATGCTAATTCAGCTACAAGGCCTTTGGCATGTACTCAGGATTTGTGCAAACACACAAAAGCATTTTATCTTGGGCAACTATTACTAATGTATCTGTACCGAGTGGACCTCAATTTTAGACTACGATCTCTCTCCAATGGGTAAAAGAATTTATTGTTAATCATAATTGCATTTAAAGTATTTTACAATATTAAATCCACATTTTCACATTAATATAAACTGAAATATAAAGTTGAAATAGGCATGTAAAAGTTTTAAAAGTTATTAAAATTTGAATATTGATCATATATTCTTACTCGTTTATATAGCAGGACTCAAATTACAACTGGTGGATATCAATTGAAGGTTTTGTTGTGGGATATTATCCAAAAGAAATTGTTTTTAATTTCAACCAACCTCAAGGAGTTGGATGGGGAGGGGCTGCTGTTGGTCGCCCAAATGGAAATAGCGCCCCACCCATGGGATCTAGAGACTTTTCAGACGGCAATAATGCATGTGAATTTTCAAATATCAAGTATAGAAATCAAGAAAACACAACTCTTACACCTCAATCACCCCATTACCAAATCATCACTGACAACCCCAAGTGCTATGACTTGAAATATGATGGATATAAAAATCCGGAGTTCGGATTCACCTTTAAATTTGGGGGGCCCTGGTGGACCGTGTACTATTTAAAATATTTTGCGCCAATTATTTGGCATGAATAAATTAGAAAGAATTTGATTTTGTAAACTTTTGGAATCCAAGCAAATCTTTTATATTGCAATTTTATTTTTATTTCTACAAGTTTTACAATTGTTTTATTTTTTATTTTTTTTGTTGATAAGAAGTCATTCAATTTGTTTTTATGGGTGTCTCTCTTTTTTGTTGTGTTTTGCCTTTCTTTGCTTTACTTGCTGGCTTTTCTCCTCTCTTTTTTTGGTTCTACTGTGTTGTCTTTTTTTCATTGGAATGCCCATTTAAGATTTTGGGTTCTTTTAACTCTTTTTAATTTTTATATAGAGGGATTGAGCTTTTGTGAAACTTGGTATGTGAAACAATCGGGTTCGGCTCGATAAAAAGCTTGTTTATGTTTATTTGTTTATAAATAAGTCAAGCTTAAGCCTTAATTTTAAGCTCGTTTAATAAACAAGTCAATCCCAAGCAAAAAATTTGTTCACGAACAAGCTCGTGAGCTATTAGGCTTGATACACAACAATTCAATAATAGACTCATTTATGAGTTTATATGTGTTAGTTAAATATACCCATTACATATATCTTAATAATGACATAAACAACATGAGACCACTACTTATATTACCTTAATTTTTTCCTTCCCTTTAAACTGATCAAGAACCATTTAGACTATAGTTACATTTAAAAATAAATAAATAATTAAGTAGGCCACATATAATCCTTTTCTATCAATTATCTAAAGAAAAGTTATGAAATATATTAGTTTTTTTTCTCATTCGTAATAGTTATAAATAGGTATTTTTCTAGTCCTTCACCATCTAACGTGGATGTAAAAATTGTATTTTGAAAAATTGCTGAAGCTGTAGATAAGGAATGAAGAATGAATTAATTAATTATGTAAATTATTAATTTCAATAATGGCTAATCATAAGTAAGACTAGATGTATGATAAAATGAGTATACTATTTTCTTTTTCTTTTTTCTTAATTTTAGAGATTTAAGCATTTAATAATAAAAAAAAATTAGATCTCAAGCTCAAAAACTTGACTTGAGCTCGAGTTTAAGCTTGATATTAAGCTTGAGTTTGGCTTGACTAATTAATCAAGCCAAGCCAAGCCAATCTCAAATTTTTTAGTTTTCCCACAAGCTCAAGCTCAAATACTATTTTTAGGCTTGTCACAAGCTCAAGTCAAGTTTAAACTTTTGATTTTCTTTGACGAGCCAATCTTGAACATGCACTATTCGACAAAGCTCATCTCGTTTACAGCCCTATGCTTAATCAAGCTTTGATCGAGAGTCAAACGAGCTTACATAAAGCTTTTAACCTGCATTGCATAAGATATTTGAAAAACGTAATTATATAGCCGCAAATATAGTGATTTACAAGAGGGCCTTTTCTTTTCCACTTCATTTGCATGTATTGAAGACAAAGTAATACTATTACTATATAGCAATAATGTTGTCTTTATGTGCCTAATTTCATCTCCATGGATTTTCTTGAGATGGGTCATGACAGCAACAATGTTAATCTTATCTTTCATCTACAACATTTTAACAAAGAACAATTTTTCTCTTGATTTCAAATCTATCGAACAATTATAAATTTGTAATTGACCAATAAACATGCAAGAAAGTAATTAAAATGAATGGTTATAATATTAGAACTCGAGATTCTCTTCAAAAAAGTTAAAGTAAATAAGGACAAACTAATTAAGAAACATAGCTTTGCTATGGTGCAAAAGAGACACTGCTTGAATCACAAATTAGAAGCAACTTCATCAATTGAACACATAGTTGCATCACATATTAGAAACAGCTTCATGCCTTCATCAATTGAATACATAACTGGATATTGTAAAAGATATTTTTCATTTGTTTCTTGAGTTATCAAAAAAATAATAGAGCATATTCAAGAGGAGAACTCATTCACTAACAATATAATTAAGTTCTGCAATTAAAATCCTCTTGGTACCATTTTGAATGCTGTGGTCAAAGAAGGATGTTTAAGTACTATTCCCAAGTAAATATCTGCTTGATGTTTATTTTTTTTCTTCCAATTTTATTGTTCCAGTAACTCCACCATTTGCTTTGGCTTCATCACCCAAAAGACACCAAACAAACAAAACACCATTGTGTCTAAGACTCTAAATGTGTTCATGTACAAGAATCAGCTCAAGCAGGCCAACTTGAGTTCTTGGTGTTGCAAAACATGCACGGCATCCTTGAAAATGGCTATTGGAATAAGGAAATGGTGCAAATTAAGATTCTGACAATCATTAAGGGCAACAACGAGAGAAAAACAGTAAAATAAAGGAAACTGCTATTGCCTATCAATACCTCCAACCCTCTACAGCAGCAACTATAGGCATTTTGCAATTTGTAGTTACAATGAAATTTAATTCAAAAAGTAAAGAGTTTGTTAATAATAGGATTTTATATAAAAACCATAGAATGAATGAGCTTTTTCTGATTAGTTCTGTTAGAAATACTGAATAAGTGTATTGTATTTCTCAGTGAAAGAATATACATGAGTGCCTTTATATAGGAGGCATAAGAATGCAGTATAAGTAAAAATGTAGTACAAGAATGTATGTAATACAAGTAATCTAGTTGGGCTTAAAGCCCACAACACTATACACGATAACAACCCCCCTTAAACTTAAGGTGGATGTAAGACCAACTTAAGGTTGTCAACCAAAATACGAAGGCGTCTCTTAAGATGTAACTTGGTGAAGATATCTGCAAATTGATCTTTAAAGGAGACTGAGATCAGCTTGAGAGCACCATGGACAAGATAATAACAAATAAAATGACAATCGATCTCGATGTGTTTAGTCCATTCGTGGAAGACATCATTGTGAGTAATATGAATAACACTTTGGTTGTCACAATAAAGAGGAGTAGCAAAGGATGTAGACACACCTAAGTCTTTGAGAAGTCATCGTAGCCAAAGGAGCTCAGATGTGGTATCCACAAGGGCATGATATTCTGCTTCAGTACTAGAGCGGGCCACATGAGTTTGTTTCTTACTTTGCCAAGAAATCAGAGAAGAACCAAGAAGAAAACAATAACCAATGGTGAACCTGCAATCAGTGGGATCTCCTGCCCAATCAGCATCAAAAAATGCACGGAGAATAAGAGGAAATTGAGCAGAGTAGAAAAGATCATGGAAGAGAGTGCCCTTTAAATATAGAAGAATGCGCAGAACAGCAGCATAATGAGTTGATCGTGGAGCAGACAAATACTGGCTCACCTGGTGAACAGCATAGGAAATGTCTGGATGAGTGACAGTGAGATAAACTAGGCTGCCAACCAAGCGTTTGTAAAGTGAGGGATTAGACAATGGTTTCCCCCCTAAGAGAGTTAGATGCGCATTAAACTCAACTAAAGTGTCAACAATCTTGCTATCAGTGAGTCTAGCTCGAGACAAAAGTTTAGAGGCATACTTGGCTTGAGTAATATAAAGTCTATCTGTAGAATGAGTGATTTCAAGACCCTAGAAGTAGCTGAGATGTCCAAGATCTTTCATCTCAAACTACTGACTGAGAAAATCCTTGAGTTCTTGAATGCCACTTAGGTCATCACCAGTTATGATCATATCATCCACATATAGGAGAAGTAAAATAGTGCATTTGTTAGTATAACGAAGAAATAAGGCAGAATCATAATGACTGGCCATGTAACCCAAACGAGAGATGGTAGAGCTAAATTTGGCAAACTGAGCTCGTGGAGCTTATTTAAGGTCATACAATGCACGTCGAATGTGACAAACCTTGTTTGATTCAACAAAAAGACCAAGAGGAGGTTGCATATAAAATTCTTCACTTAAATCCCCATTAAGGAATGCATTTTTGACATCCATTTGAAAAATGTCTCATTTATTGGCAGCAACAACAGCTAAGAGGACACGAACAAATGAGATAAGAGCAACTAGAGCAAAAGTCTCTTCATAATTAATCCCATACTCATGTGTAAAACCTTTTGCAACAAGACAAGCTTTGTAGCGCTCAATGGGCCCTTCAGAGCGAGTCTTAATATTGCAGATACACTTACAACCAACCACAGATTTCCTAGGGGTGAGTGTCACCAAATTCAAAGTATGGTTTTTAGATAATACATCAAGTTCCTCTTTCATTACATCAAGTTTCTCTTTCATTACATCAAGTTCCTCTTTCATTGCAATTTGCCATAAAGGGTTAGTGGAAGCCTCACAATGGGTGTGAGGCTCGTGCAGTGTAGCAAGGGCAGTGTAACAATAATAGTCAAGTAAATGTGCAGGAATAGATCTTACCTGAGTTAAGTGACGAGGTGGAATGTCTTGTGCAAGATCTTCAGGAGAAGCAGGAACAAGGGACCCAAGCTCAAGGTTAGGGTTAGGTAGCTCGTCTTCGACCTGTTCATTAAAGGATGAACTAACAAAGGGATCAATGGTATCTGGTAGTTGGATAGAAAAGTATACTAGAGAATCAGGAGCAACTACATGAGGATTAGGAGCAGCTACAGAAGGAATATGTGCCTCATCTGGAAAAATATCTAAGACAAATGAGGAAGATAGGGAGACACGGAAGTGAGAGAGCTCGACAAAGAGGTGATGTTCCCAAAAGACAACATTGCAGGGGATACGAGGACGATGAGAAATAAGATCATAACACCGATACCCCTTTTGAGTTTCGTCATAGGCAAGAAAACAACAAAGCCTTGACTGAGGCTCAAGTTTGTTATGCTCATGTGGCTGAAGAAGAACGAAACATGCAAAATCGAAGGAGCGAAGGTGATGATAATCTGGAGATGACCCAAAAAGGCGCTCATATGGAGTTTGATTTTGGATGACAGGACTGGGAATGCGATTAATAGTGTGAACAGCATGAAGTGCAGCTTCGCCCTAAAAAGGAGCAAGAACTCTGGCAAAGAGAAGGAGAGTACAAGCAGTGTCAAGAATATAACGAAATTTTCGTTCGGCTCTACCATTTTGCTGAGAGGTACCTGAAAAAGTTAGTTCATGAACAGTGTCATAGGAATGCAAAATAGCTTGGAAAGCATATTGAGTGTATTCAAGAGCATTATCAGATCGAAAATTTTTTATGCGTTTGGAAAACTGAGTTTCAACCATTTTTGCAAAATTACAATATACTTGCAATAAATCAGAATGATGTTTCATATGAAAAATCCAGCTATACCGAGAGTAAACATCAACAAAGACAACAAAATATTGAGATCCACCAATACTAGAGACAGAGGAAGACCCCTAAACATCATAATGAATAAGGTCAAAGATATCAAAATTTCTATAGACACTGAACCTAACAAACCTCTAGAAGCCAATTCTTGAACCCGAGAAGAAGATGCGTGACCAAGTCGAGCATGCCAAAGTGCAAGGGAAGGAATAGATGAAACAGCAACAGCTGCAGCAACAGAACTGGGAGCAGCAAGTGGAAGACGAAGGTTGTCCACGGGAAACATACGTCCAACTCTGGGATCGGTTCCAAGCTCCTGTCCCGTCCTCGGATCCTGCAAAATACACCCAAAATAATCAAAGATAATGCAATAACCCAACTCAACTAATTGTCTCATAGAAAATAAATTGTAAGAAATGTCAGGAACATTAAAGACCTCAGGAACCGAGAGGTTGGAGGTCGAAACAGAACCTATCTTATGACCAAACATTGTGGAACCATTTGCTGTGCGAATATTAAGAGGGTGTGGTGCAAGTTTAAGGTCAGAAAATAAAGATGAGTGAGGTGTCATGTAATTGCAAGAAGCAGAATCCATAAGCCAAGAGGTAGGAGACATACTAGATAAAGCTGAGAGAGAAGAGGAATAAGATGCATTACCAACCATACGAATGACATTAGCGATGATGTTTATAAAGTCATCTCTGGAAATGATGAAAGTGGATCCAGAAGACTAAGACTATGCAGAGACGGGAGCCATTGGTTTGACATTCTCAGTGTTAGCAACAGTAGCAACAAAAATTGAAACAACTGATTTATTGTGATGATAGCAAAGCTCAATATTGTGGCCAAGACATTTGCAAAAATTGTAAAAACGTTTGCTGGATTGTCGGCGACGATTATTGCAACAAGAAGAAAACCTAGACTGCAAAAAGTCAATGGTCAAAGGCGCCAAAAAGTCAACAGTCAATGATTCAGTCATAGGTCAACAATGATGACATCAGCGAGATGACGTAATCGTTGACTGAGTGCTGATGTGTTGCCGATGCAAGCAAGATAACGTAGCAGTGATGACATGTCCTAATGACGTCACTAGGGCTGACATGGTGTGACTGATGTCGTCAGCGGATGAAGTTCTGGCGTGTGGCAGCGCGTAAAAAGTATAGGTGGTGCGTTATTTTACCGCCGAGACTTGTAGTGCTGCGTGGAGGCGCGTGATAGGTTTGATGAAGACGATTTTTCACAAAAGAGCTTATCAGACTACTTTCTGATGGTGCAATATGTGGTCTAATCGAAGAAGCGGAAGCGGTGGTGGCAGCAAGGTAGTGGTCTTTGATGTACTAGAGTCGTAGTGGAAGTAGTGGTTCTGCTCACAATGTCGGCTCCAGTGGATGACACCCAAGAAGACAAGACTGCTTAAGAGCGGCACACCAGAGGATTAAAGCAATGGCTCTAATACCATGTTAGAAATAATGAATAAATGTATTGTATTTCTCAGTGAAAGAATATACATGAGTGCCTTTATATAGGAGGCATATGAATACAGTATAAGTAAGAGTGTAGTACAAGAATGTGTGCTATACAAATAATTTAGTTTGGCCTAAAACCCACAACACTATACACTTTAACAAATTCCACAAAAATAATGAGTTCATGAGACCCCAAGGGTCAAAGTTGGCAAATATACTTTCAATTGTGTTGATCACAAGATCTAATCAACCGATAAATCAAGCAGAAAAGAGAAGGTCTTCTTGGCCCAAAAATACAACAATGAATTCTCAGGTGCAAAATCCAAAACCTAACATCAATTTCTATAACTCAATGTACTTGTAGTTCCCTAGGCTTTCCTTTGGTAAAAAGCTTCTAAAAATTCTTTGGCTCTATGAACCTTTGATTGAGATTAAGGGCCCGTTGGGATTGAGGGGGGAGGGAATAGGAGTAGAGTATAGTTGGTTGAAAATAAACTAATTTTGGACCAATTCTATTCTATTTTACTCTACTATTCCTCTCAATCTAAACGGACCATAAAAGCTCCCACTCTTTGCTGCTAAGTACATAATTTTCAGGATTTTAATTAAAAAAATGTCAAATTCATTTAGATAAATGATCAAGTTTTTTTTTTTTTTTTTTGTTTGAGAAACTAGTCCATAAGCCTGGGACGTATTATTGTTCAATGATTAGTGAACATCAAATAAAAAATAATAGTCATTTTGATACACGATAGAGTTGAAATATATTAAAAAATAATAGTTATTTTGTACACGTCTATTCTTTTGTTTACATTTATTAATACTAAAATATGCTAGATTGTATTTTCATATATTAATTTAGTTTTGCATGCCAATTTACTTTTATTCTTTAATTGTAATTTTATCTTGGTTCATACTTTGGCTCGATGAAAATGAAAATCCTTGTTCTGTCCCTTGTACTTGAATGGCATTACCCACTTCTTCGAGGAAAACATGGACTTGAGTCGCCCTCCCCACTTATATAAAGGGGGAGAAAAGAAAGAATATCTATATAACATAAATGAAATTATTTGGTTCTAGGAGACTAGGCTCATGAGGGAAACTTTAAAGTTTTGAATCTTAGATGCCTCTGTTAGTATTACCAGAAAGTGCCTACGTGTTGAATTTTATAACTATCTAATTAATTTAGGTAAAAATGTGAAACTTTCGTGGCTTTGTTATTTTGTTTGTTTTTGTTGAAACCAGACTTATTTTTTATTTGTTTAATTAGAAAGAATTGCTAGCATGCTTTAAGTGAAGTTTGGACTTTGGATAGATCTATCTAACCCCTAGACTTACAACACAGGTTGCTCGTGTTGTTTTTATGAACTCGAATTTTGAAGGTTGACAACTTGACTGGCCAACTACTACCCTCTAATGATGCAACCATACGCATTTAAACATTGTTTTTCATTCAAGGTAAGGTAAGCGCAAAACAATTGAATATGGTCTGGTGGGAAAATATGAGAATTTCGTATATTTTCACTGTTTTCCTCTTTCTTTAGTGGAGTGGAAATAAAAGAAATGAGTTGGAAAATTTCTCAGAGGTAGTAGTATCATGTATATGGAACTTTCAATATTTGGCAACCTTTCCTGTTTTATAGACAAGTTATGGAAGGTTGAGTGTCTCCAACTAATAGACCCAATTTAGGACTGAATTAAAATATAAAGCTAAAGTTTTTAAGGTGGAACACTAAAAACATTATATAACTTCAATATATATTTTACTTTTTGGAATTTTTACAAATACATGCATGCAACCTTTGGATTTTTAAGTTAATGTCAATTTAATTTGGTTTTTGAACTTTTAGTTTAAACAATTAATCCTTTAGACAAAAGGTGTGGACAAATAGTCATTTGTAAAAATTTTCCGTTAAAGTAAATAATTTAATTACATAATGTATACATGATAATAATGATATTTTAAAATTATTAATAGTTTGATAATATCATATACTCATCACATGATATTTATAAAAATCCTTTACTTTTTGTTAGCATATATCCATGAATTAATTAAATGGCATAAAAGTGTTGTATAGTATGCCTCTCGTTACTAATAATAATAATAATAATAATAATAATAATTATTATTATTATTATTATTAGAATTAACAAAGATGAGAGTATATATATATAAAAGTAGCATAACAAATCAGATTTTGCAACTCCTTTCTTGGTATCAAATTCATTAGTCCACTTTCATTTCCAATTTTCTTTCATCCAAAGGAATATCAATTTGAAGGTCCAAAAGAAACCAACAAAGCCCAACTCGGTTCTCACGTATATATTAATTGCAAATTGCAATGCAGTAGACAAGCACTGTTTTAAATATTAGACCCAACAAAAAACGAATAATAACAAAAATTGAATGCTGAGATATGCATGGACAATTCAAATCTCGAAACGATCAAACCTGACAAACTCAGATTTTGACTTATCTCAGTTAGACTTTGTAATAAGTTCTTATCTACATATAAATTATAATTACATTTCAGGATTTTAGGAAAAAAAATTTTTTTTTCTTATATTGTGAAAATGTTGAATGTAGCACTTCATTAAATTAAACTCTCTTTTTTATTATCGTGGTTTGTTGTCATCAATCATACATTACCATGCATTTAGCCTAAGATTTAGGGTCCCATACGAGGGATAATGTCAATTTTTTGTGTTTCATATAAAAGATAAAAAGATTAAAGGATAAATAATTGTATTCTTCATCCTTTGTTGGTTAGGTAGCATGAAAAGATGAGAGAAAAGTAAGTACGTACGTCGTATGTTAAGTTGCTATAATATTTTTCTCAAAAAAAAAAAAAAAAGTTGCTATAATATTGTTACAATTACAAGCTTTTCGATTGCTCAACTGCTTTTGGGTAGACCAGTTACCTAAGCCAAGTAATAAAGAATAAGATATCTAATATTCAACTACTCCCTACAGATATTGTAATACAATAACAATGTGATTGTATGCATTCTTGAGAACTAGCCTGACTCAAATAAGTTCCAAGATATTCCATATTATACATCTCATACTCTATCTGAAAATAGTCTTATTTATTATTAAAAAAAAATTATGGGGAATTGAAATGAATGTATTCATACTCAAATTATTTAAAAAATAAAATAAAACTGTGATAAACATAACATTTTGCAATATCTACTCCTATCATCTTAGTACATATGGCATAAGCACTTCATGAGACTAGTGAACAATGTAACTAGTATTTTACAAGTTTGTAACTTTTCTAATTATATACATATTATACACACACATCAATAATTGTGATAGAACCTGTGGAGGTAATTGAACCCTGGATATTCCCATTAAAAAGACATCAAAAGAAAAGATACCAACTAATTGAGTTACAAGATTTTTGTCAATCTAACCATTATTTTACTTGTTTAATTTCACCTATTCAAAGCAACTTTTTATATACATATATACACTGATACACACACAGATCAATAATTAGGTTTGAGAGATTTGAACTCTAAATGTTCTTATTGAAAACACACCAAAAATATATTTCAACTAATTGAGTTGTAAAGTTCTTGTCAATCTAACAATTATTTTACTTGTTTAATTCACCTATTCAAAGTAATTAATTGGTGAGACCTTGTGCTATTCTATTACTAAGGTGCAATCCTGATGCTACCACCATAATATGAATTTAAATTAATTTCATAAATGGTGCAATTAGAAGACTAAATTCATCAATCAAGATTCTCTGACAAATGGTGCAATTTAAATGAAGAATAGAGTAGAAATTTATTTGGAAAAACAAATCTGGGTGTAAAGTATCTCTGACAAGATCAAACACACTTCCATGTAATAATAAAAATAAAAATAAACAAAATAAAATAAAATAAAATAAAGTAAAACGCAAGCACAATCATGATGATCATTATAATAATAAAACAGGAACAGAAGAGTGGTACGGCACCAAAATTCACACATTCCAAATACGCAATAGAAAGGGAAATTAATAACTCCAAAATGTATATATTTTACTAATTCAAACTTTCTTGAGAAAGTTATATATAATTGAAGATATTACACCCAAAATTTTCATCTTTTAATATTTTACCTTTAGCGAGAATCATCTACTAGTGCCAAATATTCCTTCATTTCACAAGGAAAACAAGGGTAGCGCTTCCATAAATTCCCATGCAACTTGAACATCTTCAACACTTTATCCTTTGTTGAAGATCGGCCATCGATATGCAACAATGCCAAAAGCTTCTTCACGGATCCATAAACCAACATTTCCTCCAAAACTCTCTCAGTTGGGTGCAAGCTACAAATCCGCCACAAAATCTTCACCGCAATCTTTGTGGTGGTGTTGGAGACATGCAACATTTTCTTGGAGATTGCAGCTATGGCCATGCCATGTTCAACCAAGGCCTGCCTTCCTTCAGCACATTCACATAGTAGTTTTAACAATACCAACACTTTCTCACATTTGGATGATCGATTCGAGTCTGGAAGAAGCTCGATAAGGACACAAACTGCGCCAGCTTCTATGGCTTTCAACCGGCTTTTCTTTGAACCTCCCAATATGTCTATTAGAACATCTAAGGCACGAGAACTTGCCTTGGTGCATATCTCATCGGAAACAAGCTCTAACAATGACTTGAAGAAATCTATACCTTGATCTTGAATAACAAAGTTCCAATCATAATTACTTTTTGACATCTTTTGGAATATCGTAATAGTGTATAGCCTGCCCTCAGCACTGCCTCTTTGAAGCATGATTGCCATGGACTTAATAGACTCTTGTTTGGATAAAAGTTCAAAGGTTCTTTCTTCCTCGGATAGAGGGAGTTGTTGCAACACTCCTAAGGCCTCCTCACAAGCACTAAATGTAACAAAATCATGGCTCTCATAAAGAATTTGTACAATTATTTGGACTAGTACCTCGACTCCACTAGATAGAATAAAGTCGGTATTTATAATCTCATCACCAATTTCAATAATTGATCGGAGTTTCTTCAAGGAACTTACCTTGAATGGCGATGACTCGATGGTTTTGAGGAGTGATAACATTTCATCATGCTTGACCGAAGGACTTGATGATGATGATGATGAAGAACAAGATTGAGAAGCTTTATTTTGATTTTGCCATGCAAGAATGAGCCTCTTGAGGTTGTGATTAGGAGTGAGATCAAAATTCTTGATGCTTTGCATGGTAGCCGGGCAGGTCTTCTTCTTGTAAGTGAAGAACCATTTCTCAATGTTCTTTCTTTCATAGCTGAGGCCTGTGGCTATGGTGACAGGGTCTTCCATGAGCTCCATGGAAATGGGGCATAGGAAATCTGGAGGAACATCCATGGTTGGATCTTGTTAAAGGTTCAGGTAACAGTAGGTATCGCTAGGTTATATATGACGATGATGGTGTTGAATAGTGAAATCTGTAATCTTCTTTATATAAGGAACAAATCAAAGTCAAAGGACAATGAGTGCCTTCGCAAGCTGTTAAACATGGAAACCACAAGGAAAGCTCATGGAAATTTTCAAAGTTGTATTTTTTGTTTGTTTGTTTGTTTTCTTTCTACTTTGTATAAATCTTAAATACTCTCTCACTGCCACTTGTTTACGCTATCTGTATTGGACGCAAGTATGTACATTGAATCATTGACACTGTATATTGCATTTTACCCCCCAAGAGTTTAGGTTTATTTCATTTGAATCCCTTGTATCAGATAACAGCAATTAGTCAAAGTCTACATGTATAGCTCATAAACATAAATGGATAGTTGTAACTTACGCAAAAAAGTATTGGCTGTACTGTTTTTTTGAGGGAAAAGTATTGGCTGTACTTGAATGAATTGTTGAGCAAAATTTATGTCATTAACAAGTTTGACTCGAAAATTTATGTGATTTTATTGCCAAGGATTCCTTAATTAACATTTAACATAATTTCCCACAACATGAGCTGGTTGTTTAATTTATTTCTTTGCAATTAAACCAAGTCAGGCTGGATGAGGTGATTTACTTACACAGAAAATAAAAAGGTTGATTTACTTACCAAATACTAAAAAATAAAGGTGATTTACAATAAAGGCAGTGACAGATTTTTGTTGGTTGGAGAGATATTCTTCCACGTATATATAATTGTATGTTAATAAATATGCAAATAGCCAACTCATTGACACCTATAGAATGAGATAGGCAGAATTTATTTTTATTTTTATTTTTTGCCAAAGAATACAGCTAGAATTTAAATAAAATGAATTTGGCTCATATTCAGGAGTAATTTAAAATCTTAATTACTAGTACTCCATAATAAGGACTCTGGAGTTTTTAATTATAATTAAATTTTTTGAGAAGAATATTACAATCATAATTAACTACTTATATGGCACATTATTTAATAGGTTTCATTTATAGGATAACTTTTTTTTATTATAGAATACTAAGTATTTTTAATACATACACAGGGAGAAAGAAAAAGGTCTTTAAAGAAATTTATAGGACAACTATGTAAGAAGAAATTCTCTAAAATGAAACTATGTAAAATCATCTTGCTATTTTTTTTCTTACATAGTTTTTTTTAAACCCCTTTTTTTCTCAAAATACTCATATGTCATTAGAAGTGATAAAATTTATTATTATTTATAAAAAAAAAAAAAAACACGAAACAAGTTATTTATGTGTTTTGTGCACTAAGATGCATTAGGATCAAAAGGGTCTCTTCGGAGACATCCAAGTGGTGGGTTAAATAGACTTAGGCGTACTATATATATAATAAAAATTTTATTCTAACTTAATCTAAATATATCTGTATGTAAACTTCCTTTCTTAATCTAAGTGTAAAAAGGGGGAAAAAAAAGTGTATATGTGTGTAAAGCTCTTTCCGACTTGAACCTTAACTTTTGTCCTCCGCATCTTACAAGAACTTTGTACTTATGGAATGATTATCACACTAAAGGTGTGCAGTAGCAGAATGTAACATGAGTTGGAAATGATATAATCTTGCAAAAACCTAAGACAACATTTCATTTATATATATTTTGTAAATTTAATAATTATAGTTATGTAAAAATGGTTAAAACTTTTGAAACATGGGGTTTAATTTAAAAATATGTTTAAATTATGGGTTTAAAATGTAAACTACATCATTATCAATATATATATATATATATATATATATATATATATATATATATATATACCAACACTTTATTTTTTAAATGTCATATACAAAGGGATTTTAGCTAGATGAAATACATGTATCATGGCGTATATTGGGTGGACGACAAAAATAGATGGAGTTATAGGGACTTCAATTTGTAAACAGTCGACCGTTTTTGAAGGTTTGACTTTAAAAAAGGTGGCCCACTAATGTGAACAAATGAGATGAGATCTTAAGTTACGGACTGACATGCATGGCTCATAAATTTTTTTTGTTCAAAGTCCAAACTATTTTTAGTTTTTTTTTTTTTTTTTTTTTTGAATGAATGAATGAAAATCGATTTTCAACACTTTCTAATATATTCAAACCCTACATATACAAAACATCGGCGAGGACTGCGAGGCATAATTATTTAATTTACATCTTATTATTTATTTATAATATATAACATTTTGTGAACTGTTGAGCGGCCTTGTTGACTATCTCTTTCTCTCTCTCTCTCTCCCTCCAGGTGAGAAATCTGATTAAAAATTAATTAAGGAAATAGAAATGGAATTGATTATGATAGTTAGCTTAAATATTGATAAATTGAAGTGTGATGATCCCAAGTAATAATTTATATATATACAAAGAAGTACTAGGGAGTTGATAACGATAAAGCTAATCTGCGGTGCCTAAAACTGACTAGCTAGTTATTATAAAATGTAATAGAAACAAAGTCCATGGCCGACCTCATCCCATAATTATTTATACCCGCATTCATATTTGCAATTTTTTTTTCCCTCTTATAACAGGTGGGAGAGAAGTTTATTTTAAAAAAGGAAAAAAAAAAAGTGTGAGAGAAGAATTTAAATCAAGCCTTGCAATGGGAAAAATTAAGCAATATTACTACCATTACGTGAGGTGTATGGACAAGAACGAAGATTCAAGTTTCCAATATAAAACAGCACTAGATACAAACTTTACCCTATGCAATTTAAATTATACCATAATATTTAAGCAATATATATATATATATATATATATATATATATATATATATATATCATGAGATATATGATCATAATAATAATCATAATACTGCAATTTTATGCCTTTCATTTTTTTTTTTATTGGATTGTATGCCTTTCATGGCACTAGTGCAAACACATACACATATATTGATAATTTGTCTAGTGTATGGGAAAGTATTGTGACAAATACATTTTTATATAATATATCAATAATTCAAAATTTAGTCAAAATTGGTTTAGAGTTAAGTTATTTTTCTCCAATAAAAATTCTGATAAGTGAAATCTAATTGGTTTCCAACTAACATGTATTATCACTCCAAATCAATGGATTGGTAGAAAATATGTAGTTTTATTCAGAAAAAACCAAACATAATTAGTAATAATTTGTTTAGTATTAGGTTACTTTATTTTATATATATATATATATATATATATATATATATATATATATATATTTAACTAAACTTTAATTGGTTTTAACTTTTACCTTATATGTAATAAAAATCAAATTAAAAAATTATGTTAGATTTCTACAAAGGTTAGGTCATTTTGTAGTTGTACTCTAGTTATGTAATGTATTATAAACCCAGTTTAAAATATTAGTATTACTATATTCGTGTGTATTTTAATAAGTATTACTGTTTACTTAAAAAAAAAAAAAAAAAACTTTAGGTAACAATATAGAGTTAGTTGACAAAATTGAAATCCAAAAGATATATATATACAAAGTTAAAACTTTCAAAAACTCAGGTGGTAGCACATGAAAAAAACCCTAAGAAAAGTCTAACATATCTATTTTACTATTCTACTATTAGTCAATAACCTTTGCAATATATTGAAAACTTAAAAAAAGAAATCAAAATCAAACATTTTCCATAGTGTTATTTTAAGAATTATGTTTAAAATTTGACTAGTTGAATAATATTGTGTACACTTAATTAATATGCAAATTAATAATTACTTGATAAGATCACAAGGAACTCAATAATATCATCCACTTTGAATAGGGTGATGAGCACAAACTCGAAGAAATTGATTTGCTCGACTAACTCGTTCTGACCTAGAGCGTCACGATTGATTTCAATCAAGCGCGTAGTTGGCAGCAAGTCCAATAGTGTAAAAAAGATTGAGTTATTGGTAGGTGACGGCCAGCTTTATTTATCTATCTCTTGAATAATCCAATCTAACCCACTAAACCCCTCGCCCTTCACTAGATCTACCTTTGCCTCAGTAGATCCAATCCTCTATATTCGATGATGGAGGGCAGAGATGACATTAGGCCTGTAAGAAATTTCCACGAATTTCTAAACTTGTGAGAAATAAAAAAACATAGAGAAAAATACACGCCAAAGAAGAAGTAATCACAAGCACAAGACAGTATTTACGTAATTCGGCAATTTGCTTACGTCTACGGAGTTGTAGGGATTTCATTATTATTAGGGAAAAATACAAAGTGCGGCTATAGTCTTTTTTTCTCTCTCACGCACAACCACAACAAAACCCTAATTACAAAAACAGTGTTTTCTACATCCTGTGCGTTGCCTGTTGGCCCAAACCTCCGCTCCATGGACTAAGCCTAAAAAAATCTCCCATTAAAAACCATACAACATTATTCGGATCCAGTTAGGTCGTCAACCGGATCAAACATAACTAGGCTTCACAAAGCCCAACAAGGCCATCATGGCCTTGTCAACAAGTTACTAGATGAACGAATCACATTGCCATTATTTACCTACCTAAGTTATCTTTGTTGAAGAGTCTCCCATGTACTCGATAATTCTGAAATTTGGTTAGAAATTGTAGCATTCTCAATCCACAATTTTGAAACCTGAGAACAACCAACCCTAGCTTTTGAGATGAGATTTTCTTAGAATAATAGTTTCTTTTCCTCTCTCTCTCTCTCTTCAAAATGCTAATACAAAGTACTTTGTAGAGAAAACTAGAACTTATTTAATGAAACCTAAACATAACTTAATCAAAATTTATAATAAGTCTCTACATACTTCTTTTGAGTAAAAGGTATAAAGTTTTAGTTTTATCATATAGGTATAACTGTAAAAATCTCTACACACTCAATATTTTATTGCTTTGAATCAATAGGAATTTTTGGTTGGTGCGTTCAGTAGATATACAACAATTAGCATTCTTTATAATTCTTAAAGTTAACATATAATCTTAGATTTTGGTCTGGAAGGAAGAAAGTTCCACCTGACATAGAAATTGTATTGCAGGCTGACTTAGCCAATTTTTCTTAATAAAGTTATGTTTTTTATTCTAAAAATGATATTGAAAGCTAATTTGACAATAAAGAAAAAGTTTTGAAAATAATATGATGCTCTATTTCACTATCGTAGTATTATATTATTTATACCCAAAAAAATAAAAGGCTTAGCCAATTGAGAATTGCTAGTATGTGCTCAACATGTAGCTAGGTCAATATGAATGGAGCCAGCAAAACTTGACCACTTAGGAATTTTTTTGCTTTGGGGTGCTTCGGGCAATGTGATTTGGTTGCAATAATCAATTAACTAAAAATCTCTTTTATTTTTTTTTCACGTAACTCTTGTATCATAATATTACTTATTTACTTTCGGAATATTCATATAACTTAGAAATAATCACACGTTTGCTCATTTGTGATTATGACAATGGATTTCATTTTGTGATATGTTGTTTAAAAAGTGCATTTTGCTCTCTTATATCTTGAGGTTATATCCATTATGCTTCCGTAACTTACTTCAACTTGTTGTTAAAAAATAAAAATAACAAAGCGTGAAAATCATGAGAAAGAAACACAACTTCAATATCCAAGATTTAAAAAGAGTGGAATTCTTGTATTTCTATATATATATATATATATGTGTGTGTGTGTGTGTGTGTGTGTTTGTTTGTTTGGTTGCTGAAAAATGATGTGTTGCCAACACATATCATTTTTTTTTTATATATAATGTGTAGTTGTGTTCATCTTCATTAGTTTTATCTATTTATTTATTGTTATGGTTTTGTGATTATTGGAGGATTTGTGATATATATGGCTGGGATTTGTGTATAATGACGGTGTGGTGGCTATGGAGAGAGAGAGAGAGAGAGAGAGAGAGAGATGGTCTAATTTGAGACCAACTTCGATCAAATATGATGGTTTGATCGGTTCATCATAGTGGCTCTTTGCTGACAACCTGACATCAATATAAACCACTGACATGATGATATGAGTCTAACTTATTTTAATAATTAGGAGTATTATTGTGTAAATGATGTTAAAGATATTTATATTGATTCCTATATTAGTTTGAGTTATTATGAGTCAAATTAATTTGGATTAGAATGAGTTATGAATGTTTTGTTGATAAATTCGAGGGAATAGAAGTTTAATCTTTCTGAAATTTTGTTGATAAATTTTAGGATTTAATTTGTTAACCCTAAACTATAGGATTTAATGTAATTTATCCAATATATATCAATTGCCTTTGTCTAATTAACTAGAGGAGGCAAAACTTGATCAGTTTGCGCTATACTTATGAATTAAACCCATTATTTTCTATCATTTATATTTAAAACTTTAAAGTTTCGTGTGGATCCCATTCGTATTTGATTATTCACAGTTGATTAATTATGTTTGACTCAAATGAGGTTAAACTCAAAGCAAAAACTTAAAATTAGGTCCCCAAATTAGAGGGTCTATTTAAAAATTTAAAAATTTGAATAGATTAAGATATTATTAAAAAAATAATGAACATAGTTTAGTAGAATACCATGGATTAATGTGATTTTGTAATATCACGCGTTACTGTGATTTTGGATTACTATACTAAGTCTAATGTATTTATATATATATATATATATATATATATATATATATATATATATTATACTTGAGTTTATTTTTAAGTTTCTAAGATATGTAGCTCGGTATACTAATTAAATATGCTTTTTGTAGTGTACATGGATCATTTGGTCAAACCGTATTAATTTCCTTGCTTTAATTTTTTTTTTTTTATTAAGCATGATTAAATTACCAAATCCATTTACATTGAATAAATCAGAAGAAAGCGAAAATCATGGGCTAGGTAGGGACAAGGGAGTGTGGTAATTGAGTTGTGAGATCATGTGGGCCATGATTAGAAGTAATTAATTTGTATTATATGGTTTGGTCACATTTTAAGAGTTAACCCATCTAAGAGATGTGATGGTTAGAAGAAAAGAATCGTTTCAATCGCTAGTCAAACTTTATTATTTTATCATTTCTTAGTTTAAACTAATTCATCCAAAGCAAGGAATATGTCATTCATCCATGTGGAGACAGAATAAAGGCAGAGATTGAAGCAAAAATAATAATTGTAAGTTTGTAACAAAGAAATCTCTACAAGAACTTCCACAATAACTAGATTTGCTGCCTGGGCTCTCTTATCAAGAACTCTTGAATCCATCTTTGGTAACATGTGTATTTTTTTATAGATAAAATTTAGTTATAGAATTGGTTATAGTTTAAGGTTATAAATTCACTTAATAAAATAAATATTACTATATATTTTGAAAATTTAACCATTCTTCCAAAAAAAAAAAAAATCTAACCATTAAATTACATGTTCTTTACACTTTTAATACACATATCAAATTTTGTGTCAATCGGATATTATTTACTATATGATTTATAAGTTTATACTTTATGTATAATTTTAAATTATAAAAATTTGCAATTTAAAAAATTTATTGATGACATAGTTAGTGATCTTTAATTTTCTTGAAATTTTGCATGCATAGAAGATATAAGAAAATGATGTAATCCAATGGTAAATTTGTCAAATAAAATTGACCTCTAATAATAAGATATTGAGTAAAGTTATAGCCTAAAACTACAACTAATTTTGTAACTAAACTTTGTCCTTTATTATTTTTTATTTTTTATTTTTCCTTCCTTTCTTGAGAGAAATGTATAGTGAAAAATCTCATCATTGGTGAAGTCCACTTGATCCTCGGTAAGTTATAAATTTTAGTTTTTGGACATAATGTGATATTAATACAACTAATAAAAAAAATCCAAGCACATTTGTATGAGAAAAAAGATACAAAAAACCACTAATTAATTACATTTGTACTTATTAACACTAGGTCGCAGGCCAAAGGGAATCCCGTGATATATCCTATCCAATAGGATAAAATTTACTTTCATGATCCTACATTTTTGTCATTTAACCCAAAAAAATAAAAATTTACATTTGTACTTATACCTTAACTAAGAGAATTACTACAATTACATTTTGAAGTTTGTTGTAATCGTATACATTCTCAAGATTCATCTAATAAACATTAAAGGTATATATGTTTGCATAACATGTACTCATACAATTCAATTCGATCAAATTCAAACAATTTGGGCCTCTCTCTCTCTCTCTCTCAGACACATACACAAACATAGGGATGGCAATGGGGCAAGAATTGGCGGGGCCAAAGGATGGGGTCTTCATCCCTGCCTCATATGGTTTTGTCTTGCTCTATTCCCGCCTTGCCCACATGACGGGGAAAATTTTCTTACCCCATCCTCGGCTTGCCCCTTGGGCCCCCACAAAGCCCCATCCCACTCCGTAAAATTCTACTTCTTGTTAATTTGTCCCACAACTACTACAATTTTAATAAAACCTATTTCATTAATAAAAATATACTTGAAATTACAACTAAATTTATCCCATAAAATCAATCTAACTTTTAGCAAAATTTGAATAATATTATCCAAGAGTTTAACAAGACAAAATCAAAACAAAAAGAAAAATGTCATAGTATAACACATGACAAAATAATCCAACTCCTAATACATAACAAAATAAAAATTGCTTATTTCTTCCAAAATAATTTCCACTTTCTTCCATCATGATTCAATAGTATATAATTTGTTTCTAATAAAGAAAAAAGAAAATGTTAAAAAATCAAAGGTTAGCAATGCACAAAGGTCCAAAATTGGTACCTTATTTTCAACCTTGCTAGATAAAAAAGAGACAGAGTCACGTTAGGTAGAATAAAATAAGTTAATATTGATATATTTATTTAAATAATAGGGGTTTAGGGTAGGGAAAATTTACAATTAGCTTATGTTTATTTAAATAAGCTAATTTTTTTATATAAGAAAATGTAGTTCTAGTCATACAGATACCGTTTTGAGATAATATAATATGAAATTACACGATGTTTAAGGTGTTAGAATAAATTAAGGTATTATTAAAAAAAATAATGAACATGGTTTGATAGAATACCATGGATTAATATAGTTTTGTAATGTCATGCGTTATTGTGATTTTGGATTATTATACTAAGCTTAATGTATTATATATATATATATATATATATATATATATATATATATATATTATACTTGAGTTTATTTCTAACATATATGTAGCTTGGTATATTAAATATGCTTTTTGTAGTGTACATGGATCATTAGGTCAAATTAACCGTATTAATTTCCTTGCTTTAATTTTTTATTTAAATTACCTAATCCATTTATATTGAATACATCAGAAGAAAGCGAAATTATGGGCTAGGTGGGGATAAGGGAGTGTGGTAATTTAGTTGTGAGATCATGTGGGCCATGATTAGAAGTAAATTTTTTTTTTGAGGAAGATGATTAGAAGTAATTAATTTGTATTATATGGTTTGGTCACATTTTAAGAGTTAAGCCATCTGAGAGATGTGATAGTTAGAAGAAAAGAATCGTTTCAATCGCTAGTCAAACTTTATTATTTTATCATTTCTTTTTTTGAGAAACACACACATTATTTTATCATTTCTTAGATTAAACTAATTCATCCAAAGCAAGAAATATGTCATTCATCCATGTGGAGCCAGAATAAAGTCAGAGATTGAAGTAAAAATAATAATTGTAAGTTTGTAACAAAGAAATCTCTACGGGAACTTCCACAATAACTAGATTTGCTGCATGGGCTCTCTTATCAAGAACTCTTTTGAATCTATCTTTGTTAATGTGTTTATTTTTTTTATAGACAAATTTGAGTAACAAAATTGGTTATAACTTAAAATTACAAACTTACTCAATAAAATAAATATTACTACATATTTTGAAAATTTAACTGATAAATTACATGTTCTTTACGCTCTTAATACACATGTCAAATTTTGTATCAATCATATATTATTTACTATATGATTTATAAGTTTATAATTTATACATAATTTTAAATTACAAAAACTTGTAATTAAATAAATTTATTGATAACATAGCTAGTGATCTTTAATTTTCTTGAAATTTTGCAAGCATAGAATATATAAGAAGAAAATGTAATCGAATGGCGAATTTGTCAAAATTCACCTATAATAAAAAGATATTAAGTAAGGTTGTAACCTAAAGTTACAATCAATTTTGTAACAAAACTTTTTTCTTTGTTCTTTTTTTTTTTTTTTTTTCCTTCCTTTCTCGAGAGATATGTATAGTGAAAATGTATTCATTGGTGAAGTCTGCTTGACCCTCAATAAGTTATAAATTTTAGTTTTTGGACGTAATATGATATTAATACAACTAATAAAGAAAAGGGTAAGTTACGTATTTTGTTCCTATCCTATACACTATATTTTAATTTAGTCTTTAATTTTTCAATTGTGTCAATTTAGTTCTTACCATTATTTTTTAGATGAAAATTGATAACACATCTAATGGCCAAAATAAAAAATTATGTTTCATTGATGTGACAATACACTAAAATTTTATTTTGGTCATTTAACATTTCATCAATTTTCATCCAAGATATAATAACAAAGACTAAATTAACTAGACACTGAAAAATTAGAGACTAAATTGACATAATTGAAAGGTTAAGGACCAAATTGAAATATGCAGTAAAAGATAGAGACCAAATATGTAATTTACCCTAAAAAAATTCAAACACATTTGTATGAGAAAAAAGATACAAAAACCACTAATTAATTACATTTGTACTTATCAGTGCCAGGTGGCAGGCCAAAGAGAATCCCATGGTTTATCTTATCCAGTCAGATATATTTACTTCATGATCCTGCATTTTTTTCATTTAGCCAAAAAAAAAAATTACATTTGTACTTATACCTTAATTAAGAGAATTAGTACAATTACATTTTGAAGTTTGTTGTAATCATATAAATTCTCAAGATTCATCTAATAAACATTGAAGGTACATAAGTTTGCATAGCATATACTCATACAATTCAATTTGATCAAATTCATACAATTTGGCTCTCTCTCTCTCTCTCTCTCTCTCTCTCTCTCTCTCTCTCTCTCTCTCTCTCTCTCTCTCAAAGACCCACACACAAACATAGGGATGGCAATGGGGCGAGCCGTGGCTGGGCCAAAGGATGAGGTCTTCGTCCCTGCCTTGTATGATTTTTTCTTGCTCTATTCCCACCTCGCCCGCATGACGAGAAAATTTTTTTTTACCCTATTCCCGACCTGCCCCTTGGGGCCCCACGAAGCCCTGTCCCACTCCATAAAATTCTACTTCTTGTTAATTTGTCCCACAACTACTATAGTTTTAAAAAAAAAAAAAAAAAAAACTTGTTTCATTAATAAAAATATAATTGAAATTACAACTAAATTTATCTCATAAAATCAATCTAATTTTTAGCAAAAACTGAATAATATTATCCAAGTGTTTGGCAAGAAAATATCGCAACAATAAGAAAAATCTCATAGTATAACACATAACAAAATAATTCAAACTCCTAATACATAACAAAATAAAATTTTCTTAGTCCTTCAAAAATAATTTCCACTTTCTTCATCATGATTCAATTATATACAAATTTGTTTCTAATAAAAACAAAAGAAAACTTTAAAAAATAAAGGTTAGCGATGTACAAGAGTCCAAAATTGGTACCTTATTTCCAACCTTGCTAGATAGAAAAGAGAGATAGAGAGTCACGTTGGGTAGAATAAAATAAACTAATATTTATATGTTTATTTAAATAGTAGGAGTTTAGGGTATGAAAATTTTACAATTATAATCCTTATCAACATAGGGCGGGGCGGGGTGGGTTTAAAAAGTCTAAATCCATCCTTGCCCTGCCTCATGATGTAGAGCTAAAGTCTCGCCTCATCCTTGCCTCTACTACCTTTTTCGAAGTGGGAAAAACTTGTGTGGAGTGAAGCAAAAATGAGCGGGTCAAGCAAGGAGGGGCAAAATTATCGCACGCGCGCGTGCACACACACACACACAGGATTGAGTTCAAATTATCTCTTCTAAAAAAAACATGTTTAAGATAAAGCTATTAAGCAGTGTAACATTGACAAATGTTACATTGGTTGTAATTGAACTCGTTACATATTAAAGAATGCAATCTCATATGTTGATGTTTAATATTAGGTAGATATATAAATGGTGCATACAAAAAAAAAGTGTGTATCTTAATTCTCCTTCAATTAATATGAAATTTGACATACGCGTTAACAATATAAAAAATATGAATCCAACAATGAGTCTAAGTCCTCAAATTTACAAATGATTCAAAGTTTGGTATGTGCAAGAGACAAATATTTTTATTAAAAATATCACCACGCGAGTAAGGCTCAATTTGACTATATGTAATATTATATATTTATATGTATTAATTTATAAAAAAATACTTATATGAGCTTGATATTGAATTGTGTAAGTTTGTTAATAATTTCATATATAAGATATATATCAAATTATTATTTGTAATTTATCAATAACCTAATAGTCCATGTCGTCGTAAAATTATATATAATTTTTAACAAAACAAGGTTGGTGAATCTAATTTTTATAAATTCATAATTGAAAATTATTCTTTTTAACTAACTCAAATAATATAATTTGAAATATGATTTATTTATTAATTATTATCATAGATTTGTGGTGAGATAATCAATTTTAGTCCTGTTGTTTACTATATATAATAAAGAATAATTTTTTTCTTAGGAAAAAAAGAAGAAGTTAATCAAGTATCTTGATAACAAGTTCGAGTTTGTTTAATAAGAAGATGGACTCTCAACAAAATAAAAAATAAAAAACTAAGTTTAAATATGTAATCTCGGTGGTAAACTCCAATCCAGCCCCTATTTAAAATAAATTGTATGAACCAATTCTAAACTTTTGGAGTAATATTATACTCAGTTACATACATGTTCTTATAGGGTTATTTGGAAAACTTACTTAATCTATTAGGTCCTTACTCTGAGTTAACCTAAACTGTGTTGTCTTTTAGCAAAGGTTGTTTAAATAGAATACAAGTGGTATCTTCTTTATACAATGGGTATCTTCTTTATATTTCATGTAGTGATTAGGTCAATAGGTTATACTTACAGTTTTGTTTGTTCCCACCATTTTTTCAGTAATCAAATATGGGTGTTTCTTCCTTGTAGGTAAGACTAAGTTGTGCAGTTGGGTAGGTAGGCTATGTAGTTGGTTTTTAGAGTTATAGTTGCAGTTATGGTTACCAAAAAAAATCCAAGCTAAAATTACATATGCAAAAAATGGCACACAGAGCAGAACTACGACCTGGCAATGTGAGAGAAATCAGAAAATTAATTGGTCAAACCCTAAAAGGCTATCAACACCGTTTGTTGATGTGACTCTTGTGTGAGTGATTAATGTACATGTGAATTGGCGTACCACTACCGAAAAGGCAAAGTGCAAACATTTTATTTTTAAAGTAGAGTCAACAAGGATGCATTTTACTAGAAAGCAAAATGATAGGAAAGTCAGATAGTTGAGATAATCAACTATATTTAGCCACTGACTTCACCATATAACACCCTAAAGGATATTTCTCAAGTCTACGTCATGCTGTATATGATCCCCTTGGATTCATACTATCAAGTAAACTAGTTGCTTGATTCTCGAAAAAAAAAAGTAAACTAGATGCTTTCTTTGTCTTTTCTTTTTGTCTTAGTTAAGGATAACAAAAGGAACAAGAGAGAAAACCACTATTACTACGAGAGAAAACCACTATTACTACATGAGAGGTGCTACGTCCATAACATTTTTACAACAAATCATAGGTGGTTAGTTATTATTGGTTCAAATTTGAACTTAATACTAAGATTACTTTTTTGCTCCAACAATAACAACCAATAACAACCTGTCACTTAAGATTTGTTGTAAAAATGTTGTGGACATATCATTTCTCATTACTACATACACAATATTGTTTACAATTTTTAAGTTTGATAAGTTCTTATTAATTCTTATATAAATTCCCATTATGTACTCTACTTTATTACTTATCATTAATAACTTGAGATCTCAGCCATTGTAAAATATGTTGTGATAGTATTTCGACACTCTATATTTTCTACTAACTTATTTGGTAAAAAAGGGAGACAAAATTGGATTTAATTAAGAACATATACTAGTTTATTTCAAAACAACTAACTTATTTGCTTATTTACTAAAATTTAAGATAAAAAAAATGAATTTAAGTTAGCAAAAATTAAGCAAATTTTGTTGATAGTCTCATGAATGCATTCGACTTTTGCTTAAAAGTTTTTTGTCTCAGTTTTTTTACAAATAATAAAATTTATTAGCATTTTGAGAATAAACTAGTCTTTAGCATTGTGTCACACATTTAACATAAATACTATATAAATAAGTTATAGGAAATAAGTAAAAGCTAAACGCACTTTTTGGAAAATCAAGAAAACACATTGAAGTGGGTTGTTCAATCTTGGGCTTTTTCGAAAAGGGTTGTTGAGCCAAATTTCAAGGTCCATGGAAGGAAACAAGAAAATACTGTTTTAAGTGGGTCCCTAGTCCCAAAAAACAAGTGGGCCTTATGAAATGAGCCCACAATGAGTTCATATTGCTTGGAATGGCAAGGCAATTAGAATTTAGAAAAAGAAAAGCAAAACGGTTGGTTCATTGGGTCCCACTTGCTGATGATCCGGTGCTTAAAGTCTGCAACGTGTCAACCATGCACGTAAGCCAAAATAAGCAATCAAGTAACATACCCCACCTCAAAACTATGTGACAGTTCAATAGATATACGCCATGTTTTAACATCATAAACATTTTCCCTCTCTGGTGCTGAATTGGCATCATCTGATTCGTCTGTCTGGGAACCCCAGTTGAAGTGCCATGTCATCTGTCACTGCCTGAAATATGATGTCAAGGCAGGTCTTGCTCTCCTATGACTACACATACAATACCAATGTCTAAAATCAACACTACAGTCAACATTAGATGACGTGGCAAATTTTGATTGGTTGAAAATAAAAAATTGTAACTAGAACATTTGAACGAAACTGTAGAGTAGTAAAACCCTCCGTTTATTTTGTGTTTTTTTTCCACACAAAAAATTCGAACTTTGTTAACAAAGGTGCGTCTCTCAGTGGCACAGTTTCACTCTTTGAGCTCTCACTCTCTGAAACTCTCTCTCCCTCTCTCGCTCTCTATGAAGCAAAAGGTTAGTGTCTAAGCAACCATGAAACTTTTCTTTTATGTGGTTATTTGTTGATTTTCTTTATTACTATGCTGTTTGGTTGCTGAGAAAAAATGCAGGGTAGTGAACTATAAGAAAAACCAGCTTAAAGTGTTTAATATGTTCTTTTTTTTTTTTTCTTGTTTTTGCTATGAGATATTGTTTTGTTAGTACTTAAAAGAAGAAAAAATGTGTAAAGGTCGAGAAAGTCTTTAGCTTTACATTTTATTTGTAGGTAACAAGAATGAAGAAATTTTAAAGAAAGTAATCAAAATCTTGTCTTGTTCAGTTTTTGAGTGATTTTGATTCTGGTTTCTGAGACCCTTTAATCTTTGGTAGATTGCACTTTCTGCAAATGGGGTTCTTTTTTCTTCTCTGTTTGGTTACTGGGAAAAGCTCAATTGTCAGATTGTTATGATTTTTGCTCCATCTTATTTCTTTTGTTGCTTGGTTGAGATTCTCATATCATTTGTGAATTATGGTAACCTGAACCAAAAGGTTTCTCTGTGACCAATTGATGGTTTCAGGGTGGGGGTTCTTGATTTTCATGTTTTGTCTGTGTTCTGTGCATTTCAGCGTCCACAAATGGGTGACTCAGAAGGACATGAGAAAAGCAAGCAAAAACCCCAAGCAGAGAAATTCAACAACAACCCAATAAGAACAGTGGTGTCCAATCTTGAATTGGGTCCAATCAACGCTGATAAACTTGGTGTATTGGTTAAGGCACTATATCGTTCTGCTCCGAGAAAATTTGACCCAAATCCTGTACCGGGTCTAGTATCATGTGCTAATCCAGGCAAGAACAATGATACCAGTAATGTAACTCTTTTCCCACGTACGAGTTCGGATTCTGATGTCAAAGATGTGGACTTCTACAGTGAGGAGCGGTTACAAATGTTGCTTTTAAAGAAACTTGAAGCAATTTACAATGAAGCCTATACAATGTTAATATCATATGGTTATCAGCCTGATCATGTGCTGAAAGCAATCTTGACAAATGGCCATGTGTTTGGTAGCGGTGATATTTTGACAAACATTGTGCAAAATTCGCTTAGTTATCTTAAAACTGGCGTTGTTGTTGATAGTGGAAATTATGTAGAAGGCCAACAAGTTTTTGAGGATATGCCGACATTGGTTAACAACACACTTGCAGTAATGATTTACTTGATTCTCAAAACGCGGCACAACTTGATCAAAGGAGATGCCATGTGGTGCCTTCTGAAGGGCAATTTTAATTTGGGTGTTGCAAATTCCATAGCAGAGCCGTTTGAGACAAATGAAGATGGGAGTCAGAGGGCTGATAATAACAGTTCAGTTCTTGAATATTCTGGGCTTTGTAAATTTGAAGGAAATAAGCCTTCTGGTGATGGTCAGGCACTTGATTTTAGCAAAAATGACTCTTCTTGGGAACTTGGTGTTTTGTTTGACAAAAAATGTAGCATTGTGAATAATTTTAAGAACACACCATCTTTAAAAGCTGATTTGAAAATGAGCATTGGAAATTTCGCAGCTGCTTGCCGTGCTGGTTTTAAGATGTCTCCAGAACAATGTCAAGCTTCAAAAAACTCCTTGCCAAGAAAAAATTTAACTGATTCATTTGAATGGGAGGACTCTTGTATGGCTAACTTAGTTTTGGGAGACATTGGTAAATTCAATATTCATGAGAATAAAGTTTGTGATCCCCGCAATCCTAAGAACAAAATCCTCTCAAGTTTACTCAGTCATATTAAAGAGATCAAACAACAGGTAAAGGAACGTGAGGGATGGGCTCAGAAGAAAGTAATTCAAGCTGCTAAAAAGCTCAGCCATGATATGTCAGAGCTTGGGAGGTTGAGACGGGAAAGGGAAGAAAAACTGAAGCTGAAGAATGGCAAAGTGGAACTTGAGGAAGAGACCATGAAGAAGCTTAGGGAACTGGAGGATGCTTTAAAGATGACAGGATGTCGTTCTGACCTTGCTAAAGCAGCTGCCCAAAAACTGGAGGTTAAAAATGCAGAATTTAGAGCGGAGGTGGAAGCTTTCAAGTTGAGAGCATCAGAGTCGGATAAAATGAGTGTGGAAGTTGTGAGGAGGGAAAAGAAGTGCCTCAAGAAGATTCAGGCCTTGGAGAAACAGAATAAAAAATATCTGGAGGAGATCGAAGAAGAGAAAAATCAGTCCTTCCAACTGCATCAAAAGTTGGACAACCTCAAGAAGGCCCAAGAGGAAATTGAGGTGAGTTACTCGCTTCTGCTGTAAATTAGACCCTAACTATAGATTTTCAATTTTCCCATGCAAAAGGTCATAAATCTTCAATGTTAAGGTTAACAATGCTAACCTCCAACTCCACCCTTCCCCCTTTTTTTTAAAATACTTTTCCTATTATATAAGTTTATCTGTCATGTCTTTCTGCACATGTTTGAGTTAGTTTTGGACAGAATG
The DNA here is from genome assembly GCF_040712315.1 of Castanea sativa. NCBI lineage: Eukaryota > Viridiplantae > Streptophyta > Magnoliopsida > Fagales > Fagaceae > Castanea > Castanea sativa. Next base: position 55,076,734 of record NC_134023.1, on the reverse strand, counting down.
AGGGTTATAATGGAAATTTGAGTGAAGGACAACAATTATCTCATTGAGCATTCACTCTTGAACTGATCTTGATTAGATCAGGATGTGAAAAACACATGAAACAAAGACTCCTCAATATGTTCTAGATTAATGGCTTGTGGCAACTGGCAGCATATGGGATCCATGGTCCAGTATGATCTGTAATTTAAAATAGAATAATAGAATTAGTGGATCCTGAATTATTAATGTGAGTTATTCAATGTGACAGCATTTGGAAAGGAAAACAACACCTTAAACCTTTTTAGGCATCAGCAAATACTCGAAAGTAGGTATGAGGGACATATTGTCGACTTGGGCTGGAAAAAATAGAGGACATTATGCAGAAGCACAGTGGATGCAGTTCACTGCTCTGGAAGCTTTCATTCTATTCTTTTGTGATAGTTCTGTAGTAATGAAAAATTGAAAATTTAGTTATTACTTACCAGGACATGACATTTCATTATGGCTGCTGTATTCGTAAATATTTCATATAAGTAGAGTTTTTATTATTATTATTATTATTGTTGTTGTTGTTGTTATTGTTGTTATTGTTGTTATTGTTGTTGACATTTCATTATGGCTGCTGTATTTGTATATATTTCATATAAGTAGAGTTTTTATTTATTTATTAATTTTATTATTATTATTATTATTATTATTATTATTATTATTATTATTATTATTATTATTATTTTTATTTGTTTTACTCAGGCTTGATACTGAAATGACAACTATAATTGGGTTGGATTCATTACTGCACCTGTTCACATATTATAAAAAATTCTTGTTTTATTTTTTCCTTCTCTTTTCAACCATAAATCCAATCTTCTCTCTCTTGAATCCTAACCCTTCTTCTGAAAAAAAGTTCTAAACCCCAAAATCCACAAATCTTCTTAAACCTAAACCCATTACAACCACACAGGAAAATTCTTCAATTTGTCCTATGTCAACTGAGGCTTTAAACTACTTAGAACTTGGAAAGACAAATCAAAGCACACCAGTTCAAAATCTCTATAAAGAAAAAGAACATTTGAAGGATACATTATTTTATAAGAATAATATACTTCTTTCCAAATAAACCAAATGATAAACAACAGTGACACTCAAGATAACAACCCTTAAATCCACAAGGAGAATTTTAGAATCCACCAGAAAAGAAAGGAGAAAAACTCTGAAATTTTTGTTGAGGAAATTTTGAATTCCTTGGAGGCTAGAAAGCATATAAAATGGAAAAAAAGGCACTAAGGATTACTAGGAGACCCCTTAGGAAACTCTAAAGTACTCAAGGAAAGTCAGTAGACTTTCCTCTGATAGTTAATGCAGGGTCAATCTTTACCTGCCTTTAAGTAAAGGGCAGTATGAATCCACTCTGCAACTAATGGATTCAAAAATCTGAATTCGTCTTATCATAGATAGCGAAAAGTGCATTGATTGGAAATGTAGTCTCTCTGCTCAAGGATAGCCTGTGTTGTTTATCCTACATAAATGGATTTTCTCCACCAAGCTTTCTTCATCTTCTTGAGAAGCTCCTTTGCAGACAATTTGTATCCTAGCACCAAGGCAATGTATGTTCTGTTTGTTTAACATGGATGCTCATTGTGATGTCGAGTTTCTAATGGACTTGGCGCAAGCTATACACTTCATAAATTTATTAGGAAGACATTATTATTCGTATACATGTTTTGTGGCAGTAGTAGTTGTATCACATATATATCATGCCCCCGCTGTTGGTGACTCATACTAGCAATTACTATCTTGTCTTTTTGGCCTAGCTATCTTACCATTCACCATTCTGAATAAAAAATCATGAGTATTTTGTATATACTTTATAAACCAAGGACTTGGCTTTGAATCCATGCATATATTAATGTTTTTTAAGGAAAACTGATCTGGTCATTCTATTATTTCTTTGTAAATTTGTAAGGATATAAGATAAATTAGGTGGTAATGATTTTCATCATGGATTAAATCAAGTAATATCATACTACACACACACACATAAGAGTGCTCAACCACTGAACCAGCACCTATAATAGCCAACCTCGTTGATCCAAAAAAAGGCAATGGCAGCTTCTGTCGAGATCGGTGCAGCAGCCGGTACCAAAATCTAAAAAACTGATGAAATTAGTCAAAAGCCTTGTAGCTTAGTGGTATAGCCTGCTCTCCTTTACTAGGATAACCAGGGTTCAAATTTCCCCTCCCCCATTATTGTAACTATTAAATTAAATTAACCAAAAAAAAAAACCAATAAGGTCAGTGCAGTCGTCGGTGGGTAGGTTTAAAAACCAAGTGAAAGGGCATTGATCACCTCCCATTTCCCCAAATTCTTCTCACAGATCTCCCTGTTCTCCTCTCAAATTGCCATTTGCTCTTTTAGATCTCCCTTTCTGCACCCTTACATCTCAGACACCACCTCCAATTTGAAGGGGAGAAATTTCAAGAGCAATCGCAATAACACTCTAATCTCTAACCTCTAACCTTCAATCATTGAACACCCCTCTGTTTGGGCTCCTTTGCCAAGGCCTCCTTCTCTTACAGTGGCTAATGAGTAACTCCCTTTCCTCCCTTTGATTTTGTGAATTCTTTTCCCACTGGCAGCAACCAAGCTCGTTGATAGAAAACCACCATCGGAAGCTTCCTCTCCAATCTTTATGGTCTGGCATTAGTTTCCACTTTTGGAAAACAAACTGTGTGGGTGTGGTGGAAAGTCTCACCCTAAAATCAGTCAACCATACCAATGAACCACCCCCCCCCCCTACACAGCTTTCTAGTATGTCTAATCATCTATATACAGTTATGGAAAAAATCTTGAAACAAAATAATAAATAAGAATAGTGCTTTTTAAGTTTGGTAATTCTTATTAGGAGATTTGTTACCAAATCAAATTATGCATTGAAAAATTGAGCAATCCATCCATTACTAGTTGTTTTTAAAATAGACCTTTATATTATCAAAATTATAATGTAGCTAAATATAAAACAATTGTTTTCTGACCCATGCTGCTGATCAACTCCAAGGATGCATAATGCACTGGTGCTATTGCAATCCATTACTAGTAGTATGCTCTTAATGGAAGCCTTAAATCTGTATGGAATTTGGGTCCAATCATTAAAATATCTAGTTCTGCATAAATTTAAAATTGTAGAAAATTTCAATATACTTAAAATTTTTGGAAAGAAAAAATATTGATCCACTAGTTTGGTTCTGTCTAGTATCAATTTCTGCTTTTAAAATTTATATAAGAAAAGGCTGGAAATTTGAATGATATTGAGCACACTATGAATCTTAAATTATAATGCATTAAACATGTCTAACAGTCTATAATCTTGATGTTATGTATAAATTCATAATCTTCCATAATCTAGATGTAGAAAATGTAAGAAAAGACGTCCTTTTTAAGGGCTTCCACATCAGGAGTTATACATGAAAGTAAAATCGTCATCTTTTAGTACTTTCTTTATTCCCTACTGATAAGTTGAAATGCAGCTTCCTGAGGCTACTACTGATAAAAAGCACATGAAAAGGGTCCAGTACACGCTGACAACTACCTAAAACTACTGCTTCAATTGCACAGATTGGATATACCCATGGGCAGATCTAAGAAAATTTCCTGAATAGTCCACAATTATCTGAATTTATTGACTTCTGATGCTGTAAAATCTATACAAGTTTCTGATAACATTGATCAATGACAAATTGGAAGAAGAGTTTTTAATTATTGGTTAAAACCTGTAAATTCAATGAAATCAATTTAAGTGATCAAAATCATAAAGATGAGCCCTTTATTAATAGCTCTCTTCTCCTCCTTTCATTATAACAAAATCTTTCTGTGTTGTTCCATATATTCTATAGTTTCTTACCGCTTCTCTGTCGTATCCTTATCGTACCAACCATTTTATGTTAAAATTTATCAAAAAATGCTCAGCTCACCGTGTCGTACCCGTGTCCGTGTTTCCTAGGCAAGGATACATTTTGTTGAAGCAAAAGATGTACTCAGCATGTGGTGATTGCATAATTAGTATTTTCTGTTGTCTCACCTCATAAGATTAATAATTATTGCTGATGCCATGCATATTTGGATGATAATAAATTCCATGGTTGCAATCGTTAATATTTGAAAACGTATATGGATAAGAATTTTGCGTTTAATTTGGAAGGCATCTTTTGGTCAAACAAGTAGGAACAATAATTGCTTGAGACATTCTATGTTAGGTAGATTTATATTTCAACACGTTTTTATATATTTTGGGAAAAAAAATGATAACTTTTATTGTATTAAATTCTCTGCATATTTCATCATATCTATTGCTCTTCATTATTCCTGAAATTTTATGCTTTGGGATGGATAAGCTATTTGACTGAAGATCATTACTACTACTATTATTATTATTATTACTATTATTATTATTATTATTATTATTATTATTATTATTATTATTATTATTATTATTATTATTATTATTATTATAATTATTTAATCATTTCATTTATATTTTTCTCTCCATACTTCAATGAATTTCATTCTTATATTGAATTCTTTCTTTGTAAATGGTATTAAATAAGTGTATTGATTAAACATCCCTGTTTCTTTGTTTTTTGTTTTTTTAGTATTTTTATTCTAAAGCTTGCATATGTTGATGCATTGATTTTTTTTTTTTTTTTTTTTTGGTTCGCTTGGAATCATGCGGTTGAGTTAATAAATGTTAAATTTTGGTGAAAGCTATGGATAGCCAAAATGCATCCTGTCTATGGAAAATTCATACTTTCCATAAGCTCTTAAGAAATTTTACATGAACCAATTATAATTTTCGACGTACTTGTTAAATAGTTGTCACATAGCACCAGTTTAATCTAGCTACGCGAAAATTTCGATGGATATCTTTATCATGCAAATGTCAAGTTTTTGTCTCTGTTGCTAGCAACCACGTGTCCCCCCTCCCGGTGTGCATGCTATAAGACGCAGCATTACAGCAGTGCACATTAATGCTAGACTCAAAAGGCAAGGAGCTTTTGAAGAATACAATGATGTTTAGAATGGGTTGCAATGACGTAGCCAGTGGGTTATATGCTGACTCGTGGGTCTTGGCCTAGCGGGTGTGGTAGAGGCTCAGTAAGAAAAGAATCTGTGCACCGTTTATCTCAAAGTGGTATCTGCCTTTTCTGAATTTTATCTGCTTGAGAGGAAGGGCATTAAATATTTATAAGCTATAGCATAATGCATGATTTCTGTGGCCACCCCTTTTAATTTGTACACTGTGTAGCACAGTCACAGATACAGGACAAGAAGAGTAAACAGGACATGTGTATTCTATGATATGGTAAAGGAGACAGACTTGTGTAGGCATTATTGTTTTACAGATAACAATTATTAGTTTATGATTAATTTATCTACACTAATATGGTAAGCAACACACCTGATTGCTGCAATTCTAACTTGTGAATTTGGAATTTCTACTCATTACACGTGTCCTGTAGAATTCGGTCAACCTTAATGGAGATATTAGATAAGGCCTTTTAGGTTGACAAGCTTGACTGTAATTATCTGTTGCTTTAGTCATTTTTATATTGGTTTATATATCAGTGTTTACTTTGGTTTTCTTAAATACTTATCTAAACTTGTCTATGAATTTGATAACACCCAAATATATTATTAAATTTAAGGGGAAAAGTTCATAAATTAGTTTTGATTACAGGAGATGTGGAGGCAGGAAGTGAAAGCGAAAGAGCTCGCCATAGCCCAGGTGCAGAAAGAACTGAGATTAAAGGACGAAGCGAAGGTCAATATAGATAGAAAGCAAGATGCCTTGCTCCGAAAGATGGAGATCAATTGTCAGCGTAAAAAAGATGACAAGAAGCGACTTGAGCAGGAAATATCTCGTCTCCAATTGTCTTTGGATTCCAGCAATCCGCATCATCTACCCAATGCTTTCTACACAGCGGGACTAGAGCACGCAAGACCTGAGAGGGACCCTTTTGAGATGCTTCCTTCATTAAATGAAGCACTAGAGTACTGTGTGGAAGAAAAAATCTCTGATCGAGTATGCTTGTTCTGTCGGGAGAATGAAGCTTCTATTGTTTTCCTGCCATGTGCCCATCAAGTTCTATGTGCCAATTGCACTGAGGACCACTACAAGAATGTTGAAGCTAAGTGGTGTCCATGTTGCCAAGACCGAATTGCACAGATAATCCGTGTTTATGGTACGGGCTCATAGATTCAGATTGGCTTCTGTTGTTGAATGGTAAGACCTGAACTATGCAATTGCAATACCTTCAATTTATGGTCCCATCATTATCATCATTATCATTATTTGCAGTATGGAAATGGTTGAGATTACCCATTTACCCTTACAAATGGTAGTGTAACGAATCCATTCATACCAATGGTAGGTTTGGCATGATATTAATCTAGTAAAGTACAAATGTCATACACAGGTGTAACTTGGAATGATCATTGTTGTGTATATGCTTGCACTTCTAGACTGTCATGAGTCTTAATATCCTCAATTTTAGTTTTGTACTGATATATCTAAATTTTTCATATGTGCAGGACTTCATAAGGCTGTAGTAACTAAAGGACAATCTATGGTTGATGTCGCCAAAGAATTGTACATATTCCTATAGCATGATAAGCAAGCATTAAATATGAAAAATTTGGATAGTCCATTCATTTCCTAGCCTAGTTAAGTATCTCAGTTTACTTTCCAGTATATGAATTTTGTACATGGGGATGCTTTTTCTATTAAATATGTGGTGACTATTAACTAGATTAGCTCTTTTTCCTTTTTATCCCGTGTGTTTTTTCCCTCATAGTTTTAATTAAGTTCTTCATATGCAGTAACTGAGGAAAAACTTAACCACGGTTATTTAATTCAACTTTGAAGGTTGAATATGGTTTGATTGTTCTCATTTGGGTTGAAAGATTGCCGGTAGGAGCTAGTGTGGTTTCTCCACAAATGGTATATGTGCTGTATTGAATTGGCACTGATCTCTAATCCATCTCCAAATGGGTTAAGAGTTTAACATTTCATCAAAATATATAGATAGATTGTTGACAAATGTCAATGTGAAAAGACTACACCTGGGTCTCGCTTTTAATTTCTTTGGTTATGCTTATTATTTGTTGAATATAAACTTATCTCTCCGCAGTTGACACTTGACAATGCTTACACTGTGTGGCTAATTGTGATTTTGATGTTTTCTTGATCATGCTTATCATGCTGATTGCAATGAGTATTGCAGCAATACTAAATCTAGGTGCGCATGTTACCTCTTTTGTGACCTAGCATCTGAATTATTTCATTTATAGGAGTAAGATGTTATATGCATGCATATATAAACTTATTGATATTCAATGACAAAATATTTTACTAGTTGAGCTAACAATAACATACTACGGTTCATCAAAAAATAAAACTGTAACATACTACTATAATTTCTTTTCAATTGCTTGAATTGAACTCCTTGTAGGTCTTCATATATCCTCTATTCACCTAGTTTTATTGAAACCACATCTACCTCAGCCTTTGCCACTATTGCTCTTGCTTTCTGCCACTAATCATTTAAAAGAACATACATGGCCTGTGACTAGTTTTCATGATCAGTGCCCTGAACTGGTGGCACATGAGCTTGTGAATGATGGGCTCGGGTTTGGGATAGCCCAAAACCACAGCAACTGAGAACGCAGACAACCCCCATGAGCACAATGATCAACCCCTCTATGAACCACCACGGATTGGTGTATGAGTTTGATAATGGGGGAGTGGTTTCATTGGAGGTAGTGGGAATTGGAGTGATGTTGTAAATGGGGGTGTTATTGAAGTTGAAATAAGAAGCATTTAACGTAGGTATAAATGACATGGCTGGAGAATTGAGGTTGGAGAGAGTTTGGAACACAGGAACTGAGAGAAAATCCAAACACCTGTTTGAGTTTACATAGATTTAAACTACTGAATGAAATATTGACATCAAATACTGACTGACAAACACTCAATTTAATCGACCAACCAATAATGTCTGAAGTAGATGAAATAGTGAAAAGAAGAGTAATGCCAGAATTCTATTTAACATACTCTATCCAGTTCAGATGAGCAGTGACAACTATATCAAAATTGCTTTAAACTAAACACTTTTGTTGCTAATCATGATTGCTTTCTTCTTCTTCTTCTTTTTTCCTGTTACGCTATGTTTTAATTGTTTATGTGGTCTTATTATTATTTAGTTTGTTAATGTATTTCATTGTAATATTGACAAAAGCAGTAAGTTAATTTTAAGAACACAACGCTCTCTTCTTTATAGTGCCAATAAAGACGCAATCATTTTATCTATCAATGTCAATGGGCTAAGTGCACCTGATTGTCATCATTAAATCTTTACTTAATACTATTATATAGAGTTTATGTTATAGCTAAGCGTGATCCAAAGACACGTTAAATTTGCTCACCTGCCTGCCTTCCTTTTATATTCAATGCTCTGCCAGGTTGACAATAAGATGTTGATCGATGGTGAAAAGCTTTAAAACATATTGATAAGCTGTCAGTATCTGCCCTAAATGATGCCTCTTCTTGTCACATCCATGGTTCCTCTTCCTGTTACATTCATGGTAAACTCCACCAAGAATTTAATGAGTAGACTCCAACATGAATATGAGAAGAGAGAGTATCATTCTTCATACTTTGGAAATATACTCTGTAAAAGAAAGAGTACCGCTATAGACACATAAATTGAATAATTTGTTTCCACATGGACTCACTATCACACTTTTACCATTCATAAATTGCTACGTAAGCAAGTTGTGACACAAATTATGTCATTTTATGTATTCCTAGCATTACTGATAAAAGATATCAGTATTCAGTAATGTTAGGATCATAACAAAATTTACAATTTTGTCACAATTTGTTCACATGTTGAATTTTAAACTCATCAATTTTACTCTACCACTTACAACTTGTAACTCGAGAAAATTATGACAAAATTGTAAATTTACTGTGCTCTTAACATTTTTTTAAATGTTATTTATCCAAAAACTAAAAACCAAAAGAAGAAGAAAGAGATTGGAATTGTGATTGTAGTCTTGTTAAAAGAAAAAAGGAATTCCAAAATCTGCTTTTGTTGTGATGTGATTTTATCATTACATATAACTAGAAACAAAAGTGGAAATTACTGTGAAAGTAGTTGTTGCACATTTGTACCAAATAGATATAACAAATTTTTAAGTAAAAAAAAGAAAAGAAAAAGAGATAAAGTATTAGTATTTTCTTTCCTAAAGTTTGTATGAGTTTTGTTTATCTACCTTTAAATAATAATTTTTTATCCCATAAACTATTAAAAATATTATAATTTTTGTCCTTAAACTTCAAAGACTTTCTATGATCTTTAAACTATTGAAAATAAAATATTTTTCTCTCTATTTTCTCCCATAAATGATTGAAAAATGCTCTTGAAAAAGTTTAGGAAAAAATTTTAGAGACAAAAAAAATGAAACCCATGTAAAATTTAAAGTTTAACTATGTAAACAATTGATTCTCAAAAAAAAAAAAAAAAAAAAAAAAAAAAAAAAAAAAAAAAAAATGTAAACAATATTATAGCCAAAAAAATAATTTATTAACTATAGACACAGGCACGCATATCAAATGTCTTCTAATATGAATTGTTTCTTATATAACAAATGTTACATCAATATAAACCCATTGCCCCATCCCTCACTAACTATCTATAAATAAATAATAATAAAATAATACATCAAAATAAAATTTTCACTTTTCACGACTAAAACAAATATTTTATTTCATAAATTAGTTTTAATTTAACATATTTTTTCATGATATAAACTTCATTTATAATTAGCAACATCTTTATTACATTGTACTATTATTATGTCTGTGCAATGGTAATCTTAATAAAAAGTCATATAAAAGTTAAATAAGACATTCCAATAATATAATTCAAATTGAATAATAAAATAGATAGTAAACAGTAAAATAAAATTTTATTTTTAGTTGCATGACATATGCTAATTCTATATCTCCAACCTTTTATGAAAAAAATTATATAAATTATTAAAATAAATATAAAACTAATTTTAAATGTAAAGACACAAAAATCAAACAGCCCAAGCCCGCTTAAAATAGTGGGGTTTGTGTGGTTCAACTAGGCCCAAATCAATAGATATTTGTACAAGGAAAGAATGACTATAAATCAAAGATAGGGAAAGAATGACTATAAATCAAAGTTTGTATATTTAAGGCTTATTACAAGCTTCCCCGAGGAGACAATTCTTACATAGAAGAATACACTGTTCACTCTCTTCTCTCTATGTTCTTGTTCTAGATTCTGTATTTTTCCTATTTTTTTCTGGATCCCCTTCATCTGGAAGTTCCTCTTCCTTATATACTTCTTAGCCCTTTACATCTGGGCCCTCCATCTCCACCTATCCAGGCTCTCCCCATGACACTTGTCCCCTTAAACTCCTGTTGAAGATGGTAGAAGGAGCTGCTTAGCTGTGAATTCCACTGTTCAGGTCTCACTGGAGACTTCCCCTACCTTCCATGATTCTCTCACACCTTATCCTCCTTGTCTGGACTTCCTAGAAGTCTCTTGTCTCTTCTCCTCCCATCCTCAAGTGGATCCCCTCTTCGGGCTTATGATGCCTTAATAATGACGATAACAACTCATCGAACTCTTCCTTGGTCCTTAGGCCCCCACAATAGCCCCCTAAAACTTTGCTATTAACTCTGAGATAAAAAAGCAAGGTTTTAGTTACACAACTTCACCTGATACGTGCCATATGCGTTCCCACGTGGCAACATCCTTCACCTGTCTTCAACACGCTCCTGACGCTTTAGTATCCACGATCTCACATTTATTGTGTTAGGCAACTACCTGTCCCCCCACATTCTACGGTACAATGATGATCCTATGGTCCTTGTTTATCCCCATTTATGAGCGGGAATTTTACTACTCATTTTTCACCCCTATATAAGGAGAGGTTGAGGCTGGCTTTAGCTCATTTACTAATTTGGCATTTTTTGTTGAAGCAACTACCCAAGAGAGATTCTTCTATTGTTTGTAGGTGTGTTCGAATTCATATTCTTTTGCATAGATTTTTATTTCCTAGGGAGACTGGCATGGCCACCTTTAGGGCTCAATATAGGATCCCTAACGGTGTTGAACTCCAACACTATGAACTGGGCGAATGGCTGGTCATGAACAAGCCTCCTGGTTCAGTAGTTATTCTGATGATCGACTTCATAGAAGGCAGGATGAAAACCCCCATAGGAAGGGTCACTAGAGACTTCTTGATGAACTATAGGTTGACCCCCACACAATGCTTCCTAAACGTTTTTAGGGTCCACGGGAGCATAGATATGATAAACCATAAAATGGGGACTAACCTCACATGGCATGATGTGAACTGGGTGTACAACTTCCAGAAAGAGAAGGAAACTAAATACTACATCAAATGTAGGGTCCCATCCGTTAGGCTAATATCATGTATGCCTGAGTCAAACAAGGGTATGGACGAAAACTTCCTCATCGTCTAGGGAGACTGGCATGATAGATTGCACTGTCCCACCTAGGAAGGGAAACCAGGTAAGGTTCCCACAGATAATAGATGTGCATAGGATTTTCTCTTAATTTTTTACAAGGTTTTTCTCTAGCTTGTAACTCATGTTGTTTCTTTATTGGCAGACAAATACAACACCACCCCATCCAAGCATCTCATGAATTTTACCGACCTAAACCGGATCCTTAGGTCAGAAATTTTTTTGCACAAAGATGGTCAACTTCAGGGCGGTACTTTGAGCGGTACATATAATCCTCAGGTTTGAACCACTCTCCAAACGCTTTCAAAGTTTGAAGAACGTCATTAAAGCTAAAGACCCACAGTTAGCTTTAATTGACGTAGCGGTCCCCGACTTTCTGTTAACTGACCCTCCTCCAACTGGAACCCAAGACATTCAGCTTCCAACCCCACATGTAGCCAGACTCTTTTACTCCTAGGAGCCTCATATACCCTTGAACGAAAAAGCTAAGGAGCCTACTCCCCAACCCGCCCAAGAAGTGACAGACAAAGACTTCGAGGTCTTTTACCAACAAAAGGACCCCGAAGACCTTCCTAGTACCTCGCACCACTATTTACTTCCTACCCAAGTTAGCACTAGCCAAGACGAAGTCAATATCCCAGAAGGAATGGTGCTTGAGGAAAAGACTCCAGACCTCCTGGTGCTGCTTACAACCCACGCTGGGGGTGCTTCCCCAGCCATTCTAATGGTGCCCCGATCACCAACTCCTCCTGCTCCCACGCATGCATCCTCTAGTGATGTCGTAGATAAAAAGAGGAAAATGGGCCAAGGAGGTAAGGACACTGAAAGTGATGAAGAAGGAGAAATCACCCGCGCTTCTCAGTAGCCCCCAGCTAAAGAGGCCCGAACAACCAGGGCCCAGCAGAAAAAAAAGCGCTTCCTCTAGGACCTCTAAAGACTCTGAGGGGGAGCAACCACCAAAGCCCTCTACCTGGAGACCCTTATTTACGCTGAGCTCAGGGGGCCCGGTTATGGACAATGCCAACCTTAGAGAGCACTAAAAGGGTAAGTCAGGCCTTGTGGTTGAATGCCTGGAAAAAGGTCTCTGCTTACCTGAGGACATGCAAAAGCTTAGGTCCTTCCAGAAACGCGAGGTCTTCCTGTCACTGAAGAGGGACTTGGCCAAGGTAAATAATCATTGTGAGAGACTTGGAAATTGCCTCTTAAAAAATAGAGATTTTTGCGTGCTTTTTAGGGCACCTCTCTTTTTGGGTAATTAGTGTGGAGTCGCTACTTATTTTTTATGTACAGAAAATAAGAAAAAATAAATAAGAAATACATGACTGAATTTTCCTTCTCATTGATTGAATAATGAAATACGTAATTGAAAATTTGAACTTTACACAGTTTTGGGTCCTAGTTACAATCTACCAAATATAAATGTCTTTTTGTCCTAGTTACAATCTACCCAAAAATAAAAAAGTAAAGATAAGACTAGATCTACTTAACCAAAAACCTAAATCCAGAGGCTAGGTTACAGAATGGGAAGGTGTTAGGCACCCATTTCGCCCGGACAGAGTCTGATCTTCTAGACTCTTGTGATCAATGTACCTTTTTATGCATGTCATGAATGATATGTTGAACATGTGAATTAAAAACTAAATCACATAAATTTACTTATGAATGAAATCTCTTCTTTTGAAAATAATCAGATCTGTTTTGGTGATAAAAAAAAATGGTTTTTGGCAATAGAAAAATCAGATCTGTTTTTTATATGTTTTAAAAGAATAAAAAAGATTGTTTTAAGAAGAGAGTTTCACTCATAATATAAGTTTATACAATCATGAATTAAAACAAACACAAACATAGTAGTGCATGATCTCTTCCTTTATTTCAACAAATTGCATTTTTTTTTAAAAATAGATTTGTATCTTAAGAAAGATACAAATCATTTTTGATTTGAGAAAAATTTAGATCCGCATCTCATAAAGATGCAGATCTCTTTTTGTTTAAGGAAAATTCAGATCTACATCTAAGAAAGATGCAGATTCGTTTTTATATTGAGAAAAACTCAGATCTACATCTAGAAAAGATGCAGATCTGTTTTTATATTGAGAAAAATTTAGATCTACATCTCTAAAAGATGTAGATCTGTTTTATTTCAAGAAAAATCCAGACCTACATCTAAGAAAGATGTAGATCTGTTTTTTTTTAATATAAAGAATTATTTACATGCAGATTATTGACATTCAAGAAAAAGACTATAACAATCACATGAAAAAAAAAAACAACAATTAACAAATCATGTTATGATTATTTGAAAAAGAAAGAGATATAGCATGCATCATCACGTCATAAGAAAAAGGGTTAAGAAACAATTTTTTGCATGAGCAGTCTTTGTTCTTGAGAGGATGTTTTAGGGTTCAAAGAAACTTATTTAGTTTTCTTTGAAACCTAAAAACCCTAATTTTTGTAGCAAAACTCAAGGAAGGGATCAAAAAATATGAGCCATTTGAGAGCCTAAAACGTGTGCCTCCAAAGCGTAGGAAAAAAAGTGTTGAATCATGAGGTTCCGACTCTTTTTATAAAGGTCAGAGGATTCTAAAAAATAGGTATAGACAATTAGGATTTGAATCTAGATGCATCCTTTTGCGAAAAGGTCGAAAATGGTGTGCTTTATCATCACCCAAAGCCTAACCAAGTGCAATTCGGCACTTTTAGAGTGCCGTTCAGCATTCCAAATGTGTTGAATTGGCTCTTGGAGGCCAAACACGCTTTCGTGTTCAGGTGCCATTTGGAGTCTTCTTCTAGAGTTTTTTTACCGATCCTTGTATCTAGACGTGCTTTCATCCTCCGTCTATGATTTTTTATCTCTTTTCTAGATAATTTAGGCATTTTAAGAACAATTATCTTGTGGATAAATCCCTTAAAATAAATCCTGATATGTTTCAGATTATCCACAATTTTATTGTTATTCAACCATCCCCTTTATTCCTATGCATACATCTCTATCTTAAACACTAATTACCAACCAATCACAAAATTATTTAATTAATTTTAATTGTTTGACCAATCAGAATTAATTTAAATTAATCATGTGTGGTCGACTCCTCCTAGACACAATGCATATGGACTGTGCAAACTTGATCATGCGATATCTTTCGATCAAATGGTTCGATTTGAAAACCAGAAACACCATTGCGACCTTTAGAATCTCAAGATCATTATTATAATATGCAATGAATGAATTAATGCATGTAATGCAAAGACAAATTGGTGCATGTAATGCAAGAACAAATTGATGCATATGATGCAATTATGATTTTTGGGGTACATGGATGGTCATTCGAGTCATTCTCCTTGATTAAATCATGGGTGCAAAATTGAGTGTCTACAATCATTTACTTCTTTTTAGAGATCAACATAACACATATATTGATACTAACTCTTAGCAACTTTGCAGTCCGTGCAAACAGCCTTTGTGTTTGAAGAATGGGTAGACCACGCCTTGGATCAAGCTCGAAAGGCTGAAGGCAAGTTGGACACAGCTGAGAAGGCCCATGCCGAGGCTGATAAAAAGCTCAAAGAGACTCTCGCCCAATTGGCCGAGGTAGAGAAGCCTCGAAAGAACACCGAAGCTGCCCTAACCAACTACGAGAAACAAGCTACAGAGTCCCTGGAGACTTAGAAAAGGCCGAAAACCAACTAGCCTTAACCATGGTGAAGGTCAAACAACAGCAAAAACAGCTAGAGGCAAAGGCCCGCCAATTGTAAGGACACAAAAATCAAACAGCCTAAGCCCACTTAAAATAGTGGGGTTTGTGCAGCTCAACTAGGCCCAAATCAATAGATATTTGTAAGAAAGTGGGTTGAACAAAAAAATGGGGCTTAGCCTAAGGACAAAGATAGGGATAGAATGACCATAAATCAAAGTTTGTGTATATATAAGGCTTATTACAAGCTTGCCCCAGGAGGCAATTCTTACACAAAAGAATACACTGTTCACTCTCTTCTCTCTATGTTCTTGTTCTAGCTTCTGTATTTTTCCTGTTTTTTTTTTTTTGGATCCCCTTCATCTGGAAGTTCCTCTTCCTTATATACTTCTCAACCCTTTACATCTTGGCCCTCTATCTCCACCTACCCAGACTCTCCCCATGACACTTGTCCCCTTAAACTCCTGTTGAAGGTGGTAGAAGGAGTTGCTTAGCTGTGAATTCCATTGTTTAGGTCACTTCTTCATCAATGCAGCTGATAAAACTATTGTCAATCATTTAATGCGGAGGTAGTAGGATAACTCTCACCAGAGACTTTCCCTACCTTCCATGATTCTCTCTCTACACCTCATCCTCCTTGTCCGGACTTCCCAGAAGTCTCTTGTCTCTTCTCCTCCCATCCTTGAGTGGATCCCCTCTTTCGGCTTATGATGCCTTAATAATGACGATAAAAGCTCATCGAACCCTTCCTCGGTCCTCAGGCCCCCACGTTAACTATCTTGAATCTTTTGATGATTGTGTTTGAATTGGAGTAGTGTCTTAAAACTTTAAATAAAAGAGTTTCACTTTAAGCAAACTATATTGATAATTTACATGTAGTTACTGGGACACATAATAAATTAATGACGTACAAATTGTTATGCGAGTAACTTAGTGCAGGCATAACATGTATGATATAATTGTTATTTCTTAAAATATGAATTATGGTAGATTATTAAAATAATATAGAAATAAATAAATATTTTCTTTTAAATTTTTACAGCTATTGGCAGTTTAATTTAAATGTAGTATTTTTAAAATTTGGTAGTATATAGAGTTTCACTCAAACCAAGTATATCAATTATACTTACTAGTGATGCTATTGATGTTAGTTTAAATTATTGAATATTTTGGACATAATTCGACCAGGATATTTGGATGTACTAAAATAGTTTTTCCTTATAATTTTTATGATATTGGTTAAATCAAGATTCTCATTACATTGCTATTACGTATATAATAATGAAAAACACTATTGAGTACTAAATATACAATATTAATTCATAATTATTGACTGTGAAATTTTGATTAAATATAACACAAAATAAGATAATAAATTGGTCAAATAGTATCTCCTAAATTAAATGGGAATAAGTGCATGGGATCATTCAACTCAATTAAAATTTTTTATATTCAATATCTTCGCATACAAAATATCTATATAGAAATAGTATTAAAAATATGCTCATTAGTTCACAGAAAAAATAATACCAAAAATTTAAACAATTTAATTTGTATGGAAAGCTAGCAAAAGAAAATTCCAATATTGATTCTAATTGAAAATTTTCTAAACTTTGGTTTTAAAAAGAAAATATACTATGGGGTGTTTACATGTCGGTTGGCTAAGCTTTTTCCCAAATTTATCACCAACTCGATAGGGATCAGTTCTCTCATAATTAGAACCAATACATACTGCTTAGGGTCGGTTTTTTGATCTATAGCAGTGCAGTTTCTTGCGGTCGGTTTAATCGGTTTGGTCAATTTGAAACATTAAAAAATCTGTTTTATATATATATATATATATATATATATATATATATATATATATAATTTGGGTTTTCAAGCCCAATACACAACGCGTTCAAGATTTCAAGCAAAATGTTCACTTGACAAACTATTCATAGTTCACACGTCAACCTGTTCATTACATCAACATGTTCACACATTAAAAAATAAAACTGTCCAAGTGCAGTTTCTGCCCTCCCACGAATAAAAAAATCTGTCAAAAAAAAACTGTTCGAATTTCATAAACTATTCAAAGATAAAAAATTTTCAAAGATATAGCTCAACATAACATATTACAAAATGATTCTTAAGCATTGAGCAAATAAATAAACAATTGATGCATACTATAAACAAAATGAACATATCTTTTTTTTACTAGTGTCAATCTCAAAACCCTCCATGTCCTCCACATTATCCATGCACTCCCAAATCTTTATTGGTCTTTTTTTCTTTGCATCTTTCAACCAATTATGGGTACAAATAAGGGCTTCAACTGTATTAGGAGATAGTAAACAATGGAACGAATCCAAAACACATCCCCTTATACCAAAAGCAGACTCAGATGCAACTGTAGAGACAAGAATAACCAACACATCATGGGCAATTTGAGAAATGATTCGATATCTAGAAGAACTCAGTTTCCACCACATCAAAATGTCAAAATCTTCCACATCAAGGTCCTCAGAAGATTCCAACAAATACCTATCCAACTTAGATTTGCATTCCACACTATTCTTAATTACCAAGTGTCACTTAAACCTAGTATTATAGCTTTTAAAGCGATTAGAAGCATTACCAACACTTGGCCTAAAGTTCCTAGACAATGAAGCACTACTACCACTACCAGTAGAACTCAAGGCTCTATTTTGACCCACTCTTTCCATATATAATCTCTTCAATGCATCCTAAACCCTAGAGCTCATCGCATCCCCACCATTCATTGAACCAAAACTTGACATACTTCAATTTATACCTTGGGTCAAGAACAATAGTAACAAAAAACACCAAATTGATATTATCTATACTTCCCTAATACTTATCATTTTTTTTTCATTTCTCCCACCATACTCCTAAAAAGAGTATCTCTATCAACACTACACAACTACTGCAATTGATCTTCAATGCTAATTAACTCATGCAAGTATGTATTGGAAGTAGCAAACAATGACTCGGAACATCTAAGTGTAACCTCATAAAATATGCCAAGAAATTTCACAAAATCCTTGACATTTTTGCAATCAAGATAGTTAGGAGGACCAATGGGTTTTTTCCCATTTCCATTCGCTTCACAAAAATTAAGTTTATAATGCCCACCCTCCTTTTCCAACCTATCAAATCCTCTCACAAATTTCGAAGCACAATCTAACATGAGATAAGTCAAATTCCACGTTGTTAGCATATCAAGGGACAACAAACATTTTGCTTTAATTTTCTCATTATCAACACATTCTTGAAACTTCTCAAATCTTGCGGGAGCGGCTCTCACATATCGCACCGCATTTCGAACTTTGGCAATTGATTCATGAATGGACTTCAACCCACTTTGTACTATCAAATTCAAGATATGCGCACAACATCGCATGTGCATGAACTCACCATCCAATATGCTACTATCTCTTTCTTTTGTTTTATTCTTCACATAATCAATAGCCACATCATAAGAACTAGCATTGTTTATAGTAACTGTAAACAACTGGTCTATATCCCACTTCAACAAATATGACTTAACCGCCCTACCTTTGGTGTCCCCTTTGTGATTAGCTATAGGAAAAAGTTCAAGATTTTCTTTTGGTAAGTCCAATCATTATCAATGAAGTGTGCGGTGACTACCATGTAATTTCAGTTTTGTATAGAAGTCCAAGTATTTGTTATCACACAAACTCGTTGTCCAACAAAAGCCCTCCTCAAAATATCCACCTCACTAGAATTAATTTTCATACAAGCCCTTGCAATAGTAGCACAATAGGGAATAGGAAACCTAGCTTCAACTATTTTCATAAATTCTTGAAAGCCTTGATGCTCCACAATTTTAAAAGGCAATTCATCAATAATAATCATCTTTGCCAATGCCAACCTTATCCTTTCTTCAATATAGTTTCCAACCACTAGAAAATTTGAATCACTCTCCCCTTCCCTCTTAGCTTGGAAAGACAATTTTTTTTTGCTTATCATCACAGAGAAAATGCCACTTCTTACACACCTTCATGTGGTAACATGCCTGAAGTACCATTTGTCCTACCATGACAGTTATATTGATTTTTACAATACTTGCATTCAAATTTTGGCTTCTTGGGATCACAACCGGCCAACATAATGAAGTGTTGCCATATTATACATGGGTCCTTACCACCTTGTTTAGGTGGCAGTGGGGGAAGTGATGCACCAAGTTCAATAAATGCTACAGGTTCAGGTGGGTTAGGGTCCCCAGATGCATCAAGACCAGGTGGAACATCAACATCCATCTAATAAAAAAAAAAATTCAACCAACAAAAAAACAAAGTTTCCACAACAATGTCAAATTATAATTTTTCTAGTAAATACAATGTCAAATGCTCATTCTCAATCAATGAATATCACAACCAAATCCAATAATAGCAATAACTAGTCAGTTTAGTCATTACTCAACAATTCATGTCACTAAAAAGTCATTATGAAATCAGTCAATTAGTTTCTTCTCAAGATGAAATTTATTTTTTAACAATCATCCAACCAATGTATATCTTAAATTCATCCCAAATAACTAGTCAATTTAGTTGCAACAAGGCAACAATAACAGACTAACAGTCATTAATCATTACTCAACAATTCATGTCAGTAAAAAGTCATGAATTTTCAGTCAATCAGTTTCTTCTCAAGATCAAATTTACTTTTTCACAACCAGCCAACCAATGTATCATCCCAAATTCAATAAGTAAATAAAATAATTAAAAAAAAAAAATCAAAAGCAAAGTAAAACTAAATATTAGCATCCCTATACAATTTTCTTTTACATACAAAGTTAAGAACATAAAATAACAAGGAATTCATTATATTATTCTCAATATAAATATAAAATAAAAGCTAATTATATATATACACACACACACACACACATATAAACTTAAAGCAGTTGTTACTAAGTATTAAAATAAAAAACGTTGAATATAGTGAGTTACCTCTCGATGAAGGATTGAAAGTGAGAACTTTCTCAATCTCTGTCTCTCTCAAAAATCAAAATATTGAAGAAAACAAAGAGTTAGTACTTAGTAGACTTTGACATGTTGAGCCACTAATTAGCTAGCTCATGCAATGCAACTATGCAAGTAAGTTACTTAAAGACAACAGTATGTGCGGGAAGTATGGACTAAAGTAACAATGTAACATTCCAAACAAGTGCTGATCATCCATTTCATCCATAGTAATAGTATAAACTTAGTTTGGACTTTGGAGAGAGAGAGAGAGAGTTCAAAGGCCGAGAGGTGAGGGAGGAGAGGGGATTACACTTACGGGTGGTTTGTCGCGATGAGGCATCCGCTATAGAGGCCAGCCGAGCCAAGAGGCAAGAGCTCAAAGGCAAATGGCAATGCAAGTGCTGAGAGGCAAGAGCAGGAGAGAGAGTTAAGGGTAATGAGAGAATAGAATGAATTTATACAAGGGTAGAAATCAGAAAACCTAATATAAAATAGCACCGTTTTTTTTTAATAACACCCAATAAGATGACGTTTGCTTAAAAAAAATTAAAATAAATCCCTAGTAAAACGATGTCGTATCCAAAACTATAGAAAATATATGCAGGTATCGCCACGCATTGGTTCAATTTAGCTCTGTCTTAGTTTCAGATTTCTGCTTCAGTAACTGCACCGCACCAAGATCAAAAATCCCTTTGCGCTCCAATTGCTGGCATCTACTCAGTTGGTCGGTTGCAGTGGCAATACGGGATAATTGACGTCAGTTAGTTGGGTCGGTGGCGGTAACCTTCTGCTCACCCCTGTATATATTGCTTAGTTAAATGGATCATACATAGTCATGGTATTTTATACAAATGACTTATAAATTTGAATTGTTTTTAGTTCTACAAAAAAAAAAAAAGGCTCATAAATATAAAATCCTTTAAACTCTCTCTTCCTCTAAATTTATAGATAGTGTTAGATATATAATTATGTTTTTTAAGATTTATTTATATTGGATTCCTTGTTTTCTACACTAAATTTACTTATTTGGCACAATTTAAAAAAAAAAAAAAAAAAAAAAAAAACTTAGATTAGATGGGACACGTGCTGTAAAATTAAACTCTAATTGAAATCCAATTTTTACACGGAATTAACTAACTTGGCATAAAAATTTAGATTAAATAGGACAAGTGGTTCCAAATTAAACTCTAATTGAAATCTAATTGGATTTTCTTTCAACTTTACCTATTAGGTTTTTTTTTTTAATGTTTAATACCATACATGATACCCATACACCAAATCTATATATAGAGGTAAACCTGAGAGAAAATTCAATTAGGTTTTAAATTGGATTTCAATTGCTGTCTAATTTTGCGCCATGAGTCCTATTTAAGTTTTAATTTTTATTCTAGGCGAGTTAATGGGGTGCAAAAGACGAAGGGTCTAATATAAATAAATCATCAATAAAAAAGAGAGTAAACTCATGTGTATATCCAAAAGAAATTAAAATAAAATAAAAAATAAAAGAGAGAAAGAGAGAGTATAATTTGAATCCATATATGTGTGTGATTGTAATTTCTTTTAATTGTACCATGCATATGCACGGGTTATACAATAGTTATCGTAGTGTTATCTTATAGAATAAATTCCTCCAATAAACCAAGCACTTGCCACCAACACTAGTATAGTGGTCTCTCTCTCTCATCATTCTTATATTCTATCAAATAAGATACGAAAAACCAATTTTTTACAATATGATATACAGTATCATTAAAATTTATATATAAACTAATAATAAGTTTTTGTAAAGAAAGTTTATTAATTTTTAATATATTATAAATGGTTTCAAATGAGATCTAAATAGAATGGACTAGAAGTAGTTTTAAATGGATTTAAAATAGTTTTAAATAGGTTGGTAGTCAAAAAAAATTTACATAAAAGTATAAAAGATTATAATTGAGTCCTTTTAAAATTTTATTAAGTTTAGATTTTTAAGATTTTTATGAATCTCCATATAAAAAATATTTGGCACAAAATAATAGATGAAATGACTTGACAGCCCATTTGAAAATAGAGATACTGGACATCAAATTAGTGGGCAATTCAAAAGATATTTGCACAAAATTTGAATTTAATAAAAAAACACTAATTTAGATTCATAATTGAACTTTTTTTCAACTTCCACTTGAATATAATATACATGATGATAATATGATATGATATATGATAATTAGTAATAATCAATTCTCAAACTTTTCACATATGATTTTTTTTCCCTTTAGAGGGCACAATTGTAGCCACAAAGAACCAATGTGGTCGATACCGTACCGGTACCGACTGTACTGGCTAGTATATACCGTACCAGTACATATACCGGTATCAAAACACTAACGTTTTGTACCAGTTTAAATACTGGCCGTACCGGTTATATACTGGCCATACCGGCCGATTTCGGGTAATACCAGCTGATACTTAATATATATATATATATATATATTTTTTTTTTTTAGTTTTGCAATTTTTTAATTTTTGTAAGGACCGAATGGTAACTTACTTGTATTAACTTATTAGTATTATTTGTTTTCTTAGTATGCAATGAACAATTAAGCTATGAACAATTAAGCTTTCTATTTTATATTATGTTTTTTTTTTTCCTTCTAATTGATGCTAAAGTCTAAAATCATGAATAATTTATTCAGAATTGAGGTAATATTTTATGGTAAATTTTTATATTTTTTATAATATATATATATATATATATATATATTTATATTTATATTTATATTTATATTTATAAAAAATAACGGTAAACTCAAAACGGTACATAGGTATTGACCGGTACGAGATTGACTCCCTTGCGAAGAACATATCCATATCAGTCGATATTTATGTTAAAGTTAATAAGAAAACATTAAGTAATGTAAAAAAAAATTTAAAAAAAGTACTGTTCTATATTATTTTGATCAGACAAAAAGTCGCGATTTTTTTAAAAATTTTTTTTACTAAAGACAAAAAGTAGTGGTCTAATTCAAACTCAATAGTCTCATTTCATAGAATATTAGTCTGTAATTCTGAATAATGCATGGATACAAAAACTGAAAAGCATATATCTTATTAATCAAACCCTTCAAGAGCAAAGCTAAAAAGAAGTAAAATTATGGTTAAAAATTTAGAATTTTGTAATCTAAATCCAATGGTACCTAGGGATTGAGGACAAACCAAGAAAATGAAGTAATGTGAGGCGAATAAGGCAATTGATCACATAATTGAAAGAGAGAAATGAGGGGGATGTAGCTACATTCTCCTCTTTTGAGAGTATTCTAAGCATTAATATTGTATCGAGATTGAAGTTGATGACCAAATGTTATTATTAAGTACACCAAAATTAAAGAAATTGAGACTTTAATTGAAATTCAATTTGGAATATATATATATATAATCTAAGGAGTGACTCAATGTGTGGAGTGAAGACTCTTAAAAAGAATTTGGATCTTTCATGACAATTAAAAAAATATTATATTGTAGCTTTCATTAATGAGCAGACCAGAAGTAAACAAGAAATACAAATGAATAGAAACTTACCTTCAAATGCAAGTTAAAAACTCTATTTAGTTTCTTCTCCCAGTATCATGTCTATAAGAAGTTGGAAGTTGCTTGTTGGACGCAGATATGTATTAATGAAAACACGGTTTTTAAACAACCTGTGATGAAATATTTGCTGCCAAAAGTGTTCCATGAAAGCCTTCCTCAGTGTGTTGAACATTCATTTTCTTGTCAAGGAGTTCATCAAAGCTTCGATCTTTCATCATTAAGAACCTAATAATAACCCAAGTAAATTATTTGATACAAATTACAAGAAACATTACGATACAAGAGACAAAAAAAAATGCTGGCAATATAAGGATCGAGTATTTTTAGGGTGTTTTTGTATAAGCTATTGGAAAATGATTTTTTGAATTTAAAATGACGTTTAAAAATTAAAAAAAAAAAAAAAACTATAAAGAGTTGTGGTTATGTAACAAAGTTTTGGATTTTAAAATGTTTTTTTAAACTCCCAAAATGTCTAATCAAACATACCCTTAATTACAAAGTCCCCCTTTGTTTTTGGGCTACATTTTTTTAATCGGACTTATTGGCTTTGAATGATTTTTATTTGGCTTAACTAAATGAGCTTTTGGGTTTTAATTGAGTGTGGTTTTCAAATTGGGTTTCTTATGTGTTTGGAATTTTGTTTAAAATGTGAGCTAGTTGAATCTTGTTTAGGGTGTGATTTTAAATGGACCTTGTTGAGATGTGGGTTGGATGGGTTTTAGTTGTGAGGTTGGTTGATGTAGCTCAGGTTGAGCTGCATTTTCAAATGAAATTTGGCTGTTGGTTTAAATCTAAATGTGTGTGTGGGACTCATGGATCATTAAAAAAAAAAAAAATCAGATGGGTTTTGTTAAAATTAGTTGGTATTATGCAAGAGTTGACTAGGTTTAATGAATCAAGCTTAGCCCAAACCCAATTTGAGGGTCAGGCCAAAGCCACTCAATTATTTGGCAGTGTATGAGTTCTGGGGGGGAGTGTGGTCGCAAGGCTGAAACTTATAGGAATTAACAAAAGGGCACCACCAGAATAGGAGCTTGCAGCTTAATTTGACTCAACACTGGAAAACTTATCAGGTCCAAACATAGTAAGTATTGACAAACTAAGAGCTCTTTCTTGATTCTATGGCTAGTGGTGCATGGCCGTTCTTAGTTGGTGGAGTGATTTTGAAACTTATATTTGCACTCAAAGTGCATATGTATTGGAAAAATGCTAGGACCACAACAAATCACATTGTGTTTTTAAATAATTTATTAATGGGTTCTCCTTTGGTACTTTGTGCTCCAAAAAACAATCTTCTAATATCCTAGGCACAAACAGACAAGGTGCCTACTATAATGGCTTTGTTAGCCAAAAGGATAAAATGCAAGTGTATGATATAATCAGAACCTTAGAGATTGCTTAAACAATAAAAATAATTACAATAACTATTTTTTTGAGAGATAATTACAATAACTATTAGAAAGAGAAAAAAGCATCATTGCCAAATCAACAAAAGAACACTTTAAAAATAGTGAATATAATACAATAAAAAGTATCACTAACACTAAGTGTGCCAAGGTAAAGAATCTAAAGTATAATGTCCCAATCGCCCAGTACGAAAAAGATTCAATAACTTAGCAGCAACTTTATTTTGAGCCTCCTCACCAAGTTCCACAGGAACCTGAAACGCTTCACGCAATGAAGTAAACTGTGTCTCAATAAGCCTGCTCAAATCCTCTCCAACTTGTACATTGCCATCAAAAAATGAAATTGTCTCAAAGAGAGTCCGACGAACATCATGTACTATGAAATCCTAAATCAACAATCATAATGTCATTTTAAAATAAAGAAAAAAAAACCAAGGAACTTAAGATAGGATTTAAAATGGCTAAGAAAGAGCAAGACAAGAATTGATGACACAGAACAGATGAGAAATCTGCTAGCAGGTGCTTATGGAATGCTTTCAGGTTCAAAAGTACTGGCTTTCTGGCTTATTGTTGATAAGATAGGATTTAAAAGTCAAAGAGGGCTGTTTCTTGAAGCAAATAGGTTTCAGAGAGCATTTCTGGCAGCAGCAGGTTTGATATTTCTTGAAGCAAAGTGGTTTATGATAAGGATTTTGGTTAAACACAGAAAAAAGCTCAATCTCTACTGAATACAAGCCCAGTATAAATAAATAACTAAATTGATTAATCAACAAAGCTACACGAGCTCAAATGAGATGTTTAACAACCATATAATCTGCTCAAATCAGTTTGATGCTGAAATATAGGTATCCCAAACACTTGAATCCACTAAATGCATCCAGGGAAATAAGAAATTCACCAACAGCCACAAAATCATAATGGTTTCATGAATTTTGAAGTTCAGTGGTTTATCAATACCATATTGATTCATGCTTAAAGAGTTTGTAACTTGGTGAGAAAGAGTTATAGAATAACAATCAATTTCAAACAGAATTCTGATCCCAGTACCAAAAGAAAGATCAATGCTAGTATTTAAGTTGTTTACCATATTACAAGTTTTTTTTTTTTTTTTGGGACAAATTGCCATATTACTTATTTAAATCTACATCATGAAAACTAAAAGTTCCCCCTGAAAATAAGATCATTTCGTGATAAAATGATCTATTTCAATCTAGATAAATATTTACTAGAGTTATGTAGTTTGCAAAGAAGTGCTACTGCTAGTAGAGGAATTGGCACAGAAGAGTTGAGCAAGAGAAAAAGGCACATTTATCTCTGAATTCCTATAGTCTGTTTTATAAGTGGGGGTTTCCCCCTCACACTACTAAAATGAGAATTTTCTGGCCCTGTCCCTACACATGTAATGCTAATAGCTGTTACTATTCAGAACTATTATTTCCTTATGTCTTCTTACTAGAAGGTAGCTTACATAGCAATTATTGATAGTTACCAATAAAAAGAAGAAAAGCATAAATAAATAAATAAATAAATCTAGATGAATATAATCAATGACATGTATTATTTTTTTGAGATATGATGAACAAAATACTGATACCTGTGTATGATCTGTGGGGTATTGCCTTTTCTGTTTTTTGTCCAACTCACAGCTACTTAAACCCTCTGCTTCGAGGTCTAAGAATGTTCTGTCATTCACATTCATGGACAACTTTGCCCATTTTTTGTATTCATCACTTGAATTAAGAAGAGCTAGAAGATATTGAGCAATTCCCCTTTCTCCTACTAAGCAATCTCTAATTGATCCTGCAAAATAGAATAAGCAAACCTGACTTCAAATTGTTGCAATGGTTGGAAGTCTCAATATCATCCCATGCATCTTAGATATGACACTGATGTATAAATGGGAGTTACTCCATTTACATACCAGAGTAACTCTAACACACTTAGACAATCTATAGGACACATCCAAACCCATGAAAGAGAAAATTTTAGCAGGTAGAAACATACCTGTTAAAGCTAACTTGGAGTAGACCTCAGTGTTGAGAATTTTAGGAGGCAAAACACCTGGGGTGTCCAGCACATAAACATTGGGATGACTGCCTATCTGAAATGAAAATGAACTTTCATTTACAAAAAATATAATAAAAAGGAAGATGAAAGGAGCAGAAATTCTAAAAAGCTAATTGATTCTCCAAGAAATATATGACTGTTTTCTCTTTTTTAGGGTTTAGGTTATGAAGGGATGCCAGAATCTTTTCAACAGGAAGCCAAATTGAACATAATATTACATTGGTGGGGTTGTATCAAGTATGCAAATAGTTCTATGTGCCCATTATCCCACTTTTGTTTTTGGGAAAGAGGGGGGGGGGGGGGGGGGGTAGATTTTAGTAGCAACTGTGCTATCCCGGTATGTACTTTATTTCTTGAAAAACTTCAAAGGCACACAATGTTATAATCAATGACACATACCTTGAAGCTGCTGATATCTTTTGTCTCGCCTGGATTTGGACTCACTATTGCATGCTTCAACTTTCCTTTCTCTATGAGACAAGGAATATTCCAAAAATGAAGGGGTAAAACCCAGTAAATTTATAATAAAAAATAAAAATAAAAGAATAGAAGAAAATAAATTATTATAAGATAGTATTGGCTAAAAAAATTATAAATAAAAAATAAAAAATTGAACCCAACAGGTGTTTAAATGGTTGAAATACCTGCAGCACTAATCCTCCCAATCTGATGCAAAGAGTTGGCAAGGGCTGATTTACCAACATTCGGAATCCCAATAAGCATTATCACTGCTGTATAATTGAAATAATTTGTCCTCTTCAATTCTCTGACTCGGGCTAGTAAAAAATTCAGCAACTGTACGAAGTGAAAATTCCTTGAGTTGGAGTAAATTTATATAAAGAAAAACAAAGGCTTTATGAACAGAAACAGTATGAAAACAACAGATATGAAGAGTAAACCTATTAAATTGGTTTTTGACAAAAATTATCATGGTGATAGAAACTCATTGTGATCACTAACACATCATTCTCAAGTGAAACAAGAAAGTAGAAAGGGCTTAACTCCAGCTAGAGATCCAATGACAAACAATAGATTATATTTTCTTATTCTATATAATACAAGTGGCAAACCTATTGATATTTGCCAATGAGTACTACCTCTAGTGGTACCTCCTCCTTTCATAACAATGCAGTAGAGGGTGGTTTACCGAGCAAACTTAAAAAATATATAAATAATACGTTTTAAGAAAAATCAACACAGCAATAGAGACCCACTGTGATAATCAACGGAAGTAGTTTTCAAGTAAAAAGAATAGAATTAATAATTGTTTTGATCGCGTTTAGATATCTAACTATAATGAAATCACATCATTAAGTTTGTCAAATGCATTTCAATAAGAAATTAGACGTGCACATGCACACCCAGGGCACACGCATACCCACTTGAATGAATAGGTCATAGATAATGTTAAAAAAGTACTGACACAGTGTTATTATCCATAGTACAAACATTGATTCTCACATAATATTCGACTCATTTCATATGCTGTAATAAAATGGATACATACAAAAGACTATCTAAACACACAATAGATTTGCCTAATGCTCCACAAACCTCTACACACTTGGGAAAAGAGAAAAGAAAATTATATTTACCTCCTTTATATTTTCCTTATTATGGGAATTGACTCCATAAGAGATGCATTTTTGTTGTTCAAAATACCTCTTCCATTCCTATAAACCAAAAAAGGGGGAAAAAATAAAGAAGCTACAAGATAACATTATTTGAAGACAAACGAGTGAAAAATCACTTTACAATTTCACTGTCCTGAAAGCATATAGAATTACTAGAGAAATTTAATTTGTCTATTCTGATGAAACACATATATATAATCTAAAACCTTGATGATCTAGAATGACTGAGTTTTTAAAGAGCACGTTGTTCTTTGTTATGAAAACATCAAAGGAACAAAACAAGCCTAGGACAATTCCAAATGATGATCACTAGTACATCAACATTCAACAATGACTTTAGAGTTGGAATCGTGACAAAATTTCACTAGTATTTAAAATCACACTCATTATACACAATTTCAGCTGAGATATCTTTTACAATCTTGAAATAAAAAAGCAGTCAATACCAAGACTAACATAGGCTGATGTGTTGAGCAGTTCTACGGAAGTGGCTAGGGAGATTTGGAGTGGAACAGGACCATCTTTTGAGGAGAGTTCCTGATCGTCTTGCTCCCAGTGTTGTTGCCTTCTGGGGGAAGGAAGGAAAGTAGGGCTTCCTTCCAGTACCTTCTGATGCAATAAGGATGGTGAGGCTGAACAACAGAGCATATTTGGGGTGCAGATGGGGTTATCCTGTGGAAGGATATATGTGGGGGATGGGATTCTTTCTCTAGATACGTACGGTTTGAAATACAAGATGGTTCTAGAGTGAGGCCTTAGACAAATATTTGGTGTGGTAATGGCTCTCTTAAGGACTTGTTCCTAGACTTGTTTGCCTTGACAATAGAGAATGAGGCTTCAGTATCATCATATCAAGAGGGAAGGGGTGTTGACATTGGAATCCCCAATTCAGCTGGTCTTATCAAGATTGAGAGATGGAATCAGTTGATTCTTTTTTTGAGATTCTTTGCTGTGTGGATACCAAAAACGAAAGGAGTGTTTGAGGTTCAACTGTATTATAATGCCCTTAGGAGTATTAAAGGCTTCATTCCCCTATAATGAGGAATCTATTAATCATCTACTTCTCCATTGCTCTATGGCAACAAGTATTTGGTCCTGGGTCCTCACTTTGTTTGGGTTAACTTAGTGATGCCTAAATTAGTGTTTCAATTGGTAGAATATTGACAAGGAAACTTTCAGCACCATAGAGCAGCTAAGGTGTGGTGAGTCTTGCCTCCCAACCCATGCAGTGAATGAGAGTCTTTCTCTGTTGACTAAAAATATGTCAGTCAAGTTTGGGATATCTTAATGCAAAGACAAGTTCATAGTTCATACTGGGGTTAAAGCATTTGAATTTAAAATAGTTATGGATTTCAAAGAAGATTTCAGGCACCATAGAGCAGCTAAGGTGTGGTGAATCTTGCCTCCCAATCCATGCAGTGAATGAGAGTCTTTCTCTGTTAACTAAAAAGGATCCCCAAAATGTTTACTAATAAAAAAAAATGTCGGTCAAGTTTGGGATATCTTAATGAAAAGACAAGTTCATAGTTCATACTGGGGTTAAAGCATTTGAATTTAAAACAGGTATGGATTTCAAAGAAGATTTCAGGCAGTATCATTAATTCCTTTCACATGAAAACTATCTATCATTTTATGGCCATATGGACATTATGACAAGTGCCTTCAGAGATATAGGTTATGCTCAAGATATATTTGAACTTCCTCCATAAAGGACTGCAAGTTTCAGGACACTTTTGCTTCCCTCAAGAGGATTATTAACCCTTAGAAATTTCTTAATTAATTACTATAGAAAACAAAGAAGTGAAAAAAATACCTACCTTAATCTGAGACCGATTTGCAAGGTCCATCTTGTTCATCACTATGATCCGCCTAGAGGAAGATGGGTAGTTTCTCAATTGCTCATACTCCGATGACAATGGAATCTAGAGAGCAGTAACAATAAACGTTAAAATAATAAGAACTGACTTATCAAATTATCAAAAAGAATTGACTTATCAAAACAAAAAACAAAAAACAAAAAAAAAACAGTAACTGAAAATAAGCCATTAATGTTGGAGCAAATTTTGGTTTATTAAGAGCTCAAACAATGGATTGAATTAGTTCTTGCCAAAGGTGTGAGTTCATGCTCCATTGCTAAAGTTTCAACCAATTGTTGATGGCTTTGCTTACATTATCTAGAATTGTATCTTATAAATTCTAAATGGAAATTCAGTAAGATTGCTTCCAAGATAATTATCTCAAAACTTACAAACATACTTTCTGAAAAAAAATATAATTAAGAATTCATTTTTAGATAAAGCAAGCAATCACTTTTCTCCTTGTGGGTTGCTTGGGTTCATGAGAATCTACTGAGGGGAAATAGTTTTTGGTCTGTAAAGCTCCCACATAATATTACATACTGTACATGGGGTTGGAGAACTCTTCTGAAGCAAAGAAATCAAGCATGACGATTTCTAAAACATGAGATTTGGGATGGTGCCAGGTCTTCTTATGGCAGGATAATTGGCATCCTGATGGTATTCTAATTCAGACCTATGGGTGTATAGACCAATATATGATGCAGCAAGCTCCATTGAAGCTAAGGTGAATACTGACTTGAATCAAGAAGAATGGTGCCGGCCCCTTGCTAGATCAGAAGATTTGGTGAGCATTCAAAGTAAGCTCAGCCTCATTTCTATTGGTAACCAAGACAAACCTTTCTGAACTGCTTCTCTGTATGGCAAGTTCCGTTGTGCTGCTGCTTGGAACCAGTTAAGGCATAAAGAGATGGAGGTGGTATGGTGGAAAACAGTATGGTTACCCCAAGCAATACAAAAACATGCTTTTATGGGGTGGCTTACTTTGAAAAATAGGTTGACTACAAAAAATAGACCAATCCAATGGGGGGTTTTTGGGGATAGTTATGGTGCATTCTGTAGAAATAAAATAGAGAGTAGGGAACATTTGTATTTTGAGTGCTCCTTTACCAAGAGGGATTTGGAAGCATGTGATGGGGCTTTGCCTAGTAACTGATGTTCCTATTATTTGGGATGGAATAGTCCAATGGGGAGCGACTAATTTTGAGGGAAGAATTTTTAGAATGACCTTCTGCAAAATGGTCTGGTGGGCCACAATCTATCACATAAAAGAAATAGCAGATGTCATAGAGGAATTGTTTTGACAGAAGAACAAATTATACCGAGAATTAAATGGGATATTAGAGCTAAAATGGGGCATGTTGTTATGGCCGGAAATATAATGCTTCACAGAGTTCTAAGCTCTAGATAAGGCTGCTTGCACCTTGTTACCTGAGCATACCTCTTTGATATGCTAGTGGCTCTTATGGCAATTATGATTACTAGTGCTTTCTGTAGATTAAGCAGTTGTTTAAGTCCTAAGAAGTTGCTTTAGTCAGTTTGTAATCGGAGTGCTAGTTGGTATGTTTGTTGTTCTCTGATATCTGCAGGTTGTAAAGTCTGCCAGAACAGTTGGCAGTGTTTTAGCAGAGTGTGTAGACTTACTGTCTTGTTTGTTATATGACCTTACTGAATTATCCAAAAAAAAAAAATTTCTCTTAAAGGCATGAATATGAAAAAAACCAATAATGAAAAACAGAATAGTATAACACTATAAAAGTAGAGATGAATGACATCATTGAATCATTAAACAAAACTGAAGCAAACCCAAATCCAGATTTCATCCACCACCCACTTCTTATTGGGTTCAACACTAATAAGAAACCCAAACCCAGATGCTAAAACAAGTACATCCACACAAAGAAAAATGAAACATAGACATACACGTACATGCATATGCAGACATTTTATCAAGCAGTTGGTGTACAATACAGACTAAAGAAACGGAAAATGAAGAGAAGAGAAGGGTACCCTTGCATCTCTGATTTCAAGAACGAGATCAACCAATGGAAGTCGTTCGGCAATGGCACGAGAGGCCGCAGCCATGTGAGGGCCGTACCATCCTCCTCCACTCTTTGTGGCCAATGCGCCTATTTGCCTTGCCAATTTAGCCGTTGCTGCCATTTGGCTTATTGGCTCCAGTATTCAAAAAGCAGTTTATTAGTGAGTGTGTTGGCTGATAGACCTTTGTTTGTTTTTGGGCTTGTTCAGCCATGTGTTTCGGACTAAACTCATAGGCTTTGAAAGTTTCAATGGATTTTTTTATTGGGCTTAACTTGATGGGCTTTTGGGTTTTAATTTAATGTGGTTTTCAAATTGGGTTTCTCATGTGTTTGGAATTTTCTTTAAAATGTGGGCTGGTTGAATCTTGTTTAGGGTGTGATTTTGAATGGACCTTGTTTGAAATGTGGGTTGGCTGGGTTTAAGTTTTGAGGTTGGTTGATGAGGTTCAAGTTGGACTGCATTTTCAAATGGAATTTGGCTTTTTGGTTTAAATCTAAATGTGTGTGTAGGACCTTTGGTAATATAGCAACTGTACAAGTAAGTCGGGTAAGGCAGGAGGTGGCGGCCTCATTCGGGATCATAATGGAGACTGGATAATTGGCTTCTCTAGAAGTGTGGGCTCTACCAGCAGCTTCATTGCAGAACTGTGGGCGTTAAGAGATGGACTTACCTTATCTAGACAACTCAACATTAATAGACTCATTGTTGAAATGGATGTTTTGAGTGTTGTCCAACTGATGAATAATGTATCTATTAACATGCTAACGGAACCTCTACTGACTGATTGCAGGACTCTCCTGAAAGTCATCCCCAACATACGGGTTGAACACATTTTCCGTGAAGCGAATCATTGCGCTGACGCATTAGCAAGATTGGGGTCTAGGCGTAGTTTTCCTTTTTGCTGTTTTTGTAAACCCACCTCATGTGGTGGATGCTATATTAGCTTCTGATAAAGCTAATTCATTTTGTAATAGACTTCTTGTTTCTAATATATAAATAGCCAATTCTGACCACAAAAAAAAAAAAACTGCACAAGTAAGTCACGAGCAGGAATTATTATTATTATTATTTTAATGTTTGCTTGCTTTTCTTTTTTAAGAGGATCATTTTTGTTAATCAAATGAAATAATTTAAAATTTACTAACTTTTCTTCAAAATGAATTCATAAAAAACCAACTACTAATTTCTTATATTAATATTTTTATAATATAATTTATGAGATCAACAACTACACTTCCTTTTTGCTTTTTATTTGTTTTTTTATAATCAACAATTACAATTTGTGGGGGCCTTTTTTTCACTATTAGACCTCGACCCCTTCTGCTGTGCTATGGCCTGCTAGTCTGAGGTAAGAGAGTTGGAACTAGCCTTGCTAGGAATGCACTTTAGGCTAGTTTGTGAACAAGTTAGGCTCACCCAATGAAGAAGCGTCCTGGCATGAGCCCTATGGGTTGAGTGTAAGGCGTGGTCACAGCAAGAATAAATATTACAAATGTTACGGCAAGAATACACTACAGCAGAATAACTATGATAATGAAATATATTAAATAAAGTTAACACCGTGAAGAGAGTTAATAGAGTTATGACAGAATAATACAGCAAGTAGAAATAACAATATAGTAGAAAAAGAGTAAATAACTTAGTAACTTCTAACCAAACAGTAAGAATATCATCCAATAAACATAACCAACGGAATAACTTGTCTGCTGGATTATGGGTTGAGCTTTTCAATATAAGCGAATCCAAGAAGGGAACTAATCTCCAAAGCAGGTAACTTCAAGAAAAGGCTACTGTCATCGAAGTTACTCACTCTGAAGAAAGGGCCTAAGTGGTTTGAGCTTCGGTTCTCAATTTTCAAAGAGTGGGTCTGTCAAGAGGGAGAGACAATGTGGTTTATTGATGCATGCCTCTGTTCCTACTACTTTACTTTCCCTCCGGTTTTCTTTCTAACCTTTCTTTATTTTCTTTTGTATCTACCTATTTTCTTTTCCCTCTATGTTTCTTTTCTACCTCTTACCCTTCTCCCCTTTTATTGTTCATGGCTACCCCCTTTTATACTGTTTGCTATTGTAGGATTTACCCCTTTTGTCCCTTAACCATTTTTGGCTCCTTGTGGGCATCTCTCCCAGACTACCCATTAGCCTGTTGGCTATCCAACCATTACCTCTGCCCAGAGTGTGTTGGTTGCACCATTCTCTATTTCCAAACAAAATTATTTGTCTTATTTTTGACCTCTCTCTGTTCTTGTTTTACCCTTATAGATAAGGATTAAGCTATCTTATCACCTACCTGTATGGTATGCATTAAGTGGTCGTAGCCCATTACCTACCTTTTTTGAATGAAATGCCATCCTAGTAGGACATTTCCCCAAAGAAGCTTGAGCGAGAACCTCAGAATAAACCTCCCTTGCTACCTACTGCCAAACCACACCCTCTGAATACCTTGACCCATGGCCTACCTCCCATGTATTAGCTAGGTACAAGTAGGTAGTGCCCTAGTCC
This sequence comes from Castanea sativa, assembly GCF_040712315.1. Classification (NCBI taxonomy): domain Eukaryota; kingdom Viridiplantae; phylum Streptophyta; class Magnoliopsida; order Fagales; family Fagaceae; genus Castanea; species Castanea sativa. The sequence goes on along the minus strand of NC_134023.1, from coordinate 55,041,407 downwards.
TTTGTGCATGCTCCATTCCGTTTGTGTTTGTTCCTTTTTGGCCTTCACATCATTTCTACTGCTCTTGCGTTGTCTAGTTCTACTATACATTCTAGTTTGTGTTTATCCTTTGTGGCATGAAGGATACGTGGTCTTTTGGGCTCATGTTTTCTTCCTTTTATCCCTTTATAGGCTGGGTATTGTTCAGGTGAAAGCCTTTATCTTCATAGCCTGTTGAGCTCATGCTCTCTTCCTTATGGTCGTGGGCCTTTTGGCTATTAATCCTATCATACTGCTGCATTGTGTTTGCTACAACTTTTGTTCCTTTATTTCTTATTACCTCGTGGGCTTGTTGGCTGATGTTCGTGTCATATCAGCCCATTGATCCATTAATTTTTTGCTTAGGGCTTCCTTGGCCCATTTACCACATCTTTACCTCTCATTAGCTTATGAGCCTATTGGCCATCATTTCTACTATGTCAACCCATTTAGTTTTCCACTTTATTCGTTAGGCTTCCTCGACCCATTTACTCCTTCTTTACTTCTTTTTACTCCCATGGGTTTGTTGCTTAATTCCTTGGGCTTCCTTGGCCCTTTTACTACATCTTTACCTCTCATTACTCTTATGGGCTAATTTGCCATCATTTCTGTCATGTCAACCCATTGAGTTTACCACTTCATTCCTTGGGCTTCCCCGACTTATTTACTTCTTCTTTGCCTTTCATTATTCTCGTGGGCTTACTACTTCATTCTTTGGGTATCCTCGGTCCATTTATTTCTTCTTTACCTCTTGTTATTTTCATAGGCCTGTTGGCTATCAATCCTACCACTTCAACCCACTAGGCTTGTTTCCTAATTTTTTTACCATCTTGCCCCTCGTTTTCTTCTCGTTTTCCTTATTGTTGGGCTTCTTCTGTTGTTGGGCCCTTTGTCAAAAATGGGCATCAACACAATTTATATCATAAAACAAAATAAAGACTTCTATACAAGCTTTCAAGATGGATAGTTAAGTACAACTTTTTTTATAGTGATGGACGTCTATGCCACTAATTATTTTAATTTGTTTTAAGGATGATATTGTAATGTTAATATGTTTAATTACATTTTAAAAATATATATATAAAAGGTGAAAAATCACTTAAATTTTTTTATAAAAAATTATTATATATTATAACAAGATATGTTATTAGTCATAAACTTATTATATATTTTTATAATTTTATAATTATTAATTAAATATCTATGACATCACCAATTCGACCACCAGTTGGACCACAAAACTAATAATCACTCTATTTTTCAGTTCTTTGATCGTACTGGTTTTTAAAACCATGGTTATATGTGATTAAATGATTAAATTTACCAAATCCCATGATAACTTAAATTTTTAAGACAATCGGTACTTTAATAAGGTGGATTAGCCAATGCATAACCACCCCTCTATTTGGCATTTCTCATTCCTAACTCAAAGAAAGCAGTAGCAGATATCAATTAAACATACCAAGAGCAACTAGCAACTTGAACAACCCACAAATCCCCGCATCTGCCAAGTGGATGACACCTCCTCTAATTTTGAAAGCAGTTTTGATAATCCAAAATTTTTCTACTTAAAGAGGGATTCACAAGAAGATTTGCAAAATCTAACTTGATATGAGTTTGTTTAGAATTCAATACAAACTCAGTATTACGTTCAAGATTCTCCATATTTTCAATTAACTACAAATATACACTTCATCTCATTAGAATAAATAAACAAGAATAATCAATTTATAGTTACTAACAATCAAAACAAGAGAATATATAATCTAAATACATAAAGTTTGTATATCTAATTTGATTATTTAAATTAAATTGAGAATATAGACTACCTTAATTTCTTTCAAAACATATCTAGAATTTAACATTTTTGTTCTCTGTTCTCTAATTTGTTTAAATTTGGGTTCATAGTAGAAACGCAAAGTTTAAACTGTTTGTCATCTCGGCCTACCATTGCCATCTTTTTTTATGTACCAATAACAGTTTGTCATCTAACTTTGTGATGAATTTGTTGTGAAAATATTGTGACTGTAGCTTTACTGTTGAGTATAAAATAAAAAACCCACGAACAATTGAACTTCCTTGAACAAAATAAATAAATAAATAAATAAAAATAATAGAGGGGCAAAGCATTTAAAAGGTCTATATATACTAGACTTACTACTTCTTATTCCCTTAGCTCTGTCCCTGTCTACAGGTTAAACATTCGGTGGTATATCTTTCATCTAAACTAATATATAAGGTGACAAAATATCTTGTCTAACTAGAGAATGTCATAACATTACCTTGTTGGACCACGTGAGAAAACTAAATACAAGTAAAAAATAAAAAATAAAAAGAGGGGAGATATTTTACATCTTCAATAATGTTGCGTAAAAAAGTTATTTGTGTTTGGAAATTAAAAAAGGAAAGAGGTTTTAGTAAAAAAATTATTTATTGCACCACATTGATACAATCATACAAGGTAGAAGTTTTTTTTAAAAAACAAAAGTGACATTAGTATTGCTTAAAAAGTGCTCAATCCCTCTACTGTGTGACTTTTTCCCCTTTCTCAAATCTAGCTCTCATGAATCATGATTGCTAATTGGTGATTTCAATGTTTTCCTTTAATATATATGTGTATATATTAATAGTCAACTTAGACAAAATTCAGTTAGATTTCGAGGATTTAAAACATTATGATACAAGAGACAAAAAAAGAAATGTTGGCAGTATAAGTGTGAGGGAAAAATAAATAATATATATATATATATATATTTGGGCCTTGGGCCCGATTTGGTGGTGTCAGTCTGTTCAAGCAAAGCATTCGAGGCTCACAGGTCAGTTCATTCTACAAAGGGAGAAGGAATTGTTTGAGGAGGAGTATCTCCTCGAACGGGCCCCGTAAAAGCCATGAGAGGTACTAAAGGATTTAGAGACAGAATTCTGGAAGATCTATTGGGTAAAGGCGTTATCCAAGCAGTTGTTAAAAGGAAGAACGTGCGAGGAATATCAGAGGAAAAAAGCTGCTACCACCGTATTAAAGGCCCTGCATCTACCTTCCTAGCCGCATTAATGGAGAAATGACATCTGAACAGTAATGTTCATCCTTCCAGCTATTATTTGAAGACTTCAAGAATGTGGTGGATGAGACAAGTATCTATTTGGAAAATCTGTGCTACACGTGGAAGAAAAATGGAAGAAGAAAATGGATATAAGATGACAGGAGAGGTATGAAGAGGGGGGGGGGGGATGGAAGACTTGAACACCAATTGTAATCTTTTGCTTAAAGATAGAAAGGCAATACAAGTGGTCCTCGGTTTACGTCCGATGAGAGTTTTCTTTGTCATATTCATCTATTATTTGCATAGATTACGGCATTCTAGCCTGTTTATTAACACTCCAAAATCCCTAACCTAGGTTTCAAACCTATACTCTACAAATTTCATTGTATAAGACTCTTTGGGCTTGGGTCCATCTACTAATTTGGATCGAGTATAAATTGTGCTTCTACAATAAAGATTGGATATTTTTACGGGTGTGTTTGTATAAATTATTAGAAATGATGTTTTGAATTTAAAATGAATGTTTATGAAAAAAAAAAACTATAAGGAGTTATGGTCACAAAACAAAGTTTTGGGTTTTAAAAACATTATAGTTCTTAAAATGTTTGACCAAACAGACCCTTAATTACAAAGATCCACCTTTGTTTTTGGGCAACCTTTTTTTTAGTTAGACTTATTGGGTTTGAATGAATTTTTACTGGGCTTTATTAAATGAGCTTTTGGGTTTTAATTGAGTGTGGTTTTCAAATTGGGTTTCTTATGTGTTTGGAATTTTGTCAAGACGAAGCCACTCAATTATTTGGCTATGTAAATCTATTTAGTGGTGTATGGGTTCCGGGAGAAGTATATGGTCGCAAGGTTGAAATTTAAAGAAATTGACGGAAGGGCACCACCAAAAGTGGAGCATGCAGCTTAATTTGACTCAACACGGAAAAACTTACCAAATCCAAACCATAGTAAAGATCGACAGACTGAGAGCTCTTTCTTGATTCAATGAGTAGTGGTGCATGGCCGTTCTTAGTTGGTGGAGTGATCTTGAAACTTATATTTTCATTTAGGTATTGTATATGTATTGGAAAAATGCTGGGACCATAATAATTCATATTGTGTTGTTACTAACAGAGTGCATAACAAGTTTATATGATTTAATGGGTTCTCCTTTGGTACTTTGTGTTCCAAAAAACAATCTTCTAATGCCTTAGGCACAGCCAGACAAGGTGCCTACTATAATGGCTTTGTTAGCCAAAAGGATCAAATGCAAATGTATAATATAATCAAAACCTTAGAGATTGCTTAAACAATAATAATAATTACAATAACATTTTTTTTAGAGATAATTACAATAACTATTGGAAATGGGGGAAAAAAAAAAGCTTCATTGCCAAAATCAATAAAAGAACACATTCAAAATAGTGAATATAATCTATCTATATATTACTAAAACTGAAGCGTAGCATTTAATGTTACTACACTCACATTGAGCCACATCAGTAGCCACGTCATCATTTTTTGTTTTCAATTTTTCTTATATATTTTTCTAATCATTTTCTCATTTAAGGTGACTTAATTTTTTAAAAATTAAAATATCTTTTAACTATTTTTTTATTATTAATTTTCCGAAACTCTCCTTTCCTCTTATCTCTTCATCTCCCCACTACGTTCTACCTTAATATTATTTTTTCTCTACCTTTTTATCTTCTTTTATTTTGACTCTTCTCATTCTCAACATCTTACTATAAATTTGACATTTTTTTTTTTCGTTCTAGGCATAGTTTTCTCACACAAAAAATGTTACCTCTCTCTCTCTCTCTCTCTCTCTCTCTCTCAATTTGTTTTTCATTTTTTGTTTGATTTTTATTGCATCAATTCTTTAGGTTGATAAATTTTTGTGTTAATTAGAATTCTACTTTGAGTTGATGTAATTTAGTTTTGTGTTTTAAGTTGTTATCTTTTATATTCTCTTTGATTAAATATTATCCTTCTACATTATAATAATATAATGTTATTATATTACATAGAATGACTTGGATAATTTGATGTTTATTGCGAAATATTTTATTTTTACTCCTTTTTCCTCTCATATTATTTTATTCATCATTTAAATCCAATCACAACCTCTATACTATTAAATTATGCAACACAAATCAAGAAAATGGCTAAACACAAACCTGCCTTCCTTTACCATACATTGGGGGATTCAAAATAATTGTGTGATAAAGGGTCATATAATTTATAATTTAAATAGCACCCTTTGAATGTGTCTAGGCCAATAGATTGAGCAATTTGTAGACTTAAAAAGCTATAGAGAATTAACTTTTTGAATCAAGTCTAAAAATATATGAACAAATATATATCATTTAGATAAAAACTTTTATCATAGATACATTAATATTTTTTTGCCATAAATTTAAATTACACAAACTTAATAATTTTATATTATGTGTTAGCATCGTCTCTGCTTCTTCTTTTTCTTCTTCTCAAAAATATTATGTATCTTTAAAGGATGCTAACAGTATTGATCTTATGGGAAAAGTTACATAAAATATTGAGAAAAAAAATGTTTTATATTACAATCTACTAAAAATGTTTTTTAAATATTTAAACTTTTCTATCTTTCATATTACTGACGTGTTTTACAACTACCACATGTGTTAACTTAAGTCTTAATATTCTTAAGTTCTTTCGGAAAAAGAAAAAAGAAAAAGTTGTTACAAAAGAGGAGTTCATGTCAAGTTTTTTGCAAAATGAAATATTTGTTTTGTAAGGCCACCAAACTTGATAATTTTCAAATGTGGAACCATTCGCAACAATATTTTCATAGTTATATAGTTCCAACTAAAGCAATTGTGTATATTTTTAGTCTTCAAAAAACACACATCTATCGGTGTTAAATGTTCACCCTAGGTAGTTTTAACTTTTCATATAATTTTACCTTTACATATTCATCTTTTTTTATTTTTTTATTTTTTTCAAAAAAAAAAAACTTTAATTTAGATATTTATAAGTAAACAATGAAATAATGATTCATGAAGAATTAAAAAAAAAAAAAAAAAACTTATCTACACATATTTATCTACAGGTGGTTAAACTTTCATCCTAGTTAGTTTTAACTTTTCATATAATTTTGCCTTTACATATTCATCTATTTTCATTTAGATTTGTTTTTCAAAAAAAAAAAAACTCTAATTTAGATCTTTATAAGTAACCAATGCAATGAATTAAAAAAAAATTATCTATACATATTTATCTTGTGCAATTGTAACTTTACATATAATTTTTCATTTATATATTCATTGACTTTAATTTAGATGTTTATAACTTAATAATGAAATCTATAAATAAGGTAATTAAAACAATTCATATTTCTACAATTCAAAAAGTCACAATTTCTTTTTTCTGAAAAATGCCTTTTACATTTCCTTGGAATTATTTTTAATTTTTTTTTTATAAAACCTTTGACATACTACTAACCTAACCACTTCATACATTAAATATATTTAAGGCTCATTATTACTTCCGTTAATATATTATGGATATCTTAATTGATTGAGACCAAACTAGAGAAATGTCTTTCATATTTCCTTGAAAATTCATAAGGAAAAAAAAAAAAAAAACATTTGACATACCACTAATGTAAATATCTATAACTATTTAAGCCATCCATGATATCTATTTTTTATTGATAACCATAAAATTTATAACTAGCAAGAGAACATACAAAGTAATAAAGAATAAATGAAGGAAGAAAAAAAAGAAATAAAATCAAACGTCAATTAATAACCGTTATTTGGAAAATAAGAAGGTAGTCAAGAGGAATAAGAAATAAAATAGAGATGGCTATATAGAGGACATCGAAAACTTTATAGTGAAATAAAATCAACCATTACATTCAATTAATTAAATCAATAATCAAAAATTAAATATAATAATACAAAATTTTAAACTTAAAAATAATCAAACTCTAACTAGGGAAATCATATATATATATATATATATATATATATATATATATATATATATATATAATCATAATCTTCATACACAATGAATAGTTTTACCTCTTATTTAGGTGCGGTTTGGATTGCGCTGAACGCGTTCAGCATTCAGCGTTTTCCTCTTTTTTTTTTTTTTTTTTTTTCTCCTGCTGCACATCTCATCTTAAGGGACAAATTACTATGCACATACCGTGCAATTACTGTGCACATACTGTGTAGTCACTGTTCACGTACTGTGCAGTCATTGGTCACGAACTTTTTAAGAATTTTTTAATTAAAAGTGGGTCCCACGGTACTATTTACACATTTAAAATTTATTTTTCTACAGTGTTTTCAGCTTTCAGTTTTCAGTTTTCAGCTGTATCCAAATGGACCTTTAATGTCTATGTTATGCAATCATCAACCAATAAATATATGATAATGAAAAAAATGTTATAGATAAGATTATGAAAAATATGAAAAAACTATTTTTTATTTTAAAACTCTTTATAAAGTCTAAGGAGTAAAATAGTATTTTATCTAAAGAACTATCACGTACAACTCGCTGGTTTGCGACTAGTACAATAAAAAGGATCACTAACACTTAGAGAATCTAAAGTATAATGTCAATCGCCCAGTAGGATAAAGATTCAGTAAATTAGCAGCAACTTTATTTTGAGCCTCCTCACCAAGTTCCACAGGAACCCGAAAAGCTTCACGCAACGAAGCAAACTGTGTCTCAATAAGCCTGCTCAAATCCTTTCCAACTTGCACATTGCCATCAAAAGATGAAACTGTCTCAAAGAGAGTCCGACGAATATCATGTACTATGAAATCCTACATCAAAAATCATGAATGTCATTTTAAAATAAAGAAAAGAAACCAAGGAACCACAAACTTAAGATAGGACTTAAAATGGCTAAGAAAGACCAAAACAAGACTAGATGACAGAACAGATTTATAAATCTGCTTGCAGGCGCTTATGGAATGCTTTCAGGTTCAAAAGTCCTGGCTTTCGGCCTAATTGTTGATAAGATAGGATTTAAAATGGCAAAGAGGGCTGTTTCTTGAAGCAAATAGGTTTCAGAGAGCATTTCTGGCAGCAGCACGTTTGATATTTCTATGGCTGTTTCAAGGGTTGTTTTGATTGATTTTGGTGGCTATGGGCTAGGGAAATTATATGGGATTTTAGGTTTTCAGTGGGTAAAGTGAAAGGGTATGCTTTGGGTATTGAAAAGAAAGAAGAAAAGAGAAGTTTGTGGCTGTTCAGGCTGTGTGAATAGTGATGTCAACTCTAGACTCCATAGCATATGATCTTCAAAACTGCATACTACTTGTCTCAATATGATGTTGCAGGTAAGGCCCACACAATCACACATATTAAATCTTGTAATCAACAAAACTACATAGTAGCATTAATCTTCCATGGCCGTGACAATAGATATGGCTCAGATTCTTTATTCTCCCAACTTTCACAATCTGTTTGGATACTTAACAATGCCAAACATAGATACTTGAACATTTTATACCCAAAAACAGTTTTCAAGAAAAATAAGAAAAGAGACGCGAATTAAACAGGTGTTACGAAGACTTTGAGTAGCTGGTTTTTTTTTTTTTTGCCCTCTTTGATAAGTGATGAAAATTTTATTTGAAAGAGAGCCACCAGAGAGGAACCTAAGTATATAGGAAATATAACGAGAAACTTGACAAGCTTTTGGTTTATCGTGGCCTGGTAAATATTTACTTTGAGCCTTACTCACAAGTGATCTTATATGATCCAAGAGTTCTATGGCTTTTTGTCTAAATGCGAAAGTGGTTTATGATAAGGATTTTGGTTTAACTCATAAAAAATATCAATCTTTACCGAATACATGCCCAGTATAAATAAATAACTAAATTGATTAGTCAACAATGCTACTCGAGCTCAAATGAGATGTTTAACAAACATATAATATGGTCAATTCAGTTTGATGCTAACATATTGACATCCCAAACATTTGTACCCACTAAATGCATCCAGGGAAACAAGAAATTCACCAACAGCCACAGACATCATAATGGTTTCATGAATTTTGAAGTTCAGTGGTTTATCAACACTATGTTGATTCATGCCTAAAGAGTTTGTAACTCAGCGAGAAAAAGTTATAAAATGACAATCAAACTCTCACAGAATTCTTATCCCAGTTTTCCAATCCTTTCCCAAAAGAGCTCAATGTTCATATTTCAGTTGTTTACCATATTACAAGTTTTTTTTTTTTTTGGATAGATGACCATATTACAAGCTTATTTAAATCTACATCATGAAAATGAAATGTAGCCCCTGAAAAGAAGATCGTTTTCTGATAAAACAATCTTTTATTTCAATCTAGATTAAATATTTGCTTAAGTAATGTAGTTTGCATAGAAGTGCTACTGCTAGCAGAGGGATTGGTGCAGAAGAGTTGTGAGAGAGAAAAAAACACATTTATCTCTGAACTCCTAAAGTCTGTTTTATAAGTTGAAGCTTTCCCCCTCACACTACTAAAATGAGAATTTTCTGGCCCAGGCCTACAGATGTAATGCCCATAGCTGTTACTGTTCAGAGCTATTATTTTCTTATGTCTTCTTACTAGAAGATTGCTTACATAGCAATTATTGATAGTTACCAATAAAAAGAAGAAAAGCATAAATAAATAAATCTAGATGAAGATAATCTACAACATGTATAATTTTTTGAGATATGATGAACAAAATACTGATACTTGTGTGTGATCTGTGGGGTATTGCCTTTTCTGTTTTTTGTCCAACTCCCTCTACTTCGGTCTAAGAATGTTCAGTGATTCACATTTATGGCCAACTTTTCCCATTTCTTGTATTCATCACTTGAATTAAGAAGCACAAGAAAACACTGAGCAATTTCCCTTTCCCCTAATAAGCAATCTCTAATTGATCCTGCAATTTGGAACAAGCAAACCTGAGTTCAAATTGTTTCAAGTGTTGGAAGTCTCAATAATCATCTCATGCATCTTAGATATGACACTGATGTATGCATGGGAGTTGCTCCATTTACATACCAGAGTGACTCTGACACACTTAGACAAGATATAGGACACATCCAAACCCATGGAAGAGCAAAATATAGCATGTAGAATCATACCTGTTAAAGTTAACTTGGAGCAGACCTCAGTGTCGAGAATTTTAGGAGGCAAAACACCTGGGGTGTCCAGCACATAAACATTGGGATGACTACCAATCTGAAATGAAAATGAACTTTCTTTTACGAAAAAATAAAAATAAAAAGGAAGAAGGAAGGAGCAGAATTCTAAAAAGCTAATTGATTCTCTAAGAAATATTCAAAACCAAAATAGATGGACTTCGAAAAAAAAAAAAAATTATTCCCCCCCCCCCCCCCCTCTTTTTATTTCTTGGCTTTCAACTGAAGTATCAAATGGAGTAAGCATAGATGAATGTTTTCTCATTTTTAGGGTTTAGGGTATGAAGGGATGCCATAATCTTTTCAACAGGAAGCCAAATTGAACATAATATTATGTCGGTGGTGTTGTATCAAGTATGCATATAGTTCTATGTGCCTATTATCCCACTTTTTTTTTGGGAGTGGGGGAAGGATATAAATTATTCAAAGAGCTGATGCTTGACTAAAAGAATTTAGTAGCACCCGCGCTATCCTGGTATGTACTTTATTTCTTGAAAAACTTCAAGGGCACGCAATGTTATAATTAACAATAAATACCTTCAAGCTGTTGATATTTTTGTCTCACCTAGATTTGGACTCACTGTTGCATGCTTCAACTTTCCTTTCTCTATGGACTATTCCAAAAATGAAGGGGAAAAGACCAGTAAATTTATAATAAACACTACAATTAAAAGAATAGAAGAAAGTCAATTATTATACATAGTATTGGCTTAAACCATTAAAAAAAATTTGAACTCAACAGGTGTTTAGATGGTTGAAATACCTGCAGCACTAATCCTTCCAATCCAATGCAAAGAGTTGGCAAGGGCTGACCTACCAACATTCGGAATCCCAATAAGCATTATCACTGCTGTATAATTGAAATCATTTGTCCTCTTCAATTCTCTGACTCGGGCTAGTAAAATATTCAGCAACTGTAAGTAGTGAAATTCCTTGAATTGGAGTAAATTTATATAAATAAAAACAAAGGCTTTATGAACAGAAACAGAATGAAAACAACAGATATGAAGATTAGGCCTATTAAATTGGTTTTTGACAAAAATTATCATAGTAATAGAAACACATTGTGATCACTAACACATCATTCTCAAGTGAAACAAGACAGAAGAAAGGCTAGATTAACTACAGCTAGATATCCAATGACAAACAATAGATTATTTTTTATTATTCTATATAATTCAAGTGGCAAACCTATTGATATTTGCCAATGAGTACTACCTCTAGTGGTACCTTCTCCTTTCATAACAATGCAGTAGAGGGTGGTTTATGGGTTCAAGACCCATGGGACGCGTGCGTAAATTATCGAACTAACTTAAATATATATAAAAAAATATATATGTTTTTGGAAAAATCAACACGGCAATAGGGACCCATTGTGATAATCAACGGAAGTAGTTCTCAAGTAAACAGAATAGAATTAATAATTGTTTTGATTGGGTTTAAATATCTAACTATAATGAAATCACATCATTAAGTTCCTCAAACACATTTCAATAAGAAATTAGACGTGCACATGCACACAAGCATACCCCTTTGAATGAATAGGTCAAAGATAATGATAAAAAAGTACTGACACAATGTTAGTACACATCGTCCAAACATTGATCCTTACATAATATTCAACTCATTTCATAAGCCGCAACAAAATGGATAAATACAAAAGACTATCTAAACACACAGTGGATTATGCCTAATGCTCCACAGATCTCTACACACCTGGGAAAAGAGAGGAAAATTATATTTACCTCCTTTATATTCTCTTTATTATGGGAATTGACTCCATAAGAGATGCAGTTTTGTTGCTTAAAATACCTCTTCCATCCCTATAAACCGAAAAAGAGGGGGAAAACGAAGAAGCAGTTACAAGATAACATTATTTGAAGACAAATATTATTTTGTCTATTCTGATAAAACACATGTATATAATCTAAAAGTTTGATGATCCAGAACGACTGAGTTTTCAAAGAGCATGTTCTACTTGTTATGAAATCATCAAAGGAACAAAAGAAGCCTAGGAAAATTCCAGATGATGATCACTAGTATATCAACATTCAAAAATGACTTTAGAGTTGGAATCATGAAAAAATTTCACTAGTGCTTAAAAATCACACTCACTGTACACAATTTCAGCTGAGATATCTTTTACAATCTTGAAATAGCAAATCAGTCAATACCAAGACTAACGTAGGCTGATATATCAAGCGCTTCTAAGGAAGTGGCTAGGGAGATTTGGAGTGGAATGGGACCATCTTTAGAGGAGAGTTACTGATGCAAATATGATTAAGGATGGTGAGGCTGGACAACAGAGCATATTAGGGGTGCACATGGGTTATCCTGTGGAAGGGTATACGTGGGGGATGGGATGACTCTAAATACTTAACAGTTTGAAATAAGAAATGGTTCTAGAGTGAGGTTTTAGACAAATATTTGGTGTGGTGATGGCTAAGGACTTGTTCCTAGACTTGTTTGCCTTGACAATAGAGAATGAGGCTTCAGTATCATCGTATCAAGAGGGAGGGGTAGTTGACATTAGAATCCACAATTCAGCTTTCTTTTATCAAGATTGAGAGATGGAAACAGTTGATTCTTTTTTTTGAGATTCTTTATGTTGATCTCTCCCTCCTTGTTTGGTCCTGATCGAGCTGTTTGAATACCAGAAAAGAAAGGAGTGTGAGGTTCAACTGTATTATAAAGCCCTTAGGAGTATTAAAGGCTTCTTTCCCCTGTAATGAGGAATCTATTGATCTTCTACTTCTCCATTGCTCTATGACTACAGGTATTTGGTCCGGAGTCCTCACTTTGTTTGGGTTAACTTGAGTGATGCCTAAATTAGTGTTTCGATTGGTGGAATGTTGAAAAGGAAACTTTCGGCGACATAGAGCAGCTAAGGTGTGGTGAGTCTTGCCTCTATGAGTCATGGGGAATCTATGGCTCGAGAGAAACAAGGAGGCCTTTGATGGAGTGGAGCGTCCTTCTTAGTAATCAATGAGTGAGTTCTGCAAACTTTGTTTGATTCGATGTCTTTTGTTGAATTTTTCAGTTCTTATTATTTGTTGTATTCTTTGAAGGAGATCAAACACATCCTTTTATGTGTCAATCTCTTTTCCTTTTCTAATTAAATTTTTACTTAAAAAAAAAAACCTTGATATAACAAATCGGTCAATACCAAGACCAACATAGGCTGATATGTCATGCGCGTAGTGGTTCAATATCAACCCATGCAGTGGATGAGAGTCTTTCTTTGTTAACTACAAATATGTCGGTCAAGTTTGGGATATCTTAATGCAAAAACAGGTTCATAGTTCATACTGGGGTTGAAGCATTTGAATTTAAAATAGTTATGGATTTCAAAGAATATTTCAGGCAGTATCACTAATTCCTTTCACATGAAAACTATCTGTCATTTTAGGGCCATATAGATATTATGACAAGTGCCGTAAGAGATATAGGTTCTGCTCAAAATATATTTGAACTTCCTCCATAAAGGACTGCAAGTTTCAGAACACTTTTGCTTCCCTGAAAAGGATTATCAAACACTTGGAAAACCCTTATTTAATTACTATAGAAACAAAGAAGTGAACATGGTGCGGACACAAGATACAAGCCCCCAATTATATGCATGTATGGGAGGAAGAGTAAAAAGAAGACGGCCCAACTTGTGGCCTTATGGATGGAGCCTGTTAGTTATTGGGCTTGAGATTAAGCAAGTCCAAGCATTTAATAATTGGGGATTCTTTATGCATTTTGTTGTTAGCTATTTAAACACTTTTTTCTGATTATCGTAAGACATCTTTTGAGAATTATTAAAAAAACGTGTGTTTTCTTTTACACTGGTGCCGACTCTAGTTTGCCCGGTGCTGACTCCAAGCAACCCTTAGGTGCTAACTCCTAGGGTTTATCTTCTGTTCTATTATTGGTTTTTTTTTTGTTCTATTGGAATACTGTGGTTGTCCTACGTCAGTTTTGGTATCAAAGCAGACTTCTGGTCCATACAACACAACCGTAAACAACCACTTCAAAGAAAAACCATCAACAAAGCAAGCCAACCATGACAGTACCTTTCAAGTTTTTCCCCCATGAGATCTCGAACAAGCCCAAACCAGCCCCTGCAATCCGTATCTACCCTCAAGCTCCAGATGAGTTTCTCATCCCCAAACCAACAGAGAAGCCAGCGATGCCTCCCAAGCCGATGACCACCATCTGTGCTCGCCTCTGATCACAAAACCCACAGCCCACAAAAAAAAAAAAAAAAAAAAAAAAAAAAAAAAAGAAGAAAGAAAAGAAAGGAGAAGAAGCAGAGACCCACGAAAGACCCAACCACCAACACCCCCAAAATCAACACCCACAGCCAAAGCCCAACAGCCACCAGCCGTCGCAAAATCCAACGCCTCACCCTCGACCACCGTCGCTGTGGACATCGATCACCGCCGATACCAAGGCCAAAACGAGTAGCCACCCACTCTGCCGATGACTCCGGCGACTCCAGCCGCTGCTTCCGCCGATGTTCCAGCCGATGACTCCGCCGTTTCGTTTTCTCTTGTTTTTGTTCTCTTTTAGTTCCTTTGTTTTTAGCAGTTTCTTTAACTCAGGTGTTTAGCAGACTTTTGTTTTAGCAACTTTTGTTTTAAACTTTAGTTCTTTTATTGTATTTCACAAAAAAAAAAAAAAAAGAAGTACTGTTGCTGTGATAACCCATTGCTTGTATTGGGCTTGAATTGTTCTCCACAGGTCCACTCAGCCTAAGTCAATTCACTCACTTGAGGAGCCAGACCGTGACTATCTAGTGCAATAAGCTGGCCACTGACTAGGGTACAATTCTTACTCTATTTTTTTTGGTGGATTCAATTTTGTCTCATTAAAAAATATTATCTTTATATTTTTTATGTGCATATCCCACCATAATCCATTGGCCTATCCATTTTGTGCTCAAATTAGTTGTTTTACTATTTGTGTTTTCTTTCAGTACCCACTCTAAAATTCCAAAAAAAAAAAAAGGACATAACCCAGTTTCTTTGAAATATCTAATTCTCATTATTAATTGTGGAGCTTAGTGGAATTTGACTTTTATTTGGGCTATCTCTCAATATTGTGAACACTGTCACTATTTGACTGCAATTTATTCCTTTGATTCATTGATCTAGTCTCTACATGCACTCTTGCTTGACCTTTAATTTTACATTGAGAATTGATTACTTGAATATTTGGGAATCTCAACTGCATTCATAAATATAGTGTTGCATGCATCTACGTAGTGGTCGCATCATATCAAACCCTGAACATCAATCCACTTCCGAGTCTATCAAACTCTTTAGAGCAAACCATAGGAGACCTAGCAAAAAGTGTCCATGATTTACTGATTAGGGTAGAGCGAATTGAAGCATCCCAAAGAAAGACCATTAACCATGAAGGAGATAACATGCTTAGGCAAAATAACCATGCTTACTTTAATAGGGCTCCAAACTTTGAACATGATTACTATAATCACAATGGCCCTAGGGATTATGATGATAGGATGTCTAAGGAAAAGATAGAAGCACCCACCTTTGATGGCTGCCTAAACCCATGGGTTTTTACTGATTGGTTACGTCAAATGGAGAAATTCTTTGACTATTACCATTGGGCTGAGAATCAAAAAGTGAGGTATGCCAGGATGAAGTTAATTGGGAGAGCCGACCTTTTCTGGGAGGACCTTGAGGAAACCCTTAGGCGTCAACGTGAGCCCCCCAAAACTGATTGGATTGAGATGAAGGATGCACTCTCGAGGAATTATCTTCCTCCAACTTATAGGAGCTCCCTCCTTGCGGAATGGGATCGCCTAAAAAAAGGCACTGCTCCTATGACCGAATACATAGAGAAATTCAAAGAATTCAAGAGGCGAATTCGAATAGTTAAGGAAGAGGTTGTCACATTCAACAGGTTCAAGAAAGGTTTAAATGCTAACCTACTAGGCGAGATTATCACCCGAGGAGTCACTACCTTAGGAGAAGCATATGACCTTGCCAGGAATTGTGAGTTAGCATCTAAATCTATCTTTTGGCGACGTTTTGAGCTCCTACCAACCTTCAACCTTTGGGTAGCAAATCTAGACTTGCCTTACCCCCTAAGGTCAACCCCAATAGCATCCCAATAGAAAAAGAGGACAAGGGAAAAGGTGTGATCAATGAGCCCTCAAGATTAGGCTCTCGCCTCCAATGCTTCAAATGCAATGGGGTTGGACATGTCGCAGCTAGATGTCCCTCTAGGACCCTAGTCATTCAAGAGGATGATGACAGGGTAGAAAATATTGAGGAGCTAGTGTATGATCCAAATGTTAAAGAAGTCCAAGATGTTAAGGTTGGATGGGAAGATGATCTTAGCTACCTCGCGTGCATTTGAGCCATCTCTCCCCAGGTTGATGATTCCAAGGTTGTTTTTGGTGTCCCTAGAGTGAATGTGGTAAGGTGTGCTTTGACAGAATAAAGAGACACTAATGATTGGCGAAGGAGTGCCATCTTCCAGACTTACACTAAGTGTGGAGACAAAACTTGCAAGGTTATTATAGATAGTAAGAGTTGCATTAATGCGGTGTCCTCTAACGTTGTTTCCCGCCTAGGCTTGAAGTTGATCCCACACCCTAACCCATATAAAGTTTCTTGGGTGGATACTTCCTCTATAGCCATAAAAGAAAGATGTGTTGTCCCACTTCAATTCCTCACCTACAAGGTTGAAATATGGTGTGACGTAATTCCTATGGATGTAGGGCATATTATCTTAGGTAGACCTTGGCTTTATGATTTGGATGTCACCCTTCATGGGCGATCCAATTCTTACTCATTTATGTTTGAAGGCAAGAAGATTGTGCTCAATCCTTTGAAACCCAAGCCAATCGACATGAGCAAGAAGCCAGAAGCACCAAAGGCGAAAGGTCTGAACATCATAAGCCCAAAGGCCATTTGAGTAGGTAGCAGTTCAAGAATCCATTGGGTTTGTCTCAGTTGCTAGGGAACTTTATGGAGAGACCCGTGAGGAGCAACCTAAAGAAGTAAGGTCCGTGCTCTAAGAATTTAAGGATGTTTTCCCTGAGGAACTCCCCGATCATTTACCGCCCATGCGTGACATACAACACACCATAGATTTTGTTCCTGGAGCGACCCTACCTAGCTTGCCTCACTATAGGATGAGCCCTGCAGAACATGCCGAGCTGCAAAGGCAAGTAGAAGAACTACTTGGGAAGGGTTTTGTTCGTGAAAGCATGAGTCCTTGTGCAATCCCTGCACTCTTAACTCCAAAGAAATATGGGACTTGAAGGATATGTGTTGATAGTCGTGCCATCAATAAGATCACTGTGAAGTATCGTTTTCCTATCCCTCAGTTGGATGACATGTTGGATATAATGGCTGGAGCAATGATCTTCTCCAAGATAGACTTGAAAAGTGGCTATCATCAAATTAGGGTTCGTCCTGGTGATGAATGGAAAACTGCCTTCAAGACGAAAGATGGTTTATATGAGTGGATGGTCATGCCTTTTGGATTGTCTAATGCTCCTAGTACCTTTATGAGAGTGATGACTCAAGTGCTCAAGCCTTTTATGGGGAAATTCTTGGTTGTGTACTTTGATGGCATCCTCATCTATAGTAAGTCTAGGAAGCAACACTTAGACCACTTAACTCAAGTTTGTACTACCCTTAGGAAGGAGAGTTTATATGGTAACCTCAAGAAGTGCTCTTTCTTTACCGATAAAGTTGTCTTCCTAGGGCTCATAGTATCCTCTGAGGGAGCTTCTGCCGATCCCTAAAAGGTTCAAGCAATTGTGGATTGGCCTGAGCCCAAAAATATCCATGAAATTCGAAGCTTTCATGGGATCACTTCCTTTTATCGCCGATTCATCAAAGGGTTTAGTAGCATTATGTCCCTCATCACTGACTGCATGAAACAAGGAGAGTTTATTTGGACAAAAGCTGCTACTAAGGCTTTCAATGAAGTAAAACAAAAGATGACTGAGGCACCTATCATGTGTCTCCCTGATTTTAATAAGCCTTTTGAAGTGGAATGTGATGCCTCAGGTTTTGGTATAAGGGGAGTATTTAGTCAAGAGCGCCACCTAGTGGCTTATTTTAGTGAGAAGTTGAATGATGCTAAGCAAAAGTACTCCACATATGACAAAGAATTTTATGCCATTGTTCGAGCTCTTTGGCATTGGTGCCATTACCTATTGTCTCGAGAGTTCATTATCTACTCTGATCATGAAGCTTTGCTCTATCTCCATTCCCAAAAGAAACTAAATTTTAGGCATGGTAGTTAGGTTGAATTTCTGCAATGGTACTACTTTGTGGTGAAACATAGGGCGGGAGTTGAGAATAAGGCTGTTGATGCACTAAGTCGAAGGGTATCTTTGCTATCAGTCATGAGTGTTAAGGTTACTGGGTTTGAATGACTCAAGGATGACTATGAGTCATGCCCAGATTTTGGGGAGCTCTACACTAGCCTAAGTAATGCCTCACGGCCAATCTTGGATGATTATACCTTTCACGATGGTTACTTGTTCAAAGCCAACAAGTTATGTATTCTTCGGTCGTCAGTGAGAGATTTCCTAGTTTGGGAGTTACATGCGAGAGGCCTTGTAGGTCATTTTGGTCAAGACAAAACAATTGAGGAAGTGGAACGTCAATTCTATTGGCCTGGTCTTAAGAGGGGCATTGCCAAGATAGTTGGTTAGTGTCGTACATGTCAACTAGCCAAACATTGCAAGCAAAACACTGGCCTGTACACGCCTCTACCTATGCCAAATCGCCCGTGGTAGGATGTGAGTATGGACTTCGTGCTAGGTTTGCCCCGTACCTTTAGGAAGCATGATTCTATCCTAGTAGTTGTTGATCGCTTCTCTAAGATGGCTCATTTCCTACCATGTTCTAAGACCTCTGATGCTTCCAAGATTGCAAAGCTCTACTTTGATGAGATTGTCAAGCTTTATGGTCTTCCCAAAACCATAGTGTCTGATAGGGATGTTTGCTTCATAAGTTATTTTTGGAAGACCTTGTGGCATTTAGTAGGCACCAAATTGAAATTTTCCACGGCATTTCATCCTCAAACTGATGGTCAAACTGAGGTGGTTAATCATAGTCTAGGCAACCTTCCTCGGTGTTTAATGGGTGAAGCCAATCGGAATTGGGATTCAATTCTTCCTATAGCTCAACTTGCATATAATAGCTCTGTCAATAGGTCTATAAGCGCTAGTCCTTTTGAGGTTATGCATGGATATACACTTAAGAAGCCCTTAGATCTTTTGCCCATGTCCCCACATGTTAGGATTTCTGAATCTGCTGAGGCATTTGCATGACATATTCATGATTTGCATAATGAGATTCGCAAAAAAATTCAGGTAAGTAATTCTCCATATAAAATTCATGTTGACACTCATCGACGTCATGCAGAGTTTCAGGTAGGGGATTATGTCATGATTCGGATCCGACCTGAACGGTTTCCCTCTAGGACCGTTAAGAAATTGCAGGCTCGTAGTGCCGGTCCATTCAAGGTATTGAAACGAATGGGCCCAAATGCATATGTCATTGACCTTCCTCATGATTATGGTATTAGCTCCTCCTTTAATATTGAGGATCTAGTTGCTTATAAAAGCCCTACAGCTATTCTTGATACCCTTTTTGATGAGCCTTTGCTTGATCCTATTGATGCCCCTATTCCTACCCCTTTACCCTTAAATTTGCCCTATGCACATAAAGAATCTATTGATGCTATTTTAGATGAGCAGATTGTTTCTACCAGGGATGGAGGAGTTCATCGTTTCCTAGTTCGGTGGCGAGGGCGACCAGATTCTGATTGCACATGGATTACTAGGGATGAGCTACAGCGACTGGATCCTGACTTGCTGGAGTACTATCAGAGCTCTTCAGATTTCCACTTGACGGGGTTGAGTTCTTCTCATCCGGGGGAAGTTGGTGCGGACACAAGATACAAGCCCCCAATTATATGCATGTATGGGAGGAAGAGCAAAAAGAAGACGACATAACCTGTGGCCTTATGGATGGAGCCTGTTAGTTATTGGGCTTGAGATTAAGCAAGCCCGAGCATTAAATAATTAGGGTTTCTTTATGCATTTTGTTGTTAGCTATTTAAACACTTTTTTCTAATTATTGTAAGACAGCATTTGAGAATTATTAAAAAAAACGTGTGTTTTCTTTTACACTGGTGCCGACTCCAGTTTGCTTGGTGCCGACTCCAGTTTGCTTGGTGCTGACTCCAAGCAACCCTTAGGTGCTAACTCCTAGGGTTTATCTTTTGTTTTATTACTGGTTTTTTTTTGTTCTATTGGAATACTATGGTTGTCCTACGTCAGAACAAAATACCTAGCTTAATTTGAGAGCAATTTGTAAGGTCCATTTTGTTCATCACTATGATTTGCTTAGAGGAAGATGGGTAGTTTCTCAATTGCTCATACTTCGATGACAATGGAATCTAGAGAGCAATAACAATAAACATTAAAATGAGAAAATTAGTGAATGTTCCAGATCATCCAGAGCCCAACAAATACAGTGCCTGAAAATAAGCTATTAATGTTGGAGCAACTTTTAGTTTATTATGAGCTCAAACAATGGATTGAATCAGGGGCGGCTTGATGCATTTGGGAGCTAAGACGAAAATTAATTATCTTGTATTAGATGCAAAATTACTACTAATTAATATGAACTACGTATAATTTTTTCTTTTTTTTTTTTAGAAATTTTATAAATAGAAAAAGTTTGACAAAATTTTTCATACTTGTTGATGTGGCAGATTGATAGTGGTAAGTAAAAAAGCAGTGTAAGTGGTAGGTTTAAATGAGAACTAGTAAAAGTTTGCTAACTCAACTCTCATTATTATTATTTTTTTAAGAAGTGCAATATTCACAATATTTTTTATAACAAATTCTAGGTTTTAAGTTGCTTTTTATTTTCTATTTGAAAATATCACTATAATTATTTTTTTGCCATCAATAATAATCTACTGCTTAACATTAGTTGTAAAAGTGTTGTGAAAAATATTGTGGACGTTGCATTTTTTCTCTTTTTTATTTGTTTTTCATCTGGTAAAAAAATATAATTTTATTTGTTTATTATAAATAATCCTATTGGTTAAAATTTGGGGACCTTTTTTTTAGCTTGAGGCCTTAGGCGACCGCATTTTTTGCCCTAGCATCCAGCCGGCTCTGGATTGAATAAGTTCTTGCCAAAGGTGTGAGTTCATGCGCCGTGCTAAAGTTTCAATCAATTCTTGATGGCTTTGCTTACATTATCTAGAATTGTAACTTACGAATTCTAAATGGAAATTCAATAAGATTCTTGCAATATAATTATCTCAAAAGTTACAAACATACTTTTTGAAAACAAGATAATCAAGAATTCATTTTTAGATAAAGCAAGCAATCACTTTTCTCTTTGTGGTTTGCTTGGGTTCATGAAAATCTACTGAGGGGCAAGAGTATTTGGTCTGTAAAGCTCCCACAGAATGTACATACTGTACATGGGGTTGAAGAACTCTTCTGAAGCAAAGAGGTAAAGCAAGAGGATTTCTAAGACTTGAGATTTGGGATGGCAGCCAGGTCTTCTTATGGCAGGATAATTGGCATCTCGATGGTATTCTAATACAGACCTATGGGTGTATAGACCAATATATTATGCAGCTAGCTTCATCAGAAGATTTGGTGAGCATTCAAAGTAAGCTCAGCCTCATTTCTATTGGTAACCAGTTAAGTCATAAAGAGATGGAGGTGGTATGGTGGAAATAAGTATGGTTACCTCAAGCAATACAAAAAGGTGCTTTTATGGGGTGACTTTCTTTGAAAAATATGTTGACTACAAAAAATAGACCAATGCAGTGGGGTTTTTCTTGGGATAGTGATTGTGCATTCTATAAAATAAAATTTAAAAAAAAAAAAAAAAAAATAGAGAGTAGAGAACATTTGTATTTTGAGTGCTCCTTTACCAAGAGGATTTGGAAGCATGTGATGGGGCCTTGCCTAGTAACTGATGTTCCTACCATTTTGGATGAAATAGTCCAATGGGGAGTGACTAATCTGAAGCGAAAAGGTTTTAGAGCTACCTTCTGCAAAATGGTCTGGGCCACAATCTATCACATATGGTTGCAAAGGAATAGCAGATGTCATGAAGGAATTGTTTCAACAGAAGAACAAATTATACAAAGAATTAAATGGGATATTAGAGCTAAAATGGGGCATGTTGTTATGGCTGGAAATATCATGCTTCACAAAGTTCTAAGCTCCATATGGGGCTGCTTGTGCCTTATTATCTCAGCATACCTCTTTGATATACTAATGGCTCTTAGGGCCAATTATGATTACAAGTGCTTTATGTAGATTAAGCAATTGCTTTAGTCAGTTTGTAATAGGAGTGCTAGTTGATATTTTTGTTGTTCTCTGGTTTCTGCTTGTAAAGTCTGCCAGAGGAGTTGGTTGAAAAAATAGAGTAGGATTACATAATAAGAGTAGAGATGAATGACAGCCTTGAATCATTAAACACAACTGAAGGAAACCCAAATCCAGATTTCATCTACCACCCACTTCTTATTGATTTCAACACTAATAAGAAACCCAAACCCAGATGCTAAAACAAGTACATCCACACAGAGAAAAATGAAACATAGATATACATGTACATGCAAACAGTTGGTGTACAGTACAGGCTAAAGCAATAGGACTAACGAAAAAATAAGAGAATAGAAGGGTACCCTTGCATCTCTGATTTCAAGAACGAGATCAATTAATGGAATTCGTTCAGCGATGGCACGAGAGGTCGCGGCCACGTGAGAGCCGTACCATCCTCCTCCACTCTTTGTGGCCAATGGGCCTATTTGCCTTGCCAATTTAGCCGTTGCTGCAACTAGGCTCAAATATTCAAAAGCAGGTTTGAGAGGTTTGGAAGCAAAAGCAGTCTTAACCCCAGAGCCTCCTCTAGAGTGATGGACCTTTGTTTTTGGGCTTGCTCAATCTATATGTTTTGGACTAGACTTTGAAAGTTTCAATGGATTTTTATCGGGCTTAACGTGATGGGTTTTTATGGTTTCTGATGTGTTTGGAATTTTATTTAAATTTGGGCTAGTTGAATCGTGTTTAGAGTGTGATTTTAAATGGACCATATTGAGATGTGGATTGGCTGGGTTTAAGTTGTAAGATTGGTCGATGTAGTTTAGGTTGGGCTGCATTTTCCAAATGGAATTTGGCCGTTAGGTTTAAATCTAACGGTGTGTGCAGGACTTATCGGTCAAGGCATTAAAAAAATCAGATGGGTTTTGTTCAAATGTTTTATGTAATATCAATGAGTCAAACTTTACCCAAACCCAATTTGAGGGTCAGGCCGAAGCCACTCAATTATTGGCAGTGTGTAGATCTATTTGGGTTTTGTCTTGAAACTTATATTTGCATTTGGGGTGTATATATGTATTGTGTGATGTGAGTTGGGTGATTCAGTGTCACCGTATGTACTACTAACACGTTAGTGGGCCTAGTGGTAAGGACTTGGGCCAATATACCTTAGGACATAGATTCGAATTCCCTCACTAGCAACGACTTACAGTTTGTTATATCCCACCTGCATGCTGCTCACTTAGTTCATCAATGACTGTGGTGTGAGGTGTTAATGTGGGAGCAGTTAGAATGCTATTATGGTCACGCCCATAGAGGGACGCCACACTAGTCGCCTCCTTTAACCATTTTTTGTTCACAAAAAAAAAAGTGTGTCACAGCATGTGATTCTCTCTCTCTCTGGTAGATTAGATCTTTCTGTTATGTTAATTTGGTGATTTATTTTAATTTTATATTTTACTAAATAGTTAATTTGGTGACTAATCCAATCAATCTAGCTATTTTATATAATTGAATTATTCATGTAATTATTAATTAAAATAGAGTTCTTAGTTTCAAGCAAGCTTTGCTCCTTTCTCTCTTTGATTTTTGCTCTTTTTGAACTGTTTGTTTTTCAAGAAAGCTGGTTCAACATGGTATTAGGGCAATTTAGCTCTGCCATGGCTTCTGCAAGCCACTCGAGTTCAACATCCATGAATTCTCTAGATGAACTTACTATTTGAATCACTCAACTTTCGTTCTGTGACAACTATCCAACTTGATCAATATCAACCCTTGAAGAAAAAAAATAGGATCATAATTCATTGATTTTCTAATAAAATCTCAAGAAAACTGTATGAACATGTTGTGCATTTCTAATTTTCCCGCTCATTTATCAAGGAGAAACGTAGCCATATGATATTTATCTTACCGTAAAACGTGGGAGGCATGTCGCCACCTGTAGCATTAACTGCAACGTTGGGAAGCCAAAACGTCAAGAACATGCAAAGCCAGTTGAAAAGACATACCTATGTGTGAAAGCACAAAGCATGTGCTAACACCCCTACTCCTTACCAAATCCGCACATCCTCGAGTATTTAGGGAAGTGGAGTTTTGGGGGGCTATTGTGGGAGGCCGAGAGAGGCACCCTTGCCAAAATAGGCTCGAAGAGTGACCAGGCCCAATTCATCATCAGACTAGGCCCTAGCCTAGCTGAAGTACTCGATATGTCCAACAAACCAGAAACCGAAGGAGTACTCCCCATCCGAAGAGGCCTAATAAAAGGTATCCCATGGGACACGAGGAGGAAGCCGCTCAAATTGAAAGATAGAGAACCGAAGAAGGCCATTACCTTCGCATTAAATACATTGCAACAACTCAGCCTGCCGTACTAATGACATAATGACCCCTGAACAATATCCATACAACCTATATCCTACTCTACCGCCATCAGCCAAGTAAGGATGGGACAATATCTAAGAGAAGATTGGCAACCCTCCAAGTGGAAGGCTGAAATGAAAATCAAATGGCTATAAAAAGGGAAAGATCCCACATGAACTGGGATTGCGAGAAAAAGAGAAATAGGCTTAGAATAGAATAGAAATTGTAAGGATCTCACTAGTGTAAAAGTGATCCTCGGCCAGCTAGAGGAGAAAGATAAATAATAAATTTTGTTTTCATTCAAACTTCATTGTTGTTGAGCAAATCTTGGACTCATTTCTTTCACTTTATGCAACAAGCTACTAACTTAAGAAGCCCAAGTGTTGGCCCGCACACCCATCTCTATAAATTAATTGTATTGGGACCAAGATCTAGCCCAAGCCCATCAATGGGGCTCGCCTCGGTTTTTGATCCCCTATACATACATACATATAAATAGGATTGCAATATAAAAAGATTTGCTTGGATTCCAAAAGTTTACAAAATCAAATCATTTCCAATTTATTCATGCCAAAAAATTGGTTGCAATATATTTTAATTGTCACATAGTCCACCAGGCCCCCCAAATTTTAAGTTGAATCCAAAATCTAGTTTCTTATATCCATCATATTTCAAGTCATAGCACTTAGGGTTATCAGTGATGATTTGGAAATGAGTTGATTGAGGTGCAAGAGTTGTGTTTTCTTGATTTCTATATTGGATATTTGTAAATGCAACAAAACATTATTGCGACAAAATAATTGTTGCGATAGCCAATTGCCACAAACTTTATTGTAATAATGTGCAACAAAAAATTTTTCGTTGTAATAATGGTTTGTTGCAACAATTTCAAGTTTATTGCAACGTAAAAATTGTTGCAATAAAGTTTTTTTTCTTATAGTCCCAACCAATGAAATGTGAAAAAATAACTAATGAAATGACAAAAACATAATTAAATAGGTGATTATGACAAATAGATAGATCATATGATCTAAATTCTCAAACAATATACTAGCTATCCTTTAGGGTGTAAAATCGAATTACCCTTAAACTCGTGTGATTTGGAGGAAGTCACACAACATACAAGCCGGGTTGTCACTAATGACATGAATAGAGAGTTGATTGGGGATTTTACACGTGCTGGGGTAGAACTGGCACTAAATCAAATAGCACTTCTAAAGGCACTAGGACTAGATGGCATGCCACCAATTTTCTATCAACACTACTAGCAAAGTATTGGAGATGATGTCATAGAAGCAGTGCTGTCTTGCTTAAATACTAGAAAGATCCTTATAGGTTTGAATCATACTTATCTTACACTTATTTCTAAAGTGAAGAGTCTAGTGAAAGTTTCAGATTTTCAACCTATAGCTCTTGGCAATATTTTATATAAGATTATTTCAAAGGTGTTAGCAAATAAGTTAAAAAAAATTATGCCACATCTGAGTTTCAAAGTGCTGTTCAAACTGATAAAGCCATCTTAGATATAGTGGAAGTTTTTGTTATTTATCTATGTACCAGAGTATTTAATCTAATATACGAAAATAAATCAAAAACTAAACACTAGAGAAGCTAGATAGCTAACATGATGAACAAGTCCTCATCTATATCCATGGTTGAAGGTGGTGTGCAACCACTATTTGCATGGATGAAAAATAGCTCATATAAACAGTGCCACCAAAATTAGCACCAGTAGGACCAACTCCAAGATGAAGCCTCCGTCATAGCTAGAATGAGATGGTGGCATAAAGGTCGGTGGTACAAGGTGGCTCAATGTAGAGGTGGGTGGTGTAGCAAGGAATGGATCCACAAAGATAGGAGATACCAAAGAGTAGGACGGCAGTGGAAATGAGCTAGCACGTGGTATATGGTGATGATACATGACTATGAGTGTTTTTTTCTTTTCCTTTCTCTTCCCTTCCCTCAACTTTAACCAAACATAGCATAAGAGTGAATGTTTTTTTCTTCTTTTTTTTTTTTTTTTTTTCTATCTATTCTTTCTCATTTTAACTATTGTGTATTTTTTTTGTTTCTTTCCTTCTATAAATTGTAAGGTTATTCCAAATTGGCAATTTCCCATAACCTCTCATTCATCTCTCTCTATCTCTCCCTCTCACCTTCTCTCCCAAGGCTGTCCATCCCTCTACGACATATCACTTATCAATAGTTCAAACTTCAAACCAAAATGCCTTCCTCCACCATTCTCTTTATACCAAATCATTTTTACTCACTACAAGAAAATAAACATATTGCAACAAATTTTTTTGTTGCAATAAATTTCAAATTGTTGTAATAAACTTCTATTGCAACAAAAAAAATTTGTTGCTCACTGTTGCAATAAAGTTTGTGGCATTAGACTATTGCAACAAAATTTTTGTTGCAATAAATTTGTTGTAATAAAATATTTTTATTATTATTAAAAATACTTTATTGCAACAAAAAATATTGTTGCTTTAACTTGTTGCAACAAAATATTTGTTTCGATAAGTTACCGCAACGAAGATTTTTGTTGCAATAAAGTACCTTTGGAAACTTATTGCAACAAATCTTTTGATGGCTACAGTTCACAACATACTCCTAAAATTTGAATGTCTTTGGATTTTATACATTGAAATTTTAGAATTTAAATTTTACATCCTAATGAAATGGTTGTTTTGAATGGTAGCCCACTGTTAGTATCAGATGTGTTTGTTAAGTGACACATCAGCTTGTCATGTGTATTAATTTTCCTAATCAAATTATATCGTGTTAATTAGATATGTTATATCACTTAAATAAGTATGAAAAACCTTTTAAAAACTAAAACAAATATCTTTTTTTTTTAATAATGTATTTAGCACAAAATTCAGCAAACAAATAGTTTCCAACTTCAACTGTGAAGACCCTGCAAAATAACCATACCAAGGAATTGAATTTCACACAAATAAAATATTCAAATAATCTAGTATATATCAAGTACTGCTTGGATAGAATTTTCAAAGACACTTAAAGCTAATTAAGCATCATTTCTTAGCAAACCAAATACCCAAAAAGAGAAAACAAACAAACAAGTATATATTGCATACAAAGAAAACCCCAAAATAAAAAATTCAAGTACTAGATAAATAAAAAAACCACAATGAAAATCCCAGAAGTTATGCTTAAGCTCTTTCTAATTGGCTAGAGTTTTGAAAAAGTACTTTATTTATTTTTTCTTGATTTGACAAGTTCAAACAATTAAAGGTAATTAACAATCGTATGAAAGAAAGTGAAAGAAGAATGGGAATGAAGATTATATAAAGTGAGAAAACAAATATCTATAATTTAAATATTAAATTTAATTTACTATATTTGTTCACAAATATGGTTAAAACTCTGAAAGAGGCACACATACAACTATAGGACCTTCTAAGCTCCACTGAAAAAGGAAAAAAGATAAAAGAATTAAAAAAAAAAAACCCACCCCACTTCGGTTTCTTCTCCCAGCCATTACTAACAATTAACAAAGTAATCCTATTAAAAAAAAACAATTAACAAAGTAACAATTTAACTCCCACCCACTTTTTTTACTTTTATGACATGTTATTTACTTCTCCCAAAGAAAATATTTTCTTTTTTCTTTCCCTTCTCTTTCCCATCTTTTCTTCTTTTCCTTTCTCTTCCCTTCCCTCCACTTCATCCAAACATAGCATAAGAGTGAGTTTTTCTTTTTGGTTTTGGTTCCATGGAATCCTTGGTTTTCTTTCCATCTTTGTTTTGTTATTCTTATTTTCCTTAAGTCGTTTAGTGAATTTTAGAAATATAAATAGGATTGCAATATAAAAAGATTTGCTTGGATTCCAAAAGTTTACAAAATAAAATCATTTCCAATTTATTCATGCGAAAATATTGGCTGCAACATATTTTAATTGTCACATGGTCCACCAGCCCCCCTAAATTTTAAGTTGAATCCAAACTCCAATTTCTTATATCAATTATATTTCAAGTCATAGCACTTGGGGTTGTCAGTGATGATTTGGTAATGGGGTGATTGAGGTGCAAGAATTGTGTTTTCTTGATTTTTATATTGGATATTTGCAAATGCAACAAAACGCTATTGCAACAACATAATTGTTGCGATAATCTATTGCCATAGACTTTATTGCAACAGCGTGCAACGAAATTCTTTCGTTGTAATAGTGGTTTATTGCAACAATTTCAAGTTTATTGCGACAAAAAAATTGTTGCAATAAGGCTTTTTACTCCCAGCCAATGAAATGTGAAAAATAACTAATGAAATGACAAAAACATATACAATTAAATAGGTGATTCTGACAAATAGATATATCTAGGGGTGTCCATGGGTCGGTCTAGGTCGGGTTTGTGCCCAAACCCACATCCGACCCGTTGACATCGGGTTTCCGACGATAAAACCCGCCGCTGACTACAAAAACCAACGAGTCAGGTTGGATTGGAGTTGTTTGATTGGTTTTTAGATTGATCGAAGTCGATGATGATACTACCAGAGATTCCTTTTGGTGGTGATCTGTATTTTTTCGCCGGATTTGTGCAAAAGTCACTAGATCTGAGCAAAAAAAATCAAATCATCGCCGGATTTGAGCAAACCCATCATATTTTCACCGGATCTAAGCATTATTTGAGCAAAACCCACTAGATTGTAGCTGGATCTGAGCGTAAACGACGAAATCTCACCAAATCCGATGGAGATTTCATGGATCTAGCTAAGATCTTGCCAGATCAAAAAAATCTCACTGGTAAATGCTATGTATCTCAATTGGTTCGGGTTTCTTCAGGTTTTGGGGAGAAGATCCGAGACCAAACCGACTTAGATTGGATTCTAGAGAAAAAAACCCACCGCTGACCGCTAGAGTAGTCAAGTTGGCCGGCAGTCGGCCCGGGTCTGATCGGATTTACCGGGTGGGTCGGGGCACTGGTTGAGTTAGACACCTAGATATATCATATATGATCCAAATCCTTAAACAATATACTAGCTATCCATTCTTTAAATACATATATATACATACTGATAGGGGAATGATTTAGCCCATCTCCAAGTCGTCCATACAGGTCGTCCATAGCCCACCTACTACCGTAAACACCCTCAGAAACTTACCTACAAGTGCCTCGTCCAGGGAAGAAGAGCTCAAGACGGGGTACGCACCATCAGAGTGATGCACTCGTCTAGAGTGTCGACATCCTCGTCTTGAGCAAATTCACCCGTTAGACGTAACAGCCCCTGCGTGTGAAACAAAGCACGCCCAACTGAGGAACTCAAGGACGAGGGTGTCACACTTAGGAAAATCTCCAAATGAGATATGATAATCCCTTATCCCACGCATAACCGCCAGGTATCCGTTGTGAAACAAGAGCATAACTTCCAAACGGTTATGCAAGTTACGTTTGATTTCTATCTCTCCTTGAAGCCAGGAGAAGTTCCAATTTTGGTAACCGCCTATGAGAACACTATATAAAGGCTGTTTCAGACAAACCCAAGGTATGTTCAGTTTTTACTCCAAAAAAGTTGGAACTCAGATAACTTAGAGGGAAAAACTAACTTTGCCATCGGAGGATTTTTGGCCGGCAGCCCCGGTCGCCTTTGATACGCTTTTCTTTCTTTTTCAGGCCGTAGAAAGAACCAGTAGTCCTTTCAAGTCCGAAGCATCCAGCCTACTGATTTTCTTCGCATCATCAGTTGGCGCCGTCTGTGGGAAACTTGTTATTCTATCCCAGACAAAAGGCTGAATGGTTCGAACAAGATCAAGGGCTACCAGCCCAGGCCACCAGGAGAGTAGGGATGCCTCCAGCAATCCCCTTCGCGATCGCAGATCAGCGCCTGTAATGCAACCGCCTTCTATTCAGCACATACAATCCATGGCTGCCGCTATGGCAGAACTGACGCATCAGAACCAGGAGTTGAATAAGGAGATCAACCTCAAGAGGCAACGTCAAGGACATACGGAGGGAAGGGCCCCAAGTCAGGAAGGAGGAGGGGAAAATGTAGAGTCCGAAGATCAAACAAGGGGTACCGCTTCAAGAAGGGTGCCGCACTTGGAAAAAGAAATGGACCAGATGAGAAAAGCCATGGAGGAAATGAGGGAAAATATGAGGCGAGCAAACCCAGTAGATGATATGGTCCACCGAACGAACTCCCCTTTCACAGCTTCCATCAACAGTCACCCTCTACCCCCGAAGTTCAAAATGCCTTCTCTAGACTCGTACGATGGAAATCACGACCCTTGCGATCACATTGCAACTTTCAAGACGACCATGCACCTACAGGGGGTCCCAGACGAGATCATGTGCAGAGCTTTTCCCACCACACTCAAGGGACCAGCGCGAGTGTGGTTCAGCAAGATTCCCTCAAACTCAGTGGGATCATTTGAAGAACTAAGTAAACTGTTTGTCAACAACTTCATTGGAGGACAGCGTCATAAGCGTTCCTCCTCTAGCCTTCTGACCATAGAGCAAGGGGACAATGAGAGTTTGCAGTCTTTTATCACCCGGTTTAACAGAGAAGCCTTAACGGTGGACGAGATGGATGACAAGTTATTGCTGGCCGCTTTCCACAATGGGGTTAATTCTGACCTGTTCATTCATAAGCTCTACGAGCAGGAACCACAGACTATGGCTGAGCTTGTCCATTCAGCCCAGAATTTTATGAATGCTGAAGACGCTATCATAGCCAAGAAAAGAAAAAGGGTAGAGCGCTCGGAAATGGGCCACCATCGCTATCCGGACCAGGGACCTCGTCCAAAGAAAGTTCGAGTAGACGAGAGAAAAGATAAGGATGGTAAGAAGGCCAGTTCCTCCGCGAGGAATCAGCAATACACGCCCTTAACTATGCCGTTAGAGCATGTTCTTATGCAGATCAAGGATGATCCGTCCTTGAAGTGGCCGGACAAATTGAAGGGGGACCCCAACAAGCGTAATAGGAGCAAGTACTGTCGCTTTCACAGGGACCATGGACATGATACGGACGAGTGCTTTGACTTGAAGCAGCAGATAGAAAATCTCATTAGACAGGGAAAATGAAGGCCAAGGTGGAAGAATCATCACGCCCCCCACTAGGAGAAATAAGGATAATTATAGGAAGAAGCTCGACGGCGCAGTCGTCCAAGTCAAGGAAGACATACCTAAAGGTGGTGCAGAACATCCAACAGTCTGGACGACCTCTCAGGACGAGGGAGGTAGACCAACAGGCTGTTACTTTCACAGACGAGGAGGCAGGACGAGTTCACCACCCCCACGATGACGCGATAGTCATCACCCTACTCATCTCTGATTACACGACCAGGAGGGTACTGATAGACAATGGCAGCTCCGCAGACATTCTATACTACCCTGCATTCCAATAAATGAGACTAGGACGAGATCAGCTTCGACCAGTGAACTCGCCGTTGGTAGGATTCGGGGGAATGAAGGTGCAACCTGTGGGCACCATCACGTTGCCAGTGGTCGTCGGAACATATCCGCAGCAGATAACCAAGGAGGTGAATTTCCTTGTTGTTGATTGTGCATCGTCATACAATGCGATTATTGGAAGGCCAACATTGAACAGCTAGAAAGCAGTGACCTCTACCTACCACCTGTCCATCAAATTCCCGATAGAGCACGGAGTAGGCCAGGTACAAGGAGACCAGCTGGCTGCCAGAGAATGCTACTTAGCTATGCTGGCCATGGACGAGCATATGCAGGCAATGAGTATAGACGGAAGGAGGGTTGTGGCTGAGCCCACTGAAGCATTAGAGGACGTCCCTTTGGACGATAACCAGCCCGAGAAGTCTACCAGAGTGGGGGCGAGCATGGAAACGGGGGCAAAGCACGCTTTGATTCGGTTTCTGAAGAAAAACCTCGATGTCTTTGCATGGAGTCATGAGGACATGCCTGGCATCGATCCGAGCATCATTACCAATTGCCTAAACGTGTGTCCCTATTCGAAACCAGTGCGTCAGAAGAGAAGAGTTTTTGCTCCCGAGTGAGACAACGCCATTAAGGAAGAGGTGCAGAAGTTGGTCGCCGCGAAGTTTATCCGAGAAATTCATTACCCAGACTGGTTGGCGAACGTAGTCATGGTCAAGAAAGCCAATGGCAAGTGGCGGATGTGCGTGGACTTCACTGATCTAAACAAGGCATGCCCCAAGGATAGCTACCCATTGCCGCGCATTGACCAATTAGTGGACTCGACGGCAGGTCATAGGATACTTAGCTTCATGGACGCTTTCTCAGGGTATAACCAGATTCAGATGAATGAAGCGGATCAGGAGAAAACCTCATTCGTCACGAGCCAAGGGTTGTATTGCTACAATGTTATGCCCTTCGGTTTGAAGAATGCGGGGGCGACCTACCAAAGGTTGGTTAACCATATGTTCCGTCCTCAAATCGGGCGAAATGTGGAGGTTTATGTGGACGACATGTTAGTAAAGAGCCAGGACAAGGATAAACATCTTGACGACCTTCAAGTGTGCTTTCGGGGTTTCATCGGGTAAATTCTTGGGGTTTATGGTGTCGCACAGAGGAATTGAAGCGAATTCAGATAAAATCCAGGCGATACTGAACATGGAGCCACCAAAAAATATCAAGGAAGTCCAGTCTCTTACTGGACGAGTCGCCGCCCTCAACAGGTTTGTATCGAAAGCTACTGACAAATGTTTACCTTTCTTTAAAGTCCTTAGGAAGGCTTTTGAATGGACGGACGAGTGTCAGAAGGCCTTCCAAGACTTGAAGACGTATCTAATGACGGCACCACTGTTGAGTCCGTCTGTACCTGGGGAAGAGTTGTATTTGTACTTGGTAGTGTCCCCACACGCAGTAAGCTCAGCGTTAGTCAGAGAAGAGGGGAAAGTCCAGAAGCCGGTCTATTACACAAGCCACGCGATGAGAGGGGCAGAAGGGCGATACCCAATGATGGAGAAACTAGCCTTCGCACTAATCACGGCTTCCAGGAAGCTAAGACATTATTTTCAGGCACACGTCATCAACGTCCTGACGGACCATCCCATAAAAAAGGCAATGAGCAAGTTGGAAGCTGCTGGACGGCTAGTACAGTGGGCCGTTGAGCTCAGCGAGTTTGATGTCAGGTACCTCCCAAGGAGCGCGATAAAAGCGCAGGCGTTGGTAGATTTCATTGCGGAATTCACCCCCAGTCAGGACGACCTGAACAAGGACGAAAGAAATGAAATGTGGGTGGTTAATGTAGACGGATCGTCCACACTGTACGCATGAGGG
This sequence comes from Castanea sativa, assembly GCF_040712315.1. Lineage (NCBI taxonomy): Eukaryota > Viridiplantae > Streptophyta > Magnoliopsida > Fagales > Fagaceae > Castanea > Castanea sativa. The sequence continues at coordinate 55,007,228 of NC_134023.1, read as the reverse complement.
ATTGGAATTGTACTGAAGTCCCCTGAGGGTGACAAGTTGGAGTATGCGGCCCGTCTGCAATATCCAACTACCAACAACGAGGCTGAGTACGAGGCTCTACTCAAGGGGTTGGAATTGGCCAAGTCCCTAGGGGCGGAGTCGTTAACAATCAGAGGAGACTCTCAACTGGTCATTAACCAAGTAAATGGGATGTGCGATGTCAAAGAAGATCGAATGAAGAAGTACCTTAACAAAGTGAAACGCCTTGCCCGGAAATTTTCAGCCATAAGTTTTATTCAACTTCCTAGGGAGGAGAACGCTGAAGCAGACGCATTGGCAAAAGCCGCCTCGGCAGGAGTCATAGACGAGTTCGACGACATCCAGTACATGCCGAGCATAGACATCCCCGACATACAGCAGATAGGAGGAGGAGAAAATTGGATGAGTCCGATAATAATCTATCTCAAAGATGGGAGGCTTCCAGAAGACAAGGATGAAGCGAGAAAGTTAAGGGTCAGGTCGGCCAAGTATGTCATCATAAATGAGGTGTTGTACAAGCGAGGCTTTTCTCAACCCTACTTAAGATGCTTGGCTCCTGACGAGTCAAACTATGTTCTGAGGGAGGTTCATGAAGGATCCTGTGGAAATCATTCAGGGGCAAGGTCCCTCGTCCATAAGATCGTCCGTGCCGGCTACTATTGGCCAACAATGCAGGCAGACGCTAAAGCCTATGTCAAGGTATGTGACCAATGCCAGCGTTATAGCAATGTGCCCAGACAGCCGTCAGAGTATCAGACCCCAATGATAGCCCCATGGCCCTTCGCACAGTGGGGACTGGATATCCTGGGTCCTTTTCCAATAAGAGTCCGGCAAATGAAGTTTTTGGTGGTAGGGATAGATTACTTTACCAAGTGGGTAGAAGCTGAGCCTCTTGCAGCAATCACTCAGCAGAACGTGAAGAATTTTGTATGGAAGAATATCCTATGCAGGTTCGGAGTACCCAGGGTATTAGTATCTGACAACGGACGTCAATTTGACAACGCACCCTTCAGGGATTTCTGCAATCATTTTGGAATCAAGAATCATTATTCTTCACCCTCCCATCCACAGGCAAATGGGCAAGCGGAAGTAGCAAACCGATCCCTGCTGAAAATCATCAAGACTCGGCTTGAGGGGGCAAAAGGGATATGGCCAGACGAGCTACCTGGTGTTCTGTGGGCCTATAGGACGACTGCACAAACTCCGACAGGAGAGACCCCTTTTAAACTAGCCTATGGGAGTGAAGCTGTTATACCGGCAGAGGTCCATATGGCAAGCCACCGAGTGATGAAATACCAGGAGAAAGACAACGGGGAACAACTTCGCCTTGACCTCGATCTTATTGATGAGGTAAGAATGGATGCGGAGCAAAGGACGGCAAGATACAAAAATCTCATGGCCAGACAGCATGACGCCATGGTAAGACCCAGACGGTTCAGTGTTGGAGACCTTGTCCTCAAAAGGGTCTTCTTGGCGACCAGGAACCCAACTCATGGAAAACTGGGACCCAATTGGGAAGGACCCTACAAAGTAATCAATTGCAAAAGGCAGGGGTCCTACTACCTGGAAGCCCTGGATGGACGGAAGTTAGAACATCCTTGGAACGTGGAACATCTGCGAAGGTACTATCAGTGATGAGCAGGGACGAGGGAAGTCAGTGGCAAAATTACAGTTGTGATTTGCGTGTTTGCTTATATTTACTTGTGCTTTTACTATTATTATGGTGTGTTATGAATAAAAGTGCACTAGTTCTTAAACTTTTGCACTACTTGCAGACTAGCTTATGAAAGACGATGCTATGTACTTGATATCTTAATAAGGCACTAGCTTATAAGCGTGTGCCAAGTTCGTGAACAATGTTTATGTAATAATATGGTTTGGATTTCTTATGTACTTGAATTCCAGTTTCCCTGATAATATCCACGGACGAGGCAAAACCCTTGGACAAATAAAATCTCTGGACGAAGACAAACTCATCTAAGCTTTGAGGCATGCTCATCCAAGCTTTCCTTAAAAAAGAATGAGGATAAAGCAAAAATGCTAAGGCATGCTCGTCCAAGCTTTCCTTTAAAAAAAAAAAAGAAAAAAAAAAGAATGAGGATAAAGCAACAATGCTAAGGCATGTTCGTCCAAGTTTTCCTTAGCCAGGGCTTACTCGTCTAAGAAGGGAAGTAGGCATTAACACCTGCGTTCTAACGACGAGCATATGGTCGAGACGGTCATGATCGTCCTAAGCTAATCGTCCATAAGGGCATCGTGTAAACAATCACCCAACACTGGGGAACATTGCTTAAAAGGCAATTGAAAAAAAAAAATAATACACACACTCGTCCATGGAACAACTATAATGATAACTGAAAATAAACATTCATTAAACAATAAAAGGGTGAACGACCACCGTCCAAAAACCCTTGAGAAGTAAGCCTTGAAAGGCATTGTTTATAAAGCCGTCAAAAGTACTCAGGACGAAACAAATGTACTCTTATACATTTTTAAAAAAAAAAAAAAGACAGGAAGAAAACACTTGAACAAATGATGAAAATTTTCAAACAACAGGCATCAGGCATTAGGGTCGTCTTCAGCAGGCTTGGTAGAGGCATCGTCTTCAACATTGACATCTTCAGAGCTAGTCTGAAGAAAAGAACTAGCAGCACCTCCAAGTTGAAGGACGATAGGACTGAAATCAACTTCTGGAAACTTTTCTTTCGCCTCCATGCGAAAGTCTTCAAATCCAGCCGCATAGTTGGCGTCCAGAAGGTCCGTAAACTGATTCGAAGCCCTGAACTCCTCCACGGCCTCGTCCTTAGCCCTCACAAGGGAATTGCTTAGCTCGTCGATCTTCTTCTGAAAGTGGTCAAGACGAAAGTCCTTTTCCACTACATCAGCCTTTAATTCCTCGACGAGGTTTAGCAAATCCTTGGCCGAGTCCTTAGCCTCAGCCCAGCTCTTGCACTCATCCTTGACCTCCTTGATCCTCCTCTCCAACATCAGCCTCGTCCTGTCCAACTCAGTAGCCTGCCTGGACGCAGCTATAAACTTGGACATGGCATGCACAAACAAATAAGAATTTTTGTATCAAGCAAAGTAAACAAGCATAAAAAGCTAACGACGGGAACAAATTTGTATCAGTTACCTTGAAAAGATCGTGGACACTCGAGTGCTCAAAATCTTTCAAGGACATGTTGTAGCATGCAGCCACGTCCTCGTCAGACACTGCCTGTTGGAACCTCTCCCAAGCCAAGCCCTCACTCTCGAGGAGGTTGGGCACAACATCAACGGGAGGTTGGGATGAGGCAAGAACGCTAGTCTTGGACGGTGGAGTGGGAGCAGGCTCAAACGACTCCACGTCGAAGATCTGGACGGACGGTGCTGGAGGAGGAGGAACAGGGACAGCAGGAGAGACGACCCCAGCCTTGGACGACTTTTTGTGCTTGGCTCTTCTGCTGGGGAGGTTGTCAAGATTGATGGCCTTTGACAGGCTCCTCTTATCCCCCACAGCAGGACGACCCCTAGCCTCTGTGTCTTGCTTGCCACGTTCGTCCACGACCCCTTTGCCTTTGTTTTCCTTCATTATAGCCATCCCTAAAATAAATAACAATAATAAGCGTAAAATAAAAAAATAATAATAATAAAAAAAAAGAGAAAAAGAGAAAGGGGAAGAGAGAAAGTGCAAGACGAGAACTCACGTCGACGGACTGTAATTTCATGGGCTAAGGCTTCTGGAGAGGGTTTGGGGCCAAGTCCCCAAGTCGCAAGACGCTGGAGAGTGACCAAGGTATGAAAGTCCCTCTCTGGGTGAAGACGAGCCTTCTGAACGCGTCCTAGATGGAACTTGCTCAATGACGGCCTCTTAACACCTGCAACAAGGACGAAGAAATTAGCCCAGAAAGATATGTAATGAAGGCGATGCTACAGTAGTGGTGAGCATACCTTCAGGACGAAGGTTCCCTAAATCTCCTGTATATGGGGGAAATGAATCCCTGCCCACATCAGCAGGGCATCCTGCCCAAAAACCTGAGACGAAGAAGAACTCCGTCTTCCAACTCCTATCTGAGGTAACCAAAGATTTAATTAGCCTACAGTCTTTTCTCCTGGCCGTGAATTGATAAAAGCCACGAGATTGACTAATTTCAGAGGGTTTATAGCAAAAAAGGAACTCGTCCACGGTAAGAGGACAGTCCCCTTCGAAAACCTCTCTCCACAAAATTTGCATAGAAACAACTAGTCTCCATGCATTAGGATTTAATTGACATAAACCTATACCTAACCTAGTAAGCAACTCCCTGGCAAAAGCATTGAGAGGCAGCCTAAGACCCCCTAGAAGATAGGCTTCATAAACCCCAATGCCAAAATGAGGTTGGCAACACCACTCGTCACGGACGGCCAATCTAGGATTTAGCTCGTCCGGGATTTGGTACCAACTTCTAAGGGACGCTAATTTTCTCTCGTCTGTCTTGGCTGGAACCCCAACAGCGCAGCTGTATACAGTCTCAACCTCGTCCCTTCTAGTGGACGAGGGCGTGCTAGAAGGACCAGCCCTAGACCCAGATGCTACCCTCGTCCTAAATTCTTCCTGGAAAACTTCTAAGGGAACCCCAGAAACATACTCGTCTGTGGTGTTACCACTACTCCTACTGCTGTCAGTACTAGAACCACTATAGCTAGTTGTGTTGCAATATTCATCTATCTCCCTATCAACGCTATTGCTAGACGAAGAAAAACTTTCGGACATTTTGGAAATGTAAGGGAAGCCTAAAACGAGAGTAGAGAAAATACCTGGCTCTAGACGAAGAAAACTAAAGGACGCTGGGATACTCCTAGACGAGGCGATGGACGAGAGATGTCAAACGAGAGAATTTTAAAAATGAGGAGGGTAGGGGAGGAAATCCACTATTTATAGGCGTTGAAAAGTAAAACCCAGAACGAAATGACCAATCAAGAAGAACCACATGGCAACCTCCTCGAAAACCCAAACCAACACAACGGTTAACCCGGGTAAGTAATGACACGTGACATAATATGAAGCCTTTGCAACCTCGTCCCTTACTTTGAGACACGTGGAATAATATGTTGAAACGAGTCCAAGAAACAAAAGAACTTTGGACGACCTTAGAACAGGGGGCAACTGATAGGGGAATGATTTAGCCCATCTCCAAGTCGTCCATACAGGTCGTCCATAGCTCACCTACTACCGTAAACACCCTCAGAAACTTACCTACAAGTGCCTCGTCCAGGGAAGAAGAGCTCAAGATGGGGTACGCACCATCAGAGTGATGCACTCGTCCAGAGTGTTGACATCCTCGTCTTGAGCAAATTCACCCGTTAGACGAAACAGCCCCCGCGTGTGAAACAAAGCACGCCCAACTGAGGAACTCAAGGACGAGGGTGTCACACTTAGGAAAATCTCCAAATGAGATATGATAATCCCTTATCCCACGCATAACCGCCAGGTATCCGTTGTGAAACAAGAGCATAACTTCCAAACGGTTATGCAAGTTACGTTTGATTTCTATCTCTCCTTGAAGCCAGGAGAAGTTCCAATTTTGGTAACCGCCTATGAGAACACTATATAAAGGCTGTTTCAGACAAACCCAAGGTATGTTCAGTTTTTACTCCAAAAAAGTTGGAACTCAGATAACCTAGAGGGAAAAACTAACTTTGCCATCGGAGGATTTTTGGCCGGCAGCCCCGGTCGCCTTTGATACGCTTTTCTTTCTTTTTCAGGCCGTAGAAAGAACCAGCAGTCCTTTCAAGTCCGAAGCATCCAGCCTACTGATTTTCTTCGCATCATCACATACAATTGTCCAAATCAACACGATAACTCCCTTACACAACCAATATGAAATAACCTCCTTTCATTTTGAAAAATCTTCATCATTTTTTACCATTTTTTCCCTATTTAGCCTTAAAAAAGCACTTGTGTTTCAAAGCATCAAGTCTATTTCTTTCTTCTACACACCATATTTGTGTTTAGATTTAAGCTTTGTTATATATATATATATATATATATATATATATATATATATATATATATATATATATATATATATATATTGTTTCGAAAATTTAGACCTCGGTTGATAGAATTAACAAGTTTTTAACCCAAGTTGTTAATTAGGTTTATTATGAATAAAACTTGTTAAAACAAACAAACATCAATATCATGTCACAAATAAGTGCAGCAAAAAAATAAATAAGACAAGATATGATGACTCAGGAAAATCAATGAAACCAACCAGTTTCACAATAAAAAACCTGGGGGGAAACCTTCCTGAAAAGCAATTCATTAAGTAAAGAGAAGTTTTAGATCTAGTACAAAACTTTTGTCCCTAAACTTTACAATCCCCGTAGAAGAATTTACAGCAGAAACCTTCTACTGCTTCAGAACCTTTGAACTCTTCAACGCCACCCTTTGATGCACGAATCCCAGTACGTGACTAACTCCTTTGCACGAATCCTAGTACGTGACTCACTCACCAACTTGGGAAAGAAGAATGTTGGCTGCAAAGTTCTTCACTTCATCAACAATGAAGATAAAGAAGCACTTGGTTACAAAACCCTACGGCGCAAAGATGTAGTAGCTTCTTTCAGAGAGAATAAGGCTTCGGTCACCTTTTGCATATGCTCTCCTTGTATTCTCTTATGTGACGACCTTTAAAATAAGTCTTATATATGTCTAGGGTTGTGAAAAAAGAAACCCTATTAAAAATTGGTATGGTCAAATTGCAGCCTCCTTGACAGCCCTATTAAAAAAAGATTCATTTTGTTGGTCTAATGAGGCTGAGTTGGATTTTCATCAATTTAAAGATGCTATGGTTAAACCTCCAGTGTTAGCCTTGCCAAACTTTGATCATCCATTTGTGGTGGAGTGTGATGCTTCTAGAAGAAGGATTGGTGCAGTGCTAATGCAACATGGTAGGCCAATAGCTTTCCACAGTCAGGCTCTTAAATGTAATAACTTGGCTTTGTCAACATATGAGAAAGAGTTGCTAGCCTTAGTGGTTGCTGTCAAGAGTTGGAAAGCTTATCTGGTAGGAAGGCCTTTTACTGTTAAAACTGACCAATAAAGTCTGAAGTACTTGTTGGAGCAGAAAATTGGCACACCAGCCCAGCAGAAGTGGTTTGCTAAATTGCTGGGCTATGTCTTTGTTGTTGAGTACAAGAAGGGAAAAGACAATTTAGTAGCTGATGCATTGTCTAGAAAGGTTGATTTTGATGATTATACTTCTTTGGAAGTTTCAGAAGCTCATAAGGGGATCTTGTGCATGGTTTCATTTCCCTCTCCAGCTTGGTTGACTGATCTTAAGGCCAATTATGCTTCTGACCAGCAGGTACAAAATATTCTCCAAGCTTTTCAGTTGGGAAAGGGGGTTCCAAAAAGGGTATGTTGTGCAGAATTGGTTGTTGTTGTATAAAGGTAAGATTTTTATTGGATCATGTGATACTTTGAAGGCTACTGTACTGCAGCAAGTCCATGACAGTCCTCTAGGAGGGCATTCAGGATTTCTCAAGACCTTACATAGGGTGCAGAGAGACTTTTATTGGCTTGGTTTGAGATCTGATGTGAAGAAGCATGTTAAGGAATGTGATCTATGCCAAAGACTTAAGTATGAAACCTGTCATGTGGCTGGACTGTTACAACCCCCACCTATACCTGACAAACCTTGGCTTGATGTAAGTATGGATTTTGTTGAAGGCCTTCCTAAGTCTCAATCTGAAGATGTGCTTCTAGTGGTAGTGGATAGGCTTACCAAGTTTGCCCATTTTATTCCCTTGTCTCACCCTTATACAGCTGCCAAGTTGGCTAATCTCTACCTACAACACGTGTTAAAATTGCATGGTATGCCAGCTACAATTGTAAGTGATAGAGATCCTGTTTTCACCTCTCATTTTTGGCAAGAGTTGATGAGGTTGCAAGGGGTGCAACTAGCTATGTCCTCAGCTTATCACCCTCAGACAGATGGACAAACTAAAGTAGTTAACAAGAGTCTAGAACATTATTTAAGAGCATTTGCAGCTGATAGACCTCAGACTTGGGTGGAATGGCTACCATTGGCTGAATTTTGGTTCAATACCAATTTTCATACCTCTATCAAGTTAACCCCTTTTGAGGCTTTATTTGGCTACCCTCTTCCCAACCTATTGGATTATATTCTAGGTACCACTAAAGTTGATAGTGTTGATGTGCAATTAAGGACTAGACAATAGCTTCTAGCCTTGTTGAAGCAAAATTTGGTAGCAAGTTAGGAAAGGATGAAGGTGAATGCTGAAAGGGAATTTGTTGAGGGTAATTGGGTATACCTGAGGTTGCTGCCTTACAAGCAAAAATCAATGAAGCAGAAGCATTTGGGTAAGTTGGCACCAAGATATTATGGACCTTTTCAAGTTTTGCATAGGGTGGGCAAGGTATCCTACAGGTTGGATCTACCACTAGATTCTAGAATCCACCCTACATTCCATGTTTCCTGTCTTAAAGAGAAGTTGGGCAAGCATGTGGCTGTGGTTCCTTCATTACCTTTTGTGGATGCAACTAGCAGTTTGAGTCCTGAACCAGTGGCTGTCTTGAAGACTAGAACTCATAATTTGAGAAGCAGAACCATTACTCAAGTACTAGTGTAATGGCAAGGGGAAAGTGTGGATGATGCCACCTAGGAAGACCTATGCCTGCTGCAACAATAGTATCCTCACCTTGTGAGCAAGGTGTTTTAAGGGGAGGGTACTTATTAGGGATATTTTGTGGTATGATTGAATGGGATATTTGTGGGATATTTTGTGATATGATTGTAAGTAATTGTGCACGTGTATTAGTAGTGTAGTGTTGTATAGTGTGGGTTGTAATTGCTGGTGTTGTAATATGCAAGGCAGTGACAGGGTGGCAGGTCAATTAGTTAGAAGTTAGTTAGGGAATTGGGTTTAGTTGGAGTAAGGGTTAGTTGGAGTAGTATCAGACACGAGTTAGAATGCAAGGCATTAGTCAAGGGTATAAATGGAAGGGCTGTACAAAAATATGAATAAGATGAATGTCCCCGATTTTGCTTTCTCTTTCTCTCTGTTCCCTTCTCTATTATTTTTCTCTTTTCCATTGGAGGACCAGTTGACCTCGAATCTAGCTAGAGAGACCAAATCCATTCATTCCACTCCTAACACGAATTTTCATTTTTGTCACTAAAATTTTCATTTTACCATTTTAGTCCTTAATGTTCATATTTGTCGTCAACAAGGTCTTCCCATCAAAACACATTGAAAATCTGCCATTAATAAACTAAAATATTTGTTAATAAAAAAAATACTAAGAATTCTTTTAAATAAAAATAAAATCTATATTAAAAAAACCCTCTTAAAAACCAGTTTAAAATATATCCTAATCAAAGCAGTAAACACCCAACAGATTCAAAAATTCAAGCACCCACCAAATAACCAAGCAATAAAATCCAAGTTTTACCCACCAAGTTCAAAAACTCTAGCGTTAATAATAGCAATAAAATCCAAGCCATATAACATCAAAATGCCGAAAAGGTAAAAATTATTTTTAATTTAAAAATAGAAAGAAGGCCAAAAGGCCCAAAACTAGTTTTTTTTTTTTTTTTTTTAAAGTAACAAAAACTACATCATTTTTTTTTTTTGAGAAACACACACACACACATATATAGGGGAAGGGGGATGAGATAAAAAAAACTACATCATTTTGAAAGGGTTGAATGATTAATTTTTAGTAGGAGTTGCTGAAAAGATCAACTTGGCAACCTATATGAAATTTAGGAAAGATAGTAAAAATAAAAGTGTAAGGATTTAAATGACAATTGAACCAAATTAAAGGTGTAGTTTGAATTTTAGCCATATTATAGGTTTATTAATATACGTGTGACATAATAAGTATATCATATCGGTTTGCTAAATTTGTAAATAAGAGCATAATATATCGAATTATAATTTGTAATTTGATAATATAAATAACCCATTTTTTAGTGAAAATATTATATACCAATAAAAGGTTGAATATCTAATTTTTAAAATTTTATACATGAAATTTGATCTATCCAATTTACTCAAATAACATCATCTCAATTATAATTTAATTATTAATCCACTAAAATAGATTCATGAGGTGGCTTCATAATATTTACTTTAGACAAAGAAAGAATGAGTTTATTAAGTAAATCATACACAAGAAACATTAATAATTGAAGAAAGAAGAAGAGAGAGAAATTATAATATTAAATGATTAAATTAATGAATTCATCATTTCTAAAAACTTAATCTTTTAGGACAATATTATCATGTACACATTATGTAATTAAATTATATACTTTAATGGAAAATTTTTACAAAGGTCTATTTTTCCACACCTTATGTGTAAAGGATTAATTGTTTAAATTAAAAGTTCAAAAACCAAATTAAATTGACATTAACTTAAAAATCCAAAGGTTGCATGTATTTGTAAAAATTCCAAAAAGTAATATATATATATATATATATATATATATATATATATTTATTGAAGTTATATAATGTTTTTAGTATTCCACTTAAAAAAGTTTAGCTATATATTTTAATTCAGTCTTAAATTGGATATATTAGTTGGATACACTTAACCTTCCATAACTTGTCTATAAAACAGGAAAGGTTGCCAAATATTGAAAGCAACATATACATGATACTACTACCTCTGAGGAAATTTTCAGCCCATTTCTTTTATTCCCACTTCACTAAAGAAAGAGGAAAATAGTGAAAATATATGAAATTCTCATATTTTCCCACCAGAGCATATTCAATTGTTTTCTGTTTTTTTTTTTTACAAGATAGAAATTTTACTCCACCTTAATTTAAGTGTATATGAATATGAAAACTCTATTTTAGAGATTTGAATCCTGACCCTTAGCCCCCCTATGCCACAAGCACTTATACTTGTGCAGTGACCATCACACCAAAGATGTGCGGTAGTGTTTTGTGGTTAGCTTACCTTGAATGAAAAATAGTGTTTAAATACGTATGGTTGCATCATTAGAGGGTAGAAGTTAGCCAGTCAAGTTGTCAACCTTCAAAATTTGAGTTGATAAAAACAGTACGAGCAACCTGTGTTGTAAGTCTAAGGGTTAGATAGATCTATCCAGAGTCCAAACTTCACTTAAATCATGCTAACAATTCTTTCTAAACAAATAACAAAGTCTCATTTCAACAAAAACAAACAAACAAACAAAATAACAAATAACAAAGCCATGAAAGTTTCACATTTTTACCTAAAACAAATAACAAAGCCATGAAAGTTTCATATTTTTACCTAAATTAATTAGATAGTTCTAAAATTCAACATGCTTGCACTTCCTAGTGTTACCAACAGAGGCATCCATGATTCAAAACTTTAAATTCACCCTTATTGTTGTAACTATCAAATTATTAATAAAAAATAATAATAAAATCAATAAACACCCATTATGGCCTAGTCTCCTAGAATCAAATGATTTCATTTATGTTATATAGATGTTCTTTCTTTTCTCCCCTTTATATAAGTGGGGAGGGCGACTCAAGTCCATGCTCTCCTCAAAGAAGTGGGTAATGCGATTCAAGTACAAGGGACAGAATAAGGATTTTCATTTTCATTAGAGCCAAAGTATGAACCAAAATAAAATTACAATTAAATAATAAGTAAACTATCAAGCAAAACCAAATTAATATATGAAAATACAATCTAGCATTTTTCAATATTAATAAATATAAACAAGAGAATAGACATATATGAACATAATAACTATTATTTTTTAATACATTTCAACTCAATCATGTATCATAATGACTATTATTTTTTATTTGATGTTCATTAATCATTGAACAATAATACTTCCCAGGGTTATGGTCCGTTTTCTCAACAACAACAACAACAACAACAACAACAAAAAACCCCAAACATGTATCAAAATGAAATTTGACATTTTTTTTAATTAAAATCCTGAAATTATCTATTTAGCAGCATATTGATAATCCACTGTATGCAGAAGTATGACTACTTGTTTGAGTGGAATGCAAAGAGTAGAAACTTTTATGGTCCATTTGGATTGAAGGGAAGTAAAGTATAGTAGAACTGACCCAAAATTAGTTTATTTTTAGTCAACTCTATTTTACTCTTCAAATGACTCGTTTTTGACCGAGCCCCTTTTTTGCTCGCAACCCGAATGACCCGACCTGAACCTGACCTGACTCAAATGACTCACGATCAAAGCTTGATTGAGCAAGAGCTGCTTTTCAGCTGACCCAATGAAGCATAAAACATAAGCACTAAAATGAAGAAAGTTTGGAGAAGTCAGCCCAAGACCCAATGAATTCAGGCCTTAATAGTAGAAAATGTAAGCCCAATGTATGCAGTATTGCAAATGTGCATTAAGGGCCAATTGTTTCGCATACCAAGTTCCACCAAAGCTCAATCCCTTTGTATAAAACAAGTTAGAAGAACACAAAATCTTCACCGGGCATTCCAACGAAAAAAGAGAACACGATAGAACCCAAAAAATAAAAAATAAAAAATAAAGAAGGAAGAAGAAGAGGAGAAAAGCCAATAGATAAAGCAAAGAAAGGAAAAACACAACAAAAAAGAAAGAGACAAATTGTATGACTTCTTATCAACAAAAGAAAAAAAATAAAAACAAACAAATTGTATGACTTTTAGAAATAGAAATAGGATCGCAATATAAAAGATTTTCTTGGATTCCAAAAGTTTACAAACCCAAATCCTTTCTAATTTATTCATGCCAAATAATTGGCGCAAAATATTTTAATTAGAACATGGTCCACCAGGCCCCCCAAATTTAAAGGTGAATCCGAACTCTGGATTTTTATATCCATCATATTTCAAGTCATAGCACTTGGGGTTGTCAGTGATGATTTTGTAATGGGGTAATTGAGGTGCAAGAGTTGTGTTTTCTTGATTTCTATACTGGATATTTGAAAATTCACACGCATTACTGCCGTCTGAAAATTCTCCAGAACCCATGGGTGGGGCACTATTTCCATTTGGGTTACCAACAGCAACCCCTCCCCATCCAAGGCCTTGAGGTTGATTCAAATTAAAAACAATTTCTTTTGGATAATATCCCACAACAAAACCTTCAATTGATATCCACCAGTTGTAATTTGTGTCCTGCCATATAAATGAGCAAGAATATATGATCATTATTCAATTTTAATAACATTTAAAACTTTTAAATGCCTTTTACAACTTTATATTTCAATTTATATTAATATGAAAATGTGGATCCAATATTGTAAAATATTATCAATGCAATTAACAACAAATTCTTTTACCCGTTGGAGAGAGATTGTAGTTTGAAATTGAGGTCCACTTGGTACAGATACATTAGTAATAGTTGCCCCGAGATACACGCTTTTGTGTGTTTGCACAAATCCTGGGCACATATTATTAAGGCAACCTGCTTGCGCGAAATTATCATTCTGTAATTTTTAAAGACATTATCATCAGTTAGCAAAATATCAAATTCTTTACAATTGCATTTGGGTTATTTTACAAAATTACCATAATTACATGTGGGTTTTATGCAACAAGACTTAGCAAAGTGGGAAGATGGATCATACCAGTGTACAACAAGACTTAGCAACAGTGGCAGAGCCAGGATTTCTGTTTAGGGGGGGCAAGATTGAAAAACAATACTAGAAATAAAATTAATCTAAAAATATTAATCGATAATAATAACAAAATAAATAGACAATTGTAAGTGTAACTACAAATATATATTTCATATTATTAAAACAAAGAAACAAAAATAATTAATCATAGTAACTAACAACCAAAGTGAGAAATTAATTTAAATACATAAAATTTAGACATAATTTGATTGCTTAAAATAATAAAATAAATCAATCAATCTACAAAAGTTAACTATAGAACCTACTAATTGACTTGTCATACAAATACAATTTTTTCACAATAAATTTTACAATTGTTAAAATAGTAGACTGTGAGTTGTGAAGGAAATAAAGTGGTGGGTCCATCAATGTAAGTTGTTCACTTTTCACAATTAACCATTTTCACAATTGTGAAATTTATTGTGAAAAATGTTATGTTTATAGTATTATAATTATAATAAGAAAAGAAAAATTAGAATAGGAAAGAAAAGTACTGTAAACAGTATAATGGATGGGACAAGATCAAAACTACTTGAAATAAATACTATTTAAGAATAGCAAAATAGGTGAAAGTGTGATTTTGTGAGGGAATTGAGAAGCTTTTTTTTTTTTTTTTTTTCTTTTCAATTCTTTCTTTCCGGTGTTAGGGCTGTTTCATGATAGTAGGAGTGCTTTTTCTATTTTTTCCATTTACAGGGGGGCAAACTACTTAAATGCACATCACATAGTAGTTATCAAGGCATTTTTTAAAGGAGTCAGGGGGGCAATTGCCCCCTTTCTATTTTTTTTTTTTTTTCTTGAGAGAGAGTTACAATTACTTTAGAATTTGAATAACAAATTTTGTGGTTTTTATTCTAGGTTAATGGATAAAATCTTTAATAACTATACAAACAAAACCTGGGATTGACACCTGTTTGCTTAGGAAAACTTTTTTTTTTTTTTTGAAATAATGGGAAAGGATCACATCTCAATATATACGCTGTAGGACAATAAACAATAATATTGATTTCAACCAATTATCGATGTTTTGCACAATGATGCATCTTTTAAATTCCAACTATAGATGGCTGATGGGTACAACTTTTGGATAAAAATTTTGCAATATTATTAGCTCCACAAATCTTATTAAAGTGTTGTAAAAATATAATGAATGTAACATTTTTCAAAATTCAACAGTTAAAAAACCAGCCGCAATAAACATTAAGACTAGCAAAAAGTATAAATTTAAAAAAAAAAAAATATATATATATATATATATATATAAACAACTATAGGTATAAAAACCTTCAACAAATTTTTAAATGTGTAAAAATGGAACTTACCGTGAAAACTGCAAAAAAATGAGGAGACCCATCATGGTATATATCTGGACTGACCTGTTAGAAGCAATGAGTATTATTATTTCAAGTATGTTATCTGAAAATATAAATGGTTACAAAGCTCATACAAGTAGTCTGGATCAAAACCTATGGTTATGGAAAATTTCATTACGAAATATAAAGCTTATATATATATATATATATATATATATATATATATATATTTATATGTTCTATTGATATCAAATTGTGTTTACTGAAAATGTTTGGTTGATATGTATCGGATTTTTTTCAACTAAATAATTTTTCACATGAGTTTATGCTTATTAAATATCTTAGGCAATGTGAGTTAAAAGCTTTTGTAACTTTTTTTTTTTATAATGCTTTTTGTAATTAGGGCTTTATTTCATAACAAAACACACTATGAAATGATTGTAAAATTTTCTCTTAATTTATTAATATTCAAAGTTTTATTTTAGAAACTCTAATATTCAAAGTTCTAAACAGTAAAAATTGTGAAATATAATTACATATATATATATTTTATATCTAAGAAGATAACTAAAGTACATCAAAGGTCAATACGAGGATAATAAGTAGAAATTTTACCATCCATCCCGTCGTGATTAAATTATAATAATTGAGATCATCACCATTGTATACATATACTTGGGCGTAGGTTTGTCCCTCCTTAACTTGAGGATCATATACGGTGACGCTTCCTTCTACTCCCGTATAATATTTTTTCTTTTCCATTTGGATTACTGCATTCTGTACAAATAAAGTTTTAAAGGTCAAACATACAAATAGGAAGATATGTCCATCACAATTCCTAATAAATATTTCAATTGAGAATTATTTTTATAGCAATTTTTTTATTACTATATAATAAAATAAATAAAAAATATTTTTAAGATTTTGTTTCAATTTCTCCCCTTGTAATCCAGTTATCTACTTTTTTTATTAGTTTTAATTTTTACTGCAGCTACATATATTCCCTGGCCCCCTTTTGTAAAATAAAGCTCAAAATCTTCGTCAAAATCTCTCAAAAAATAAACGTTAAAACCACTAATAAAATAATAATAATAATATATCTTATTAAAAATAATCACATGCCAGAACGTGATCTACTTTTTGGCCAATAAGAAAAAAGAAAGATGAATGGGACAATGTAGCCATTTCTTAAAACCTAAAGGTGGATAACTCTTAAATTGAAATTATAGTGTCGAAAAAAAATTTAAATTTCAAGGGTCTTTTTCATTTATCTCTAAAGAAATCTCGGTGTCTACCTTTCTGAGTAGGGATGGCCATACCCATTGGGTAATGGATATCCAACCCTACTTGATCCAAATGTTTCGGGTAATACCCGGTTCTTTATGGGTAGAGCTTAACTGGGTAGGGTATGAATATTACCCGAATTTTTCGGGTAGGGTATGGATAATATCCAAACTCGACCCGTTAAAAAAAAAAAAAAAAACCTCTCACTCACCATCATTCACACTCTCTTTGCCTCTCCTCAGTCCTCACCACACTCTAACTCTCTCAAAGCTCTCAAGCCTACACCTCTCCTCACCGTCACTCTCTCTATGTTCTCTCTCTCTCTCTCTCTTCCATGGTTAAGCTTTTGAACCCCACAGCTACCATAGACAACCAGAAGAACAACAAGAAGAAGAAGATGAAGTCTTCAGGACCAAAGGCCAAATCCATGAAAGTATCGGAGCCTCCAAAACCAAACCCATTCGAGAACCTTTGGTCTAGATGGAAATTCGATCTCGGAAAGAAGCGAAAAGGCAAAGAGCGCCGCATTGGTCTCGATCGCTCTCTCGGCATCCAGAAGAGGAAGCAGACTTTGCTCAAAGACTTTGTGGAAGATTCAGTGGCCAATCCGGCAATGCCCACGATCACAACGATCATGACTTTCTTGAAGCTTCTCTTCTCCTTTCAGGTCCCTTCTCTCTCACTAATAATGTTGAAGAAGATTCGGTGCGTTTTGAGTTTAATTATTTTATGTGCATTATATGGACGATTAAATATTTATATTTGTAGATTAGAGCTACAATAATTCGCTAAATTCAGCTTGTTTTATTAAAAAAATTAATGGATTTTTTTTTCCCGGGTGCTTGTCTTTCATAAGAGTTGGTAGTACCGTATTGGATCACTAGGAATTTTCTGCTTTACTTGCTATATATGGTTTTGGTTTAATTTAGAGAGAGTGAGATTTTTTATTTTTATAAATAAAATTTCAATCCTTATCTCAAAAAAAGAAAAAAAAAAAAAGAAGCAGATTCGGATTAATTTTTTTTTTATTGATTTGAATTAAAAAAAAATTAAATGGGTTTCAGGTAAGGTATAGATATTCATGGATAATAAATCCGGGTAAGATTTGGGTATGGATACTAATGGGTATTAATATTCAGGTATCCATGGGTAAACTTTTCGGGTAGGGTATGGGTATACCCGATCCATACCCTACCCATGGCCATCCCTATTTTTGAGTACATAATAGCTATCATATTTTATCCTAAAATTTTACTAATTAATTTATATGCATTTCATTAGTGATATCAATTTTTTATAAAAGAAGAAAAATATAATCAAATTTTGACATTTTTTTTCTTTTATGCTATACATTATTTTGACAACCATACCAAACCAAGCTTCTTCTTTTTTTTTTTTTTCAGTTGATTTGAAAAACTAATCGAATTTCAAACATTAATTCAAGTTTGGTTCATTTAGTTATGAGTTCAAATGCTCATCTTCATAAACCAAACTCTAATTGTGCATGAACATCATAATTTGTTATATAGCCTTGCATTTTTGTGAAACAGTACATTTATAATTTTTTTTCTTGCACTAATTGTGACCACAATATTTTGCATCCAAAAATAAATAATGAAGAACTTACATAAGTATTATTAAAAGATGGTGCTGCTTGAGGTTGAAAATTACTTAACAAAAGCTTGGATGCTACGAGGTCCTCTTTTGTTGCCCTGCGAATTGGAACAGTTCCTAACGGACAAGCATCTTTTGCTAAGCCAATCATTAAGGGTCTAAAATGCAAAGGATCTATGTTCCTTGTTTTTCCTCGTAAAAAACTAGGAGTTCTCTGAAAAGTTAAAAATATAAAGTAAACAAAATAACATATAATGTTCAAATGAAGTTGTAAATCTTTATTTTTGCAATAATAATAATAGAAATCTATGCACTTTTCTTTTCCTCCTTTTTTTTTATTTTTTAAATGGGATTCTCTTTTCTGTTTCATCTAAAAAATAGAAATTCCATGAAGAAACAAAATTTAAAACAAATAAAATAAGATATAATATCCATAGCAAGTTATAAATCTTCATTCTTTATCTTCCCAAAGAAAAAGGACAGACTGTCGGAGGGGGATTGCCCCCCCGGCCTCCCCACCCCACCCCCCCCCAAAAAAAAAAAGACTAATAGACTAACAGTTATATATCTAACAACCCTTGCCCCCTCCCAATTATATATATTTTTTGAATGACCTTCTAATTATATTATTATTTTATGTATTTATTATTGATTTTTTTTTTGTCATGCTTATATTCAATACACATTTTTTTCCAATAATTCCATTTAAACTCTGAATGTTTTTGTTAGAAATATTGCAATGTGACAATCAAAACTACAAGGCTCATGAAATAATCAAAACACTATTATTTCATTTATATGTCCAAAATCCTTTAAAAAATAAAGAAAATGTTTTCTATTTTATCAATATTTTAAAGGTTCAAAATCTATTAAAAGAAAAATAAATTTATGGAAAAAGCGAAAATATAAAATTTAGCTAGACTAGAGTTTTAAAACGAAAAACATATGGACAATATTGATATTATCCTTTTAAAAAAAGGATATCAAATTCTTTGACATAATATTTTTTCCTCCATCATAAAAAAAATTACTCCGAAACAAGCAAAAACATTTTACAATAATTACGTAATAACATTGATGGAAGTAAATCATACTTTATATCTATCTATTAAATTTAAAAAAAATTATTCACAAGTAAAATTTTGACTTAAAAAAAAGCTTTGCTCATTAAAAAAAATCCTTAACAAATAGACAAAATATAATGAATATGTTATTATTTTGTGGGTTTTCTAACATTAAAATATGACCTATTATAGACATGAATGATTATATATATATGATATTGATCTCATACCTTTATTTATGTGTGTGTTGCTGCCCATTTTTTCATGCAAGCCCAAACATAAAAACTCAGCCGCAAAACCAATAAACCAATTTTTTTTAGCTATAGCACCTATATTTTTTCATATTTGGAATGCTAAAATAGCTTTTAAGTGGTTTTACAACCTCCCATATGAATGCTCTACTAAATAAAACCATTGAACCAACAAAACAAAATTATTTACTATGTTAAAATAAAATGATAAGTATTTCGAAAAACTATTTTCTGTGAAAAAAAATATGGGAAAGAGGCTATGGACGTTAAAATAATAAGTACCTGGATCTTGTGATGTTTCAATAAGGGATGGTCAAAGGCCAATTGCTTGTTGATATCAATGCAATCAACAATATGCCCATACTCCGTCTACAAAATCAAATATAGACACCTTCTCTTACAAGAAGAAAATAAGTTCTATCCAAATGTATCAAAAGAATTAAAGCTTTCATTATTTACATAGTAGTATTTAAAATAGTATTTAAAAGAAGTAAAGACTATGATGATGGTGATCGATATGATATAAAAAAAAAAAATAGAGAAACAAATAGCAAAGTTTTAATATTTTTGGACCTTGCTTGTAGTTTTTACTAGAATAATAATAAAGTGAATAAATTGAATAATTATTATTAGTTTAAGTTTTTGAGAAAAGTGATAGTTTTTCATAATATTAGAGTGAGTGTTTCAAAATATTGAATACCATTGTTGAACTCACTTATAAAACATATATTGTGTCATAATAGTTAGCATTAAGCATGTGTGTGTTGGTATATAGTTTGTCATATTAGTTAATAGAACAATCTACACAATCAGGATTTTTAAAATTGATTTCTCAATACCTACCCAATATTGAGATCTAAGACTCTTAGCAACAAATATTTTATTTAAAATATAAAATCCTAATCTATTCAACTAAAATACTACAATAAGAGTCTTGTAACTCAATTGGAACATCTTAGTGTATTCAATGGAGACATCTAGGTTTGAATCCCCCTAGCCTAAAGTAATGATATATCAAAATATAATGTCAAACAAATTTTTCATGTTTTCCTTCCTCTCCCATTAATTGCCAAGAGTCTTAGAGTATGATAAATCAACAAACATTTTTTAGTGTTTCCAATGAAGAAATCTAATGTTTAATATCAAATCTCCCAATGTAATTACCAAATTATAAGATAATTGTTTTTTAAGTCTGTCACTTCACACATTAACCATATAATAATAATAATAATAATAATAATAATAATAATAATAATAATAATAATAATAATAATTTGCAGATTGCGACAACCCATGTATGAACTATGAAGTGGTAGGCTAACTAAATTACATTATGAAATTATTGTAAATTATTGTTATCGATTGTGGCAAACCATGTACAAAGTGGTAGATTCTAGTACCTGAATGCTCTTAACAGGAGGTTTGTTGATGAGCTTGAGTTGAATTTCCAACAATGAATCCTCTTCATGAGTTAAAATTCGTGCTCCACTCACTCTATAACTGCTGGCCAAGAACAAGCACAAAACCACAATTAGGATTGTTTTTTCAAAATCCATTATCTCACCAATTTGAAGTCAATATGTATGAAGATTACTAGAAACTTTTTTTCTTTTTTAAATCTACTACAAACTTTTTTTTGAGAGAAGATTATTGTAAACTTGAATGCTATTTATAAAAAGAATCATTTTATATCCACATAATAATTATTATCATTTATATGCTTAAGGTATGTTTGGTAGACTGTAATAGACATTGTAATGTAATAATTATTAGTTATTACTATGATTTAACTATTTAATAGTTTGATTATTTTTTATTACAAGGAATAGATATTCCTTATGAATAGTTATTCTTTAAAATGCGGAAGAATTTATGTATATATGAAAAGTTTATGTATTTAAAATAAATATTTTTCAATTAAAGAAATTGCTATACTAAGAAACAACTGAATAGTTATTACTCATGATTCATGAACAATCATTACATTACCATTGTAAACATAAAAAATAAGTTGACAACTTGCATAGTTATTACCAAAACGTCAATACTGCAGGTTATTTACTACCTATTTGAATTGATAGCAAAGTGAAATCAATAACAACCTAATAAAAATTGTTCTTTTTTTTTTCTTTTTTCTTTTTTTTTTTGTTATGGGAAGACTGAGACTCTTACTAAAAGAAGCTACGTCATGGAGAAAGAGCTCAGAAAAACCACAAAGAGCATTGTATAGCAACAGAGAGTCACCCTCAAGAATAAAATCATGAACTCCAGTGTCCCTAGCAAACTCCAAGCCCACTTCCACCGCCCTGGCTTCCACTTCCAAAGCACCCAAAGGAGCATTGATTTTCTTACTCAAAACCGCTATTACCTGACCCTCAGAGTCTCTGATCAGCACACCCACACCAACGGATTCTAAAGTTGAGAAAACTGAGCCGTCTACATTGATTTTATATCTCGGCCTTGTTGGAGGAGACCACCCAACCACTTGTGGTACCATTGGTGTATTGTTCACCCGAGTTGCTTCTTAATACTCCTGTAGGTATTGCCGAGACCACTGAACCAATGCCAGAGCATTCTTTCTATTTCCGCCATGCTGAACCTCGTTTTGATTGAACCATATTGCCCATGCCAGAGTTACCACTATCCAGTGGCGGCTCCAGGAATTTTTTTCAGGGTGTTCCTAAAAATTTTTTCCAGAAATTTTTTTTTTTGGTACGTAGTTTTCTCAGCAAATATTTGTTCATAATCCTAGCAAAAAAATAAACAATAAACTATAAGTTTATTTGAAATATTAATAAAATTATTAATTATTGTTGTTTAGTTGTTTTATTAATTTGTTTGTCTTTTATAAACTATAATTTGTTATATTATTGTTTCATTAATTATAAAATTATTAATTGTTATTTAACCTAACATAATTTAATTTGTTTGTCTTTTATAACATATTGGTTAACTAAATTATTATTTATTACTTATTAATTTTTTTTCCAATTAATTAAATTATTATTTATTAGTTGTACATTACACTAAAAGAGTAAGTCATGTGTACATTACACATTTCATGTGCTAATGTGCACATTACACTACTCATCAAACAAGCCTGCCAATCAAAAAATTTCACAATCATAATTTTACAAATCACAAAAACATTACCCTAAAAGACAATTAATATCTCACCAAACAGTTCAACACCAACACCAACACACACCAACCAACGGATAAGAATGAAGATAAAGCCAAAATGCCAAATGCAAAAAGTCAAAAAATTATTAAAGTTAAACTCCACTCACTCACTAAGTGCTTCAGCCAATCACTTTTTTTTTTTTTGAAAGGTGCTTCAGCCACAGCTCATAGTGTTCAGATAAAGACAAAAGTTAATAAAGAGAGAGAGAGAGTCATAAGATTATTTATTTCATTTCATATTTGAGAGAGAGAGAGAGTGAGAGACTTCGAGAGAGTCAGAGAGAAAAAGAGAGAGAAATACCTGGGCTGATCTCTGTCTCCAATGTGCGAGTGCGAACTGCGACGGCGACAATGACTGAGCGACTGCGACTGGAACTGGGCTGACCTCCGTCTCCGATGCGATGAGGCCAGGGGCGACGATGTCCGATGAGGCTGAGCGACTGCGACTGGACTGGAGCTAGACCGATCTCCGTCTCCGATGCGATGAGGGGCGACGATGTCCGATGAGCGATTGCGCTGGAGTTGGGCTGATCTCCGATGCGATGAAGGGTGACTGGACCAATCTAACTTCTAAGGGGAGGCGTCGTTGCTTTGTTTTTTCTTTTTAGGTTTGCTTTAGCTTTAGTGATTTTCTTCTCTTTCTTTGAGAAAAGCTTTAGTGATTTCTGATGCCTGATGTACTGAACTACTGATTTGAGGTTGCTAATTTGTATTGGGGATTTTTTTTTTTTTTTAGAAACTATGGGTTTTCTTCCTCTGTAATTTGTTGGGCTTTCCGTGGGCTTGATTTTGGGCTTGCTAGTTGCCGTCCGTTGTTTTGCTTTGTTAGAAATTTTTTTTTTTTTTTTTTTGCTTTGTTCTGTTACAAAATTTTTTTTTGGGCTTTTTTTTTTTTTTTTTTTTTTTAATTTGAGGGTGTTCCTATTTTTTTTTAAGGGTACAAAAAAAAATTTTAATTATTATATATATAAAAAAAAAAATTCAAGTCAGGGTGTTCCTAGGAACACCCTGAGCATAACATGGCGCCGCCACTGCCGCTATCTCCGCATCCCCTTTATCGTAAGAATCTGACATTAATAGAAGCCATAAAAAATCAATGAAGGAGTTTACTTGGGTCTGATCAAAGTTGAACTTGAGCTTTGTGCATTGCCATACATCCCTTGCATGCTGACATGACCAAAACAGGTGACTTGAAGATTCAACGTCCTCTCCGCACTCATCACAACAATCATCCACCTTCAACCCTCTTCGCAATAGATTTTCCTTTGTAGGCAGAATACCTCGACAAGCTCTCCATGCAAAATGGTGTACTTTGTGAGGTACCTGTAAGCTCCAAAGAAGCTTCCAAAACCAACAATTTTTGCTGGAATCCGAGCTGGTTTCTGTATTGCTTGGCTGAGACTCCTCCACTACCAACTTATACGCACTACGGACACTAAATAAATCATTAGAAGTACCAGCCCACACTAGCTTGTCATCAGGTAGATGTAAACTCAGAGAAATGCTTTTAATCAAATCTGCTTCATGAGGCAGAAAAATGGCATCAATTATCGATATTCTCCAGGTTGCTGAATCTTGTGAAATAAGCTCACTAACCCGATTTTCATCATGTATAAATAGTCTTGGAGAACTAACTCTGAAAGTGGAGGAAGATGGGAGCCATTTATCCCCCCATACCTGAATAGATTCACCATTACCCACTGCCCACCGAATACCCTTGTGTACCAGATGTTGTGCTGTCATTAAACTTTGCCAAGTGTATGATATATTTTTGCCAAGGGATGCATGAATGAAGTCAGTGTTTGGGAAATATTTTGCCTTGTATACCCGATATACCAAAAACTCATGTTGTGTTTGAAGTCTCCAGCCTGTTTAGCAAGTAAAGCCACATTGAACTCCTTCAATTGACGAAAACTCATATCACCCTCTTCCTTAGGCGCACACAATTTTTCCCAACTAAGCCATGTCATTTTCCTCTCATCCCTTTTTTGGCCCCACCGAAAATTCCGAATCATGCTAGTCATGTCATTACAAAGAGACTCTGGTATTTTGAAGCAACCCATTGTGTAAGTGGATATGGTTGAGCTACCGCCTTTATAAGCACCTCCTTGCTTGCCTTAGAGAGCAATTTCTCTTTCCAACTTGCTAATTTTTTACTAAGCTTTTCCTTAATGGCTGTTGGAGCATTTTAATATTAAATAATTAAAATGAATAAATGTTATAACATAATGTAAAAATGTGGAAGTAAATATAAAGATGAGGAGTTAGTGAAAATGTTTAATCTCACATTAAAAAGGAGAGAGACTATTTTGTTCTTTTTAATTGTGGTGATTAATGGGCTAACATGAATTGTCTCAGATATTGGGCTAGATATGTGCGCACGGGGGAGGTGAAGGGTGGAGGTGTCAAAAATAGAAATGAATCAGCCTCTTGGAACCTCATACTTGACAGCCTATTTAGAGTAATTACCATATTCGTTGGTGAGTAAATGTTCTGAATTAATATACCATTTTTATTGTGGAAAATGAAGAGCCATTAACCCACTAAATGGACTATCTGTTTGGGCCTTTTCATTCTTTAGAAACTTCTTATCTAACCATTAATTGTGTAATTCTAGCCCATCAGATTAATATCTAACAATTAATCTTGTAACACCTACTACATCAGAATAATAGACCTAATTAATCAGATTAATTTAGGTAGTAATTTCGTGAGGCCCTTTGAGCCTATAAATAGACTCTTTCAGACCTAATCCAAGTTACTGCAATATACACTAAAAAAAAATAGAGAGGTTCTTGGCAAGGAATGGTGTTCTTTCTGGTGGAACTTTGAACTTGAACACTTTGTGCAGAGGTTGTTCTAGCCATACCACACTTGTTGGACTGTTTTATCCTGGGGGAGACAAGTAAGAGACAGTCTGTACCGGTTACAAAGTTGGCCAACCAATTAATCTTGTAACACCCACTACACCAGAATAATGGACCTAATTAATTAGATTAATTTGGGTAGTAATTTCGTGAGGCCCATTGAGCCTATAAATAGACTCTTTCAGACCTAATCCAAGTTACTGCAATATACACTAAAAAAATAGAGAGGTTCTTGGTAAGGAATGGTGTTCTTTTTAGTGGAGCTTTGGGCTTGAACAATCTGTGTAGAAGTTGTTCTAGTCATACGACACTTGTTGGGCTGTTGTATCTTGGAGGAGACAAGTAAGAGACGGTCTGCACTAGTTACAAAGTTTAGCCAACCAAGGGCTTGAATTTCCTTAAAAAGAGTGAGTGTGTCGCCTTAATCCAAATAGTGTTGTGCAATGTCTTTCTTTAAATTAATAAAAATTCAGAAGTATTATTCAGTTTCTCTTTGTGTTATTTCCATTATCATTGTACTTGCACCAACAATGGTATTAAATGAATTCCTCTTGTTTCTGCCTACCAATGAAGGAAGGCCCAAATACTTCTCATGCTGTTTAATCACTTATGCCCCAAACCTGCATTTTATCTCCTGTTGAATACCATCCGGTGTATTGCTACTAAAATATAGCGAGGTTTTTGCTCGATTCAACTGTTGCCCCGAGACTTCTTCATACACAGTGAGAATTCTTTGCAAGGAATTACACTCTTCAACTGATGCCTTGCAAAAAATGAGGCTATTATCAGCAAAAAATAAATGTGAAAGCCTAGGGGCCCCACGACAAATTACTAAACCTTCCATGACACCATCATCCACGGCCTTCTTTATCAGAGACGAAAGACCTTCAACACATAAAAGAAAAAGGTATGGTGATAAATGATCACCTTGTCGTATACCCCTAGTTGGGATAATATGCCCTTTAGGCTTCCCATTTATCCTTACTGAATATGTAACCAATGTAACACACTGCATAATAAGCTTCCTCCACTTCTCATTAAAACCCAATTTGCACATTATTTTCTCCAACCAAACCCACTCCACTCTATCATAGGCTTTATTTATGTCTAATTTCAAAGCCATGGTACCCATCTTTCCCCCTTTCTTTTGGTTAATATGTTGCATTGCTTCAAAAGCCTCAAACACATTATCAGTAATTAACCTTCCATGCACAAAAGCACTTTGGGTATCACTAATAATCTATGGAAGAAATTTCTTCAATCTATTTGCAATTGCTTTTGAAGCAATTTTGAACAACACATTGCACAAGCTCATTGGCCTATAATCCGTCACCTTCTGTGGTTCCTTAATTTTTGGAATAAGGACTATGTGAGTCTCATTAAAATTAGGTGGAGCTGAACCAAGATTTAGAAAATCAAGGATAGTTTGTGTGTACCTCCCCTATGTGTGGCCAAAAATGCTGATAGAATAAAGGAGGCATTCCATCTAGTCTTGGTGACTTAAGAGAGTACATCTGCTTCAAAGCCAACCTAACTTCATCTGTTGTAAAATCCATTGTGAGCTGCTGGTTCATACTAGTAGTGACCCTTGGTTGCACTGCTTCAAGTATCTTAGTAAAGTCTGTCGGGTTTCTAGTGGTGAAGAGCTCTCTGTAATAATCCACAACCATTTCACCCATTACCTCTTCATCTTCCTACCACACGCCATGTACATCCATCAGTCCCTCCATTTGATTTTTCTTCTGTCTTGATGATGCTTTGGCATGGAAAAAACCAGTGTTCTTGTCACCATGTTGATACCAATTAATTCTAGACCACTGATGCTACATTGCATCTTCTTTCTCATGCCAACAGTTTAGTTTCACTCTTGTATTCCGCATGTCCTGAATAATGCTTGGAGAACATGGTTGCATTTCAAGACACTCCAAATGTTTCTATAATTCAGCAATCTTTCTCCCTACATGACCGAATTTTGCCTTGTTCCAAACTTCCAGTCAAGACCTACAAGCATTCAAACAAGAAATCAACGGGAAATTTGTTAGAGAAGACAATCCTTCAATCCAAGCATCCATGACCACCTTCTTGCATTGCGAGTCCTTGAGCCACATTGACTCAAATCTAAACAACTTATTTGCTCTCTTTACATTTTTTTTTCCTCACAAACCACAAAGACAGAGGAGAGTGATCTAAGGCTGAGGAAGTTAGGTGGTGCAAACATGTCGTAGGAAACAAATTCACCCAATCAGTAGTTGCCAGGGCTAGATCCATTCTTTCTCTTATTTGAAAACCATCACTCCTTTCATACAAACATGTAAATTTTGGGCCAATAAAATCAATATCCCTAAGACCACACCAATTAACAGTGTCAACAAAGTTTGCCATTTGTTGCCTCGGTCTACTAATACCACCTTCCTTCTCAGACATACCCATAATCTCATTAAAATCCCCAATAACCAACCATGGTAGTGAAGAAGTAGTATGCAAATGCTTGAGCTTTGCCCATGATTCTGGTCTCCTCGCAGTTTCTCGACTCCCATAAAATCCAGTTAGATGCCACCAACCAACCCCAGATCCACCATCCACCCATGCATCAATATGAGACTTAGAGAACATTTGAACATGCAGTACAACATTTTCCTTCCACAACATTGCTAATCCACCACTAGAGCCATCACTCGAAACAAATAAACCATGCTTAAATCCACACTTATCACGAACCATAACCATCCACTCATCATTTGATTTTGTCTTCATTAAGAAGACAATGTTGGGATCTTCTCTTTTAACCACCTCTTTCAAGGCATTAACTGACTGGAGGTTCCCAAGTCTCCGGCAATTCCAGCTTAAAAGACTCATTGGGCCCGGTGGGATTGCTCAGCAACCTCCACCGATCTAAATTCCGATGCCAAAAGTAAACCCAACTGTTTAGATTCAACATCAATTTTAATTATTTTCTCCTTCTCCCTTGAATCTATGTCCACCCCTGTCTTACTTGTGCTTCTTTTTAGTCCCTCTTTTTCTGCAAGAGGCTCCTTGGAAAAGCTAATTTATGGTCTGCCAATTCTAACCTAAGTTCCTTTCTTCTGAGTGTCTACAATCTCTACTTCACAGGTTGGGCTTTTTGAGCTTTGCTGGGCTTTATCTTTACTTACCAATACCGAACCTTTTTTGGACTTCCTAACTATGGGCTTTTCAATCCAACCCAGGTTGAACGCAATATCTGAGGCCACGTGTACTACATTCTCCTTGGATAGAGTAAGCTCCTCCCTATTCAAATTTTGAGACCCCGAAGCTACCTCCAACATATCAGAACCCTTTAATCCCACCACTTTACTATCCTAATTCAAAAAATCTCCGTATCATTATTGTTTGAAATTTGCAAAACATTATATCCATGGATTACTTCATCAATCTCTTGAAGAACCACCTGAAAATCTGCTTGTGATTGAGCGTGACCCGCAATTTCCGTATCCACTGTATCAGCAACTCTCCCCGCTTGTCCACCGGAAGCCGTCATCGTTTTAGCTTCATGTGGCCTAGACTTCATCGGTCTTGACTTTTGTTTTTCATTTCCTTGAACTTCCACCACCGTTTTACTCGACTGATTGAATTGGTTTGCTCTAAGCCACTGCCTGAATTGCTACTCACTACTTGACAACATCCCTTACTTCTGAGCCAGAGAGTGCAATCCTTGTCATCATGGGTTAAGTTTTCACACCAATAATAGATATTGGGTAGCCTCTCATATTTAAATGTCACCTAGCCCTCATTATCATCATCAAATGCCACTCTTCTTCCATGGCACAACGGTTCAAATATATCAATGGAAACGCTTACACGTAGGAAATTCCCCCCTCTCAATTCTGTCTTGTCCCTCAACTCCGCAACTGAACCAAGAGACTCTCCCAAACTAAATGCAACCTCCGTTGATAAGTGGGAATAAGACAAATTATGAATCTGAATCCAAAACCAAACTCTGTCAAACTTAAGTTCTTCGATAGGAGTAGAAATTTTGTAGCACTAGAACACTACAATACGTCTATCAAACGACCACGGTTCCCCTATCATGACTTTCTCAATATCCTCATCCGATTGAAATGCAAAGAGTAGACAATTATTTCCAGCGTCACTGACTTCGAAATTATCCCTTGTACGCCACAAAGGTCTGAATGTCTTGGCCACTGCTTCAATATTCAGTGAGCAACTAGTGAAAAACTTTGCTGCTAAGACAAACCTCTGATCTTTCTTCTTCTTCTTCTTCAAGTCAAGTTTATCTCCTTCTTTCTCCGACAAAGAAAGTTTTTTCCAACTATTTGCTAAATCCTCCATACTGAATAGTGTAGAGAAAAAGATCTTACCTCCATGTAGATGAAAACCAACCCTACTAGTAATCTGGTTACTTTAGAGACATGCACGTCCTCCTTTGAGAAGGAGGGAAACACGATGCTACAATAAGGTTAGAGGGCGCCGCCAACCCTAACCCTACAAAGAACCCCGAATGAGATATCTCTAGAATTGCGAAAATTGTAATTCCTTCTTACTTAACATATTCCCTCATAAATTCTTAAGAAAATTTTGTGAGCAATTACGTCAATCTAGTATTTTATAGAAATTAATTATAATAATGGCATCAATAATTTCTATACAAGGGTGTGGGAGAGAAGGACCTAAGCACAAGACAAAGCCCATGGGCCTTGTTCGCGGATGAGCTAAGGCCCATCCATGCGCCAATCCTGATCCGACACGTGGACTAAGTATGAGGAGGGAAGACATGAAGATCACACTAATTCAAATTAAACTTATGAATAGAGGTCTAAGGAAGGGAGGCTGATGGACCCGTCATCCGGGGAGCAAATGCATCTCGGTAATGCCTTAGTTGGCTTCTTGCACCAGAAAGTTAAAAAACCGTGGAAGACATTAGAGACATGCAAGCAAAGAAGAAAGGAAATATTTGGGAAGGTGGTCATTACCTCCACATTCAATACACTACACCAACTGAGCTAGCCACATTTATGAGGAAAAGACACTTAAATAGTAGCTCCACAGCTCACAACACTCTCTATCACCTCCAAAAGGGTCTCGATGGGACAAGCATCCCAATTAATCCCCTGAGACGTAAAGGTAGAGGGCTGAGATGCATCAGAAAAGACTATATATGGGAAAGGAACCCCTCTAGGGAAGGGGTTGGAAAGTAGAAACTAGAAAAGAGAGAATTAAGTATTAGATTGTAGAGAGATTGTCATTAAGTATATTAGACCAATCCATCCTCGAACAGGCCCAAGGAAGAGTTTATACTAAATTTGTGCTTCATTACTTCATCTCTTCGCATCAAGAGTCATTACTTCCTTAATTTCATAGTTGGATCCTATTTAGCATTATAGTTGACATAGAAAGCCCACTATTTTACAAATTAATTGTGTTAGGCCAAAAATACTAAGTACCACTATTCTAAGTGGATTTGGGCTATTCTTTTGAACTCCTACAGAGGGAAAGTCAAATCATGATATAAGATAATTTTCTCTAAAAAAAATTTGATATAAGAGATATGACTTTACAAAGAAGAAATAAGTAGCAATATACTTTTCATAGAAGTGAAAGTCAAATTCATTTTTTTAA
This sequence comes from Castanea sativa, assembly GCF_040712315.1. NCBI lineage: Eukaryota > Viridiplantae > Streptophyta > Magnoliopsida > Fagales > Fagaceae > Castanea > Castanea sativa. The sequence continues at coordinate 54,976,386 of NC_134023.1, read as the reverse complement.
ATTTATGGAAATTATTTTAGCCTATGCACTAAATAATTAGGTTTCACGTTTTAAAATTTAATGAGAAAAATTAGGTGTAACACCCCCAGCAAAAATAAGTATGACATATGATGCCTTCATTCATTTACTACAAATCAATTTACCCCATGAATGCTTCTCAAAAAAAAAAATTAGGCCATGAATCCTAAACTTGATTTTCAAAAATAGAAAAAAAAAAAGAAAAAAAAAAGAAGAAAAAAAAGAGAGAGAAGAAGAAGAAGAAGAAGAAGTTAGCCCACGATTTTGGTTTGATTACAAAGGGGATACCACTTCTTTATAAAGAAGATGGGCTTTACTCATCCAAAAAATGGATGGGCTTTTAGTACTCAAAATTAGTCATACTTGGGTGCTTAAATGAGAAATTTTCTATAACCTTCTTTTGGATTTTGGAGCCCAATAGCCAAGATAGTTTCATTGTTCTATAACCAATTGCATAATTTCCTTTTGTTTTTTCTCCTTTTCCTTCCTGTATGGAGGCATTCCCACAGAGCTAAATTTCTCTTCTTTCTTCTTAACACTATAGTATGCACTTGTTTCTATAAAATTACAAAGTTTGCTGGGAAAATCTATAAAAATATATGATAATACAAAGTGATGCAGGACAACCTAGGCTTCCCACCTAGATTAATCCCACAGTAAACCTTAGGCTTAAACTGTTGAAAAAAAGTACTAGAAATTGTCAAAAAAAGTATTTGTGATGGTTAAAATGACCATTGAAAACCGCTACTGAAAACTATGTCAAGAAGTTTTTTCTATAGCCTATGTGACCGTTGAAAAATGTGGTATTTTATTCACATGCATTGAATAGCTGACAAAGGCTGTCTTAGAATAAGTTTCAACAATTTATAACCATTGAAATAAGTATTTGTTAAGAAAAAAAATATTGGATGCACTATTTTACATGATCAAAATTTAATAGCCTGATTCAAAATATAAACATAAACACAATTGTTCAATTCCAAATTCAAATCTATTCTCATATAAAAACTAAAACGCCAATCTAGTATTCAAATTGTTCTAAGTTTTCAAAATGACTAATTAAAAAAAAAAAAAAAAAAACTAAAACACTAGTCTAATTCTCATATGCTTCCTACTTCTCAAATTGCATTACATTAGTACCTGCATGCCTGCAATAAAAAAGAAAGGACCTATAATTAGAAAATGGGTTACATCTTATCCCATAAAACAGAAGTAGATAAACTTTAAAAAGAAAGGCAATATGTCTTAATTATTGAATGCTAACAATATGCAAAAAAAAAAAAAAAAAAAAAAAAAAACATAAGCTTGCACTTCTGGAGTCTCTTCTGCCTAATGGTACCTCCCAGTTAGGGCCACCACTCTGTGCTTCCAAAGCATGGTCAGAATTGAGTATTGACTAGCACAGCCAGCTTTGAAATTCATCACAACAAATCAACAATGTATTGGGCTCTAACTAACATGGCACCTCCTCCCCCAACTTAAGAACAAGTGGAGGGTGCGAGCATGGATTCAAGTCCCACCAGCTGTAACTTAACAGTGAAAACTAAAAATTAAAATTAAAAACCACTTTTAAATCAATCTAAGATCTAGACCCACTACATTACTGCCTTAAGAAGGTACCAACGCAGCACTAGTGTATGAGTCATATGAGAAGGCCAAATCATATACAACAAAGGGCAACTATATATAATTGTTTACTTTGCCGTACATTTATGGAAAAAACTTCAACGCGGCTAATGAAAATCAAGATGAAACCGAGTCCAGAAACTTAATAAGCACAAGGGAAAACTTGAAGAAGCAAGCCACGACGTTCCACTTAGAAGAATGAAGAAGCTGTTAAAAATGGTGTCATCTGGATTAATGAAAACAGGTCTGTTATTAATTTAGACTTTAAATACGTCACATGTCTAGTATCTATTGGTATATTCCTTTTTCTGTTAATTTGTTAGAGCTGTTTTTTTTTTTTTATAGTGTTGTTAGAGCTGTTAGTTGTATATAAAACAGAGCCTGTGCATTTTGCCTATAAATTTTGTTAACTAAGCTTTCTCATTCTTTCATTTTCTAATTAATAAGATTCAGATTCAGCAAGAAAGCTCTCCTTTCCTTTATTGTGTCGGAGCTCGAAGCTCATCAGTGGCTTCCAGCCAGAACACAACCTCTGAAATTCCAATTCCTTCTTTCACAAAACACTACTGCTAACCGTGTTCCTCCACAGAATACCACATCTACCTCAATGAATGATGAAAACTCAAACCCTTTGAGTCCTTATTTTCTTCCAACTTCTGAAGTTGTGCTTGTTTCTCAGCCTCTTATTGGTACTGAGAATTATCCTAGTTGATCAAGAGCTGTGTTTCTTTCTTTAAGTGGAAGGAACAAGTTTGGGTTCGTGAATGGAGCTATTCCTATGCTTAATCCTTCATCTCCTTTGTTCAATGCCTGGCACAAAACAAATACAACCATTCTTTCATGGTTAACTAATTCTTTGAGCAAAGGCATTTGCTGCAAGTGTGATCTACATCAACACTGCTAGGGATCTTTGATTTGTTATAGAGAATAGGTTTTCCCAGGGGAATGCTCCAAGGCTGCTTGAATTAAAGAAGGAAAATTGCAAAATTTTCACAAAGGCCAACTCTCTGTAAGTTCCCATTTGACCAGGTTCTAGATTCTTTGGGATGAATTTGTCAATTATCATCCTTTTCTTGCTTGTACTTGTGCTTGCACCTGTGGTGCCAAACAATCTCAATTAGATGCTCAACAGAAAGATCATGTTTTCACTTTCTTATGGGCTTAAATGATAACTATGGACATGTTAAAACTCAAATTTTGTTGACTGAACCTCTTCCCTCAATTAGCAAAGTGTATTCTTTGATTTTGCAGGAGGAGAAAAGGAGTATAGGTCAAGCAGTTGAGGTTGCTGTTGAACCCACTGCTTTGTATGCTAATAACTCTAATCAGCCTAGGGGTTATCAAGGTGGAAATCATAATTATCATCAAGGAGGAAATCCTGGTCATCAAGGTGGAAAGGGGGGAAAGAAGGAAAGGCCTATATGCACATATTGTGGAATTGTTGGTGTTGGAAATAAAGGAGAGATAATACCTGAATTTTCCTTGGAAATTACACAATTTGATTTACCAAAAAGAGGTGGCGGAGATGAGGCGTGGACCAAGTCACTGTCTTGAGACAAATCGTGTCGTCTACGGTATATCCGATGTAGTTAGACAAATAGTTTCTGCACGTTGTCCCCAGGATACAACAGCCCAACCACCTTTGCTGATTATCCTTGCGAGCCTACACTACTCGTAGGATATAAGCTCTCTATAGTACTTTCTTTTCCCAGAAAAATTTTGTAAAAGAAAAAATGTTTTTTGTGAGTAATAAGAAGCAAAAGATGGTAAGTGTTTAAAAAATATTGTTTCTGAAAAGTTTGCAGCTTTGTAATTCAAAATAAAAGTGTATATCTCACTTTTATTTCCTTCCATGTATATATATAACCAGATATGTTGCTTGTCATTAGCCAAAAAAGTAAAAACGTTTTCTATATTTAAAACTTTAAATGATCATAAATAAGTAAATAAATAAATAAATATATATATGTATATTATATAAACCGGTCAAGCTTTTGTACGTTGAGAACAAAAAGGAAAGCATCATAATCCCAAGCATTTAATGGCCCATAATAGCTTTTCAAAAGTCTTCTTGCTGAATTTATGTTACAAAAACTGCTAGCTCTAATTCTGCCGTTTACTCTCAAAAGATTGCTAGCTGTTTGACTACTTTCCATTAAACCAAATAGTAAACATTTTTGTATATATGGTAACTTATTATAACATAAAATAATTTAGTAATAACTGTACATTTAAGTGCTGAAGATTCTTGCAAATATAACGTTATTATGCCATATTTAAATAAGAACGTTTGAATACAAAACATTTAGAATGGAAAGTACACTAAAAGCTCACAATATATGGTATTAAAATTCACATTAATTTTCAGAGATTTTCTAATTAAAACCATTGACAATAGCTATTCAAATTTTGAATTTTCAAAATTTAGCAATTAATGCATCTGACATTAAGGGATAATTGATTTCCTCAATTCACATAAAATTAATATATATATATATATATATATATTTTTTATAAAAATATCCAACAGTTGGTTCTTTTGCAGATATGTGCTATAACCTGCATGGGTATCCCCCAGGTTATAAACCAAAGGAAAAATCATCAGCTAATCAGGTTTTTGCAAATGGAATGTTTGGGAATTCTGTGCCATACCAGACTAGCAACAATTGCTTTGGAAATTTCAATTCTCAAGCTGTTTCAATAGACATGATGAATTGCTCTCCTCAATACATCAGTTCACAGTCCCATTTCAGTGGCACACAATCTCATATCAACATGCCACAATCACAATTTGGTGTTCCTCAATACCCAATAAGTCAGTCCCAGTGTGAGCAGCTGTTATCTATTCTCAATTCCTACAAGGAAACTGCTGGTGGTAATCAAGCTGCTCGTCAGGCTGCACTGTCATGAGTCCTGTCAATGCAGCATCTACTGACATAAACCCCCTCAATGCCTCTGGTGCATCCACCTCATAGTCAAATTTCTCCAATTTCTCAGGTAATCCTTTCTGGTATCCTCCAAATATGTCACATTCAGTGTTTTCTGCTCATATTGTTGAAAGAACAGCCTACAAATCCTCAGACTGGTTTATAGACACTGGAGCCACAGACCAAATGGTGCACTCAGTTTCCCTCCTAACTACTATTACTTCCACTTTACACAGTTTTGTTAACCTACCTAATGGAGAAAAGGCCCTTGTCACTCATATAGGAACTGTTCAAGCCTCTAATACTTTAACCATGTATGGTGTTTTGTGTGTTCCATCTTTCAGTTTTAATCTGATTTCAGTTACTCAATTGACTAGAGTTACTCTTTGTTGCCTTATTTTTCTTGGTTCCTTGTGTTTCATCCAGGACCTTGTTCATTAGAACACGATTAGTCTGGGTAGGGAATCAAGAGGTCTTTATCTGCTGCAACAAAGTCAATCTGTTTCTTCTGCTTGTTCAGTTTTAGATGTTTCAAATTCTGTGACTTGTAATACCATTCATTTATGGCAATTTCACTTGGGCCATCCCTCTCATGCCAAGTTATCTTTGTTGAATAAATTTGTACCTGATGTACATGTCAATAAAGAACAATGTTGTGATATCTGCCATTTATCAAAGCAAAAGAGATTGCCATTTCCTTCTAGTGTTCATGTATCTTTGAATTAATTCATGTTGATCTTTGGGGTTCTTTTTCTGTTCCTACAGTTGAAGTTTATAAGTATTTTCTCACCATTGTTGATGATTTTTCAAGATGCGCTTGGGTCTACTTGTTAAAAACCTAATCAGAAACTCAATTCTTAATTCCACAGTTTTCTGGTACGGTTGAGACCCAACATAGTACCAACCTCAAATGTATAAGATGTGGTAATGGGACAGAATTTTTCTTGAAAGATTTCTTTAAATTCAAAGATATCTTGCATCAGTTAACATGTGTTGACACTTCTCAACAAAATGCTGTTGTTGAAAGGAAGCATCAACACATCTTAAATGTTGCCAAAGCCTTAAAGTTTCAATCTTCCTTACCTTTAAACTTGTGGGGTGATTGCTTACTTACTGTTGTTTATCTCATAAACAGACTTCCTTCAAAAGTTTTGAAATATAAAAGTCCCTATGAGCTTCTATTCAACCAACCTCCTTATATTCATTTGAGAACCTTTGGATGCTTGTGCTTTATTTCTACTCTTTCTCACAACAGAAATAAATTTGCTCCTCGAGCTTGAAAATGTGTTTTCCTTGGTTACCCTCATGGTATCAAAGGGTACAAAGTCTTGGATTTGGAATCCAACGCTATTTTTGTTTCTAGAGATATCTATTTCTATAAATCTGTTTTCCCCTCTGCCTCCGTTCATTCCTCTCCTTCTAATTCCAATTCTAATTCTGATCTTCTTCACACTTTTGTTTTTCCACACTGCATTCCAGATTTACCATCTTCCCCATCATTTGTTACTTCTACAGATTCTGATCTTTCTGATTCTGCAGATGTTACTCATAGTACTGATTTTGTTCCTTCTTCTACACTTACACCTACTACTGATAGTACTGAACTTGATTTAGTTCCTAATCCTATTAAGGCCTATTTCTTCCATTAGAAGATCATCTAGACCTCACAAATCCCCTTCTTACCTTCAAGATTATTCTTGTCACACTGTCCTATCCAAAACTCCTTCAGGTCTGCCATATGACATTTCAGATTTCCTTACTTACTCTCATCTTAATAAAGCCTATAAATATTTTGTTTTTACTGTCAAAGCTACCCCTATTGAACCTACATCTTTCCATCAAGCAGTCCAATCTCCAGATTGGAGAAATGCTGTGGACAAAGAAATCCATGCTTTAGAACTTAACAACACTTGGACCTTGACTTCTTTACCTCCTGGTAAGATTCCTATTGGCTGTATGTGGGTATACAAAATCAAATGTCATTCTGATTCTGATGCTTCTATCGAGAGGTATAAGGCTCGTCTTGTGGCTAAGGGTTACACACAGATAATTTTTCTCCTATAGCAAAGTCTGTCTCAGTTAGAATTGTTCTTTCTTTGGCTGCAGTGAAAGGCTGGTGTTTACATTAGATGGACGTTAATAATGTCTTTCTTCATGGGGATTTGGATGAAGAAGTTTACAAGTCTCTTCCTCTTAGCTTTCACAACAAGGGGGAGCATGTTTCTGGCAGTAATAGTATGTTAGTTTGCAAGCTTAACAAGAGTTTATATGGTTTAACAGTCTTCTAGGCAATGGTTTGCCAAGTTCTCCTATAATATTTTGAATTTTGGTTTCATCCAATCTAAGGCTGATTATTCACTCTTTACATATGCTAAAGGATTATCTTTTACAGTGCTATTGGTGTATGTGGATGACATACTTCTCACAGGGAATGATCCTGGTTGTACAGCTGATCTAAGGAAGTACTTGACAAGAATTTGGCTTGAAAGATCTTGGTTCCCTCAGGTATTTCTTGGGACTTGAAATTGCAAGGAATGAAAGAGGAATTATATTGAATCAAAGGAAATATGCATTGGAGATTCTACAAGACACAGGTTTGATTGGTTCTAAACCAGTCAATACTCCAATGGAGCAGAATCTTCAAAACTCCTTCAGGATACTTGCAAGTTAAGGTTTTTTGTGATGCAAATTGGGCTGGTTTTCCGGATACTAGAAGTTCCTTAACAGGATATGGTGTATTTTTGGGAGAATCATTATTGTCTTGGAGATCAAAGAAACAAAGCACAGTTTCAAGGTCATCTGCTGAGTTAGAGTACGGAGCTATGGCCACCACAACTTGTGAGATAATTTGGATACTATAACTGCTTAGAGATTTGAGAATTGATCACCCTAAAAGTGCTATGCTATTCTGTAATAACCAAGCTGCCTTACACATTGCAACTAACCTAGTATTTCATGAGAGAACGAGAGAACGAAGCACATAGAGGTGGATTGCCACCTTGTGAGAGACAAAATAGCAGGAGTAATAAGGACTTTCCATGTTTCAAGTAATCCTCAAGTAGCAGATGTTTTCACCAAGGCTTTGGGTTTACCATCCTTTTTCAGATTGATGAATAAGCTGGGCATGATTGATATATTTGCTCTAACTGCTAGAGATACTTGTTTGGAAGATCAAGTCTTGAAGCCCAAAGTTTAAGACTTGAGGGGAGTGTTGAAATTCAAGATGAAAACCAAGTCCAGAAACTTAGGCAGAAGGGAAAACTTGAAGAAGCAAACGACGACATTCCATTTAGAAGAAAGAAGAAAGAAGAAGCGGTTAAAAACGGTGTCGTTTGGATTAGTGAAAACACGACTGGCAGTTGTTCTGTGTTATTAGTTTAGGCTTTAGACACGTCATTAAGCCACGTGTCTTGTATCTATTGGTCTATTCCTTTTTCTGTTAGTTTGTTAGAAATGTTAGTTGTATATACATTTTGTTAATTAAGCTTTCTCATTTTTTTCATTTTCTAATCAATAAGATTCAGATTCAGAAAGAAAGCTCTCCTTCATTTTCAAGCCATAAGATTCTCCAATAGGATATTGCGACTCTAAAGTAAAGAGTGCTTACCGGGATTTCTTAGTCAGCGCTGTAGGATAGAAAAGCCTGGTAAGCCTTAGAACTAGCTTCACGCGGTACAAGGCCTTGAAGATCCCCCAAAGCCAAATGTCTTTCCTGTAGGTCAGGTTCTTTTTACTTACCTGAAATTAAATCCAAATTACAGTTGAGAAATATATATATATATATATATATATTGTTGGATAAGTCCAAATTACTGATAGAAACAGATTACTTTTGACTTCATAATATATTGGAACCCAATATTGACAAAGATTTAATCATTATTTGTCTCAAGATGCACTATTTATGGTACCCAATAGGTTTCAACTATTATAAACGTGAGAGAGAGAGAGAGGTGTAATACCAACCCATACATCTACGTGCCACACCTCCTGCCAACCAAATTTTTTGTTTCCCGGTGAATGGCACTTCAATATTGGGGAACTTCCACTACTTATCTGCCTATTTAACTTATGCATATATGTATATGGTTTCAATGCAATGCTGGTGGGACTATAAGAATTCTATCCGATTAATTGAATATTAGTTAAAACTGCAGTAGCTAGTTCATTTGCATCATGGCCTTTCCTAGGACTTTTCCCTGCCACCTTTATTAAATTAGAGCTTACCTCTTTTATCTCTTTCTCCATCATTTTTCTCCCTGAAAACATCAATATGATACAAGTTAGTAATACTGTAATAAGCAAATAGGGGAAGGTTATATTGGTGGAACTGACACTTTTGATTTGATTGAGTTTGTTTTAACTTCAAAATCAATTGAGAGTTGCACAGATTGAAAGAGAATAGTACATATATTAATTATTTAATATAACTGCAAAAGTTAAGATAAACAAGAGAAGAGGAAGAATTTTTTGAAGGAAAGATGGTAATGCTTTAAGGAGGATGAGGGAAGACAGGGACATTGGCCCCAGGGTCAGGGACAGGATTGCGACATTATCTATCTCAGCACTGCTTTCCAGATTGGCTTAACCAGGAGTACAAAGCAAACCAACAAGACATTTGTAAAATTAACATTATCCCATGCAAATTATTTTGATAAAAGATTGACATCAAAGAACAAATACATCAAATAACAGCAGATGCTAAATAAGTAGATATACATTTGTCACAAAGAGTCTAATTTATCAAAATATATTTTGATAAAAGAACGACATCCTGCAAATAATCAAACAAGATGCTGGGATGGGCACCAAATTTTATTATAGGCATCGTGACCAATTTTGATTTAAGAATAATCCTCATAGCTGCATTCAAGTGATAACCTGTAAATCACATGCCTTGGTGAGAGGCTGTGAGGACACGGTCAAACACCAATGTTAGTTACAAATACAAACACCAATGCTCATAAATGTGAACTCATTATTTAGCATACTGTATTCGGTTGAAAGTAAAAGAAGGTGGATAAACTATTTAGTTTTATCCAATGAATTTGGTTGAATTACAATCTCTCTTTAATTAAGCTTTAGAAAGCATAGAAAATCTCAGTATCAAGTCCCAACCCAACGGAGAACTAATTAGGTAACTCAGGCATGCAACAACAATCAGGATGTTCCATTCCACCACCAACAGTCAATGCCGACTGACAAAATATCAAAACACAAAGACCCCATCAGCAAGAATGTATTTAATCAATAAATCTTTTCCTTGAGAATCCACTAAAGCAGATTTGCTACCCTCAAGAATATAAATATAATGATCAAGAACTGAGCAAACTTAGTCAATTTAAGGCTATTATATATAGGCCACTTCTCCTTAACTACAATTGTTATATTAGTCACTTTCAACAAGACATCCATGTGCACTCCTACTGGACCCTGTTCTGACACCTATAGAACAGTCCACTTTATTTTATCCAACAAATGTGCAAAACAAAAGATGCCTTTTTGTTAAGTTATTAGCAAACAGTATTTGTTTCGCCCTCCTTTTTGTTTCGCACACTTTGTTAAATTTACAAAAGATGCCTTACTCGAGGAAATTATACTTTATCACTCTAAACTATGCACTATATTATACTATACACTAAATTATACTTTGCACCTTAAACTATCACACTTATCACGCTTTGCACCTCGGTGTTATTTTTGCTGTTATATTTAACAGAATTTTGTTGCATGTGACAAGCATATGCTTTTTGCTTAGGTGGAATAAAGTTAAAAGACTGAAACAAAACCCAAATTTTTCCACATCTCCCTCTATCTCACGTGGGGCCATCCTCTGAGATTCCACGCAGCTTCATTTGCACTATCTCTAAATAAAAAAAAGAAAATCACACAAATCTCAGAGTTTCTCTCATATCTTCCTTGGCCATTGACAAAGTTCAAATCTTCTATTACAGGTTAGCAAAATCAAAATACATGTGATTTTGAGAAACACAAAATTCAAAATGCCCAGATGTAATTCTTGACTGATTTTTTTTTTTTTTTTCATTCTCTCCTTATAACGATTTTGGTGATTGTTTCTAATGAATTCATCAGATTCTTCTTCTTAAAGTGGAAATGAAATGAGAAACACTATTTTAATACCAGGGCCACCACCACCAAATAAATAATATAAAAAAACATAATAATAAAAAATAAGTTCCATGTTTGGCTAGAGGAGGGCGCCTCTGACTTCTTCAAACATTTTTCCAACAAGATTGTTATCACATACGGATCACAACACATAAATGCTTTGAACTCCATAAATTGCAAATAAAATATCTGAGAGAACCCACTTTTGTTTAGTTGCTGAGGGAACCCACTTCTATTTTTTTGCCTAAAAACTTAAAAAAATAAAAAATAAAAAACTCAATTTTTTGGGACCCACGGGCTAACCACTATGTAGAACAGTTACCCGCGAAATCCTTTTCATTTTCTTTTCTGGATTGTTTTCATTTCCAAACCAATCCGTCTCATGAAGAAGCACTCAGTACAGGCAGTTGCAGGATCCGGCCAAACATCACAGCATAGAGTGGAGAAAATGGAAAACAAAATAAAATAAAATTAAAAGGAAGTGATTGTTCACAGATGAAGGGGGACAGATCTTGGGTACCTGTGAAACTGAAAAGGGTCGGCAGAGAATGGGAGCGGCGGAGCTGCTGAAGTGTCAAGGGCCGGCGCTGGAGCTTCAAGGGTCGGGAAGAGATTGTTGAGAGTTGAGAGGTGCTGTGGGTTTAGGAGAGGAGAAAGAGATTGTTCATTCTTTGGGTTTTGTTTTAATTGATTTTGAGGAAGGTTATTTTAGTCTTTTAACTTTATTCCACTTAAGCAAGAAGCATGTGCTTGTCACATGCAACAAGATTCTGTTAAATATAACAGCAAAAATAACACCAGGGTGCAAACCGTGATCAGTGTGATAGTTTAGGGTGCAAAGTGTACAATTGAATAGTTTAGGGTGCAAAGTGTAATTTAGTGCATAGTTTAGGGTGGCAAAGTGTAATTTCCCCAATTTACTCTTATGGATTTTCTTTAAGCACCAACCAAGAGATGCCACTTTAAAGCAAATTTAATTGACACTTACAAAAATGTTTAAAGTTACTGCTAGAAGAAGTAGATTTTAGATTGAAGTTAATGAATGTTCAAAAAGTGTGTAAAACACTTATGAACGTTTAGACCTCCAAATTACAAATTACCAATACAAGCTTATTATCAAACAATATATGTGCGGAATATGAAAATAAGCTAAATCAGAATTGGTAAAACAATCTAGACCGAAATTAATCACAACCATAGCAGCAATTAAAAGGTAAAGATTAAAGGAAGAGAGATGCAAACACAAAGACAACACATCGATGTGTTATCGAAGAGGAAACTGAAGTCCTCGGCGTAAAACTTCTCCGCTGCCCTCCAAGCGGTCAATAATCCACTAGAGAATGAAGTTGGGATACATGAACAGCAGAAGACCTTCCAAGCCTAATCTATCCAGTATACCTAAGCCCTTCAAGCTTCTTGCTCCAACGAGGTTACGCTAAACCTTTGTCTTCTCTAACTTACCAGATTCCACTATAGCCCATAACATCAACCAATATCAATTGGTCTCTTCCTAACTGTTTCCCAGGCACCAAATAACCTTTACACAGATATAGATATGGTGAGAAAAGGATTTAGCTAAATGTATATCTCAAGGATGTAACAATGGAGAGGGTGAGAGTAGAGGAATTTGGAGAATCAAAGGATGAAGGTTTTGGTTGAGTCAATTTTATTTTTCTCTAGGGTTTTTCTCTAGGGTTTCTCTCTCAAAATTCTCTCTAGAAACTCTCTACAATACATGGGTATAAGGGTATTTATAGTAGGGTGTGTATAGAATGTGAAAAGTCGATTTCAGCCAAACAGGGCATTTTGGCGACTCGAGCTCACGACTGGAATGAGTTGCGAGTTTGAGTCACGAGCTAATTGCCTGGCCAGCTAGAGGTTTTGTCCTATAGTGTGACAGCTAGCGTGACCCTTCAGCTCCCCCTGCATGCTTCACATGTATGCCTCTTTTGGCGACTCGCCAGTCACGAGATCCAGTCGCGAGCCTCTGCTTGAGTGCACACTTTTGAACTTTTCTTTACACTCTTTCACACACTACCCTTACATGATTCCCACCTATATACAGGGTTTTTAAATGCTGAATTACAAGCAAATTAGCATGGAATAAAGCCAACAAAATGATTGAATAAATTCAATCCTACAGTTAATACCAAAAAAATCAATTTCTATACTTAAAGAGACCAAAGATTAGCCGAATTTGGAATTTAATAGATAAATAAAAGACTAGTCTTGTTTATAACAAACAGGTTGATAAAATGGACTGAATGACCTTATTTTTTGTGGGCTTAAATTCTACTATTCCCCTGATTGAGGATGAAAAACCTAAAAATCAGCAAATGTAAACCGTCATCAAGAAACCCATATGGAAAGACATGTTCTCTCAACACAGACATACAACCCATCAAATCCATCAGGTTTCATCTATAGGATCATGAAAGTAAACCTAGTGAAATGAGAAGGTGAAAAGAACAATTATCAAATGGCAATTCTGCATACATCTCTAATATGATACACTAATTGACTTGCTTTTCCTTCAAATATATCATGTATTAATATTAAACAAGTGCCTAAAGCAGATTCATGGACAAAGGAGTGAAAGGAAAAAGAGACCCTATAAGGTCAACTTAATTTAGAATTGTGTTAGTTTCTACGTTGTTGTCTTTTACTGTTCTGAAACTTCTGTATGATGCTATCTCGTGGTAAAAACATGAGTCGGTTCTTATAACTGTCAATTATCTGCTTCAAAAAGGCAGTTGTAAAACTGAAATTTCAAACTTGCCTAGGAGAGAATCTTTATGCCTTGATTGCTGAAGAAGACAACACCAGTTCAAAAAACTAGTTAAAGAGTCAATCCACATTAACTCTTGAATTCCATTCGAGGAAGGATAAGTAATGCTCTGTTTGGATGTAAGTAATTCCATTAAACAATCGACTGCAACGCAGTCTGCCTACAATTTTCTAACTGCTTGTCTTCATTTCCAAGCTTTGCCGGCATCATTCACAACTTCCTCCTTCAACCATAAAAAAATAAAATTCATAACATAAGAACCTAACGTGACTAAATTTTCCCTTGTTCAACACAAACAGAGCACGCACGCAAGAGAGAAGATTATGAAAAAAAAAATTTCATTTCTTTAAAATTAAGAGAATGCGAGAGAAGATTTGCTTCAAGGATTCAACAATTGTTTTTATCAAAAGATTTGCTTCTTTGTTTTAGGTTTATTTTTGGCTTTTATACAGTAATTAGTTGCAAAACCATGATTTGTGAGAATATACAACTATGTTGTAACGTAGTATAATGTATGATTTATTCTATAAAATGTACTGGACGTATTATTTTTAAAATTATTTTTCATCTCTCCATCTCTACAAATATATCATTCTATTATTTTCAATTTTTTCTTTTTTTGTTGAAAAATTTAGGTGCATTTGATTGATATTATTCCATTATTGTTTTTGAGATAAAAGATAGAAATACTACTTTTTTTTTCAAGGGATCTATATTATTCAAACTTTTGTATAGTGTGTTATGATTTTTTTTTTCTACAACTAAAATTTTTAAGTTCCAAAATTAATTACTTGAATTTCTCATTCTCTTAAGAAGACTATTATGATAGCCAAACCTCATCACAAATTTATAATGGATATTACTCAAATAATTTATAGAAACATTCAAATACATAATCATTTCACTTTTAAAATATCTAAAAATTAATTCAAACCAAAACTATAAGAGTGATAGAGAGTACATGTGATAAATAACTCAAAAAACACACCACCAAAGTGTACCACCCAAAAGTAGAGAAAAAAAAAATCATCAATTTAAATTAGAGTTGCAAGAAAAAATTAATAATAAGAGAGAGAGCGAGAGAGAGAGAGAGAGAAAGAGAGAACAACCGCCTTTTTTGGAAGAGAACACGAGACAAATAACAAAATTATATAAAAGAAGATAAGTAGAAAAATATTGAAAAGAAAATATATAGCTGTAAACACCAAATTATCTAAATCATGCTATGTAATAGAATAATATTAAATCATTTTGTAATTTCAAAGGATAACATGTAACAAATAAAGAAAATAAAATTTAAATATAACCAAATCATATCAACCTAAAGTAGAGTTAAACATAAAAATTCATCAATCTAAAGAATTAAACATCCACCAAAAGAAAGAATATATACTTCCTCAAAAAAGAAAAAAAAGAATATATATATATATATGGAGAGAGAGAGAGAGAGAGAGAGAGAGAGAGAGGGCGGTTGGTTTTAATGGGCAGTTGTAGATGCATAATTGAATTTAGCCTGTAAGAGTGATTTTCATTTATTAAAAAAATGGTATTTTTGTTTTTGTTTGTGGTTTTGTTGTGTAATGGATGGTTATGGATGCAGAATCGTCCACGAACATATGCTTATGCTTGGTGTTCAATGTTATCCTATTAAATTCTAGGACTGTTAATTGTGAATTCAAATAGTTAGCCAGTTGGGGTTTTAATAGAGTAAATGGGGAAGGTGAATGGGTTGTGGTTAGCTCAGTCACTATGCAGAGGATTCTACATAATTTATCCACACAAAAAAAATGTGGAAGGTGAAAAATAAGAAAGCATTCAATGGTAGTTGAGAGCATTGAAAATTCAAAGTGTTAAAAATAACATAGTTAATTTTAGGGGTCGCAATTAAAGGGTTTGAACTTGAAAAGAGCTAATTGGGTTCAAAAAGGAAAATGAAAAGTTGAGAATTGTAAAACGACTAAATTAATTGTGAGTTAGATTTATTGAGTTAGAGAGTGTGTAAAATTGCACCATTTATTTATATATTAATATTGTTTAAAAAAATGAAAATGAAAAAGAAAAGAATATAACACGGCCGATGATATAGCTCAACTGGAGTTTAGAAACAATAAATAGTATGTTTCAGCTTTTAGATATATATATATATATATATATATATATATATATATATATATATATATATATATATATATAAACTTGATCTACAAAAGAACGGCCCAATAAGTTAAAGGCTCACCTAAACTAATTTTATTATCAATGCTACTCTTCATACCAACACTATCAGTCTAAGTTATCCCTACATAGACCAAGTTAAACCTAAATCCAACAAGGAACTTCACAATCCGAGCTGGACCAAAGCTCAGAATATAATTCAAATAAGCAATTAACAAACCCAGCAAAAATATGTCTATTCAAAACCTACTACTCCCCTCTCTTCCTTTCTACAAATTCATACCATGCCAAGTTGCTGTTTTTTTTTTTTTTTTGGTTGATAATATGTAAAACTTTTATTGAACTAGAAAAACTACACAACTTAGGAGGAGTCCATATTAGATGTAAACCAAACCTCCTGTAAGATAACATCAACAAAAACTTGGGGGCCTGAACTTAAATAAATACTAACAAAAAAAAAATACAAGGACATTTTCAAATTCTTAGATAAAAGTATTTTAATTATTTAATAGATATACATTCGAGTCTCAAACTATTTGTTATATGTACAATGAAATACTTATTTTTAACGTGCAGAAATAATAAAAATCAGGCACTGGAGATGCTGGCTAGCTCGATATCTCGAACATATCCTCATCGAGCTCCACGACTGCAGATGGTGCGCAACCACTGTTTGCATGGGCGAAAAAGCACCCATACAAACAACACAACGAAAACCACCAGAAAGACAATCCCCGTAATGAGGCTTCCGGTGCGGTGGCCATGACGAGGTAGCAACGTGGAAGTGGGTGGTACAAAATGGCTCGACATGGGTGGGTGGTGCTAGATGGCTCAACATGGGGGTGGCTGGCACAGCATGGGCTGGAAGCATGGAGGTGGGTGGTGCTGAGTTAGGAAATGGCAAAGAGATAGTCATGGTGTGGCCTGCAAGGTAAAACACATTACACATCAAACCAAAATTTTTAGAAGCTAGCAAGTAATTTTATTAAAAGGATGAAAGAAGGACATTACGACATGTTTAATACGGTAAATATGCCTATGGGTATAGTTTGGTATATTTCAAAAAAATGCGTTCCAAAAGTTCGACATAAAAATATGGAAACAGTGAATGAACAATATGTGCATAATACAAGTATAGTATGTTTACCATATTACTTTAATCTAGCATTACAATGCAATGTGACATCATTTGAACCAAACACTCCCTATAGTACAGTGTTTTCACCTGACCATCCCACTATTTCTTCTTCCTCGATCCAATTCCATTTTCGGAGCTCCGATCACACTAGCTTTGCAAAACCCAGTCATAATTTACTAGCCATAATCATAACCTTAATTTGAATAGGCTTGAGTGTATATTTTTAATTTGCCGTTGAGTTAGGCTTAAAAGAATTGGGTTTGGATCTTTTTGTTAATCTCAGATTAGGCTCTATGGGTTGAACTTTGGAGGAAAAGAGTTTTGGGGTTTAATTTGATTTGGGCTTGATGTGTAGGTTTTTTGGGACTCCGCTGGATTTTAATGGGTTTGTTGAGGTTTGACTTGAATGGGTTTCAAAAGGAAGGGCCTGAATGTGAACTAGAAGTGGATTCGGATTACTTGTGGTGGGTTGCCTTGTTGTGAGTTAGGCTTTACAAAACCGATGGGCCGTGAGTTTGGATTTATACAAGTTTAAATTGGGTCTGTTTTGGATTGGGTTGAAGGAGATTAGGCTTAACGGATTTAGACCCAGGGCATAAATCTAACAGACCCGATACCACTCTCATATTCGGGTTGGCATTATTTGCTTGCTTTATTATCCATTTAAGATTTCACCTACACCACCTCCTCTACCTGAATGGAGTCCTTGGTTTTCAACTTTTCTATGTTTCAAAGAAAGGGCCATTTTTTTTTAATCATTTCTTTTTATATGTAAGAAAGATAAATATTAAAAAAGAGAAAACATTCCATCCGAAGCTACCGTGAATACACCATTTTACACCATTTAATAACAACATGCCACGTCAACATTCACAAAACAATTAAATAATATGAAAGTCCTTTTAAAAACTAAAACAAATATCTAAACATAAAATACTTACACGTTTAAAAAAAATCATGCATGGTAATAGTAATCAAATCATAATCAAACTTAAATGATTTAAAATATAAAATAAAATCATCATGCAATATAATATGAATATGGAACTTAGGATTTTTTGCTCTGATATCATGTTAAATTATCAATTATCCCAAAAACTAAAACTGTTAAGATATAATAAATTTATAAATTTAATGTTCTTCTAACGCTCTCACCGAAATCGATTTGACCCGACCCGAACCGATCCGACCCGCCGGATTGGATCGGCTTTTAGGAGTGGGTGGATTGGGTTGGATTATGATTTTTTTTAATAGTGAGTTGGGTTAGGTTTGAGTCATAACAATCACAACCCGCTTAACCCGACCAAACTCATCTTTATATTTAAAATTTAAATTATATATTTAAAACTATATTATAAATTTTTTTACTTTCTTAGCTCTTCCTATATAAAAGCTAATTATCTTGCAAACCTTAACAATTTTATTTCTCTTTCCGTCGTCTCCACTTGATCTACTCTGTCACTCCACTCTTTTTTGTTTAGTTAGATACTAGTTCAACACCATCTGACAGCAACCGAAATTTCCATGTGGTAACTGATCCAACTATCACCCAATTGCCAGATGAACTAGGTTTAGTAGACCCATCAAGCTCCATTACCACTGGGGCCCCAGCACAAGTTGTGGTCACTCATAGTCATAGCTCATCTATAAGCACCATGGCAGATGCTGGCAAGACTAATGTTCAGCCTGGCAATGGCAGAAACAACAGTGGCCAGAACGTAAGCTCCACTTATAAGTCTCAGTCATCTCACCACAAGAATACGTCTGCCCACCCATACAGTCATTCTTCAGGGTACAATTATCAAAGAGGTGGGGTTTCTCAGAAGAATAGTTCAGGGACAAAATGGTCACATCGCCGAATGGGGTTTCAAGGAAGGAACCAGTCTTTGGGTCCAAAAATTATTTTTTACCCTTTTGGCCATATCCATTTATCACAAATTCATTAGAAATTCTTGTTCTTTGATCATATTATTAAAAATAAACAATAATTTTGGGGAACTATATTAGAAGGGGAAGCAAAGAAAAATATTATTGTTGACAATAGAAAAAGTAAAAAGAGTTAATATCAATCTCTTTAATTAGCATCTTTTTCATCAGTCACTTCATTTTCAGTTGGTTGTCCCTAAAGATGAAGTGCAAGTAAGAATTTATAGTGCATAAAGAAACCACAACTCCATGTGCAACGAATGGCACATGGAAATTGAGCAGAAAAGCAGATGATTGAAATTTAACGAAAGTTGGCTGGGTGGAAGGCAAATCTGCTGTCTTTGGCAGGTTGAGCTGTCCTTGTTAAGCATGTATCCTCTACTATTCCTAATTATGTGATGCTGTGTACCCATCTTCCTAATAAAATTGTTGAAGGCATCAGTCGAGTCAAAAGGAATTTTCTTTGGGGCTTAACGGATTTGGTGAAGAAAATGCATTGGGTTGGTTGGGACAAGGTCACTAAGCCGAAGAATGAGGGAGGTTTAGGAATACAAGCAGCGAAGGGTAGGAATCTGGCTCTTCTATCAAAGCTAAATTGGCGGTTTCAAACAGAAGGGGAGTCTCTATAGGCTAAAGTACTAAAAGGGAAGTATTGCAACCCTCGGAGATTGAGCTCTAGTAATAGAGATAAGCTTCCTTGCTCAAGGGTCTGGGCAGCAATGAAAAAGGGGGCTGAGATCTTCCAAAAAGGAGTGAGATGGACTTGTGGTAGAGACAGTAGCCTTAATTTTTGGTTTGATAATTGGTCTAATCTTGGAGCCTTGAGGCATATTTTATATGGTCCTATGTCCAGGGAGGTTGTGAGTTTGAGGGTGAAGGATGTGGTGTCCACTTCCGGGTGGAATTGGCCTGTGACCTCTTTTGTCTTTCCCCAATTCTGTTAAGCAGGAGCTACAAGCCATGCCGTTTGCTTTGGCTTCCCGTGGTGAGGATAAGCTAACTTGGAAGGAATCTGAGCATGGTTTTTTTAATCTTGGATCAGCTTACAAGCTAGTTATAAAGCAGGGAAATGAAGATTCTTTTCAGGTAGATTGGATTTGGAAGGCTAGGGTGCTGCCTAGGATTCAATATTTTGTGTGGCTTTGCTATCATGAGAGTATCGAGGTGAAGGAATGCCTCAATCAAAGGGGCAATCTGGCTGATACTCACTGCCTTCTCTGTAACGCATCTAATGAATCCTTTTTGCATGCCCTTCGCGATTGTGAAGTGATTAAACAGGTTTAGGACCAACTGGGAGTGAATCGGAGCAATAGGTCCTTCTACAATACCAGTAATTTGCAGAAGTGGTTGGAGATGAATGGTACCAATCAGCGTAGTGTTGGTAGGCATGTTGTGTCCTGGAGCTTAATGTTTCTTTTTGCCATTTGGCTCATTTGGAAGAAAAGGAGCCTCGTGGTGTTTAAGGGGCAAAGACTGAATCCTTGCTTAGCCAAGGACATTTCTCTTAGAGTTTTAGAATTCCAATTCTACGCTAGTCCATTTAAAGAAGTTGTCACAAGAGTGTGCAAACCTGTCCGTTGGAGTAAACCTGCTAGTGGATGGGTTAAATTAAATACGGATGGCTCTTCCCTTGGTAACCCGGGTCTTGCCGGGGGTGGAGGTCTTATTCGTGATGAGGAAGGAAAATGGATTGCTGGTTTTGCTCAAAAGATTGGAAAGACTGCCAGCTTCCTTGCTAAAATTTGGGCCCTTCGGGATGGTCTAAACATGTGCCTTAATTACAACTTTGCTGCTGTGGAAGTGGAGCTAGATGCCAAAGCCATAGTTGATGCTATTGCTAATCCGAACTACTCTAATGTTCTAGTTGCTTCTCTCATGGATGAGTGCAAGTTGCTGGCATCTAGGATCCCTCAAATTCGTTTTAGGCACTATTACCGCGAAGCTAATAGGTGCGCTAATGCCCTTGCGCGTATGGGAGGCTCTCAAGTTTGTGATTTTGTTTTTCTTGCTTGTCCACCTGTGGATCTACTTAAGCTGTTAGACTTTGATATTCTTGGATTGTATTTGTACAGGCTTTGTCCTGAGTCTTTGTTTCCTGCCTAGTTGTTAATGAATTCCTTTTTTCACCAAAAAAAAAAATTAACGAAAAATATATATCACAAGAACAAAAATGCTTGTCATAACCAAGATCCTATATGTTGTCTGGCAATGTAAATGGAGATAAGGTCACACTCTTAACACTAACACATAGCGCAAAGACCTAGATACAAGACTTATCATCCTAAATATGCATACAGCCATCTTGACATAAATGCAAGTATTTCCAAGCAAAACATAACTATGACAACATACCATATACAAATTAGACGTAAGAAAATAAATTA
Organism: Castanea sativa; assembly: GCF_040712315.1. Lineage (NCBI taxonomy): Eukaryota > Viridiplantae > Streptophyta > Magnoliopsida > Fagales > Fagaceae > Castanea > Castanea sativa. The sequence goes on along the minus strand of NC_134023.1, from coordinate 54,955,278 downwards.
TCATCGGAGAGCATTTATGATATTATATAAAAATATGTATAGAATTATTCATTCCAAGTGCATACACCATTTGAGCTATATGTTAAAACTACAATAGTATCCTAGAAATATCCAATCCTCTCACAAACCATAGAGCCAAGAATACTGTTAGCACGATTCATGTGCAATATTACTTGAGGGTTAAGAACAAGGTGGTTGATACCGTACCGGTACTGGCCGGTACATACCGTACCGGCTAGTGCACCAATACCGGTACACTTCTATTTTGTACCGAAAAAAATATCGGCCGTACCGGCCACATATCGGCCGTACCGGCCAATTTCGGGCAATACCGACCGGTACCGGTACAGAAAAAAGCTTTTTTTTTTTTTTAAATTTTAGTATTGTAATTTTTGAATTTTTGTAAGGGCATAATGATAATTTATTTACATTAACTTATTAGTATTATTTGTTTTCTTAGTATGCAATGAACAACTAAGCTTTCTATTTTTTATATTATATTTTTTTTCCCTTTTAATTGATATTAAAGTCTAAAACTATAAATAATTTATTTTGAATTGAGGTAATGTTTTATGATAAACTTTTATATTTACTATAATATAAGTGAAATATTATATGCTTATAAACATGGTTCTAGAGATTTTGGTGTGTGTATAATATATATATATATAAAATAGTGGTAAACCCGAAACGGTATACCGGTATCCGAAATATATCGTATCGATGGCCAAACCAGTACAGCCTCCGGTACAGTATTGACTTCCTTGCTTAATAACAAGAATCCAAACATGCAAAAGCTCACATGACCACACAATATCAAGAATTGAACTTTCTGTGATACATAATAATACGCACGCGTAAATTTTTCCATGGAACCATATACAGCAATGCAAACAATACCATAAAATTGCTGATACTAATTCCTCAATAGATACTATTTAACTAGCATTCATTACTCGAAGAAGGACACAACACCAACCCAATCAAAGATTAAGGTTTAGTTGAGTTAACTCGAGTTGAGTTTAGTCGAATGAATGAACAAAAAAACACAATGGTCAAATCTTACCTTTCCTAATCAAGCATTTTCATTTTATCCCTTAACTCATTCAATCCACAAACCCAATTTAAATTCAAAAAATAAAAAACCCACAAATTTCCTCGAAACAATGGTTTCGATCCCAAATCCTTTCACATCTACATAAAAGATGTAGCCAGTACACAAAGCTCCCCCAATTCTCATACACAGAAAGTAATCAAATTGATAAAATATACAATCAACGCTATGTATCACACATGTTTTCATAGAGGTAAAAAAATGAAGATGAAAAAAGCACTTACAGGTTTAGTTTTCTTTATCTTGGTTTTGCCTCTCCTCTGCTCCTTTCCATTCCTCTTTCGTTTGTAGCAGTAGCAGGCTTTCCCAAATGCTACAACCCTTCTACACGTCTTCCTAAATATGGATGTCTTACACATGCAATATTGGTTTGAAATAAATGAAGGAAAATGGGTGCTTGTTAAGGTTTGTCAATGTGGTCCAAATTAATAAAAAAAATGGAGATAGGTCACACTCTTAACACTAACACATAGCGCAAAGACCTAGATACAAGACTTATCATCCTAAATATGCATACAGCCATCTTGACATAAATGCAAGTATTTCCAAGCAAAAATAACTATGACAACATACCATATACAAATTAGACGTAAGAAAATAAATTATCATAGGATAGCATTTATGATATTATATAAAAATATGTATAGAATTATTCATTCCAAGTGCATACACCATTTGAGCTATATGTTAAAACTACAATAGTATCCTAGAAATATCCAATCCTCTCACAAACCATAGAGCCAAGAATACTGTTAGCACGATTCACGTGCAATATTACTTGAGGGTTAAGAACAGGGTGGTCGATACTGTACCGTTACTGGCCGGTACATACCGTACTGGCTAGTGCACCAGTACCAGTACACTTCTATTTTGTACTAAAAAAAATATCGGCCGTACCGGCCACATATCGGCCGTACCGGCCAATTTCAGGCAATACCGACCGGTACCGGTACAGAAAAAAGTTTTTTTTTTTTTTTTTTAATTTTAGTATTGTAATTTTTAAATTTTTGTAAGGGCATAATGGTAACTTATTTACATTAACTTATTAGTATTATTTGTTTTCTTAGTATGCAATGAACAACTAAGCTTTCTATTTTTTATATTGTATTTTTTTTCCCTTTTAATTGATATTAAAGTCTAAAACTATAAATAATTTATTCTGAATTGAGGTAATATTTTATGATAAACTTTTATATTTACTATAATATAAGTGAAATATTATATGCTTATAAACATGGTTCTAGAGATTTTGGTGTGTGTATAATATATATATATATATATATATATATATATATATATATATATATATATATATATAATAGCGGTAAACCCAAAACGGTATACCGGTATCCGAAATATATCGTACCGATGGCCAAACCGGTACAACCTCCGATACAGTATTGACTTCCTTGCTTAATAACAAGAATCCAAACATGCAAAAGCTCACATGACCACACAATATCAAGAATTGAACTTTCTGTGATACATAATACTACGCACGCGTAAATTCTTCCATGGAACCATATACAGCAATGCAAACAATACCATAAAATTGCTGATACTAATTCCTTAATAGATACTATTTAATTAGCATTCATTACTCGAAGAAGGATACAACACCAACCCAATCAAAGATTAAGGTTTAGTTGAGTTAACTTGAGTTGAGTTCAGTCGAATGAATGAACAGAAAAACACAATGGTCAACTCTTACCTTTCCTAATCAAGCATTTTCATTTTATCCCTTAACTCATTCAATCCACAAACCCAATTTAAATTCAAAAAATAAAAAACCCACAAATTTCCTCGAAACAATGGTTTCGATCCCAAATCCTTTCACATCTACATAAAAGATGTAGCCAGTACACAAAGCTCCCCCAATTCTCATACACAGAAAGTAATCAAATTGATAAAATATACAATCAACGCTATGTATCACACATGTTTTCATAGAGGTAAAAAAATGAAGATGAAAAAAGCACTTACAGGTTTAGTTTTCTTTATCTTGGTTTTGCCTCTCCTCTGCTCCTTTCCATTCCTCTTTCGTTTGTAGCAGTAGCAGGCTTTCTCAAATGCTACAGCCCTTCTACACGTCTTCCTAAATATGGATGTCTTACACATGCAATATTGGTTTGAAATAAATGAAGGAAAATGGGTGCTTGTTAAGGTTTGTCAATGTGGTCCAAATTAATAAAAAAAAAAAAATTGAGTAAATTAGAGAAAAAGCATGACATGGCTTGTAAGAAAAAATTTGGCAAATTTGCCCTCTTAATGTGGGACACGACTGGCATTGGCAAGAGGGCATTTTTTTTCTTTGGACAAAATTGTTCTCCTGACACATTTTCCTCCATTTCCCTTTTTATTTCCCATTAAATCTTATTTTACCAATATTTTACTATCCACTTTCTTTCACTTTACCAATATCTAACTCAATTTCTTCCCCTTTACCAATATCAAAGAGAAAAAGAGATGAAGAAATGTCAATAAAAGATTGAGAAATAATTAAACAATGTACTACTATTGTATTTTATTTGATTCATAGTTATTTTTAAATAATAGGTTAAAATTAATATGTTGTTAATTTGTATTTTTGATACATGTATATTGTAGCACTAATGGATGAGGATGTAGTTGCAAAAGATTGCTTTGACTCAAATGAACCACTTCAAGAGGGTATTATAATTTTATTTTGTTTGTGATTTATATTTCATTTATCATAGAATATTTTTAAACTCTTGTTTTTATATGGCACCAAAATTAATATGATGTTAATTTTTATTTCTAATACATGTATTATAGCATTAATGGATGAGAATGTAGTTGCAAGTGAGAGTTACTACTTTACTCCAAAAAATTGTTTTGACTTAAATGAACCCCTTCAAGAAGGTATTATAATTGTATTTTATTTGTGTATTTACATTTCATTTATCATAAAATATGATATTTATATTTTAAACTCTTGTTTTAATATAGCACCAATGGATGACAGTAGATGCAAGTGAGACTCATCAATTTGTTCCAATGGATTAATTGTTTTGACTTATATTTACTTCATTTTTTTAAAGAAATAATAAAAAAATGTTTTCCTTTATGGCATCTTATCTTTTTTTTTTTTTTTTTTTAAAAAAAATTGGAGAGAGGAAAAGATATGGTCCATGAAAAAATTCAAAAAAATAGAAAAATGCTAAAAAAAACGTTATCATTCTCAGCAACAACTTGAATCACATTTTTGGTCAGGAAAACGTTGAAATTTCATTTTCTTTATTTCTGAAAAAATTGTAGAGAATTGAATTTCCTTTCAAAAGACACCAACCCGAATCAATTGGAATTTTGAGTAGAAAGTTAGAGCCAAAATACGAAACAGGTGCAGAAGATCACACAAGTTTAGCATCATTTTCAACTTCCTTTCAAAATTCAAATGGGGATCAACACCAAATCTATTCTAGCTTATCTAATCAGATTTATCTCCTCCTTAGCTTTAGAAGAAAGCTAATGCCTTAGCTTTAAAGCTAAACCATCCCTTCCTCTATAAATAGAGAAAACCTCTTTCATTTTTTGACCCCGGATTCCCTCTAGAGAGCTAGTGAGAAAGAAGAAAAGAAAAATTGTTGCGCAACCATTGTTTTTACTTTTGTTGTAGTTTAGTACTTCCTTGCTTTCTCCCTAACCCTTTAAGTGATCACTTTCCCTTTTAATTTATGCTTTATGTTGGTAAGTAGTTAATTATGTTCTTTAAGTTTCTACACATGCTTGAATAAATGCTTCCAAGTCACTTTTGGTTTCTTTCGTGATATGCTTGCATGAACATGCCTATATATCTCATTGATATTCCTTTTGCATGCTTAGATGAACACTTCTAGGCTAATTTGCAACTTTCTCTTGAATGCTTAGATGAACATGTCTAGGTAGTTGTTTTACTTTTTTTAAATTCATAAACGAACATGTCTAAGTATTTTGATTTTCTCTAGATGAACATGTCTAAGGGATTTTTCTTTATTTTTTTCATAATTGCTTGGAAGATCAAATATGCTTTAATGTTTTGTTTTTCTCTTTGCAATTGTGTGGATGACAAATAGCATGACAATTCTTTGTTTTCCTTCACATGATTAGATGAACACTTCTAAGTTATTATTTACTTTTCATAACATGCTTAGATGAACATGTCTAGGTAGTTATTTCTCTCTTTTTTTAATGCATAGACGAACAAGTCTAATTAACATTATGGTTTTTGCTTAAATACTTGGATGAACATGTCTAAGTGATTTTCTTTGTTCTTCTCATGATTGCTTGGATGATTGGTAGGCCTAAAAATAAGTTTTCTTTTGCAATTATGTTGATGACAAATAACATGACAATTTTGTTTTCCTTCACATGCTTAGATGAACATGTCTGGGCCAGGAATTCCTTGTTTACATTGATTTCTTGGATGAATATGCCATTACTTTCATAACATTGTTATCTAACAAATTTCACTTTTTGTTTCTCTTTATGTTAAATTCCCCAACACATATTTGTTTACAATTCTTGCAAATTAACATGTTTATATGATATATTGTTTGTATTTGTTTAACATGACATGATAGTGACCATCTTAACCTAGAAGATAGATTTTACAAGGCGAGATGGGTGCTTAATCCCTTCTCATCTCATAAATTAGCCTCTGAACCAAGATCAAGGGTTCTAGACTAGACTCTTGTACATGCAATTTTACATTTTTTAGAATGTAACTAGGAAATAAAGCAATGTATTTTAATTTCTTAGATTGTATCTAGGACCAAAAAAGCATTGTAAATTTTTGTTACAAAATTGATGTAAATTATCATATATAATAATACAACAGAAGCATTTTTTTTTTTTATAGAAGGTTTTCTTATTTTTCCATTTAAATTAAATAAGTGGTGACTCCATGTAAAACCCTCGATCTAGGGGGGAGTACATTTTATATTGAATTTGACATTTTGAGCATCACGATCCCACCCGTTCGCACGGGTTAGGCCCAATTTGAAAAAAAAAATTGGCAAGCCGAGATCGCGGTCGCTCACAGCTACAATGATACATAAAGTTAAAAATTGATAATGCATGCAATTCATTTATTTTAGGAAAAGTGTAAATTTGTTAAATTGATAATCCCTGTATTTTATCTATTCAAGTAAATTTTGTAAAAGTAGATGACTGAAATTTAACAAAAAATATATATCACAAGAACAAAAATGCTTGTCATAACCAAGATCCTATATGTTGTCTATTGATGTAAATGGAGATAAGGTCACACTCTTAACACTAACACATAGCGCAAAGACCTAGATACAAGACTTTATCTTCCTACATATGCATACAACCATCTTGACATAAATCCAAGTATTTCCAAGCAAAACATAACTATGACAACATACCATATACAAATTAGACGTATGAAAATTAATTATCATAGGAGAGCATTTATGATATTATATAAAAATATGTATAGAATTATTCATTCCAAGTGCATACACCATTTGGGCTATATGTTAAGACTACAATAATATCCTAGAAATATCCAATCCTCTCACAAACAATAGAGCCGAGAATACTGTTAGCACGATTCACATGCAATACTTGAGGGTTAAGAACAAGAATCCAAACATGCAAAAGCTCACATGACCACACAATATCAAGAATTGAACTTTCAGTGAGACATAATAATACGCACGTGTAAATTCTTCCATGGAGCCATATACAGCAGTGCAAACAATACCATAAAATTGTTGATACTAATTCCTCAATAGATACTATTTAACTGGCATTCATTACTCAAAAAAGGACACGACACCAACCCATTCAAATCAACCTTTCATCTACCCATGGTCCCATGTCCAGGTCCAGTAACTAGAGCAAGGAGAGGACATCAGAGGAATAAGAAACAATATTTTATGGGTGGCGAAGGTGAATTGTGAGATTTTGTGGGAGGCAAAGTCAAACAATGTGAAATTTTGTGGGTGGCGAAGTGAACGACATGAAATTTTGATGGACGGCAAAGGGCGATAGTGACTTGGCTGACCTTGGTTCAAATGGACAATCTAACGAAGGAAAATAACATTTTCACCTATCGTGGAAGCCTCACGATAGGTGTGAGGCTTGTGCAATGTAGCAAGGGCAGTGTAACAATGATAGTCAAGTAAATGTGCAGGAATGGAACTTACCCGAGTTGAGTGACGAGATGGAATGTCTTGAGCAAGATCTTCAGGCGGAGCAGGAGCAAGGGACCCAAGCTCAGGGTTGAGTAGCTCGTCTTCAACCAGTTCATCTTCCACCTATTCATTAAAGGGGGAACTAGGAAAGGGATCAAGGATATCTGGTGGTTGAACAGAAAAGTCTACAGGAGAATCAGAAGCAGCTACAGGAGGATTAGAAGCAGCTACAGGAGGGTCAGGAGCAACTATAGAACGAATATGTGCCTCATCTGGAAATAGATCTAAGATAGAGAAGCACGAAAGTGAGAGAGCTCGACAAAGAGCCGATGTTCCCAAAAGACAACATTGTGGGAGATACAAAGATGATAAGAAACAAGATCATAACACCGATATCCCTTTTGAGTTTCTCCATAGCCAAGAAAACAACAAAGCCTTGACCTAGACTTAAGTTTTTTATGTTCATGTGGCTGAAGAAGAACGAAACAGGCAGAACCGAAGGAGCGAAGGTGGTGATAGTCTGGAGATAATGCATCTTATTTCTCTTCTCTCTCAGCTTTATCTGGTATGTCTCCTTCCTCTTCACTTATGGATTTTGCTTGTTGCAATCACATGACACCTCACTCATCTTTATTTTTTGAACTTAAACCTGCACCACACCCTCTTAATATTCACACAACAAATGGTTCCACAATGTCTGGTCATAATATAGGTTCCGTTTTGACCTCTAACCTCTCAGTTCCTGGGGTCTTTAATGTTCCTGACCTTTCTTACAATTTGTTTTCTGTGGGATAATTAGCTGAGTTGGGTTATCACATTATATTTGATTACTCTGCGTGTATTGTGCAAGATCCAAGGACAGGATAGAAGCTTAGGACCGATCCTAGAGTTAGGCGTATGTTTCCCATGGACAACCTTCGTCCTCCACTTGTTGCTCCTGTTTCTCTTGCAGTAGCTGCTGCAGTTTCTTCTATTCCTTCCCTTGCACTTTGGCATGCTCAACTTGGTCACGCATCTTCTTCTTGAGTACAACAATTGGCTTCTAGAGGTCTGTCAGGTTTAGTGTCTACAGAAAATCTTGATTGTGTTTCATGTTAGTTAGGAAAACAACCAGCTTTGCCTTTTAATACTAGTGAATCAATATCCACTAATATCTTTGACCTTATTCATTCTGATGTTTGGGGACCTTCTTCTGTCTCTAGTATTGGTAGATCTCGGTATTTTGTTATCTTTGTTGATGATTACTCTCACTATAGCTGGGTTTTTAATATGAAACATCGTTTTGAATTATTGTAAGTATATTCTAATTTTGCAAAAATGGTTGAAACCCAATTTTCCAAACGTATCAAAATTTTTCGATCTGATAATGCTCTTGAGTACACTCAATGTGCTTTCCAAGCTGTTTTGCATTCCTATGACACTGTTCATCAACTAACTTGTCCAGGTACCTCTCAGCAAAATGGAAGAGCCGAACGAAAATTTCGTCATATTCTTGACATTGTTTATGCTCTCCTTCTCTCTGCCAAAGTTCCTACTCCTTTTTGGGGCGAAACTACTCTTCATGTTATTCATGTTATTAATCGCATTCCCAGTCCTGTCATCTAAAATCAAACTCCATTGAGCGCTACAAAGCTCGTCTTGTTGCAAAAGGTTTTACACAGGAGTATATGATTGATTATGAAGAGACCTTTGCTCCAGTTGCTCGTATCTCATCGGTTCGGGCCCTCTTAGCTGTTGCTGCTGCCAATAAATGGGACCTTTTCCAGATGGATGTCAAAAATGCATTCCTTAATGGGAATTTAAGTGAAGAAGTTTATATGCAACCTCCTCCTGGTCTCTTTGTTGAAGCAAACAAGGTTTGTCACCTTTGGCATGCACTTTATGGCCTTAAACAAGCTTCACGAGCTTCGTTTGCCAAATTCAGCTCTACTATCTCTCGCTTGGGTTACATGACCAGTTATTATGATTTTGCCTTATTTCTTCGTCGCACCGACAAAGTCACTATTTTGCTTCTCCTGTATGTGGATGATATGATCATAACTAGTGATGACCTTAGTGACATTCAAGAACTCAAGGATTTTCTCAGTCAACAGTTTGAGATGAAAGATCTTGGATATCTTAGCTACTTCTTGGGTCTTGAAATCACTCATTCTACAGATGGACTTTACATTACTCAAGCCAAGTATGCCTCTGAACTTTTGTCTCGAGCTGGACTTACTGATAGCAAGACTGTTAACACTCCTGTTGAGCTTAATGTGCATTTGACTCCCTCAGGAGGGAAACCATTGTCTAATCCCTCTCTTTACAGACGCTTAGTTGGCAGCCTAGTTTATCTCACTGTTACTCGTCCAGACATTTCTTATATTGTTCACCAAGTGAGCCAGTATCTGTCTGCTCCACGATCGACTCACTATGCTACTGTTCTGCGTATTCTTCGGTACCTAAAGGGCACTCTCTTCCATGGTCTTTTCTACTCTGCTCAGTCTCCTCTTGTTTTCCGTGCATTTTTCTGATGCTGATTGGGCAGGAGATCCCACTGATTGCAAGGTCTACCACTGGTTATTACTTTCTTCTTGGTTCTTCTTTGATTTCTTGGCGAAGCAAAAACAAACTCATGTGGCCCGCTCCAGTACTGAAGCAGAATATCATGCCCTTGCTGATACCACATCTGAGCTTCTTTGGCTATGATGACTTCTCAAAGACTTAGGTGTGTTTACATCCTCTGCTACTCCTTTTTATTATAACAATAAGAGTGCCATTCATATTGCTCACAATGATGTCTTCCATGAACGGACTAAACATATCGAGATCGATTGTCATTTTATCCGTTATTATCTTGTCCATGGTGCTCTCAAACTAATCTCAGTTTCCTCTACAGATCAACTTGCAGATATCTTCACCAAGTCACATCCTAAGGGACGCATTCGTACTTTGGTTGACAACCTCAAGTTGGTCTCACATCCACCTTGAGTTTAAGGGGGGCTGTTAACATGTATAGTGTTATAGGCTTTAGGCCCAACTAGATTATTTTTATATCACACATTTTTGTACTACACATTTACTTGACTATCATTGTTACACTGCCCTTGCTACACTGCATGAGCCTCACACCTATCGTGAGGCTTCCACTGACCCTATATGGCAGATTGCAATGAAAGAGGAACTTGATGTATTATCTAAAATCCATACTTGGGACTTGGTCACTCTCCCGCTTAGGAAATCTGTGGTTGGTTGTAAGTGGATCTATAAGATTAAGACTCGCTCTGATAGGTCCATTGGTTGGACACTCTCAGTGTTAGCAATAGTAGCAGTAGAAAGTGAAACAGCTGATTTGTTGCGATGATAGCAAGTCTCAATATTGTGGCCAAAATGTTTGCAAAAATTGCAAAAATGTTTGCTGGATTATCGGTGCCGATTATTGTAACAAGAAGAAGATCTGTCCTTATTCTTCATTTAGAAGAAAAATATGCAAAAATGGACTGCAAAAATGAAATCTATGCGAAAAACTAGGTAAGGAGCACCTGGACTGCAAAAGTCCACTTTGGTCAAAGTCAACGGCCAACCCTGGTCAAAGTCAACTCTGGAGTCAACGGTCAACAGAGGAAAATCAACGGATGACGTCAACAAGCTGACTGTGGATGACGTCAGCGAATGGTAGGATGCTGACGTCAGCTAGGGCTAACGTGGCAGACAGTTGGCGCGTAAGGCGCGTGGGGCGCGTGAGGCAGTGTAGATGGCACGTGAGGCGTGTGACACGGGGTCGGGTATACTGGCGGCGCGTGGGAGCGCGTGACCAATCCGATGAAGTCAATGCTTTTTCGAAGTTGTAGATCAGAGAAAGACGATTCCGAAGGTGGTGGAGGCTACAAGATCGGGTATACTGGTGGCGTGTGGGGCGCGTGTATGATTTTGCCAATACTTTGACCGGTGCGTGGCGGCGCGTGGAGACTCCAATGACGATCAAGATTCCACCAAGGAGTAGATTGGCAAAGGACGATCTTAGTGGTACCTACAAAAAGTTGATCGGAGCAGGATTCGCGGTGGTGTGAAAAAGGCAGTGGTTTGAGAAACTCCTCAACGGCGGCTACAACACGTTCGGAACTCGAGGACGATGTCTGGAAGACGTCGGAGGTTCAACGGCGAAAGGCTGTGGCAGCTGTTGTGACGGCGGAAGCGAGAATGGAGTAACACTAATAAAGACAAGACTGCTAAGGAAAAGGTCAGAGCAGTAGCTCTGATACCATGTTAGAAATATTGAATAATTGTATTGTATTTTTCAACTAAAGAATATACATGTGTGTCTTTATATAGGAGACATAGGATTGCAGTACAAGTAAATGTGTAGTACAAGAATGTGTGCTATACAAGTAATCTAGTTAGGCCTAAAGCCTATAACACTATGCATGTTAACAGAACCGGTTGAGAGAGATGATCAAACCAAAAGAAACACCGGCCAGCTTACCTTTGACTGCCATCATTTTTATTGCTCTTATGCTTCTTCATTTTTTTTATATTTTTTTTTTCTGTTTTGCTCTTTGTCTTCCCAATCCTCCATGACCCACCAAAAAAAAAAAAATTAAATAATAATATTGATGCTAAAAATAAAGAAACAAAATGGGAAAACTCACTTCGTTTCAAATCAAACCAAACCCATAAGAAATAATGTGAAAATAAAGCATAGATCAAGATATAGCAAAAATCAAAATGACAGTATAGTGGACACTATTTTGCAGAGTAATATTGATGAACATATAGTAAGCACAAGATCTTAAACAAAAACCCAGTATATAGCTAGCAAGAGAAGTCAACCACTAAGTCCAAAATCAACCAAATCCCAACAAAAAATGTGAACAAACCAACCATTGAGGAAACCAGAATAAATGCACTTGCGTTGTCTCCCTTTCTTGCAGGTCATGGAGGATTGGAAAATAGAGTGTGAAAAATAAATGGGCATACCAGTGGCTATATGAGGACGGTAACAACGGTGTCTTTTTGAAGGCGAGGCGGTTAGCGATGATGATTCTTCTTGTTAGTCTCAATTGAACTCTTGGTTTCTCTCTCTTCTCAACTGGTTCAGCCCTTGCTAATTTGGTACTTCAGTTCAAGAATCAAACAAGAAGTTATAACATCCAACTTTCTAAAAATGTACATCACACGGATAATTAAGTTGTGAAATCTTTAATGATAGTCTTATAATCAAGGGTCATTCTACCGTACCCCAAAAAAGAGGGGGTTCGGTACCCCTAAATCTGAACCCTTCATTTAGTATTGTTTTAATCTTACCGGTTAATGTAATTTTAATGGGTCTTGTTACCGGCTAAACAGGTTTTATATATAAACCAAAAATTATAACATTAATCATATTTTTCTCCTCTCACGTTTGCTTCTCTACCTCTCCTTGCTCTGTCTCAGTTTGCCTCTCTAAACAAAAATGGCTAAAACCATACAAGAATTAGACAGCCGCACACCCACAACCTCATATCGGCGGCGCTTCTTCTCATCCAATCCAACTCATTGGCGCCTCTCTCTAATTTCGTCGATGAGTACCGCGCAGTTCTCAAAAGCAAGCTCGCCCTCGCTTGCGCCGCCGTGGCTCAAAGAGTCTCTCTTTCTCTCTATTCATGCATGCATATATATATATATATATATATATATATATATATATATATATATATGTATGACTGACTGATTATTGGTCTTGATTTTGTTTGGTATTGGAAATTTTTGATTGCAAGGATCGAATTCAAAGCCTGAAGAAACTGGTAATGTAGCGGAGACTCCAGCAAAGCGGCCAAATCCGTCTCAATTGGGATCTGAACCTAATGGTACAGCGTTTTCAACTTTTCCTTATCAAATTACGGATTTCAATTCTATTATAGTATATATAATCTTTGTTTGATTTCGATGAGAAAATTCATAATCATAAATCAATTTGCTGCCTTTTCTAATGTGTGTTATTTTATCTGAAAATTTTAGTGGAGCTAGTTACCACAATTTGGGTAAAGTAGACATATATAATGTAGCTTTATATGCATTTCTGTGTTCCTTATTGACAAATGGGACCAGAACGTAACCTATGTAATGATGGGGAAAGATTAGGCTAGGAAAGCCTGGAATTGGGCAACTTACAGCAATGAAGCACAACAAAACAGTAGCAATTGTCAATAGACATTTCAATGAGGTTAAACCATGCCCTACACTAGTAAGAGAACTGCAACCATTCCCAACAACACCATTATGTAGGCCACCACATAGATACCCATGTCCATGAAATTACCACTTTCTTCCTCCACATGATCTGCTGGCATTATAGACGATGGTCCAATTTTGGTCCAATCGTTATGCATTGGAGGTCCACACAGGAGATGGTCCCCTTGTAACTGCTTTCATTAAAAGTCCTGAATTGATTTTTTTTTCTTTCTGTCTTGCGTTGTACCTGATAGGGGGATTCTAGCATTCAAATTTTTGAGGGAGATAGGGAGTGGAATGAATTAAATTTTAGTATATTATGGTCAGTCAGTCACTCCCCCTCTGTCACACTTAGTTCCAAACATACCCTCAATATGGTAGATTCGTTCTAGTACGAGTGTGAGAGGCTGCTCTTTTTATTAAAAAGAACTACATTAATTTCATTTTTTTAAAGAACTCTGTTTGTGTGTGCGGAACTACAAGAAAGCTCTCTTTATCTTTATGGATAACCAATACATTTTCAAATATAGTTGGGGGACTCTCCCCACACATACCTGTAAATTATATTGTATGTTAGACTGTTAGTACTATAGGTGGGAACTTGAGTGAGACGTGGGAACCCTTATCCATAAGTTGGGATAAGTTTAGATTTGGTTGGGAGTGTGGGGACACAATACTATGAACCTATGGACTTAGGAGATTTTTTTTTTTCAACCACCTTGGCAGTAAGAACATCAATTTTAGCGTTGGTTTGTGCTATATTTTAGAGTTGGTTTCCAATTTTAGAGTTGGTTTCTCTAAAATTTAGAATTTGAAAGAAGCCTGGTGAGTTTGCTCAGAGTTTCAGGAGCAGATGTTTTATCTGGATGATGTTCACCATGAGTTGAAGTTGTAATAAAAACAGCCTTCCTAATTAGATCATCTCCTGTATCAAAATTGTGTCCCTCTTTTAGCATTAGTTTCTACTTTCTACTTTCTAGTAGTGTGGCTCTGCATAGAGCCAGTTGGTGCCAAAGGCAAGGATTCAACTGGGAATTAGTCAGTAACAAAGCGATCTCTCAACTTGAGTAACAAATAGTTGGTCCCCCAGCTCCCAAAGCATTTGTACATTACCGCAGAAGTTGTAGAGCAGCACTGCACCTAGAGAAAGAGAATGTAGCAAGAGACAAAAACCAAAACCCACTTGTTTGTTTGACAAAGATATAGCTACTTTGACACCTTTACCTCAACAACAATTACAGAGTACAGGGTAAGGTCATCTCCAATTCTGAATAGCAACAACAAATGCTGCACAGATAGTTTCAGGTTCAGCCCAGTGATTACTTTCAAATTAGGATTAGCTAACTATTTTTGTTTTTTTTTTCTTTTTTAGTCTAGTTACTGTGAAAAATCAGGTTAACATTATTTCTCATTGAGAGTTTATTTTAGCTTTGGTTTTTCCTAGGTGAGGTGAGGTACTCTGAATCAAGATGATACCGAATAAACGACTAACCATCATGATTGGAAATATTACTTTGTGAATTTAGGTCAATGTCATTTTAAGGTGTGGTCTCACCTATAAAAAGGATGAGTGCATAATTACCACCAAAAAAGAAACTACCCTATAGTAAGCACATTTATCAATGCTTTCACTTGCTAGATTAAGATTGGGAATTGGACTGCTATGGTTGAGGATGTCTCATAGTGATATATATTTTGAATAAAATTGCATTGTTTATGATTTTCCATTTATGATAAATATTTATTGGGGTTAACCTGCTTCCTTTTTCTGTTTTTGAATCAGGCTTACACACACATGTTTTAATAAGTGCATTGAGACAAGGTACAAAACTTTGTTTTAATTTCTTTCCTGCAATTTGCATGAACTTTTCTAAGTTGATTTTGAATTCACCTTTGAAGAATCCAGTTAACTTTTTTTACAAAGTTCAGTAATTTTTTCTCTATATTAATTAATTGTAGAAAGTACTCATTTGACATCCTTGTGTAAACAAAATGTATCAAATTGGTCATATTATCATTTATTATTTCAGGTACAAGGAGTATGAACTAAATACGGGTGAAAATAGTTGCATTAATTGCTGCATATCAAAATATTGGCATGTAAGTTGACAATCATATTCACATATGGTTTACACAGTACTTCCCACAGTATAAACTTTTGATTGATGTACTTTTTTTTTGAGGGGCTAGATTAAATTTCTCATTATTAATTTATTAAATTACTCTCTTGTCTCTTGTTATAATTTGATTGATATAAAGTCATATCCATGTTATAATTTGCTTGATAAGTTTGTAAATATTTTCAAGCTACTCATAGATATCCTGTATGAGGAGCATTGCAGATGTTTTAAATGTGGACTGACTCTCATCTATTGTCATATTCTTTTGAACTGGATTTTGTTACAAAAAAGACAATATTTCAGTTTCTTCTTACCTTCAACCCCTCCACACCAGAAGTTTCATTTTTCTCCTTGGCCTTTCTTTTAATTTTGTTGTCTTGATGTTTGATTGGATTCTCTCCATCATGTTTCTGGCTTAAGTTTAATTTTATATCATCCATTACTTCCATGCTTCCTTCACATTATTTTATTTAGTTTATCAATGCGTATGTTATACTGATAATTCTATGCACCATGCCATTAGCTTAGAAATATCTGTAGAAGTCTTGCAGCCTTGGTGTTGCTTTAGAAAGGCCTAACCTTATAGTCATGTGATTTTCTGTAACGTCAATATTTGAATAGTGGGGGTTGCTTGCTGGTTCTATTTTTTTTTTTTTTTTTTTATGGTAATTTAGTGTATGGAATTGGTATTTCATCACCTATGAATTATGATTTGCGTGTGATTACCATCATGTAATGGAAATAAAAGCAAGTTGTTTTGTGTTTTTGCCAGGTGACTAATCTAATCGGCCAGCTGCTAGGTTCAGGTCGGCCCCAATGTGAAATTAAGGCTATTCTGAAATTTGCTCTACATTAGTTACGTGTTTACCTGGCTGGCTGCCAAAGGTTGATACTGGAATGATTTTTGTTTGTACCAAACTTTATGAGGTGGTTTTATTTTGTTTTGTTTTGTTTTTTTGTTTTTTTTTTTTTAAGTATTAGCGGCAATTTGAATTTATGCTGCTCCTAGATTTAAGTCATAAAATTGTTAGCTCTTCATAAATGAAATATTATTCTTGGAAAAATCATCAGTATTTGTGATGATTCTATAACATGTTGAATTGTTTTTGCTGCTGCTTGTTTCTTGGAAGTTTGCAAATGCATGAAAGGAATGGAGATGTTAATGCACATTAAGGGCCCACTTCCTCCACAGAGCTTTAAAAAGTTCTATGCGTACATCAGTGCCCTTCCACTTCTGTTTTCACTTTAAAAAAAGCACATTACTGTTTAGGATCTTTGACATTTATTTTTTCTTTGATCATGACAATGTCATGGTGATTTTATATTTTTATGAACAATCCCCTTCTCTTTCCATTCTTGTAGCCCACAACTCTGTTCTACTTGTTAGACATCTTTTGAATGTCATGGGGGGTTCCACGTTTTTCTTCATTGAATCCAAAACTTTTGAGTTTTCCGTTGAGGAGGGGGGTTTTTTTTTCTCTTTACGGATTTTTGAGAGAGGTCATTCTTCAATGCGCTCTGTTTTTCTGGGGAAGGAAAGTGCAAACCTTTTCTTGCTCCACTTGGAGGATTTACTTTCAAAGAAATCACCTGATCAATATGCAAGAACGTTTAGAGAGGGTAACATGGTGTTCATCCTTCAACTGGGGTCAAACGCACATGGTAAGTTTTTAATGGTATCTGAAATTCTGCATGGTCGACGGAAAGGTACTATTGTGACACCTGAAGGAAGGGTGGGATGTGGCTGGCACTATTTTAGCATAAACCTGAGGAAGAGTTGGAAACCCGCCTCACTCTTCGGACGGGGATCTTCGCAGAAATCGTGGTGCTATAGCGGTGGAGGCGGCGGTGGTGGGTGACAGCCATCATCTCCAAGGCGGTGCGAAAAAAATAGGGAAACCAAACACCGGAGTTCCCAATACGGATGTCTCATCTTCCTATGCGTCGGTGGTGGTGGGGCATCGGAAAAATACCACTGGCAGAGGGGTTGAAGGGAAGAAGAAATCCGCCTTGGGAGGGGTGAAGATTTTGTCGAGAGCAGCCGCAATTTCGGCAAGAAAAGGGTCCTGGGACAGAGGGGGCAGGTTGGAGAGAAGCGTGTGTCAGATCCAAGTTGCGCTTACCGTGTTTCATGCAAGGCAAGTACCCTTGGTCGAAGGAGCTTCTCGGGGCGAAGGACATGTCTAAGGGAAAGGAAACTCGAAACCGATGGGATGAAATCGAAATTTCCTTGGACCTCTTTATGCGCTTGGAACGTGGGCTTGATGGGAAATGGGCTATTGTGTGGTCTGAGGTAAATGAAGTGGGCCCAACTTTAAAACCCTCAAAGCCCACTACTCTTAAGTTTATTCCCTCCAGCCCCATCATTCCAGCCAAGCCCAGAAGAGAATGGAGGCCACGCCAAACCCCTGTAAAGCAAGTTAAACTCGGCCCACCGCCCGAGCTTTAATCTTGAAGCCCACGCTGCGGGAGCCGCAGTTCAGGTGCCGATGGAGGTCCAGGGAGTGGGACAAGTGGGCTCGAGCTCTTGGGATGAAGAGGTGAGGTCGGTGTCTGCTCGCGGTGATGACCCAGTGACCGGAATCGATGGAGATGCTTCTTGCAGCGCCGATAAAGATAGTATCGACGCCGGCAAGGCTCCGGCTGGGTTTTCGAGCCCCGACACCGAGATGCATCATCGGCTTGGGTGTTGGGACTTGGGTGACACCGGGATTTTGATGGTTGGCTCGGATTTGGCAAGGAAGGGGCCGGGGATGTATAACGGATTGGTTCCTAGTTTAGACTTGGGTAAAGTATTGGAGGTTTAGTTCGGTGAAGGATATGCTCGGGCGAAGTGGTGGATTCGGTTGGGGCTACTCGGTCGGAATGCGGGTTTTTTTCTTCCTCGGGAGTCCAGTGGGGTGGTGGACAGTGGTTGTGGCAGTGGAGAGAATGAGAATTGTGTGTTGGAATGTGAACCTCTGTCTCATTGGGTTCCTAACGATCTCAATGTGGGTTCATTGACTCTAGATTCTGTAGAGGGAACACAGATGACTGAGGCTGGTCCCCCCTCGGATTGGGTATCCAAGTTGATGAGAAAATTCTGTAAAATGGTGGGCTTTCCTATTGTGAGACATGAAGCTCAATGTTTGGCCCTTTTTCGTATCCTGGAACAGGAGTGTCTCAAGGTGAAGGACGAAGAGGTGTCTAAGAGACCCGCTATTTCAGGGACACGAGGCCTCAGGGAGCTTAAGGGGCTGATTTCTTATGTCAATTATGAGGGTGCCACTGCTAGGAGTAAGTGCAGAGATGCTTTGACGGACTCGGGGGCTGCTAGTAGTTTTAAATGACACTACGACTACTTTCTTGGAACGTAAGGGGGCTTAATAATCCCCGGAAGAGAGAGGTGTGTAAGAACCTTCTAAAAGAGTGGAAGTGCGATTTTGTGTGTATTCAAGAAACGAAAGTATCGTCTATTGATGGGGCATTTGTTCGGAGTTTATGGGGTAGTCCGTACACTGATTGGGCTGTTTTGGATGCTGTGCAGTCTTCAGGTGGGGTCTTGCTGATTTGGGATAAGAGGGTTGTTGAGAAGTTGGATGTTATAGTGGGTTAGTTTTCTGTCAGTGTATTATTGAGAGGTGTGGTGGATGATTTTGTTTGGGCTTGTACAGGTGTGTATGGCCCTAATGACAATGGTCAACGGCCTAATTTGTGGGGGGAGTTGTCTCAGGTGCGAGCCAGGTGGCCCATGGCATGGTGTCTTGTAGGTGATTTTAATATTATCAGATACCCAAGTGAGAGACTTGGTTGTGAGACTTTCAGCCCTGCTATGCTCGCATTTTCTGATTTCATAGAGAATAATTCTTTAGTTGATTTACCTTTAGAGGGGGCTTCCTTCACTTGGTTTAGAGATTCCGGTCTTCCCTCTATGTCAAGAATTGACAGGGCTTTGGTTTCTCTTGATTGGGAGGAGCATTTTGAGAATGTATCCCAACGGGTGCTTCCTCGAGTTCTTTCTGACCACTGCCCACTTTTGTTAGAAGCTGGTGTTGTTCGGCGTGGTCGCAGTGCCTTTAAATTTGAGAACATGTGGTTAAAGGATGAGGGTTTTGTGGATAGAGTTAAGCAATGGTGGGATGGCTACAGTTTTGAGGGTTCTCCAAGTTTCATCTTGGCCCAAAAATTGAAGGCTCTAAAAGCAGACCTAAAAAAGTGGAACAGGGAGGAATTTGGTGATTTGGCTTTTAGAAAGAAGAATAAGCTAACTGAGCTGATGGGGTTAGATGTGAGAGAGGAGCTAGTGGGTCTCTCAAATGAGGATCAGAGTCGGCGCATTCAACTCAAAGGAGACATAGAGCATCTGGCTTCTCTTGAGGAGACATCTTGGAGGCAAAAGTCTAGAGCCTTATTTGTGAAAGAGGGAGATAATAATACTCGGTTTTTTCATAGATTAGCAAACTCCCATAGAAATGCTAATCAGATTAAAAGGATGGAGGTGAATGGTATTCTTTATGAGGATGAGCACGATGTACGCTCTCAAATAGTCCATTTTTACCAAGAGTTGTATAAGGAAACTGAGGTGGGGCGTCCTTCTATGGATGGGTTAGAGTTTGCTAGTATTGAAGAGGATGATCGGGTGTTATTAGAGAAGGAGTTTTCGAAGGAGGAAGTCTTTCAGGTATTAAAGGAGATGGAGGGGGATAAAGCCCCTGGTCCTGATGGCTTCAACATGGCCTTTTTTCAGAAATGTTGGAGTGTCGTGGAAAGGGATGTAATGGACTTTTTTGAAGATTTCTATAGCCATTCTTCGTTTGAACGGTCTTTGAATGCTTCGTTTCTCACTTTAATTCCTAAGAAGTGTAGTGCCGTTAATATTAAAGACTTTCGCCCCATTAGTTTGGTGGGTAGTGTTTACAAGCTGTTATCCAAGGTGTTGGCTAATAGGATGCGGAGGGTTTTGGATAATCTCATCTCTGAGACTCAGAATTCGTTTGTTGGCGGAAGGCAGATTCTGGATTCAGTGCTTGTTGCAAATGAATGCTTGGATAGTAGGTTGAAGAGCAGAGTTCCTGGTGTGGTTTGCAAGCTGGATATTGAGAAAGCTTATGATCATGTGAACTGGGAGGCCCTGTTTTATTTGTTAGGCCGGATGGGTTTTGGGGTGAAATGGAGGGGGTGGATCAAGGCTTGCGTTTCGTCTGTCCTAGTAAATGGGTCCCCTGAAGGTTTTTTTGGTAGCTCCCGTGGGTTGAGACAAGGGGATCCCCTATCCCCGCTATTGTTTCTTTTGATAATGGAGGTATTAAGTAGACTTTTGAAGAAGACAGAGGAGTGTAATCTTATTCGGGGATTTCAGGTGGGAGCTGTGAACTCTGCTGGGGTGAGTATTTCTCATCTTTTATTTGCGGATGACACCATCATTTTTTGTGAGGCCTCAAGGGAGCAGCTGCTGTCTATTAGGATGGTGTTGTCTTGTTTTCAGGCGTTTACGGGTTTGAAGGTCAATGTTGGGAAAAGCGAGATTGTCCCCGTTGGAGAGGTGAATAATCTAGATGCTTTGGCTAATGTGCTTCAGTGTAGAGTAGGCAGTTTGCCTATGAAATATTTGGGGATGCCTTTGGGATCTTCTTTTAAGTCTCCCTTGATCTGGAATCCTATTTTGGAAAAGATGGAGAAGAGACTCTCTGGGTGGAAGCGTCTCTATTTATCTAAGGGTGGTAGGCTCATGTTACTTAAGAGTACTCTCTCAAGTCTCCCGACATACTTTCTATCTCTCTTTACTATTCCTAAAGCAGTGGCGACTAGATTGGAAAGTATTCAGAGGAATTTCCTTTGGGGGTCTTCTGAGGGGGGTTTTAAATATCCTTTGGTGGCTTGGGATAAGGTGTGTTTACCCGTTGAGATGGGTGGATTGGGGTTAAGAAAGGTGGTGTCGTTTAATCAAGCTTTATTAGGGAAGTGGCTGTGGAGATATGGCCATGAAGATACCCACTTGTGGCGTCGGGTTATCTCTTCAAAATATGGCGAGGATCAAAGGGGGTGGAGGACTAGAGACTGCAGGAGGTCCCATGGGTGCGGCCTTTGGAGAAGCATTAACGAAGGATGGGAGGACTTTTCTAAGCATCTTTCTTTTGTAGTGGGGCAAGGAACTCGTATCCGTTTTTGGCATGATAGGTGGATTGGTGACGATACCCTAAAAGTTCTCTATCCTGAGCTTTATGTGTGTTCATCGGTCAAGGATGCCTGTATCTCTGAGGTTTTGTGGATTCCAGAAGGGGGTACTGTTAGAGTTTGGAATTTAACGTTTTATAGAGCGTTTGAAGATTGAGAGTTGGCAGCTTCGTTTTCTCTTCTCCGGCTTATCCAATCCCGCATTCCTCAGGGGAGTAGGAGAGATACCCTTTATTGGCGGCTTAAAGGGGATGGTATGTTTGACACTCGGTCTTACTACCTCGCGATCCGAGGTGCTTCGAATTCTTGGCTTCCTTGGAAGGGGGTTTGGAAACCGAAGATCCCCAAGCGCGTGGCTTTCTTTCTGTGGTCTGCTGCTCATGGTCGGATCCTCACCTTGGACAACCTTATGCTTAAGGGTCGGCCCTTGGTTAATAGGTGTTGCTTGTGCTGCAAGGATGGGGAGTCGGTTAACCATCTTCTTTTGCATTGTCCTGTTACCCATTCTCTTTGGTCTTGTATGCTTCAGACCTTTGGGATTCTTTGGGTTATGCCAGGGTCGGTGGCGGAGTTGATTCCTTGTTGGCATCAGTGGCATGGAAAGGATAAGTCGGACATATGGAATTTGGTTCCAGGGTGCTTAATGTGGATTGTGTGGTTGGAACGAAATCGTCGTTCCTTTGAAGACAAAGAGAAGTCCTTGGTTGAGTTGAATCTTTTGTGCCAGCGTAGTCTCTTAGAGTGGTCTCGTTGTTGGGGACTTTCTAATTGCTCGTCTCTCGCTGAGTTTTTGCCCTCCCTTAACTTTTATTCCTAGTAGTTTTTTCTTATTGTTCATCATCATGAACTCCTTGTATGACGTTATTTCCTTTATTTATAAAAGCTTCCAGATTACTTATCAAAAAAAAGAAAATCCAGACTGAAAATGAATGTGCAATTCCTACATGTGTGAACCTTGAAGCCTACAATTGAATGACTCAAATTGCAAGTTAGGGAATCAAATTGCAAGCCTGTATAAGACATGTCACATACGAAAACATCAATTAAGCAATTGAGTATGTTAGACACAGTCATTTGACACTTCCGCACAAGTGGATCTAATGAAAATGCCTAAAAAATATAAAACTTGGTGTAATAGCCTTGATTGATGACTATTTCATACTAGATTTGTAGTTTCTATTCAAGTGTTTACTGAAAATTTTAAAATTGTCAACAATCTTTGTATTAAATTTTTCGCATAACTTGCTAATTGTATAGTCACCCTATTTCCAACCTTAGACACCATAATAAACACACAACTGTGATTAAGTTGCAGATGTTGCATAAGAACAATTAGAGAGCACATAAGGTTATACATCTTTGGTTTTATAGTATATATGGATGATGCATAGAAAATTAGTAAGTTGAATGCTTCGGGCTTCAATGGGCATGAGATTTCTTGGAAGGCCTGAAAAGAAAGAAGCACAAGATCAAAGGTGACCGGGGTGAACTGGCCAAGAACCCTCCGATGCTTAAGTTAGTTTTCTCTCTTGAACCCAAGAATTCCAACTCTATAAGTGGTGAAAAACTTACTTTGATTTCATATGGCTAAGTCCTTTTATAGTGAGCTTTGGAGTAGTTACTTGTTTAGTAACTTCCTCAACGTGGATGAAAGTTAGAAAGTTCAGACTTAACTTTTACAACTGCCATCAGAACTTAAGAACTTAGTGGGAAATTAGAGCGATGAATAAGAATTTTGCTCCTACAAAAGAACTGACACATGTAATGCTGGAATTATACAATGTGATGATGAAATCGTCAAATGTGAAAAAAAAAAAAAAAAAGGTGAGAGAACCACCAAATGTGAGAAAAAAAAACTTTCACATGTGATGTTGGAACTGTACAATGTAAGGATAGAACCGTCAAATGTGAGAAAAAAGTAAGGGAACCACCAAATGTGACAAAAGAACTAACACATGTGATGTTGAAACTACACATTGTGAGGATGGAATCGTCAAATGTGAGAAAAAAAAAAGTAAGGGAACCACCAAATGTGAAAAATGAACTGTCATATGTGATGTTGGAACTGCACAATGTGAGAATGAAACCGTCAAATGTGAGAAAAAAGCAAGGGAACCACCAAATGTGAGGAAAGAACTGTCACATGTGATGTTGGAACTGCAAAATGTGAAGATGAAACCGTCAAATGTGAGAAAATAGTAAGAGAACCCTCCAATGTGACAAAAAAATTGTCACATGTGATGTTGGAACTGCACAATGTGAGGATGAAACTGTTAAATGTGATAAAAAAGTAAGGGAACCACCAAATGTGATAAAAGAATTGCCATATGTGATGTTGGAACAGTACAATTTGAGGATGAAACCGTTAAGTGTGAAAAAAAAAGTAAGGAAACCACTTAATGTGACAAAAGAACTGTCAGATGTAATGTTGGAACCTCACAACATAATGATGAAACCGTCAAATGTGAAGAAAAAAAAAAGGTGAGGGAACCACCAAATTTGAGAAAAAACTGTCACATGTGATGTTGGAACTGCACAATGTGAGGATGGAATCGTCAAATGTGAGAAAAAAGTAAGGGTACCACCAAATGTGAGAAGACTTGTCATATATGATGTTAGAACTGCACAATGTGAGGATGAAACCGTTAAATGTGAGAAAAAAAAAAGTAAGGGAACCATCAAATGTGAGAAATGAACTGTCACATGTGATGTTGGAACTGCACAATGTGAGGATAGAACTGTCAAATGTGAGAAAAAAGTAAAGGAACCACCAAATGTGAGAAAAAAACTGTCACATGTGATGTTGGAACTGCACAATGTGAGAATGAAATCGTCAAATGTGAGAAAAAAGTAAATGAACCATCAAATGTGAGAAAATAACTGTCACATGTGACGTTAGAACTGCACAATGTGAGGATGGAACTGCCAAATGTGAGAAAAAATAAGGAAACCACCAAATGTGAGAAAAGAATTGTCACATGTTATGTTGGAACTGCACATTGTGAGGATGAAACCGTCAAATGTGATAAAAATGTAACCTAGTGTAGCAGGTTATTTACTAGTGGGTACTGTACCCCCCCCCCCCCTTTTTCAGGGGGTATTGTAGAATTACTCTATAATCAAAGCCAATTACATCTTAATGAAAAATTTACAATCTCATATTTGCTATTATATCTACTGCATTTATTAATAAAAGCCATTGAATACACTCAGCCAAACTTGCACAAGTATCCCAACCAATTAAAAAAATTTATTCTTTTCATCTGCAGCAAAAGCTCAAGTAACTTCACAACCAAGCTCGTTTAATCAGATCATGCTTTCATTTTATGTATAAGCTTCCAAAGTACACATAAGACCCACATGCATATCCCTCAAAAAAAGAAAAAAAAAAAGAGAATTCAATTTGAAGTAGCTACAATAGCAAGGACGGAACCAGGATTTTGATTGAAGGAGAGCCAGTATATGAATATATATATATATATATATATATATATATATATATATATATATATATATATATATATATATATGAAAATGCAAATTACTATCCATTTGGCACTAACAAACTATCAACATGTTAATATGCAATTAGAAAACTGCTAAAACTATTAGAAAATTTTTAACAAAAAGTTTACAAATTGATGTGGTAATTAATGTAATTAGTGTCATTTCAACAAATAATAAATTAATGTTTATATTAATTTTTGTAATTGATAAAACATATTTATAAGACTTATGTAGTAAAATCTATATTATACATAATATTACTCATTCAGTTAAGAGAATGAATGAGAGTTGAGATAGGGTAGAGAGCTCTCGACTGAGATTAAAAACAAAAATTGAGTCAATTTCGAATAGTGATCGTTTTGGTTTGGTTAATGGAATAATGTGTTTGGGTATCAATCAAATACCATTTCGGGTTTATTTATAACAATAGTTTGTTATAAAGTTATTTTTTTGAAATATTATATAATTTGTAAGGCTTTTAAGAGTCTTTAAAAATTATATAATAATTGTTCTTTGGTTTTAGGGCTATTGGATCCGGTAGTGTTTGTTTCACTGCTGTATATGGTAGAAGGTTTGTATGGTCCAATGACATGCACACACTGGGTATATGTTGTGAAAGATGCCTTTGTGTGATTAGTAAATGTGAATTATTTGCATTTTGCTTTTATCTTAATAGATGCTTTAATGCTGGTGTATGGTTCTTTTGTGTATACGAACCTACTTCAAATTGCATGCTATCTTACTGCATCTAACTAGCGATAAAGGAAAAATGCATTAGCTTAAAATTAATGTGTGCTAAATCTTGACTCTATTGTACAGAGACAGACCTACCAACCTTCGAAAAAATTCCCTTTAGTATACAAAAATTCATCAGACCACCCCTTACCTTCTTCAAAGTTTTATCTCTTCTGCTTTGTCTTCTTCTTTCTTCTTCTCTGTCCTTTTCTTTGTTTGTTTAACAGATATGGTTTGGTCCACTTAACATTTTCCCTACATTTATTGTAACACATAAAGCAACATCTGATATCAAACTTGCCTCACCCTCCAATATCTCCCTAAAAGATTTAGACCTCACTTGAATTTCAAGAAACTGAATTCCCTTAACCATAAATTCATAAATTCACTTGATTTTTGCCTATCTACCCCTCCCTACAAGTTTTCCATTGCAATCTTGTCTTGATTTCAAGGTCAATTACAAAGCATTATATGATCACTTTGAAAAGAAATAAAATTATAGAGCACATGCAACCGGGATTGTGAAGCTCGTGATCTGGACCAAGCTTACTTGATGGTGTGAGAGATTTCATCAAGTCATGATGGTGGACCTCCAAGCTATTGGTAGCATTAGAAGGCTCAACAACTAGAATTACAACACGTGGCCGACTTGCTTGGAGTCATACTTGTTAGGACAAGATTTGTGGGAGATTGTGGCTAGTGGCAAAACCACATCTCCTGAGAATCTTGAAGCATTTTGGAAGTGAAAGATTAAAGCTGGGAATGCTATGTTTGCAATTGAGACAAGTGTCGAGGAAGAGATGTTGGAGCACATCAAGCGAGTGTGTAGACACACCAAAGGCAGCATGGGACACCTTTGCGACACTATTTTCAAAGAACAATGATGTGAGACTACGGTTGCTTGAGAATGAGTTAATGTCGGTGGTGCAGCAAGATTTGATAATCACTTAATGTTACACCAAAGTATTGTTTTTATTGCTCTCTGAATTAAATCCTGCATCAAAATTTTTTTATTCAAGACGCGAAATCTCTGAATTAGATCTAGCATCAAATATTTCTGATCTAAAAATAAAGAGGATAATTATTCATGAGTTGAGACCCAAATATACAAGTTTTGTAGCTAACTGACCTTAGATTGGATAGCGTATGGAGCTATTTGCCGTTATCTACCTACCACCGCGTACCTTGCTTAATAATTCCTTGGGCTGCCCATATACTCCAATTCTATGAAAAATGAGCATGTCTCAAAAAAAATAGAGTTTATAAAAGCTATAGCTATAAAGAAGTGCAGTTGAAAACTAATTACTTAACCAAAAATGGTCCACATGAAAAGTTTCAAAGAGTGTATTTACAAATTTTATTACATTAGTTTTACAAATTAATATCACAACTTTTAAGCAATTTGTCCTACAATCTTGGTTTTGGACTGATCTATATTTGGGTCTTAATTCATGAATAATTATCCTTCTTAGTATTGATTTAGAAATATTTGATGTAGGATCTGATTCAAAGATTTTGTGAAATAAAGACTTGGTGAAATATTAAGTGAATGCCATATCCCGCTGTGCCAACAACATTAACTCATTCTCCAAAAAACTGCAACCTCGCATAATTTTTTTTTTGAAAATAGTATTTCAAAGGTGCCCATGCTGCCTTTGGTGTGTCTGCACACTCGCCTGAACAACATTAACTCATTCTCAACATTAACACACTTGTACATAGACACAACCTACACTCACTTAGACACACACGGCAACTCACTAGATGGACACCCCACTCCACTAATACACACTTCACTTTTGTAAGACACATAGACAATCTTAACTAAGGCTTGGTGATTATGCTACTACTCTACACATGTGGGAACTCCTTGGTTCCTATTTATACTTGCTGAAGGTCGATTAAGTAACGACATTGAAGCTTCTAGCTTCATTTATTAAATTTCTGTCAGTACACCCTTTTCTTATTTCTTTCACAAGGCAGCTTCTAGAACTTTAGGCAAATTGTGGTTGAAATTTAATTGTCTGGGGAAGTTTCTAGAGGAAGTATGAGAAATGTTTTGTAGATATTTCCAGAGTGGGCAAGAGAGAGAAAATCCTGGAATATGAGAGATTTTTCTAGAAGGAGAGAGTCTTTGATTTCTCACTTAGTAATTCATGACTATATATAAATGTCAATTTACTTTTGGAGCTTGAAAATTTTATTAAATATTTTTTATCGGAATATAATAAAATGGTGTTTCTTTCTCTCACATTTATGATGGATCCATCTTGAATGTAACAAGTGGAACCCATCATGAATGTAAAAAAGGAAAATACTATTTACTGTGTTCTCAGAGTACTTAAAAATGACTAGCTCATGTTTCTTTTGCCAAGGACGTGGGTGTGTGGAAAGCCACATAAAGTTGAAAGTGATTCTAATTAAGACTGGATTTAAGTTGAGCAAATAGCATACAAAAACTTACATTATCAGATCATATCCGTATATAAACACTATAAAAATGAAATTCCATTGACACCGCGCCAATTGTTATATATTTTAGTGGAGAAAAAAAAACAATAATAGTAATCTATATGAAATTAAGCTCATTTAAAAATCGAGTCACGTTTACAGCACCAAAGATATCTATAATACAAATATATACTCTTACAACTCATTAGGAAGATAGTTCAAAGAATGCTATTTGAAAGTTTGAAAAGTGCCATGTTTCAGATTATTTTTATGATCAAATTATGAGTTTAGATTATTATTTTTTTTTAAACTATCTTGGTTCAACAAATAGAAATTACTGTTCATACAGATCTGAGGTTTTTTTTTTTATCTATACTACTAATAGTAAGATTCCCTTGTTTCGTCTTCAATTTTTGGTATAGCAAAATATCCTTATACAAATTTTGAAATAACATACACTCTAGTCATTATTTTTTTTAAACTATCTTGGTTCAACAAATAGAAATTACTGTTCATACAAATCTTAGCTCTTTTTATCTATACTACTAATAATAAGATTCCTTTGTTTCATCTTCAATTTTTGGTGTAGCAAAATATCCTCATACAAATTTTGAAATAACATACACTTTAGTTTAATTTTTTTTTCCTACAAAAAAAAAGGGGGGGTTAAAAGAATAATACCATCTCACATACAAAAGGGGGAAAAAATGTTATTCTCATTAAAACCGTTATTCTCATTTAAATTCAAATGTTTGACGCCTATCTATATTTGTTATCTAGTTGAATTCAAATACTTCAATTATATTTATATAAAAAAAAAAATTTACTTCTTCCAAAAAATACCCACTATGTAAAAACTATCAATTCTTATCCCGTATTCAAATCTCTAATTCCAATCTGTATTTGTTATCTATTTAAATTCAAATACGTCAATTATGTTTTAGGCTTTTTTTTTTCTTCTCCATTCCGCCTACAACTTATGACACTATCTCTATCTCATTTTTAAACATTATTTTATGTTACTTTACCTTTAAAAAAAAAAAAACAATATATCATTTTTAAACTTTATAACACTAAACTAAAAAAATAATTAGATAAAAAAAAGTATTATTGCACACTCAAAATGAGTCTTGCGAGTAATAATATAAATCTGATGTAAAATCAATTACTTTCGTGCTAATATGAAATCTCATTTGGGTTCCCACAGTATTTATCCCTTGCCTTCATTTCTGGTTCCTTTAAAATCCTCTCAATATTTTGGCTCTCCCCCTTTCTCCATCTGAAACTTTGTTCCTAGTGAGCACTTTTGCCCTAGCTCATAAAACCGTCCTTCTTTTTCTTTTTGTTTTTGTAGAGATATCAATTTAATGGCTAACAAAGACAAAGATCTGAACAATGATGCCACCAGAGTTATAGAGATGTGTCGTCACATAGAAAATTTGCTTAGAGAGTTGAGGAAAACGATGAAGAATCTTATTAAAAGTACCAAAGGAAGTGGAAGCTTTAAAGGTGAGACTTGAGTCACTGAAGAAAGATCTTGAAGCTATTGGAAAGATGTTCAATGAATCGATGAGGAAGTACTTTGAAGAAAAAAAAAATGGTGTGATTTTGAATTTGGTAAATCTCTTAATATATGAAAATTCCATGAGCCCAAGGGATCACTCTAAGTCACAGTCAACCATGTAGAGTCAACTCGGAACCATGCACAGAGATATAATTCTTGCATGAGGTTTCTTTATTTCTACCACTTATATCAATGTTTATTGTAATGTCCATCAATGAATAAATCATTTTAATATGAAAGTGTAATGAAAATGTTGTGAACACTACTTAATTAAGTATTTTAGAATTGTTTAAAGGATTATGTCATGGAAATCCCAATCTCCAAGAGCTGTCATAATGAAATATAATAATAGATTAGAACCGACCATGATTAAAAGTAAAGGTGTTGATTGTGTTTAACAATTAATATATATATATATATATATATATATATATATAAATATAGAGAGAGAGAGAGAGAGAGAGAGAGAGAGAGAGATAAAAGCAACAAAGTTTGCATTTACATCAAAGTATTAGTTCATTAATATCTATAGTTGTACATTAATTATTTATATTAAATGAATTTATATGATTATTTTTATAAACTTTATATAAGAGATAATTTTTAGTTGGAATAATAATAATAGATTTAGAATATGACATTTTTACTCATGTTTAGTTGCTTTGACAACAATTAACACAAAAACCATAAAAATTAAAAAATTTTGAATTCACTAAAATTATATCTTAATCTTTTAAATTTCCTAACTCCTTTATATATTTATTTTATTATAGCATAATGAAACTTGAACATAGTTTTTCTAAGATTTATATGAGAAGAAATTTTTTTTTTAGAAACTTTATATCATGCAACAATTGAAGCAGCATCCAAAAAAAAGGGAAAATCAAGAATGTAAGGCAATATGCATTTTTTTAATAGGCATGCAACATTTATCTATAGTAACCGCTATATGATGTAGTTTTTAATTTATGAACATATATATTGTGGGGGGGGGGGTAAAAGCTCTTGAATAAACATTTAGGCTTTGGGCCTGGTTGGCTGGTACCAGTTTGTTTTGATTAGGGTCTCTAGGCCCACAAGTCAGTCTACACTGCAGAGGTCCGAGGAGTTGTCCGAGGAGGAATGTCTCCTCGGACAGGCTCGGCAATGACCTTGAGACTTGCTAAAGGGGTTAGGGGCAAGCTTCTGGAAAAACTGATGGGTAAGAGGGCGATCCAAGCACCCTTTTAGAAGTAACGATATGTGAGAAATATCTGAGAAAAAAGCTACTACTACCACATTAAAAACCCTGCATCTACCTCCCTGGCCGCATTAATGGTGAAATGACCTTTGAACAGTAGAGTTCAGCCTTCTTGTAATTGTTTGAAGACTTCAAGAAGGTGGCGGATGGGACAAGTATCTAAGGGGAAGATTTGTATGACACGTGGATGAACCAGTGAGGGAGAAGAAGTATATAAGGAGGCGAGAGAGGAAAGAGAAGGGGATCGACACTTTCTGCTGAGAAATAGTAGGAACTAAGTATTGTAAACTTTGTCATAGAAGGAGAATATATATGAAAATCGTCCTCGGCTTACGTCCGAGGAGGTCCCTTTGTCATATTTGTTTATCATTTGTACAGATTGTAGCACTCCAGCCTGCTAATCGAACTTCCAACATCCCGAACCTAGACTTCTAAATCCATACTCTACAAATTTAATTGTATAAGGCTCATTGGGCCTGAGCCCAATATTTGTTTTTGGGTCCAGGTACAACTACGCACTTACAATTGGCGCCGTCTATGGGGAGTCTAGTGTTGAAGGAATTGGAACATCATGGCAGGAGTAGGTTCACATCATGCAGAATCTCAGGGATCACTGCTCGAAGATCTCTTTGAGCGTCTTGAGTGCTGGAGGGATCGAAAGGGAAGCGTTCATACCGTATATCCTAACGCGAGTCATATGCGTGGTGGAGGCAGGTGAGGAACCATTCTGGGAGCTTTTGATATCAAATACATGGCATGCACCTCGGTGAAAGGCCAAGTTCTCGCGGATTTGGTGGTAGAGTTCGCTGAACCATCATTAGAAGAAACTACGAAGGAATCACACATGGATGAAAAATCAGTTGGCATGATCACGAGCAAAGGACCACCGATTTTGAGTGTGAATGTTGACGAAGCAGCCAACCAAAGACGGTCTGGGGCTGGACTTGTTTTGGTGTCCCCTAAGGGAATCGTCTTTGAAAAATCATTGAGATTGGCGTTCTCGGCTACTAATAACGAGGCCGAGTACGAAGCGATCTTGGTTGGTATGAATATGGTACGTAGAATGGGGGGAAAGGAAGTTCATATGTTTTCGGATTCTCAGTTAGTCATGGGCCAAGTGATGGGGACCATGGAAGCTAGGGATCCAAGAATGCAAGATTACCTGACCCAGGTCAAATGTTTACAATCCGAGTTTGATTCTTTTATCCTTTCTCACGTTTCTAGAAGTGGAAACACACATGCAGACTCGTTGGCCACTTTGGCGACATCCTCGGCTCAGTGTTTGCCTAGGATTATCCTGGTTGAAGATTTGCTAGAACTAGCTCTAGCTACAGAAAGTGTCGTCCGTGTCCATCTGATAAGGTCTGGACCTAGCTAGATTGACCATGTGGTCTCTTTTCTAAAAAACGACATTCTTCCCGAGGACAAGTATGAAGCAGATAAGATCCACAGAAAGGCGCCTAGTTTATGATTGTCCGAGGACCACAAATTGTATAAACGCTTCTTTTTCGGACCGTACTTGCTATGTGTACGTCTTGAGGCAACGGAGGCACTTTTGGAAGAATTGCATGAGGAAATTTGCGGAAGCCACATGGGGGGAAGGTCCTAAGCCACATGGGGGGAAGGTCCTTAGCCCATAGGGCTCTAACTCAGGGATATTGGTGACCCAATATGCAGAGGGAAGCTCAAGACTATGCGAGAAAGTGTGACCAATGCCAAAGGTTCGCTCCCAACATTCATCAGCCTGGGGTGTCCTTAATCCTTTGTCCAGTCCTTAGCCATTCGCTCAATGGGGACTGGATATAGTTGGGCCTTTTTCGAGGGCTGTGGGGAACAAAAGATGGCTACTCGTGGAAACCGATTACTTTACCAAATGGGTCGAAGCTGAACCCTTAGTAAATATTAGGGATATCGACTCCAAGAAGTTCATTTGGAAGAATATTATCACTAAGTTTGGGGTACCTCACACACTTATTTCCGATAATGGCGTCCAATTTAATAGTAGAGCTTTCAGGAAATATTGTAGTAATATGGGCATTATAAGCAGGTACCCCACCCAGCTTATCCTCAGGGAAATGGGTAGGCCGAGGCCGTTAACAAAGTCATAGTCAGTGGAATCAATAAGAGGTTGGATAACGTGAAGGGTAGATGGGTAAAGGAGCTACCACATGTTTTATGGACGTATCAGACTACGCCACGCAGATCCACCGGAGAAACACCATTTTCTATGACCTATGGGGCCTAGGCGGTGATATCTTAAGAATTGGGTTTCCCCACGCTAAGGACGAGCTCTTTTAGCCTAGAAAATAACGATGGTCTCCTGGAGAAAAGCCTGGATCTGGTTGAGGACGGCAAGAGGCCGCTATGGTCCAAATGGCTTATTATTAGCAGAAGCTTAAACGAGGGTATGATGCCAACGTGAAGTTAAGGCCACTAGCGCCTGGGGATCTAGTGTTGAGAAAAGTTATGGGTACTGCCAAAAACCCAACATGGAGAAAGTTAGGACCGAATTGGGAAGGACCCTATCGGATCATCTCTGTAGCGGACGTAGGATCATATCAATTAGCTGATCTAGATGAAAAAATTGTACAGCGCCCTTGGAATGTAAACAACCTACGAAGGTATTATTATTAATAAAAAGCACTTTTATCGTTTGTTGTTCAAATTATCAATATTTACTTGGGTTCATCTCTCACAATTTCTAAGTATCAAACAGAAGCTTGGTCATGCATGGTTCTCAGACCACATACCTTGTGGAAATTGATGTCTTATTAAGTATCAAACAGAAACTTGGACATGCATGGTCCTCGGACCACATGCCTTGTGGAAATTGATATCTTATCATTTGTTAAACGGAAAATTAGTTATGTCGGGTCCACAAACCTTCTACTTTGATGAAATTAACATTTCAAGTTACAATTTCTAAGTATCAAACAGAAACTTGGTCATGCATGATCCTCGGACCACATACCTTGTGAAAAATGATATCTTATCATTTGTTAAACAAAACCTTAGTTATGTCGGTCCACAGACCTTCTACTTTGGTGAAATTAACATTTCAAGTTATAATTATTAAGTATCAAACAGAAACTTGGTCATGCATTGTCCTCGGACCACATACCTTGTGGAAATTGATATCTTATTAAGTATCAAACAGAAACTTGGACATGCATGGTCCTCGGGCCACACGCCTTGTGAAAATTGATATCTTATCACGTGTTAAACAGAACCTTAGTTATGTCGGGTCCACAGACTTTCTACTTTGGAAAAAATTAACATTTCAAGTTATAATTTCTAAGTATGAGATAAAAACTTGGACATGTATGGTCCTCAGACCACATGCCTTTTAAAAATTGACATCCTACTCGCTATAGAAAGGACGTTTGGTTATGCTGGATCCTTGAACCTTCTATTTTGAGGATATTGGCAAAAACCATATCACATTAGTATTGAGGTGTTGATGAAACACTTGGATTGCTTTATGCCCCAAATGAAATTCTAGGTTAGGTTTTTGATTGTATATTGCTGTGTCACATATGTTATGCTTTTGAGGCGTGATTAGCAAAGTATAAACCAAGTATGTGTACTTCTACTTAAGGTCATAACAAATTGAAGTATTACGAGTAGAGTTAGCTGTTCCAATCATTCATTTTTGTGCTGATGAGCATTCTTATACTAAAATTGCAAGTCAAATGAAAATTAAATCGGAGAGTTTCTCATTAATTACTGTTAATGTATATTCCAAGCAGAAAATTTAAAGATTTGTTACATAGCAAAAAAAAAAAAAAAGGAGAGAAGTCCTGACTAGCCTAGACCCTAAGCTTTTAAAGGGGGGTTCCGCTTTGAAATGATGGCAGCCTCTGTGTGTTTCAGCTGTACTTCAAATGAGGACTGTGCTTATTTTCTCTTGTCTATTGCCATAGGTGGAGGGGCATTAGGCTCGGCGCTTTGGCTCAAAGCCTTCTCGGCACCTTTACCTTGTTCCTTCTCTTTATTGGAACTCGTAGGTTCTGTAGAAGTAGGAATGGGCTCTAGGATCATAGGAGGGAGCATGGAAGGTGTTGTCTCAGGGGCAGGGGCGATAGGAGGAAGGTCTTCTATCTCCTAGATGTCTAGAGGAAGCCAAATGTTATCGGGCTTAATCCCTGCCACATTTAAGGCTTCCCCCTAAACTTGCTGGCAATACTCTCGGCACAGCCCGACGACCTCCTCAGTTAGCTGGTTTTCTGTCACCACTACCCCTTCCTTGTAAGCGGCCTTCTTTGCGGCCTCCATGGAGTCCTTGAAGGTACGAGCCTCGCCCTTCATCCTAGCAAGCTCCTTCTTTAAGTCGGAGTGTTCCTGTTGAGCTTTGGATAACTCTTCATCCTTTTGACGAAGAAGCTTGCGTTGCCCCTCCACCTGGGTCCTCATTGTCTTCAGGCTAGCCTCGGCACCGTCCTTCTCCCTCTTTAGCTCCACTAGCTGTGTGGTTAGCTTCTCATTTTGCGTGAGAGCTTGGCCTAAGGACTTTTCGGTCTCCTGCCTAAGTTCTAGTTCAAGTCCAGCCTTCTTCCGAGAATCCTCCACCCACTTCTCGGTAGCAAAGATTTCCTAGATGGCCTGTGGTGAAATATCAAAATGAATGCACTATTAGTAACATAAGTCTCAAATACATGAGAATATTTTTTACGATAAGACTCAAATACTTACCAAAGCCAAGTCCCTTTTTAGTGAAAGGAACAGATGCGGCTGATTCATTTTGTCCAAGGCATCCATGTCCTTGGGCAGAAGAAGGGGACGTTCTAAGGCGTCGGCCAGGTGAAGGGAATGGCCTTGCTGGAACGCCCTTATACTAGACTGGGAGGAGATTGGTGCCCCGTCCAGTTTGAGCTCGGGAGACCAGTTAGCCGGGGCACGTCGTACCTCAGCAAGGTCCCTGTTCTCCCCGCTTTCCATTGAGGAGGCACATCCCTTTCCCTTGCTAGGTTTTGGTTATTGTTGTTATTGTTGTTTCAACTTCTTCTACCTCTCCGCATCTGTATCCTTGGCCTCGCTCTAACTCTTCTTCTTAGGCTCCACAACGGGAGGCTTAGGATCGGAGGGAGGAGGGGGTGGGGGCAAGGACAGAGGGACTTGCGACCCACCTGTTGCCCTTTGAGAGACTCTTGCGCCCCTCTTGTGCATTAGCTGCTTTAAAGTGTCCATGCTTTCTTCTTCTTCGAAGCTGGAGTTAGGCTGGGTAATCACCAGACCTTGTATCCCCGAAGTCTCGGCGGGCGCGTCTTCCTTGTCCAAGAGAATGACAAGTGGATCTCCTCAGGGCCTTTCAACGTCCTCGAGTTAAAATTGGTCTATCTCCTCATTCAACGAGTGTTGCGAGGCTGCTTGCTCTTCTCGGACAGCGGTCGTCTAGGAGTGCGTCGAAAGGGGAATTGTTGCAATAGGGCATGTGTCCAGAATGGTGGTGGGGTTGTCTGGGAGTTCGCGGTTGGAAAGGAAGCCTGGTCTTGCCACGTCCATCCTTCTGCATCGCCTATCTCCCGCAATGATTGCGTTGTCAATTTCTTGGAAGTCCACTGATATGGGGTCGTATCCCAATATCAGGTGGGCAGCCCTCACCTGTAGGTCCTCACTGGCGAATACTTCGGAGCAGAGGACACGTTTCAAGTCAACAACGTTGCAAAGGCTCAGGCGTGGGCGTACGTGTTGCTTATCTGTGAGAAGAGGCATCCGAGAAGACGAACATGGTTAGATTAGTGATAAACATAAAGACCAGAAGTAATAGTGTGCAATAAGAATTAAAACAGTAAAAGCAACGGGATTGAATCACTGGTTAAGGAATTTAACTCCTAAGGAGTCACACCTGGCTCTCCCTATTTGGCTGGGCAGTGAGGACCGTCATACTAGTTTCCTGGGGCGATGAGTTAGTCATCCTTCATGCCTTTGTTGGATTTAGGAAGATAGGAAATCAGTCTAACTATACTAGACTGGGATTTAATGTAATATCCTACATTTTTGAGTTTATGGCACTCGTACATATAGGCAATATCGTGCCATGTGAGGTTTAGACCCATTTGCTCGTTCAGAGCGTCGACACTACCTAAGACCCTAAATACGTTTGGTGCGCATTGGTCTGGGCATAACCTATGGTTGCGAAGGTATTCACTGGTCATGTTTCTAATGGGGAGAGTCATCCCACCTTCTATGAAGGCAATCATGGGAATGATGACTTCTCCTGCTCTCCTAGCGTTACCTACGGCTTCTACTAGGCAGTATCTTAAGCCTATGTCATTGGGAATTTGGTACTTGGCCCTAAAACCCTCCATACCAGCGTCAGAATCTACCAAACACTTAAATCTACCCATTTGGGAGAAACGAAAATGAGAGTTTAAAGAAGAAAAGAGGTTTAGATGATGGCCGAGGACAAAAGTCAAGAAGGAATGAATAAAGAAAAGTAAGGACTTACAAGAGTTGATTATGCGATACTTCACGAGCTTCTAGAGAGAAAAGCTAATGATTGACACTTAGATACGATTGATTTCTGAAGAAATGAATGAAGGCGCGGGTTTCCAGGCGTTTTTACGTGCGGAAGGCGGCCTCGAAATTAAAATTGTCCCGCTCAAATTTTTAGAGCTAATCTAGGCCGTTGGACACGCATCCCACCGTTGAACGTGGGGAACAGGATGTAACTTGCGGTCATAAATGCACGCGTTTTGGGTTTCGAAGCGTCAGAAGCGTTTTCAAGAAGCGAAAAGACCCACACACGCGTGGCGGTTTACAAAGCGTGTGGGAGGTATGCTGGTCGGATCAAAACTCTATTTCTCTCCTTGGATGGGAGGAGCAAATAAAGTTTTGAGGGGCTATTGTAGGGGGTAAAAACTCTTGAATAAACATTTGGGCTTTGGTCCTGGTTGACTGGTACCAGTTTGTTTTGATCGGGGCCTCTAGGCCCACAAGTCAGTCTACACTGCAGAGGTCCGAGGAGTTGTCTAAGGAGGAATGTCTCCTCGGACAGGCTCGAAAATGACCCTGGGACTTGCTAAAGGGGTTATGAGCAAGTTTTTGGAAAAACTAATGGGTAAGAGGGCGATCCAAGCACTCTTTTAGAAGCAAGGATGTGTGAGAAATATCTGAGGAAAAAGCTGCTACCACCACATTAAAAACTCTGCATCTACGTCCCTGGCCGCATTAATGGTGAAATGACCTCTGAATAGTAGAGTTTAGCCTTCTTGCTATTGTTTGAAGACTTCAAGAAGGTGATGGATGTGACAAGTATCTAAGAGGAAGATTTGTATGACACGTGGATGAACCAGTGAGGGAGAAGAAGTATATAAGGAGGCGAGAGAGGAAAGAGAAGGGGATCGACACTTGCTATTGAGAAATAGTAGGAATTAAGTATTGTAAACTTTGTCATAGAAAGAGAATATATATGAAAATCGTCCTTGACTTACGTCCGAGGAGGTCCCTTTATCATATTTGTTTATCATTTGCACAGATTGTAGCAGTCCAGCCTGCTAATCGAACTTCCAACATCCCGGACCTAGACTTCTAAATCCATACTCTACAAATTTAATTGTATAAGACTCATTGGGCCTGAGCCCAACATTTGTTTTTGGGTCCAGGTACAATTGCGCGCTTACATATATAGTGTGATCAAATCATGAATGTTTGGTGCCAACCAGTTAAACTAGGTAAAACTTATTGAAAAATAGGAGATAACTCTGCACTGCATATCATATATTGTGTGGGAATTCAATTAGTATTGTTAATAAATAAATAGATAATAGAAATAGAAATAGATTTGGAAAGTTTTTGTGTGTTAATGGGTTTTGTTATTGGTTTCCGAATTCATTTGGGCTTGGATTCTTTTTTATGAATTTTATTTTGGGTTTTTGGGTTGGCTGATGGTATAATTTTATTTTGGGCTTGTCTTGGGTTGGGTTTAATGAAGGATTTTCGAACGGGACCATGTAAGTTTTGGGTTACAATTAGGCGTTGGGTTCCAAAATGCTTCCTTTCAAAGAATATTTAAGTTTGCCAAGGACGTGCGTGAACGTGGAGCCACACTTGAAAGTGATTCTAAGTTGGCGTGCATGGCCCTGAAAGGTACGTACTACGTACAAACGATGCCTCATCCAAACACTACTTTTTTTTCCCTTGCTTAATTTGAATGTAGCCAGTTTAATTGATCAATAAAATTGCATAGTGTCTTTGAACGTGTTATCTATATTATTATTTAAGGGGCTTTTCTTGTTTGGATTCCTTAATTTTAATGCCTAAAATACCCTCAAATTCAATTATTTGTAAAATTTAAATAATAGGGTTAGACATGTAAAATTATGAATTCAAAAACTCCTAAATTCTAGTAAAATATAAAATAAAAAAAACATTTTACAAACTATTTGCTCCTTGAATAACTGACTCCCACTCTTCAAACACCATACACAACCATCTGTCCATCCCACTAACTTCCCACTAAATCAAAATCTGGATCAGTTACTACTTTTATATCTCTATCTCCCCCACTTTTACCTGCTCTTCTACTCACTTTGCAATTCCAAATAATTTCATTCCACTCCTATTTTAGATTCAGTTTTCACCTTGCACATGTTACTCCATTACTCTAGAGAAAAATTAGAATGAATTATACGGCTGGTGACTCACCAATCTATCCTTCCATCAAACAATTTTAAAGAATTTTCTTTAACTCTTGCCTTTTCAACCAGAGCCCACAATAATGGTGAGCAATTTCTAAGATCCCCAGAATTGCACATTTCCCATTGTTTGGATTTTTCCTAAGTTACTTTCATCAAATTAACTACATTTATAAATGAAAACTAAAACTTTGAAAACATGCAATAGGAATCGACTGAGAAATGCATACGAAGGTTAGTAATGCAAAACTTGATTTAACTATTATGTATTTGTTTTTATGTTGATGTGTTATTGGTTCTTTTCCATGTAGCCTTTTCAAATTGAATATAAATGACCTGCTCTTAATGAAAAATGCCAGAAATTATGATACTGTTTCAACAAAAGAGAAATTCATTCATGCTAAGATATTCCTCTAACAAAATAGGTTTCTAGCCTTGGGTACATGCCAATAAAAAATGGCACAAAAATTATAGTCTTATCTAAAGGTGAATAAAAAGTTATCTTTAAATGATTTTTTTTTTCTTTTCTTAATAAAATAATGTCATTGGAATTATAGTAAACTACATATTAATGATTATGTCATATGTTTGTTTCTGCTAATCGATTGTTTATATTGGCAGGTGTTAAGTCTTTCAATTGTTCTATGTCTATGTCTATCACGGAAATCTCAACTGCAAAGAAGTTATGACTGGAGTTATGAGTCATGCTGTACATTTTTTTTCTCCCAAAAATGCTATATCTACAATATTTTTACAACAAATCCTAGGTGACACTTAGGATTTGTTGTGAAAATGTTATAGACGTAATACTTCTCTTTTTTTTTTGGTAGTAAGGTGAAATATTTATTCCATAAATTTTAGTTTTTCTTAGTAAGAATTTGTTCCATAAATTTACATACGAACATATGTTTTCAATGCTATATCGGTGTTCATTTTTTGGAGTGACTCTCATGACACTTTTGGTCATATTAGTAGTTTAAAATACATAAATATTAATTAGCCTCTGACCACGGGCGTGAGTGGCTCTTCTATTTTTTGGTAAATATTAATAATTTTCATCTATTATAAATTGAGATTACTACATTTTTTAATCACAAAAATACCTAGGGGTGTGATGAGCGTTTGTACCAAATATCAAAATTATTAACCTTTCTCCATGCATAACACTCATCACACTCCTAGATATTTTTGCGATTAAAAAATGTACTAATTTCAATTTATAATGGATGCAAATTATTAACCTTTACCAAAAAATAGAAGAGCCTTTAAGCACTCGCGTACTTAAAAGCTAGTATATTTTAATTGATAAAGTGGAAGAGAGATAGGAAGAAGAGAGAGGGAGAGTTGTATTGGAATATATT
Source organism: Castanea sativa (assembly GCF_040712315.1). NCBI lineage: Eukaryota > Viridiplantae > Streptophyta > Magnoliopsida > Fagales > Fagaceae > Castanea > Castanea sativa. Next base: position 54,914,044 of record NC_134023.1, on the reverse strand, counting down.
ATCTATATTATTATTTAAGGGGCTTCCCCTATTTGGATTCCATATTTTTTAGTTCAAAAATATCCATACACCCTTATGTTTAAGTAGAGATAAAACTAAAGGACAATTAAGTAAAAATGCAACTCTAACTCCCACTAAAATATTGCCTAAAAATTAGGACCACTCTCTTATTAATTTTTAAATTGATTTTCACTTTTAAATTATATTTTCAAAATAAAAATTATATATATATATAAAATAAAAAAATACAGTTTTTTTTTTCTGCAAAATAGGATCACTTTAAAAAAAAAAAGCCTCATCGCACGTGCGAAGCGCGTGTGATGAGGCTAGTATTGATGATGGTTTTCAAGTTCTAAATTAATTCTTACGAATAAGTTTTGAACAAGTTTTGTAGTTGGTATGTTTTGAGAAATTGTTCGGCCATATGAATAATGTTCAGTAATCCTCGCATTCAATAATATTGTGCTATGTGTGATAGTTTGTTGTGTTAGATCATAAATTCCTAATCATTAAACCAATCATACATTTTCAAAAAAAAAAATCCTTATAATTGGAATGGTGACTAGGATTTGACTCAATAAATTATCACACATTGTCACAATTTTATTGAGTGGAAAGATCACTAGCTATTGTTGATGTGGTCTTTCTAGTAGAGTGAATAAATTATCACTCATGACACAATAATATTGAGTGAGAGAACTACTAAGTATTGCTAACGTGGTGATCGTCCTAGAAGGGTGAATAATTTCTTGGTGTCTCTCATGCCAAAAATATTTTTCTTTTTGCCCTCAAATACAAGAAACTTGCCTTAGAATTGATACAAGTTGATGGCCATATTGAATAAGAGTTCAAATATCACTTTGCCTTAAGCCTAGATTGAGACCTACATTTAACACGGCCAATTTGAGTCCTATTTAGATAATGCGACATGAACCACCCTATGCAAATGAGCCCATCTTAATGGCATTTTTTTCTCTCGTAATAAAAGGCTGAAGGTGAATTCATGAGTTCAAAAACCGTGTGAACTAGCCATTATTATCTACCCTCGTTTACAAAGAGTACTACGTGGTTTCTTGTTGTTATTGTTAGCCGTTTCTACTCTGTACCACGGACCTACCTTGGTCTTCCAACATGATAAATAATAGCTATTTGTTTCCTAAAATTCTATTTAGCTGTACAAGGCCGATTGATATAAGCACAATACAGCACAGTTGCAGCGGTAGATATGTATCGAGAAGATTGCTATATGTAGAAAAGCTTCAAATGTTTGGTCGCTTTTACGCTTCTCTAGTTTTCTTTACAGCAACTTCCCAGCCTAACAAGACTCTCAAAGAGTCATTTGCATAATTTACACTTTCTAAATACTAATACACTTGAGCAGCAAAAATATAATATGGCATTTGTACTATCTTAAATCTATAGAGTCTTAACGATCTTCTCGCCGAACTGCGTTGGGATCAGAGAACATGTCCATCATCATCTTTTCGGGTGATTCATCCCAACTTCCAAATGTTTTCAAGTCAACCTGCAAGAGGAGCGAATAAACATAAGATTTATGTCATCTATACGTAACTTTCAAATGCAAAATTCAAAAGCATACAAGATGCCTTAATCTGATCTAGGCAGGTTACCTTTCGTCTTTGCTCTGTGAAAAGCTCCTCTCTTCTTGTATGAACTCTGCACTTCCTTAGCTGCTTTCCCACCTAATCCCCAAACTTCAATTTCCGAAATCAAAGCTTCAACAGGTAGGAACCCCTGAAATACATTAATTCACATTTGTAAATACATAGTGAAGCTTTGACTGGGGTATAAGATGGTCTTGCCAATGCATAGATTGCATAGTATTGGAGACCACTTTTCTTAGTGAATTCCAATGTAACCTTTATAATATGCATGATGGATACTTTTAGTTTTATCTTATAAGTCAAGAAAGAAAATATCAGATCAGAGATCAAAACTAATTACATTAAGTAGTCTATTTTCTTGAAACATCAATACAAGTTGAAATGGAGGGGAAAACAGTATTTAAGCCAGACATAGGGTAAATAACGTAAATGACATATGAAAAACTAAAACAATTCTTCATATATATATATATATATATATATATATATATATATATATATATATATATAATTATATTTTATTTTATTATTATTAAAATGTGAGAAATAACAGACAAAACTAAACAATTTTAGATCCAGAGCTTTTTCTGTAATAACTTAAAAACTAGCATTTGAATCCATTGAAATATTGGTCTCAAAACTTTCAAACCTTACAATTGTACCTGATCTGGGAAGAGGGAACCAAGTTGGTAAGTTTTGTCAGTGGCATGATGGCGAATGGTAACTCCAGCAAAATCTTCATCGACAAAGACTCTCTCATTTCCCATAGTTCCTCCAAATGCAATTCCGACAGGCTTATGCTGTCGTTCATATACTTTACCAGTAGGATGCAAGTGGCTATACACAAAGTTCTTTTGTTCCCTGTCAATGATTAGATATGTCACTGGACTTGCTCAGTTTTTCTGGCAAAATACTACAAAGGAAATGGACCTATGTTATATACCAGCAGACGGAAACACATGGAAGACAGGACTTATAGCATGCATATAGACTTCTTGAGCTTCCATAGAACAGATCCTTATTTTCAAAACCATTCTCTGTAAGTGCACCAATGATCCATTTTTTAACATTGGTACTACCCCCATGAGCATCTTCTTTACTTGCAGGCACCAACGTTAGCAATGGACCTTTATATCCTCCAATATTATACCAGAATCTATTTAAGCCTCTCCCGTGAAGAGATGACCTACAAAGTCATAGAAAATAACGGCTAATCAAGCAATTCTACATATGCATTTGTGTCTAAAAAAGTATGAAGTAAGATATCCTAGTCAACTTAACAATTTTATCATCACCCATTTGAAATGAAGTTCAGATAAAGACAACAATAAGATTATTTTCAAACCACGTGATGCCTGCATTCCAAACATATAGGTTTCTAAAATAGAATAGATAATTTTCTGTGAAGATCGTAGCCACAAAATGAAGAATGCATGAATATGATATTGAAATATGCATCATGAACGATAAATGTTGTATCCAATGCAAAAAGCTTCTATTATGTTTGCTAAAGTATACTTGTACTTTGAAAAAGTAAGAAAAAGTGAGGTTTTAAAAAATTGTACATAAAAGTTAATAACTACTAAACAAGCAATTCTATATGTGCATTTGTGGCTAAACAAGTATGAAGTAAGATATGGTAGTCAATCTAACAATTTTATCATCATCCATTTGAATTGAAGTTCAGAAAAGAAAACAATAAGATTATTTACAAACCACACAATGCCTGCATTCCAAATAAAGGTTTCAACAAAAGAATAGATGTGAAAGTTGTAGCCACAAAATGAAGAATGCATGAATATGATATTGAAATATGCACCATGAACAATAAATGTTGTATCCAATGCAAAAGGCTTCCATTATGTGGGGCATCATAAACAATAATGATCAAATTTTAAGAAGCCACTGCTAAAACTCTATTCTAAATTTAAACTTGGTTGTCAGCATTACTAGGCTGGTGGCTGTTTGTTGTTGCCAGCCACATATTCCTACAACAAGCAAAAAAAAAGAAAAAGTGAAGTCCCGTAAGGATGAAACTAACAGAAAATTTCATGTATCTATCAATTCCAATTTCAATTGGACAGAACTCCGCATATTTGACAGAATCTGGAAGCTAAATGGTAGAAGACGTAACACCTCAGGCAACAGTCAACTAAAATTTTTAAAAGAAATTTAATTTCTCATATGGAACATTCACCCGTATTTAATGAATCTAAAGACCATCAACAGTGTCAAGCAGGAACCGGCACAAAATATTATCGCATAGTTTAATCAATAAAAGATCAACGTTTAAGATGACAAACTGATAAAGAAGTTTTCCATCCATTCCATCACCATCGCTCGGAAAGCATAATTGCAAGATCTCTTCACTTATGGTACTTCTTTGTGTGAGGGAAATTGCTCATGCCCTTCCACAGGTTAAAAGATTAGAAATGCATGACTTAGTTGAGGAAAGAGGCCGAAAAGTTTTACTTCACAATCAATATTTGCAAACAAGTTCTGTTTGGTCAGTTTTCTTCTAACAGTCACTGAGGCTGAATTGGAGGTGTACTCTCTGAACAGATAAGATGAGATTTTTGGTTGGTTGTGCCCTGCTGCATGGTCTTCATATCTCGTAACGGATCCACCTTAGTAGCAGATTCTTGTTGTACAGTAGGATAAAAGTTTCCAGGATGGTTCATATGTTGAGGTTTCAATAGCATCTTGATTAGTTGTTCTGAGCATATATTAGGTATCGGGTATGGAAGATCCCCATTTCCATTATCAGGAACCCGGACAAGGGGTCTTTTAACCATATTTCCCCATTCGGTTTCTGTTCCTGGTAGCATAAAAATGGCCATAAGATTGATATTTAACAAACCTGAACAGTAAGAAACACTGAAAAGATAAGCTTACCCAAAAATCCAGAGTGAAACGGGCGTTTGAGACCTGAAGTCAGAGAAGGAAAAATGAAAAGACTTTCGGGAGTCTCAACCTCCCACGGACTAACCCTATTCTGTTTATCACAACACCCTGGCTCATCCCACTCCACCTGTTAATGAAATAGGAATATGTAGTTTAACTGCTAGACTATCACAAGACAAAATAGTTTTTGGCTTCTTTTACTTCACAGGAACAACAAAAAACATCAATATGAAAGAACCAGTTGGTTATTTAGCTATATTAATAAGTATCTAGTCCACCTGAAGATTTCTCCACTTGGAACCAGGCCACCTCAGTGGATCTAAGTCACTAATGCCAACTATTGTACCCATATACCTGTAGAAAAGAAGAAAGATGTCAACCCTTTTCTGCATATTCAAGAAATGAACTCATGATAATAACATTGGCAACAATATACCTTTGTCATGCAAAAAAAAAATGTATTAAATTTTTATTGTCCACTAGATTATAAATTAACAAATATAAAATAGTAATTCACCAATATGATTACTCTTTTAGCCAAAACGTAATCACAATACCCACAGGCTATAAATAAGTGTGTAACAGGATCTAGTCATTCAGATAATTACCTTCTCTTTCCGGACTCTTCTGCTTCAAACATCATCCCAAAGCTCATGCCAACAGATAGTTGCGTGCCAAAGACAGATTTACGCATGGAATTTTGACAAAGGGATGACAAATTCTGAAGGACATGCCCTACAAATAAGATAAAATAATGGGAAGGTCAAGTAGTAAGTCAAAATCCAGAGACATGGGGAAAGAACATAGAAACCATAAATAGGTGAAAGATTTCATATTTGTGAACCTTGGGTCGTAGAATATTGTGAATGGGCTTCGATTCGCTGCAGCATGAGCTGCTGCAGCCAGGACACCAATGTGCACGCCATCAGCAGATAATCATGAAACTGGTGAAGGTTTGCACACCTCACACCTAACATTAAATGTGACTTTTCATCCCTGGTTGAATATATTGAAATGCGTGATCAGAAACGGCCATAAATTAGAAAATCATATATGCCCAGGGGCGGCTCCGCTTGGAGCCCAAGGGGTTCATTCCTCCCCCCCCCCCCACAATATAAATTAAATATTTTTTTTTTGACACTCTAAAATAAATAGGAAAAAATGCTCATACACCCCTTAAACTTTGAAGTAGTGATCAAAACACCCTTAAACTTTTTTATTAGCCAATTTACTCCATAAACTTTACATACTTAACAAATTAGTACTTCCTATTAGTGTACTGTCAAAACTAACAGAATGGTCACGTGAGCTTTAAACAAAACAAACTCGTACCCATAATTTGTAACCCGCTGGATTGATGGAAAGAACAAAGAAGAGAAGCAAGGGCTGACCGGATAGAGGATGGCTTCTCTATTATCTCTTCAGGGCTCTAGAAATTCCATTATCACCTCCCACTTGAGACCTCAAATAGCACCACAATTTTCGGATCAGCTCTCTCTCAACCCCACACCATGCAAACCTCTCTACACCTACGCACTACCCAATAGTGGTGTCTCTCACTAATAGTGGTGTCTCTCACCGCCAAAGAACCAACACTCAATACCAATCCCACCCTGAACCTTCTTCATAGTCACAGAGTAATAGGAAGAAGAGCCACTCCCAAGGACAGAGCCAGAGCCAAAAGTTTGGGGGGGCCAAAGTTTGGACTTAAAAAAAAAAAATTTAAATTGCAACTTCAAGAATAATTTGGGGGGGGGGGGGGTCATTTTAACATTTTATCAACTATTTCGGTCAATGGACTCAATGAATATCAAGATAGCGAAAGAATAAAAATCAAGCATAGGACCAACCTTTGTGCCAAACAGAAGAGTAGCCTACGTGTGGGGATGGGAGGATTTTTGTCTAATATTTTGCTCATTAAGAGAGAGAATTTAGGCTAATTTTGGTATTGAGAATCCAAAAGGTGCAGTATGAGAACTTAATTTGGGTTAAAATCAAAAGCTTGTTTTTAATTCTTTTTGTTTCGTTTCATTCAATTGCTCTGTTCCTTGTATATATAAGCAGAGTTGTACTATTCCTATTCATTCAACGTCAAATTTCTCTCATCTTCATCTCTGAGTTTCGCTTCTGACATGAGATGGCAAATAGCATATACATGGTGGGGTGTTGTTACGGAAGGGGGCGGTCATAACACAACTCCGTCCCTGGCCACTCCAATGAGCAAAAGATGAATGACGATTAGCTTAAAAATGAAAATGAGAGTGAGCCACCAAATGTTTATTTGATGGGTTTGTGTGGGGAAGGCAACATTGAACAAGTTGTGGAGTATATGGGTCAAGGTGTTTGCGCTGATTATGGTGTTTTTTTGTGCATTGTTGTGTTCGTTTGGGGATTTCAAGTTGTAAGAGGGTCAATGTGTTCTTGAAATGTTCCCTGTCAATCTGGTCAGACCTGGCTTCTCTTCTTTCCATCAATCCAGAGGGTTACAAATTAAGGGGTATGAGTTTGTTTTTTTAAAGCTCACGTGGGTCTCACATGATCGTTCCGTTAGTTTTGACAGTACACTAACTAGAAGTACTAATTTGGCAAATATGGAAAGTTTATGGAGTAAATTGGCCAATAAAAAAGTTCAGAGGGTGTTTTAGCCACTACTTAAAAGTTTAGGGGGTGTATGAGCATTTTTCCCAAATAAATATTTGAACACCTTAACTTTAGATTTTTTTTTTTTAAACTCAGAAATAAGTTTGAATATGATCACAACAATATCTTAGACATTTTAATCATAAAAAAAAAAACTCAACAACAAACCAATTTGATCTAAATCTGGAAAAACAAATTAATATGCCCAACAACAAAAGTAGATATTTGTTAATTTTAAACTTTAGAAAAAGGCCATTTAGATCTTAATAAATGTGAAATAAGTCAATCAAATGGGAGATCAATGGATGAATAATTGTTTGGTTATGTACATTGAAAGAGATATAGCTTGTAGGATTGATAATGCAAAATATGAAACATAATAGAAAACAATTGTAAAAATCTATGTATTTCGGTTTTTGTTTTTTTTTTGTTTTTTTGTTGTTGTGATGTTGATATATTTAAGTTCTCTTTTGTTTTAAATTTTGTATAATTTATATTTATTATTTACCACCCTAAACTATAATCTGGAGCCGCCACTGTATATGCTAGGTAGAGTTATACACACATGCAACAGACCATCATTCTGACCTTTTTTGTATTTATTCTATTACATAAATAGCCAAAGCAAATGGTAAACAAGACAGCATCACCTGATAAACAAGACAGCATCACTTGCTTTAAGCCTTTTGGCACCAACAAACAAACTCCATCCAGTTGTGAGAAGGTGTCGCTTCAGCTGGCCTAAATAAAAGACAATAATAGCTCATAGTTAGGAAAACAAAATCCAACACATTGCAAATGAATAAACTGGAAAATTATTCAGAATGGAAAGTATATGGTGTAGAATTCCATCTTTTGGATAATTCTGCACCATAAATATTGAATTACTAATATCTTGGACTTTCTCTTAAAGCTAAGCAAGCCAAATTTATGTATATCAACAACCTTACCTCGGTATATGTGGCGAAACGCCCACATGTTATCATGCAAGTCCCAGACAACAAGTTCTTGAGTTGGTGGTTGCATTGTATAATCCTGGAATGGTTATCCATTAGATTTTGAAATTTTGAATACATATGTAAAATATAACACAAATACATCATAGCATGAAAAGGTATGTCAAGTCATCAGCCAAAAATCATTTAAAGCCTCACCAAAGGAGGAAAAAGCTTTTCTGCTGCCCTGCGTGGTACTGAAAAGCCACCATGTGTGCTTGTATCACTTGCAGTTAAAGTTTTGCAGGAAAACTCACTTGGATGTTTGTTGGGCTTGAGTCCAAAGTCTGGTACAAGGAAGATGTCTTTTTCCTAAGCCAAAGGTAATTCATAAATGGAATCAGCATCCAATATCAAGAACTCTTGCAAAATCTACTTAATTATCTAGTTTTCTCGTCCTAGTTTCTACTTGAGACGCTAGAGTGTAGGATCCCATTATCTTCCCCGGAATGATAAAACCTACCCTCTGTTAATCCTCCATAGCAGTAGGGCTTCCCCTGACCTCCGTTCTCCATTACGTGTGGTCTAATCCTTTTCTCCTTTACATTCTCAACCTCCTTATACCCCTATGGAAGATATACTGTACGATTGGAAAAAACTTTCACTAACAAATGAGGGAGATGTTAAGTTAAGTTTGTCGAGATCCAAAAATCTACGAAGCAAAGAGTATGTATTGGCAGCCAAGTTCCTTACAAAAAGAGCCCTTAATGTGGAAGCAATAGGGCGCACTTTTAAACACCTATAGAGAGCCAAAAAAGACCTCAAAGTGCGCAAAGCATGAGATCACATCCTATTGTTTGTGTTTGAACTCAAAGCAGATGCAGAACGGGTTCTATCTAATGAACCCTGGACTTTCGATAAACACGCAGTCCTTCTATAGAGATTTGATGGCTCTACACCACCGAGGTATTTGAGATTTACAAAACTGAAATTGGGTGCAAATACACGATTTTCCGATGTGTATGCTTGATCCAGAGACGACAATTGAAATAGGAGAAACACTCGACCAGGTAACACCATGTGAAAATCCCATTGAGTTGGTAGGGGGTGATTTCTTACATGTTCATGTGGAGATTGATGTATCAAAGCCTCTCTGTCAAGGTCGAAGGATAGCTCTGGAAGATAACGAGGAAATCTGGGTTTCATTCAAGTACGAGAAACTACCTAACTTTTGTTATTGGTGCGGCCTGATTTCACACGATGGGAAGGACTGTGATGTCTGGTTAGCAAGGAAAGAATCAGTGAACACTGAACCCCATGAGTATGGACCTTGGCTGAGAGCTATGCCTTACAATCCAGGGAAAGCGCCTTTCATCGTAGTCACTGGTATAGGTGATGGTTTGGAAGGAGTCTCAAAACCTTCCAAACCGTCTTACGCTGAGAAGCCCACTGCAACGGCAGCCAAACCAATGCAAAATAATACTACAAGACCAAAACTCGGTGAGAACGGAGGCGCTGATCGGGCACAAGTGACGGACATGGAAACCGCTGAAACAGGGGAGCATATCACGCCTAAATCCCGAAATAATAGCATCCCGTTTACTGAGGTAATAGATTCCAATTCAAATTTATCTACTTACCATACTAATCACATTGATTTTGAAATTCAGATACAGGAAATTGATATGGCTTTAGGAGAGTTTGATAGCTGTAACAAACACATGGATAACAATACAGTTGATGCCCCACACGTCTCAGCAACCACTGAGAAGCAGTTAACTCCCTCCTCGCCAGCTCACCCATCACTAATTCAGCAACAAGCACCTCACGTGATAGAGAATTTATCACCTCCCAATCCAGCAAACAAAACATTGAGAACTTGGAAAAAGCTAGCGTGTGATAACATCATGGGGACTGAAATAACATAAGGTCCCACGGCTATAAAAAGAAACAAACAAGAAGATATGGAATTTCTGCCTAAGTTACCTATCAAAAAGCTATAGGTTTCGAAGGGAGAAGGTAAACAAAATTCAATGGTTAAGGCTGCTCAGCAGCCTCGCCAAGCACAATGAGTCTCATAGTATGGAACTGTCGCGGGCTTAAGAATCTGCGTACAGGAAAAGAGCTTGAAGTTTTGATTCGAGCTAAAGATCCCTCCGTCGTGTTTTTAGCTGAAACATGGGCGGATGAATCTAGGCTAAAAGAAGTTGAAAAAAACATTAAATTTGATAATTTGTTCTACGTGGAAAGAAATCCTAGAGGTGGTGGGGGTTTGGCTCTATATTGGAAGAATTCCATTGATGTACATGTAGATTCTTTTTCCAAATATCACATAGACTCAATAATCAGTAAAGGTGGTGATGACGCATGGAGCTTCATAGGTTTTTACGGAGAACCAATAACACACAAGAGAATTGAAGCATGGAATAAACCTCGACTACTCAATAATAGACATGACCTTCCTTGGCTCTGTGCTGGAGACTTTAATGAAATTACAACACTCAAAAAAATTGGGAGGTAATAATAGAAGCCAAGCTCAGATGCAACTTTTCAGGGATGTCATAGACGAATGTGGATTTCTTGATCTTGGGTATATGGGAGATCAATTCACATTGAGAAAGCATTTTACTGATGGACATTCACTATGGGAGAGACTAGACCGTGGGTTAGCTAATCATGATTGGTTCATGAAATTTTCAGGCTTAAAAATTCACCACTTACATTTAGACTCCTCAGATCACTCTCTATTTTGGATCACCCTAGATGGTTTGGATATCCCTTCTTACTCCAAACCATTCAGGTTTGAAGAAATGTAGCTCTCTAATCGTGGATGTTTAGATATTGTAGAGGAGGTGTGGCTGTCAAGGGAAGAAGAGGGTGCTCATGATCATGTCATTTGTAAAATAGATAAATGCGGCAAAGAACTACAAATATGGAATCAGAATTGTTTTGGCAATGTCAGAATGGTGCTGAGCCGAAAAAGAAAGGAATTAAAAGAGGATGAGAAAGTAGCTATGAGATCCTGGAATAACCAGCAGGTCCGAGAATTGAAGAAGGAGATAGTTGAATTGGTTGATAAAGAAAATAGACTTTGGTTCCAAAGATCTAAAATCAGATGGGCAAAATTTGGAGATAGAAATTCAAAATTCTTTCACAGCCATGCTTCACAAAGAAAGAGAAAAAATCTAATCCGAAAATTGAAGGATTCCAATGGTTGTGTGGTTGATAATAATGAGGGCATAGCTAAATGTTTAGTGCAATACTATCAAGACCTGCTACAATCAGCAAACCAGCAACTTTGCACCTCGGCTACAGATTCAATTCAGAGAGTGATTACTGAGGAGATGAACTCCAAGCTCTCATCACGTTTCACTCATCTGGAGGTAAAGCAAGCCATTAACCAAATGGCCCCGCTAAAGGCCCCTGGGCTGGACGGTATGCCACCTCTCTTTTATCAACACTACTGGAATCTTATTGGTGATGATATATCAAATACTGTGTTGCATTATCTTAATTCAGCCACTTTACCTGAACACCTCAATCACACTTTTATTGCCTTAATCCCAAAAAAGAAAAACCCGAAATTTGCATATGAATTTCGATCGATTAGTTTGTGTAATGTTTTGTATAAAATTTTCTCAAAAGTTTTAGCAAACAGACTTAAGAAAATTTTGCCAAATATTATCATTGAGAATCAAAGTGCTTTTACTAAAAGTCGTCTTATTTCTGACAATATTCTGGTAGCTTTTAAGTCTTTATACAGCATGCAGAAACACACAGGGAAGGAATGATATATGGCCATCAAGCTGGACATGAACAAAGCGTATGACAGAGTAGAGTGGCCCTATCTACAATCGGTCATGGAAAAAATGGGGTTCATAGAGCACTGTATCCGCCTCATGATGCTATGTGTCAAAATTGTGACCTATTCCATATTGGTGAATGGGAAACCCAAGGGCATGATCACACCAACAAAAGGTATCAGACAAGGAGACCCTCTATCTCCTTTTCAATTCTTACTTTGTATTGAAGGTCTTAATGGGCTTCTCAATAAAGCTGCTCACCAAGGACATATTAAGGGCTACTCTCTTTGTAAAAATAGCCCACGTTGCTATTTTGCAGGGCCACCATTGAGGAGTGCCACCGAGTGCTGGACATTCTGGATGTTTATGGCAAGTGCTCAAGTCAACAGATTAACCGAAGTAAGACGACAATCTTCTTCAGTAAGTCTACCAATGAAGATATTAGAAATCAAATTAAGTTGGCATTGGGAGTTCTAGAAATTATTCAGTATGAAAGATACTTGGGGCTACCTTCTTTGGTGTGTAGAAACAAAAAGGCAAGCTTCAACTATATAAAGGAACGAGTTCAGAAAAAATTGTAGGGTTGGAAGGAGAAACTTCTGTCACAAGCTGGTAAGGAGATTTTAATTAAAGCAGTTGTTCAAGCTATCCTTACATACACTATGAGCTGCTTCAAACTCCCAGTGGGGATGTGTTCAGAAATTGAGAGCCTAATAAGAAGATTTTGGTGGGGTCAGAAAGGAGAGAGGAGAAAAGTTCACTGGGTGAAATGTGATACACTTTGTCTACCAAAAAAGGAAGGTGGAATGGGTTTCAAGGATTTAGCGAATTTCAATGATGCTCTTTTAGCCAAGCAAGCATGGAGGCTACTTCATAATAAGGACTCCCTATTCTATAGAGTCTTTAAAATGAAGTTCTTTCCAAATTGCAGTATATGGGAGGCCCAAGAATCTAGCTCTGGTTCACATGCTTGGCATAGCATCTTAAAGGGTAGAGATGTCCTACTAAAGGGTGCCAAATGGAGGGTTGGGTGTGGAAAGGCTATTAGCATTTGGAATGATGCATGGCTACCATCACAGGAGCATCCACGGGTCCTATTAGATATTGTACCAGGTTTTAAAGATGGTAGAGTTTCTGATCTCATCAATTCGAGTACAAGAACATGGGATTTAAATTTAGTGCACAAGCTATTGTCTCCTGAAGGAGTTGCATTGGTTCTTAGCATCCCATTGAGTCGGGCTACAAGTTTTTAACTAAACTAACTTCTATGCTAGATCCTACAGGTAACTCATAGCAGTAAAATGAGGTTTGGAAGCAGATTTGGGGGCTCAATGTTCCAAATAAAGTGCGAAATTTCATGTGGCGAGTCTGCAAAGATGCCATTCCAACCAAGCACAACCTGATGACGAGAAAGATCCTAAGAGAAGACAAATGTGAGCAATGCGGTGTGGAGTCCGAAACAACTGCCCATGCACTTTGGGAATGCACCACATTGGATGAGATATGGGAAGCTACTCCATGATTTGAAGACTGAAGACAGCTGGACGCTTCAAACATCCAAGACCTGATCAGAATAGTTCATGAAAAACAGAAGAACTTGGACCTCATGGCTATGGTGATGTGGACGATATGGCATTGACGGAACAAGCTCTGAGTTAGCACAAGCGATTTTCCCAAAGCCCAGGTTTTTCAACAAGCTTCGCAAGCCCTTACTTCTTTCCAACAGAGCCAACAATCCCTCATTAATCACTCAGCAGTTACCCAACCTGAGCACCGTGTCTAGTGGCATCCTCCTCCGGTAAATTGTCTCAAACTGAACTTTGATGAGGCTATTTTTCCGGAGCTGAGCAAGGCTGGTCTGGGAGTGGTAGTCCACAACAATCAAGGAAACGCCATAGCTTCACTGTTAGAACAAGCTCCTTGACCTTTTTCACCAGTTATTGTGGAAGCCATGGCTACTGCGAGAGTGATGACCTTCACACAAGAATTGGGTATTACTGAGTTCATGCTTAAGGGAGACTCAAAAGTGGTGATAAACACTCTCCGAAGCACAGAAGTCTCTCTGTCTACTTTTGGCCATCTCCTTGAGTCAACACGATATACTCTTGTTTCCAACAAATGTATTGCTTTCTCCCATATACGTAGTATTGGTAATAGAGTAGCCTATAACATAGCTAAACATGCTAGACATGTTAGAGGTTTGTCGGTGTGGATGGAGGATATTGCACCATGCCTTTATGATGTACTCTTCACTGATCCCAGTTGATTTTTTAATAAAAGTCATGGTCTTCTTTCACCACCAAAAAAAAAAAATCTTGCAAAATTATTCCTTTTTCTTTTTTGGACAATATATATATATATATATATATATATATATATATATATATATATATATATAATATTTATCAAGACAATATCTAATGGTAACTATACTTACGGTTTTTACAAGTTGAAGACTCATTTGAGCATAAATTTCGTCCGCATCTTTGTCTGCCTATCAAAAAATGTAAAGAAAAGATAAATCATAGATGTTCAAAAGACATTTTTTGCAATTATATCCCTATTTAGGGGATTGAACGCAGATAATAGCCAACAAATACGTACATGCAATGTAACATTTTGAAGTTGGCACATCAATTGAGATGGAAGATTCGGATAGTTGGGAATTTGTGACGTTACCGTCCGTTTGGTGGAAGCAGCTACCTGTTCCAAAAAACAAAATTTACGTTACGTATATTAATTATAATGAGATTGTTGCCAATATCTATCAAGAAAATCACTTCTAAAAAGCTCCCACCACACTTCTTATATTAGATTTGAGACCTTTCTTTTATGATAAAAAGACCTAAATATACAAAAGCCCCAAATCTTGAGTTTCTCATCAACATCAACATTGCAAGAGTTTCTCTGTTCGCTAAGAAAGATTGAGTTTTCTCAATCTTCTCTTAGGCAGTAGAATAGTTTAGTCCCTCCTTCCTGGAAGTGGTCCGTTCTCTAGAGTCAACAAGTTTGCCTCTTGGAGCTAGTGGGTTTTTCTTTCTTCTAGGGCCTTTTGGGAAACAGTTTCTTTCTTCTTGTCTGCTATAACTAATGAAGGATTTAGCAAAAAACTAGGAAAATCTCTCTCTCCATGATAGAGAAGGTTCCAATTTTTCGTTAAAAAACCAGCTACGATCCTCTGAGTTTATCATTGCTGCTAAGTTCTTGACAAAGCGTGCCTTAAATATGGAGGCAATGAATAGGACCTTCAGGCAACTTTGACGTTCTACTAATGGTTTCAAAATCTGAAATCTTGATAATCACATTATATTATATTTTTTTCCAAAACGGGGTTGATGTTGATCGTGTTCTTCAAAGTGAACCATGGTGCATTGATAAGCACCTAGTAGTTATGAAGAAATATGAGGGTGATGTGTCAATCCAGAAGATTCCGTTCGACGAGGCTTCGTTTTGGGTGCAAGTCCACGACATACCTATCAGATTCATGAATAAAACAGTTGCTGAATCGATCTGTGGGTAGGTGTGTCGCACAATTGATGGGGTTGATGAGGAAGGAGGTAGTTTTTTAAGAGTGAAGGTGACGTTGGATATCTCCCTCCCTCTGTGTCGAGGCCGCCTAATAACTCTAGAAAATGGAGAGAAAAGATGAGTAAGATTTAAATACGAACGTCTCCTAACATTTTTAATTGGTGTGGGTGTTTAGATCACAATGACAAGGACTGTGTGCTGTGGATAAATAGCAAGGGAAGAACCCTCTCCATCGACAAACAACAATTCAGTAGCTCATTGCATGCTTTGCCGTATAGATCCTACACCAAACCCGTCATTTTTGTTCTGGGGTTCTATGAAAATGTTGACCGTTCCAGGCCAAGGCGTTCAGTGAAATTGGGTGGTGGGTCAGTTGCAGCGGTGAGCGGTTCTACCATCCACCATCCCTTGACGACTGAGCCTGACATGGAAATGGACACCCATGATACTGTCATTAATGAGGATGATCTTCCCCCTAAAACCGGGCCTCAAAAGGACTGTGACATCTTAGCTGGCTGCGAGGGGTCTTCTAGCACGTCAAATCAGCTCGGTGACTTTTCCCCTATGGAAGCGCAGATAGTCGGCAATAGTCCCATAACTTTAGGCATGCCAATAGGTGGGAAGTCAATGGGAAATGAGCCAAAGGCAAAAGAGAAGATCTCGGGTCAGTTTGGAAGCAGCGATCTTTTCCAAAATAAACTGGATAAAATTGATTGAGAACTTGATTCTGAATTTGGGTAATCCGAACCTTCTATATCTGAGAACCAATGCATTGAATTTCAATTGCAATTTCTTGTTCTTTTTGTTTCGAAATTTCATTTTGGTTCTGTTTTTTTTTATCAAAAAATTTTATTTCTTTGCCTTGGATGAGGTCTTTGCGAGAGCATTACTCTATTCTTCTTCTCATCTTTCTTCTCTTTCATTAAATGGAAGAGAACAAAGATGAGAAGAAGT
Source organism: Castanea sativa (assembly GCF_040712315.1). Classification (NCBI taxonomy): domain Eukaryota; kingdom Viridiplantae; phylum Streptophyta; class Magnoliopsida; order Fagales; family Fagaceae; genus Castanea; species Castanea sativa. The sequence goes on along the minus strand of NC_134023.1, from coordinate 54,897,655 downwards.
TGAATCAAAGAGTGAAAATGTTAGAGAAAAAGAAACAGGAAAATGAATAATTATAAGGGGAAGAAGAGGTTAAAAAGGGAGATGAAGGGTTAGAAAAAAAGTGATGATAAGTTCGAAATGGAACACCTGAAAATCGAAGAAGGCAATAAACCTCTCGTGGCATGACTGGTGACTAGCAACATTAATTGCTAATCATCTGTTAGTATATACGTATGTATAAAATATGTTGTATAGATATTAAGTTTGAGTTTGAGAGAGATGTCAAGAGAATTTTTTTTTTTTTTTTTGAGAAACATGATGTCAACACAAGTTAGTAGAACTTGTATACAATTCTTTCAAGACCACTAGCACTTGTAAACAATTCTTTCAAGACCACATTATTTGTTACAACTTAAAAGTGGTTGATTACATGGTTATATTGATTAATGAAATACATAATTTAATTATAATTATTTTAAGAGAATAAAATATTACTTTTATTGTTATATTGACTTTACTTTGCAATTTTGGTTCTAAAGCTACTCTCATTCTTGTCACTTTATGTGCTTGGCGAAGATAATGGCCGCTTAATATTTTTTGTGCATGATGAGAATACCCAATAATATTTTTATTTCTCACACTTTTGACAAATTCATACTCTCTTTTAATTTAATGCATGAACATTTTGATGATTAATGAAGTTATTACAAATTTTCATTAAAAAAATAAAGTTATTACAAATAGAAATCAATTAAACCAAATATTCGAAATCTTCACATTAATAAAACAGGGCCCACAAATTGTTCAAGGCCCTACAGCCCATGCTGATCGCCTAAACAAGCTGGAGAAATTAATTTAGTTCCTGCCTGCTGGGCTATGAAATTAATTGGGTTGCACTCAAGTGGGCTAGGCCCACAAGTGCTTAAACAAAATACCCATTCGGTATGATACGACAACACGAGTATTTTAAAAAAAAAGTTATAATATAATATGGCAAATAAAACACCGTCACGACATGGTACAACACGAAGTAATAGTTCATTAATTAATGATCTGGCATCCCTTGAGTAATAGCATGTATCATTTTTTTTTTTTATATTACCTTTTATTTTGTAATGCTCAACAGAATCACTGCTTGGGTACCATTTGTAACACCGGATTTGACCCTATCTGCAACCACAACGATTTTATGGGTTCAAGTCCCATAATTGACCTTAAAAAGGAGAAAACTTTCATTTGTAATTACTCCTTTTGACATTTCATTTGGAAATAAATAATAAAATTAAAAATTAAAATAAAAACCGCGTATGGGGGGTGTGGGTATAAATTTTTTTAAATTCATCTGCTTTTGGTTTTGAATATTTCTAGGAGAATCAATTGGCTATATCAAGTTTTTGCCCCCCCCCCCCCCCCTTTTTTTTTGGCATTTTGTTGAAAAGGAAAGTTCATTTTCATTTCAGATTGGTAGTCATCCCAATGTTTATGTGCTGGACACCCTAAAATTGTCAACACTGAGGTCTGCTCCAAGTTAGCTTTAAATGGGCAAAGTTGGCCATGAATGTTAATGATAAAACATTCTTAGACCTCAAAGTAGAGGGTTTAAGTAGCTGTGAGCTGGACAACAAACAGAAAAGGCAATATACCCCACAGACCATATGTAGGTATCAGTAATTCATTTATCATATCTCAAAATTTTATACTTGTTGTAGATTATCTTCATTTAAATATATTTATTCATGCTTTTTCTTGTTTTTATCAGTAATTATCATTACTTGCTATGTCAACTATAAGATATAAGAGTGTTATAGGCTTATAGCTCTAAACAATAACAGCTATGAGCATTAAATGTGTAGGAACAGGACCACAAAATTCTCATTTTAGTAGTGTGGAGAGAGAAAGAGGGAACAAAGTTTTTCTCCAAACTAGTTTGGAGAGAAACTCTTTAAACTTCTCATATATTTCTTTTTTGAGTGTAAATTTTGATAATCTAATAATTGAATTTCATGTTTCTTATGTTCTTAACATACGTATCAAATTTTGTTCAAATTGGATATTATTTACTATTTGATCAATTAACTTATTTTTTATATACAACTTTAAATCACAAAAACTTGAATTATAACATTTATTTGTTAACATAGCAATTGATCTTTGATCTTCTTAAAATTTTGTAAGCTTTAATAATGCAATAAGAACATGCAATCTAACGGTTAGATTTTCAAAATTCACACTCAATATAAAGGTATATGATGAGTTTGTAAGGTTTTTCTCCAAACTAGTTTGAAGATAAACTTTGTTCAAAAGGAGGGGTGGGGGGTTAATAGCTCTGTGTCCGAACATCCAATTGAAGTAAATATGTTAGGGAAAAAAAATGCTGCATAAGCACGTTAGAATTATTTAATCTACTGAAATTTCCTACATTGGAGGGGGGGCAGGGGGTGGAAGTTCTCTTTGGCTTAATGCTTTGGAGGAACTTGTTGCCTCTGTTAGCCATTGTCTGAAGTAAAATTTGATTTGGCTTAAGAGCAGATATATGAAAATGCTTTAGCATGAATATCTTTCAAGCTAAGATACGCCTTTGATTTAAGTTTGTGGTTACTTGGTTTCTTTTCTTTATTTTAAAATGACATTCATGATTGTTGATGTAGGATTTCATAGTACATGATGTTCGTTGGACTCGCTTTGACACAATTTCATACTGTATTTTGATGGTAATTTGGAAGATGGAAAGAATTTGAACTGGCTTATTGAGACACAGTTTACTTCATTGCATGAAGCTTTTCAGGTTCCGGCAAAAATAAAGTTGCTTCTAAGTTACTGCATCTTTATCGTACCAGGCGATTAGGACATTTTACTTTAAATTCATTACCCTGGCACATAGTGTTAGTGATCCTTTTTATTGTATTCTATTCACCATTTTGAATGTTTTATATTACTGATTTTAACCAAATCTCATTCTGATTATGTTATACATTTACAGAGGGATTTTATCCTTATGCCTAGCAAATCCAATATAGTATGCACCTTGTCTATCTGTGCCTAATTCATTAGAAGATTTGTATTACTACAACACAAAGTGCCTCAGGAGAACCCATTATAAATAATTTTTGTGAACTTATTATGCACTCTGTAAGCAACAACACAATAAGATTTGTCTCAAGTCCCTTTGAAAAGTTAAATGAAGAAACCATAAACAATATTTCTCCTCCTCTAACTAATCGAAGGTTAAAAACAATTGTCTCAAGGTAGTAGCAAATAGGTTAAAAACAATTCCGTCATAAATTATTTCTGAGTTTCAAAGTGCTTTTCAGAATGATAAAGTCATCTCAAATATAGTGGAAGTTTTTGTTATTTAACTATGTACAATATTATTTTATCTAATATACGAAAATAAATCAAACACTAAACCTTAGAGAAGCTGGATAGCTCAACATGACGGACAAATCCTCCTTTAGCTCCGCGGTTGAAGGTGGTGCGCAACCACTGTTTGCATGGGTGAAAAAAAGCCCATACAAACAGTGCAACCAAAATCAGCACCAGTAGGACTAGCGCCAAGATGAAGCCTCTATCATAGCTAGGATGAGATGGTGGCACAGAGGTTGGTGGTACAAGATAGCTCAATGTAGAGGCGGGTGGTGTAGCAAGGAAGGGATCCACAAAGATAGCAGACACCAGAGAGTAGGACTGCAGTGGAGATGAGCTGGCAAGTGGTATATGGTGATAATCCATGACTGTGACCTATAAAAGAAATGTAGTTTTATTAAGGCTAAAGTTCACAACATACTCCAAAAATTTGAACGCCATTAGATTTTATACATTGAAATTTTAGAATTTAAATTTCACATCCTAATGTGATGGTTGTTTTGAATGTTAGCCGTCACTTGTCAGGTGTATTAATTTGTCCAATCAAATTCTATCATGTTAATTAGATAATATGCTATATCACTTAAATAAATATTAAAAACATTTAAAAAACTAAATCAAATATCTAAAAATAAAATACTTACATGTTTTAAAATATACAATAAAATAAAATCATCATGCATCATAATAATAATCAAAATCAAACCCAAGATACATGAAACCAGTGGCAGAGCTAATAATTTTTTCTAGGGGGAGCTGAGTTAAATATAACAAATTTTTTTTTATCAACTAGTGTTAAGTCTACAAAGTTGTGTCCTAATATATTTTAAGAGTATTGAACATGACCAGTCTAGTAAAATAAAGAATAATTATTTTCAAAGAAGCCAAAGAGCTACTCCAACGAATAAGGAGAATACTGAGAAACTATATATCAAGCAGGAAAAATGTTCATACAACCCCTAAACTTTAAACTAGTAATCAAACATCCTAAACTTTTATTTTGGTCAATTTACTCCATAAACTTTATATAACTGTCAAATCAACACTTCTGTTAATTTTCCATTATAATCACAAACGAAATGCTCACATGCATCTCATGTGAAACTTTTAAATACCTTGGTAAACTGAATTGGTTGAGAGAGACTATCAAACCAAGAAACACCAGCCAGCTTACCTTTGACTGCCACCATTGTTACTGCTCTTATGCTTCTTCTTTTTTATAATTTTTTTTTTTTTTCTGTTTTGCTCTTTGTCTTCCCAATCCTCCATGACCCACAAAAAAAATAATGAATAATAATATTTATGCTAAAAATAAAGAAACAAAATGGGAAAACCCACTTTGTTTCAAATCAAACCAATCCTGTAAGAAATAATGTGAAAATAAAGCATAAATCAAGATGAAGCAGAAATCAAAATAACAGTTTAGTGGACACTATTTTGCAGAGCAATATTGACGAACATATAGTAAGCACAAGATCTTAAACAAATACCCAGTATATAGCTAGCAAGAGAAGTCAACCACCAAGTCCGAAATAAACCAAATCCCAACAAAAAATGTGAACAAACCAACCCTTGGGGAAACCAGAATAAATGCACATGCGTTGTCTCCCTTTCTTGCAAGTCATGGAGGATTGGAAAATAGAGTGCGAAAAATAAACAGGCATACCAGCGGCTATACAACGACGGTAACAACGGTGTCCTTTTGACGGCGAGGCGGTCAGCAATGATGATTCTTCTTGTTAGTCTCAACTGAACCCTTGGTAACTCTCTCCTCTCAACTGGTTCAGCCCTTGCTCGTTTGGTACTTCAGTTCAAGAATCAAACAACAAGTTATAACATCTGACTTTCTAAAAATGTACATCACACGGATAATTAAGCTGTAAAATCTTTAATAACAGTCTTATAATCAAAGCCAATTACATCTTAATGAAAAATTTACAATCTAAGAGACAATCTCATTTTGCTATTATATCTACTGCATTTATTAATCAAAGCCATTAAATACGCTCAGCCAAACTTGCACAAGTATTCCGCATCCATTTAATGCTGTAAAATTAATGATTCCCACAACTTGCAACACAAACTCCTAACTTTAAATGTACTTAAAACAATAACAAAGCACCATCCAATAATTTTATCAAAAAAAATTATCTATTCACATAGCTCACAGATCAAATGGAATTATGGAAAATCTAAAACATCAACCAATTAAAAAAATGTATTCTTTTCATCCATAGCAAAAGCTCAAGTAACTTCACAACCAAGCTCATTCAATCAATCTGTCAAAGGCCTTGTAGCTGAATTGGCACCTCCCCATGTAAAAAGTGCTTGGGATTTTAGAGGGGGAAAGGGTTCGAGTTGCGGGGTTAACAGCATGTTGTAATTATTTCTCTAAAAATAAAAATAAAAATAAAAGCTCATTCAATCAGATCACGCTTTCATTTTATATATAAGCTTCCAAAGTACACATAAGACCCACATGCATATCCCTCAAAAAAAAAAAAAAAAAAAAAAAAAAAAAAGAGAGAGAATTCAATTTGAAGTAGCTACAATAGTAGGGACGAAACCAAGATTTTGATTGAAGGGGGGGCAGAATATGAATATATTTTTTTTTAGTGAAAATGTAAATTACTATCCATTTGGCACTAACAAACTGTCAACGTGCTAATATGCAATTAGAAAAATGCTAAAACTATTAGAAAATTTTTAAGAAAAAGTTTACAAATTGATGTGGTAATTAATGTAATTAGTGTCATTTCAACAAATAATATATTTATATTTATATTAATTTTTGTAATTGATAACACATCAATTTATAAGACTTATGTAGTAAAATCTATATTATACCTAATATCACTCATTCAGTTAGGAGAATGAATGAGAGTTGAGATAGGGTAGAGAGCTCTCGACTGAGATTAAAAACAAATTGAGTCAATTTCGTATAGTAATCGTTTTGGTTTGGTTAAGGGAATAATAATGTGTTTGGGTATCAATCAATACCATTTCGGGTTTATTCATAACAATAGTTTGGTATAAAGTTTTTTTTTTTTGAACTATTACATAATTTGTAAGGCTTTTAAGAGTCTTTAAAAATTATATATCTTTGTTATCCAAAAAATAAATAAATGATATAACCAATAATAACAATTATTATATATTTTTTTAAACCAATTTTTATATTATAATAATATGTTCCTTTTTAAACGTGTATGCCTAGACATATTGAAAAAATTAGATGCAAAAAGGTAGAGGTTAAAAGCTTAACACATGTCCTGAAGGTGGTGGAATCGAAACTGTAAAAGACAACGTGTGTAGGGTTATAGAAATTACTTTCATGATTTTTTACTCTCACGTGACCTAAGCGGATAAAACAAGAAATGAAAATTAAATTCATTTAATATCACCAACCAACCAAATTATTTACTACAAGACTACGTATGGACATAACATAACCATTCTCACACCCAATTTCACAACTTACTAATTTGTGTAATTGTTAGTGGTTTATGAAAAGTGGTGAGTCTATATATGCAGAAAGGGTCCAACATTCACACAAGTCAAGAAGTTATAAAATTAGGTGTGCATCTATAGAATTATTATATTTCCTACTTCTATTAATTATATTGAATATTCCTCCAACCAACTTACATAAATAGATTGAATTTCCTAATAAATCAATGTGTAAAAAAAAAATTAAATGAAATAATTTATTCAATGATAATATTACTTATTTAAATAAATTAAAAGCAATACTACATATACAAACTATTTTACAATAAGGAAAATGTTAAAAGTTACAATAAATGTAGGGAAGATGAAGGGAAAATGTTAAGTGGACCAAACCATATCTGTTGAACAAACAAAGAAAAGGACAATGAAGAAGAAAGAAGAAGGCAAAGCAAAAGAGATAAAATTTTGAAGAAGGTAAGGGGTGGTCTGATGAATTTTTGTATACTAAAGGGATTTTTTTCGAAGGTTGGTAGGTCTGTTTCTGCACAATAGAGTCAAGATTTAGCACACATTTTAAGCTAATGCATTTTTCCTTTATCGCTAGTTAGATGCAGTAAGATAGCATGCAATTTGAAGTAGGTTTGTATACACAAAAAAACCATACACCAGCATTAAAGCATCTATTAAGATAAAAGCAAAATGCAAATAATTCACATTTACCAATCACACAAAGGCATCTTTCACAACATATACCCAGTGTGTGCATGTCATTGGACCATACAAACCTTCTACCTAGGGCCGGCCCTAGACATTTTGGGGCCTAAGGCGAGAACTAAAATGGGGCCTTTTTTATACTTATATATTAATTAAATTAATGTTTATTTAATATTTTTATATTATAATATATTTCATTTAAAATCTATTTTTCTTGCCTTTTGAGATACAAATTGACTAATTAAATTTTTGTATTCAAGTTCTTCTAACATCTTATTTTCACTTGATAATATAGTTAATCCACTTAATCTTTCTTGGGACATTGTTGATCTTAGATATGATTTTATTAATTTTAATTTTGAAAAACTTCTTTCTGCAGAAACTACTGTAACAATTATTGTTAATAAAATCCTATAAGCAATGCATGTATTTGGAAATGAATCTAATCTTTTTATATAATTTAGTATGTCAATTGGAGTATAATCTTTTATTTGTAAAATTTCTTTTAAAACCTTTAACTCTGAAAATAAATCTAAATCATCAATATCATAATAAACATAATGTTTGAGAAAAGATTCAAGTTCAAGACAATATTTTTGTAAACTATCATCATCTAGTATTTATAAAGACTAAAATAAAAAAATAATTTTCAAGTGTAGAGTAAATGAGAAATAGAACCTGATTTATATAAAAAGTATTGTTATAGTTTCACTGAATAATAACAAGTTTTTAGCAATTTCAACTTGCATAAATAAAGATTTATTCATTATATTACCAATAACTAAAATATATATATATATATATATATATATATATATATATATATATATATATAAACACGAGATAAAAATAAAAATAAAAATAAAAATTTTTTAGCACAACCATAACAACTAACAAGCCCAGCCCAGCCAAGAAGACCCACCCACAATAAACATAAAACAAATCCTATATTCCTATTGCACCTATAACCCAAAAAAAAAAAAAAAATTTGAAGCCCAAACGTGAAACGTCCAGGCGGTCCAGCCATAACTCAATATATACACTATCACTATACAGCCCAGCCCCAGTTTTAACTCTTAACAAATCTAAAGAAAGCCAAGCCTCAAAAGCAGAAGTTATACCTTAAACTCAAAAGTCAAAACCCATTCTGCAGAATCAAAACGCAGCAGCCAAAAAATAGAGCAACAGTGGAAGCTTGAGCCAGGCAGCCAGATGCAATCGAATGATTTAAATGAGATCGGAGGAAGTTTGAGCTAGGCAGCCAGAAACGGTGGAGAGAAAAAATGAGAGAGGCGGAGAGCAAGAGTAGAGAGAAAAAAGAAGCAAGAATGAGAAAGAGAAATGGTAAAATTTTTAGGGATTTGACTCATTTGAGTTGTTTTATTTGTTGTGATTTGTGATTGTTTTGTGGGTAATATCTTAGACCGAATTTGTAGTTTATCCTGTTAATTTTTGATCTAGAGGATAATAATGTTTGATTTATCAAAATTTTTATTTTTTGGTTAAAAAGATATGCTACATTGTTGTAATTCTTCTTAAATTAAATTTTTTTTTCCCTTACTCCTAATTTTCTAAAATTTTGGGGCCTCCCTTCCACTTGGGGCCTTAGGCAATTGCCTAACTCACCTAAGGGAAGGGCCGGCCCTGCTTCTACCATATACAGCAGTGAAAGAAACACTACCGAATCCAATAGCCCTAAAACCAAAGAACATTAATCTTATAGACAGAAAAAGATAATTCAACTCCCAACACAACATTTTTTTTTTTTTTTTTGACAACTTCCAACACAACATGGTGTAGGAAGTTGACTACAAAGCCCTAATTGAAATCTCAAAACCATACCCAGCAAAATGTATGGATGAAGATCAGAGCACACAGCAACCAAAAGATGTACTGCACATAACAGGTCAATAGCGCCTCATAACCAACATTCAACTGCTAAACATATATCTTGATTAGGTAAAACTATTTAATTGCTATGGCAACTCGTTAGCCTCATTGCATACTTCAAATGTATTCTACCCTCATATCAAGATATTTTCCAAATTGATTAGGTTAATTCTACTTAGACCAAAAAGAAGAAGAAGAAGAAGAAGAAGAAGAAGAAAATCACTCACTTGTTCGGTTTTCTCCTCTTTTCTTCTCTTCTCTATTCCACTTTTTGGCAGAGTTCTCTCAGCAGTTTGGATATAATTTATGGCAGAGTTCGTTCTCTCAGCTAAGCAAGCAATGGATATATATATTTGGCTACTGAAATTTTACTTAGCATGGTCATCATGGTCCTCTGCCTACACGTTATTCTAAAAATAGTTTTTCCTACGCGTACTGTGCAGCACGGAGGGCTTTTGCGAATTCTTACTTAGACCAATAAGAAGAAGACAGGTCATTAAAATGGATGACATAAGCTTTCCTGCCATGTCACCATACCTGGGGTCATTTTCTCTCTCTCATCCTTTCATCTTGTTTCTTTGATTCCGAATCTTCTATATCTAAGAACCAATGCATTGGATTTCAATTGCAGTTTCTTGTTCTTTTTGTTTCGAAATTTCATTTTGGTTCTATTTTTTTGTTCAAAAAATTTTATGTGTGTGTTTTAGTTGTTTATGCAAAGAAGAATGCTTACAAACCAACCCAGTTCCTAGTAAACTACTTTTTAATCTCATTTAGACCTAAGTTCTCTGACTCAGAATAATGAAGTCAAAGTGTTGTCTTAGCTGAACCTATTACCAACAATTTGTCTTGACCCTTGCTGAGGATTTAAAGTTCAAATTTGGGCTATATATTAGCATATGACCTACTGTCACTCGGGTTCATCTACTACAGGACTTTGACTAGATAATCTGTTGTGGTGCCATGTTGCACCTTCTGTATATTCCATTTGCTTGTGTGTGTTGCTTTTGGACTGTCATTCAAGTTTCTACATACTCCCCATGTAAAATATTCAAATAAATTTTGGAGAAGAGAATCACACTTCCAATATAAGTATAAAAAGAATATTCCAGCCCCTGCAGTTTTAGTGTCTGATATTTGTAAATAAGTTATTCAAAATAATGTTTAAATAAAAAAATAGCATTTACCTGTTTGGTATTTCACCTGGGAAGTTCAAGGTCTAAAGATCTTGAGCAAATCCACATGGTTGATCAAGCAATGTGTGACACAAAATTCATGGCCAACAAGCCAAACCAACTTGGAAGTAGCCTCTAACTCAAACTAGGGAAATGGTTATTCCATTCTGGAGATACCAAAAATCTATCTAGGTGAGACATAGAAGGCAGTAAAACTACCTCCTTCCAGTGGCAAATCTACCAATGCATCAAGGTAAAGACCACCAGCTGTGTACCCCTGATAGTTCCTCCCATAAGAAATTCCTGGCTAGATCATTAAAAGGTCCAGACACCCCTGCAAAACCCATTAGAAACCATCTGCCACATTCTGAAATTTGCAAGACACAACATGCTCTCCCACAGTGTCATCAACTTTTTCAATCACTCTTTTATCCCACATTTGCAAGATTCCTCTACAAGGCCCCCCCTTGCTGATGCAAGATGTAACCAATCCACATATGTATTTGCCTCGATGCTCTGCACAAATATGTCGTTCATTGATCCCCCATTTTTGTTTCTTGGAGACATATAACATCAACCCTCCAACCTCTTAGCAAATTACATACTTGCAAGTTTCTCCTCTTAGCAGGTATAATATGTATCCTATTGTAAATGAATAAGTCAGTGGTAAGGGTATGTGTTGTTGTTATTGAGGTATTATAGTTTCATATAAAACAAGAAATGTGAGGTTGGTCATAGCAGTACTTCATGGTAATTCTTGTGTGTGACTTTCAAATGATACATATTATTTTCACAAGTCTATAAGCCATCCTTATTCCTCCTAAATATTATCATTAGTGCAGAGTGTATTAGGAAATCATTCTCAAATATGAAACAAGTTGGTAGGAGCATGTTGTCCATTGGATTCAAGCAATTTCAAATAAATGAGTTTTCAATTAGATTATGCATAGCAGCCCCATGCAGATAGCTGAAATAGAAGCATCACCATTTGCAATACTAGAAGCATCTATATTGAAAACCTTTTTTAGTGGATTAAAAAAATACAATGATTGGATAGATTTTTGAAGTTGTTGATATTGATGGAATTATGTCCTTGCTGCACTTGGTATTTATAATTCATACTTCATACACATCTTACCGGTCATTATAACCAATGTTATTTCCTAATGCAATTATGCCACAACTAAATGGTTGTTTGTTTCCTTCCACTAGGACTTTTGCTCAATTGGTTTCTTTTCAGGATTGGAAACTTGATCAAAGAATGAAATTCTTAAGAGAATCTTCAAGCCAATTTGCTATCTTAATTATTTCAAATTGTCTTCTTCTATATTAGATCAATGTTTTCTTTGTCTAAGAATTGAAGCATCAATGTGTTAGATGATGTTGTTATCCTATGCAGTTTTGACGACTGATATTGTGGCTATATATTTTTTGTGAAAAATTTTAAGTCTAAACTGATCAAATGCCAAGTTCAATGACCACCAACTTCTTTTGTACATAAGAGATATTGAACTCATTTTCATGGATTTATCATTCAAGCCTTTTATTATTATTATTTTTTCTCCTATGTGGTCTAGAAGTATTTATAACTATTTACTTTCCTTGAGTCTTTTGTTGTGCTACTTGAAGTCTAGAAGTTTCTAGTTCAATTCCCATATGGATTTTCCCCAACGTATAGGAGATGTTTACCTGCAGTTGGATGGCTGTTTTGCTTGACTTATTTTCATGATTCTTCTCTTTGCTATTGGTTGATTTGGAAGAGCAGACAATGGGTTCTCCAGAAGGTCATCCTTTACTCTGCAGAATACATTCCTAATTCATTTTTTTTTCTATTAATAGTTCTACTTGTACTAGATTAGTTAAAGAGGGGCCATCATCTGGTGCAATGGTAAGAGCAAGGTTGTCAAAATCGGGATCCTACGTAGGATCGTAGGAGATAGGTGAGATCGTGGATCGTAGGATCGGATCGTAAATCGTAAGATCCTATATTATTTGAGAAAAAAACAAAAAAAATAAACATTTGTATGTTAAATAATCACATAAATTATACATTCATTAATATAATTACCATACATCACTATATTCATTTATAAGCACCATTTAAAGAGGTCAAAAATCTCAAAACATGACACTCTATTGGAATATTTTTTATTCAAATCCAACTGGCACACTCTCTACATTAGAGTTGAAAATTTTGGTCTATTGAGATTTTATTTTTCATTTAAGTCCAACTGAGCAATCTATTAAGTTTAAAAACATTACAAGAAAAAAAGGTCGTTTGGGATCGTCAAAATCGTGTGATCCTATCAATCCTGAATGATCGCAAAGATCCTTGAAAGATCCGAATCGTTTTGAGCAGGTGAGATCGTAAAATCGTAGGATCGTAGGATCCAGATCGGGATTTTGACAACCATGGGTAAGAGTATCTAGTTTTCGAGTGCATGGGGTCCAATTCTTGATATTGATTTGTTCATGCAAAAATACTGAATGGTAGGACTATATCCATATACCCTTTCAAGGACATATAGGTAATGGCCTTTTTATCCTGGAATAGTTAGGCACTTAGCTTTTGAAAGAATATGGATTATTCCCACTATATTTACTGAAGTGCCATACTCTGACTATATTGTTGCTTTTCTAATAATCCTACGCTTTTCTAGAATAGTTCAAGGTGCTTATGTACTTAAGTTTCTAAAGGATGAAATCAGATAGTTTCTGAGATATATGCTGACATGATATTAATGCATTGGTATACATTTGAAGTAAGATAAGTGTTATGCTGATCAATGTGATTCAGGTGATCTAATATGTCCTACACACACTTTTTTTAGGATTTCGCGAAGATGATGTATGGGGAGTGATTAAACTTTTGACTTCTAATTTTGTTGAACGCTGCCCAGCCCCTGAACCATTTATTCCTGCACCAGTTAAGTAGAAACAACTTCCAAGAAGCGAGGTGTTAACTCTGCTAAGGTAATTGTTGACTATTGCTAAGGTAAGGTTATTTGGATGGATGAGTTACTAACTGACTATAGGAGAAAAAGGTAAAATATCATATGAACGCATCAATGTGAGTGGTAAAAATGAAATGAATTTATAAAAGAAAGTATTGGATGCATGGGAGGGATTATTATTATTAAGCTTTACAAGGTTCAATGTTGTTGATTGCAGTTGAGTTATTTTTAGTTTGATGTCTAGTTCAAAGAGATCTTGCCTTTTTATTTATTTAATATTAACAACATCAACATTCTCTAACTTGTTTTATATTGCAATGGTTAAGGATGCAGTCATAAAATTTTACAACCAAAGATTTGTGAGAATAGTACTTAGAATTTATTTTCTATTCTAAATTAGTTCAGTTCAGTGTTTATTCCTATTATGAGCCTCTAAAAGGGTCATTTGGTATTGCTATTTCTATGAAAAACCATTTTGCATACTAAAGTTCCTCGAAAAGGGTTTTTTTTTTTTTTTTTTGGGTTTGAACAGCTGCATTTGGAATGATCCTTCCTATCAAAAGAGGATATTTAAAGAGGATAAATACCACTTATTCCAAAAGCTTAAGTTGATAGCAAGGATGCTTTTAATCACTTAACCATTATTCTAACACTCTCCCTCCCATGTGAGTCATCACTCCCCCTTAATAATTGGGGCTCAACATGTGACATTTTAACTTTAAATGGGAGAAAGTAAAGTGGAGATAGAATTTGAACTCAGAATCACTTAATCTGATACCATGATTGATAAGCTATGACTTGTCACAAAAAATTAAGCTGTAAAGAAATGGTGAATATAATCACTAAACCATTATTCTAACAAAAGAGAAGGGAGATTATTTTAGATTGGTCGTGTATGCGTGGAGGGCTGGTGAAGCAGTTGACCATCTTTTTACTTCTCTGCTTGGTTGCACAGGACCTTTGGTTGTTAGAGTTCATGTTCATGCTGTACTGAGTATAACTGAATGTAACAGTTTCTATACTTAATCAAGGTAACCCTTTCTTCTCACTGCAAAGTTTGTTTGATGTTATAACTAATAAGTTTCATTGTGAGTTTATTGGAGAGGTCTTCTAGTCTGGTGGAATCCCTGTCTTACAAGTTACAACCTTCTGTCAACTGATTTCTGTTGATGTATGAAGGTTTAGGAAAATGGATATATTTTTACTGTGTTTTGTTTTATCAAGTGATGAAAGTTGCTGCCACTTTTTTTAATTTTGAATTTGCTTCTCTAAAGTTTTATAATTCTAAATTTATTAATCTGTTAGGTACATAATTCTTTCAAACCGAGCTAAAGCAATGTGTACCAATTTTGGAAAGCTAGTTCGTCTCAATAACAATAAATATATCTTTGTAAGAGTAGGGATCATGCTTCATGGAAAGCATAGTTTCTGCACCAAATTCTCAAAATTATTCAAGGTAAGATTAGTTCAGTCTAATTGATATCTTGACTTGAAGTCCATATTATATCTCCTTGACTATATTTGTTTAACCGGCCTCTCTCTGGTCATCTTTTCTTGGTCATCTAGCTTCTGCATGATTACAAAACTATACTGATAATTTTTTTAATAAGTGCTTGGAAATGAGTGTTGTTTCTTTAACTGACCTGATAACCTATGCAAGGATCATTATTGAATTCTGAAGTATGAACTTGTACTCTAGATTTAGAAGCCTCATTACCTCTTGTAGCTGGCGTGTTTTGAGAGCTGGAATTAAGGAGTACAAGAACTAGGTTGTTTTTTGGATATGTTTGATCTTGATGCAAAGGGTTTCCAAAAGTTCTGAACATTTAACTATAGTAATTATGAAGTTCTTCTGAGTAGAGCATAGTAGTCAGATCATGGAGGGAGTGGAGCACTTGATTGGGAATCTTTAAGAAAAATTTTGGTAGGTGTCTCCTTGATGGTAGACTATTTTTTCTTAAAATCTTGATTCTTTACAGAATTCACTGACTCCTAAAATTTTAGCTTCTCTAACCTTCAAACTCTGTAAACAAAATGATTGAAGAACAAAGAGGAAGATTTGACTATCATTTTTTATTCCTGTAGCAAGATTAAGCAACTAAAAAATAGGACATGACATGGTAAATGACATGAACATGAGACATGGTATGAGTCAATCTGTACAAGCCAACAAAGCAAATTGCAAAAGTAGGCGTCATGGAAATGGGAAATTGGGATGAACTAATATACCTCTTATTTAGTACTTTTCTCTGTGTATTTCAGAATAAAAATAAAATATTATTTTGTATATATTAAGTTATGTAGCCAAAATTTCCCAAAATTTCTAAAGTAATGTATGTCTTTTTTTTTTGTGTCATGTATTTTTGTATCATACCCTAGTTGATCTGTTTTTAGAAATATCCAACTGTTTCATTGCTTATAGACCATTAATGTGGTTTCCCTCTTTATAATTTTAGTTTTTCATTTATTAAAATGAAAAGAAATAGACATAAATCAAGCATTGAGGCTGTGGATATCACATATTTAACTTGTTCATGTGCTGCACAACACATAAAGCAACATCTGATATCAAACCTGCCTCACCCTCCAATATCTCCCTAAAAGATCTAGACCTCACTTGAATTTCAAGAAACTGAATTCCCTTAACCATAAATTCATAAATTCACTTGATTTTTGCCTATCTACTCCTCCCTACAAGTTTTCCATTGCAATCTTGTCTTGATTTCAAGGTCAATTACAAAGCATTATATGATCACTTTCAAAAGAAATAAAATTACAGACCACATGAAACCGGGATTGTGAAGCTCGTGATCTAGAACCAAGCTTACTTAATGATGTGAGAGATTTCATCAAGTCATGATGGTGGACCTCCAAGCTGTTGGTAGCATTAGAAGGCTCAACAACTAGAATTACAACATGTGGTCGACTTGCTTGGAGTCATACTTGTTAGGACAAGATTTGTGGGAGATTGTGATTAGTGGCAAAACCACACCTCCTAAGAATCTTGAATCATTTTGGAAGTGGAAGATTAAAGCTGGGAATGCTATGTTTGCAATTGAGACAAGTGTCGAGGAAGAGATGTTGGAGCATATCAGACGAGTGTGTAGACTCACCAAAGGCAGCATGGGACACCTTTGCGACACTATTTTCAAAGAAAAATGATGTGAGACTACAGTTGCTTGAGAATGAGAATGAGTTAATGTCGGTGGTGCAGCAAGATTTGATGATCACTTAATGTTACACCAAAGTATAGTTTTTGTTGCTCTCTGAATTAAATCCTGCATCAAATATTTTTTATTCAAGACGCGAAATCTCTGAATTAGATCCAGCATCAAATATTTCTAATCTAAAAATAAAGAGGATAATTATTCATAAGTTGAGACCCAAATATAGAAGTTTTGTAGCTCACTGACCTTAGATTCTTGGAGAGAAAAGATTAAGGATAAATTGGATAGCGTATGGAGCTATTTGCCGTTATCTACCTACCATGGCGTACCTTGCTTAATAATTCCTTGGGCTGCCCATATATTCCAATTCTATGAAAAATGAGCATGTCTCAAAAAAATAGAGTTTATAAAAGCTATACCTATAAAGAAATGCAGTTGAAAACTAATTACTTAACCAAAAACGGTCCACATGAAAAGTTTTTTTTTTTTTTTTTTAGAGAGTTTCAACTTATGGCATCCGCTTCCGATGATAGCTCTTTATCATCAAATCAAGACACCAATTAATTTTTGGTGTAGGCGAGGATTGAACCCCAGATCTCTTATGCAATTATCAAAGTCTTTACCAGTTGAGCTAATTAAAACCCATCACATAAAAAGTTTCAAAGAGTGCATTTACAAATTTTATTACATTAGTTTTACAAATAAATATCACAACTTTTAAGCAATTTGTCCTACAATCTTGGTTTTGGACTGATCTATATTTGGGTCTCAATTCATGAATAATTATCCTTCTTAGTGTTGATTTAGAAATATTTGATGCAGGATCTAATTCAAAGATTTCGTGAAATAAAGACTTTAACCTTGGTGAAATATTAAGTGAATGTCATATCCTGCTGTGCTAACAACATTAACTCATTCTCCAAAAAACTGCAACCTCACATAATTTTTTTTTTTTTTTTTGAAAATAGTATTTCAAAGGTGCCCTTGCTGCCTTTGGTGTGTCTGCCCACTCGCCTGAACAACATTAACTCATTCTCAACATTAACACACTCGTACATAGACACAACCTACACTCACTTAGACACACACGACAACGCACTAGATGGACACCCCACTCCACTAATACACACTTCACTTTTGTAAGACACGTAGACAATCTTAACTAAGACTTGGTGATTATGCTACTACTCTCCACATGTGGGAACTCCTTAATTGGTTCCTATTTATACTTGCTGAAGGTCGATTAAGTAATGACATTGAAGCTTCTAGCTTCATTTATTTAATTTCTGTCAGTACACCCTTTTCTTATTTCTTTCACAAGGCAGCTTCTAGAACTTTAGGCAAATTGTGGTTGAAATTTAATTGTCTAGGGAAGTTTCTAGAGGAAGTATGAGAAACGTTTTGTAGATATTTCCAGAGTGGGCAAGAGAGGAAAAATCCTGGAATATGAGAGAGATTTTTCTAGAAGGAGAGAGTTTGTTGATTTTCTAACTTGGTGATTCATGACTATATATAAAGGTCAATTTACTTTTGGAGCTTGAAAATTTTCTTAAATATTTTCAATCGGAGTATAATAAAATGGTGCTTCCTTCTCTTATATTTATGATGGATCCATCATGAATGTAATAAGTGGAACCCATCATAAATGTAAGAAAAAGAAATACTATTCACTGTGCTCTCGGAGTACTTAAAAATGACTAGCTTAAATTTTTTTTTAAATACTCCTTGAAGTTTAAGCTACAACAATGGATCAAGTGGAAATTTCTTTTGAAGTTTAGATTTTACCTCCCAAAATTTTAGAATTTGGATTTTACCTCCTGAAATTGAAAGTGTTTGGAGTTTACATCCTGAAGTTTAAGAATTTGGGGTATTAAATCCAAACACTTCCAAACTTTAGGGGGTAAAATCCAAATTATGTAACGTCAAGATATAAAATCCAAACACCCCAAACTTCAGGGGGTAAAATCTAAATTCTGAAACTTCCAAGTATAAAATCCAAACACCCCCAAACTTGAGGGGTGTAATTTGCAATTTATTTACCCAAAAATTTATAAGGAAATCTTGTAAAAGATGAAGTATAGTAATTCCTCAATTTAAAGAATAATTATTTCTATACAATATCTAATCCATGTAATAAAGATGAAATCAAATGATCAAATCGTTACACATGAATAATTATTCAATTACAAAAGTTATTACAAGATTTTTTTTTTTTTTTTTTTGAGTAAAGTTAGTTATTACAAGATAGATTATACATGTCATTCCATATAGGTCATCCTCAGATAGATTATACCTATATTCCATTTATGTCATTCTAAGATAGTTTGATTGTTACATATGGAAAGTATGTAAAAAATTATGTATAAGGAAAATTTATGTTTTTGGATATATATTAATTAATTTTAAAGTCTATTACATGCACTATGGAATAGCTGTTATAACCATTTAAAAATGAATAGTCATTTCTCAATTTAAAAAATAGTTATTTCTATGTAATAACTATGTGATCCATGTAATAAAAATGTAACCAAATAAATAAATCATTATTACAAGATATTAAACATGTCTTTAATTAAATGAGAGGAGGCAAAATTGGAAACCCATGGGGCCATGGGCCATGGCCTCAGCAGGCCCAATTCCCTTTCCTCAATGTTTCTTTTATTTTAAAATTTTAATTTTAATTTTTCCTTTTGGGTTAATGTTAATGCTTGGTTGACTTTCCATTAGGTGATAGTTCCAAATTTTTTGATGTGCATATCTCTATCTAACCAGCACTTCTTTATAAATAACATTCAAGTCCATGGTAATATTCATGCATATTTTTTTCGAATTGGTGTGATAATGGATTTTGAAAAAGTCGCCCTAGTTGTGACTTTGTGCTTGTTTTTGGCTAGCAGTTATAGAGCGAGTGGAACACGAATTTTATCTGATCTGGAGGATTTAGCCTTGGAAAGGCAACTCAAGAGCATCAACAAACTTCCTGTTAAGAGCATTCAGGTACTAAAGTTTTTTTTTTTTTTTTTTTTGAGAATCAAGTATTGGAGTAATTAATAAAGTTATAGACACAACAAAAATTTACAATAGTATGTTTTAGTTAGTTCAACTAATAAAATTTCTTATTATTAAATAAAGAGTTTGGAGGTTTAAACCCTTGCTACATTAAAAAATCAATTGATGTCTTTTTTTTTTTTTTTTTTTTTGAGAGAGTTTTAACTTATGACGCCCGCTTCTGATGAGTGTTTTTTGTCATCAGACCAAGGCACAATTAGTTTTTGGTGTAGGCGAGGATTGAATCTCAGATTTCTTATTCAACCATCAAAAACTTTACTAGAAATTTTATTATATCTGCCCCAAAATAAATTACAATTATTTCATAAAAATCCAAAGTTAGCATATCACCTCGCATATGATTCTCTATAATCTACAATTTGTTTTTTAAGTGATTCATGTGTACGTGAGGTGAGATACTTTTAATTTTTTTTTTTTAAATTTTATCTCATATTCGATAGTTAATTAGTTACAATGTGATCGACTTTAAATAAATTAATAAGTTATTGCACCTTTCAATAACTAGAAGTTTATTTTCTTTTTCTTTTGTTACTTTGGATAGAACTTCTTGTAAATTTTCAAAAAAACACTTCTTGTAAGAAAACTTGTTGATCTTTGATTTTGTAGACGGAGTTTGGGCATATTGTTGATTGTATTGATATCAACAAGCAACTGAGCTTTGATCATCCTTTATTGAAAGATCATAAGATCCAGGTACTTTATCCTTGTGACAAAACCTAACCTATTTCCAATATTTTTATTCCTTAAAAATTGTGATTGGAAATACTAATCACTTTATTTCAATGTAGTAATTTTATTTGTTGTAATAATAATAATAATAATAATAATAATAATAATAATAGAGATCTACGTTATAACAATATTTATATATTTTGGAGGGCTAGTGGCCAATTTTCCTTTGCCTATAATTATTATAACATAGATGTATAGTATTATTATTATTAGTGTCTGTTTGGCTAATTTATTTTTTTTCAACTTATTTTACTATTTAACTTAATTTTCCTACTATTCATGGGTTTTACTGCACTTTTTAGTACTATCATGGATCTCACTGTACTATTTCAACTAACATTTACCTTTATTATTATTAGTCGCTAACTGTATAATGCACCCAAAAGTTTGACAAAAAATATTTAGGGTAAAGTGCCAAATACAGAATAAAAATTTGGGAGTATTTAGATTTTACACCTTTAAGTTTCAGAATTTTAATTTTACACCCTAACATCATATTTTGTTTTGATTGCTACACCTTTTGACAATTTTTTTTGTTTATGTGTCCATTACATGACACATAAGCATGCCACATGTGATAGTTGATCCAAGGCGAAAATGGGCAAATGCCCATTTCGCACAAAAAAAAAAGTGCCTCATTTCCCAAACTAATTAGGGAAATGCCCTTCTTTTGAAACTCGATTTTTTCAAAATCAAGTTAAAAAAAAAAAAAAAAAATTTGGAAACCTATAGCGACGTTTTAAGGAGTCTACAGTGACATTTTAAGGACCTATAGCAGCGCTTTTTAACTCGACCTCTATAAAATCGAGTTACATGCAAGTTTTTTTTTTTTTTTTTTACCTATAACATGACTTCATGGAGCTCAAGTTACAAAACGCCGCTATAGGTTTTTAAAAACGTCACTATAGGCTCCTTAAAACGTCGCTATAGGGTTTCATACAATTTTGAGAAAATCGAGTTTCAAAAAATAGACATTTTTCTAATTAGTTTGAGAAAGGAGGCAACATGCTGAATTTTTTTTTTGCGAAAAGGGCAAAAGCCCATTTTGGCTGTTGATCTAATCAAAACATGCTATCTAGATTTAACAATTACATATTATTAGATAACTTTAAAAACATTAAAAATCAAAATAAATAAAATATAATATACAAATTACATTAACGAATAAAAAAAAATTCCCTCTACAATAATTTTAAACAAATATTAAAAAAAAAAAAACTCATATGAAATATTAATCCCATTGTATGCAATATAGATCGCTATGCAAGATTGTTGTGGGGTGTATCATTCCAGGCTTTCCAGCTAGTGCTATGAATTGAAAACCAATTAGAATTGGAGAATCAAACCCAGATTTACTGAAGTTTGTATCTGTAGCCTTGATGTAAATGTTGTGTTTTTGTTTACTGAAATGCTTGAGTTGTGTTGAAAAAAACAAATTTAAATCAAACCCAGCACCAAAACTTTGAACTAATCAGGACCCATTTCTTACCCTCAACCACATACAGATCAGATCGTACAACACCTTACACCTCCATGGAAATTATCAAACCCATGTTGTAATCCAAACACCCAAGTCCCAACCATCACCACTTGCTCCTATTTGCGAATTTAACAACCTGTACTTCATGGATATATCCTTCCTTAGGCACTGATTTAAAGGGAGCTAGAGGGAGACCAAGTCTAATGAAAGAGAGCTGTAAAAAGGCTCAATTTGAGGTTTTTGTTGAACTGGTGTTTGTTTCCAGAGAAAAATTTGAATTTATGGGGACAACACTCAATTTATTCATTTTCATTGTTTCTTAAAAAAAAAAAAAAATTTGTTTATTTCATAAAGAGAAGTGTTATGTCCACAACATTTTCACAGCAAATCATAAATGGTTAGTTGTTATTGGTTCCGATTTAAACCTTTCACTAAATTTACTTTTTTGTATCTTCAATAACAACTTATAACAATTTGTTATTTAGGATTTGTTGTGAAAGTGTTGTGAAAATGTTATGAACATAGCATTTCTCTTTTATAAAATGTCAAAAAAAATTTAATTTAATACATTTTAAAGATTTATTTTAATTTAATTTTTCTAAATTTAGTTAATGACATGGTATACTTAATAGCATGTGTCATGATTTACTTGGTTTAATTAGCATAAGTGGCAAGTTGATGTGTCACTTAACGGACACATCAGCAAAAACTTGATAGAGGGGCTAACAATAAAAAAAAAAAATAATAATAATAATAATAATAATAAAAAGAAGAAGAAAAAGAAGAAGAGTATATAACATTAGGATGTGAAATTCAAATTCTAAAATGTTAGAGTGTAAAATCTAAATACTCATAAACTTCAAGTATGTATTTTGAACTTTACCCAAATATTTACATTTGCCTATGCTAATTTGACAATATTGAATTGTAAACAACATTGTTCATGTAAAATTTGTTTGCAATGGCCTTGACAAGAATATTCTCTTTCTTTTTTTCTTTTTCTATTTTTTAACTAAATGAAATTTTCATTAAGAAAAAACAAAGGATGCATTTTGAATTAAACCTCCCAAACGAAGAAGGAGGAAATGAGGAATTATTCACAACATAAAGACAAACCATCAGTGGTTGCAAAATTTGTTAAAATGAGGCAAGCACCATTAAATAGTAAATAATCAAGTTGTATCTCTCTTAACTACTCAAGACCTAAAAGATAGAACAACATAGAAAAAGCTTAAAGAGATTACCCTTATTGTATGGTCCATAAGAAGGGGAAAATCTTGAAAGTTTTAAAACTTACATGGCAAACTTTCATGAGGTCAACGTAAATTCAGACACTTTGGCTTTATAGTATATTATTATTATTATTATTATTATTATTTGAAAATTATATGTTATTTTATTTGTTTTAAATTTTTATTTCCTTAGAGAATACCTAATTTTTTACGAGAAAAACCAAAGAGTGGAGATCTCTCTAAGGCTAGACCTTCAATGATTGGCTTAGCAAAAGGTGCTTGTCCATCAAGAACTGTTCCAATTCGCAGGACAACAAAAGAGGACCTCCTTGCATCCAAGCTGTTGTTAAATAATATTCATCCTCAAGCAACATCATCTTTTAATGGTTCCTATGTAAGTTCTCCATTATTTATTTTTGGACACGAAATATTGTGGTCACAATTAGTACATGAAAAAAAAAAAAGGTAAATTATAAAGTTAGTCTCTATCTTTTATATTATATGTTAATTTGGTCTCTTTCAATTGTGTCAATTTAGTTTCTAAGATTTTCAATGTTGTGTCAATTTGGTCATTACCGTTATCCCTTGGATGAAAAAATTTGATGTGTCAAAAGGAATAATAAAAATAATTTTTCATGACACATCAATTGCTAACTATATTGTCACGTCAAATTAATAAATAAAAAAAATTCACAGCCACATTTAGAGAGAGAGAGAGAGAGAGAGAGAGAGAGAGAGAGAGAGATTTTAGACTTTTTCCCAAACTTGATCTTGTGTGTGAACAAAAAAGTTTGATTTTTTTTTTTTTTTTAATCTGACATGGCTGTATAGTTGGTAATTGATGTGGTATGAAAAATAATTTTTTATTATTATGTTTGACACGTCAAATTTTTCCATCCAATGAATAATGGTAGATGCCAAATTGACACAACACTGAAAAGGTTAGAGACCAAATTGACACAACACTGAAAAAGTTAGGGGCCAAATTGACACAAATGAAAAGTTATAAACTAAATTAACATAAAGTATAAAGGATAAGGACTAACTTTGTAATTTATAAAAAAAATTATATATGCACTATTTCACAAAAATGCAAGGCTATACAACAAATTAAGATGTTCATACTCCATTAGAGTTTACCTTGTGAAGATGACCATGTGAACTTAATACAAACTCATAGGTAGAATTCACCCTTGAAAATTGGCTTGTAAGGGAAGGGTGCCTAAGAGCTTATATATACATAGTTAAGCTTGCACTTAAGTCATATGGGACATTTGGATTGTAACATACCACCACACTTCATAGGCAATATTCACGATGGTTGACTCTATCAACACTAACTCGATACTAGTCATTTCTCTTTATTGGCAGCTTCACTGGCCTATGAGTTATTCAATGATTTAGAAAGAAATTTTAATTTAATCTCTAGATCACCCCTCTCGAGATCTGACCACAAAGCCACAACTCATTTGATCTTATACACTAATTACTTGACGTGATAGTTGACTCTAATACTAAATAATATAAACTCATAAATAGAACTCATCCTTAAAAGGCAGCTTGCAAGGGGAGGATGTCTAAGGAGGGTGTCTTAAGAGCTTATATAGACATAGTTAAGGTTGCACTTAAGTCATGTAGAACACTTGGGTTGTAATAGAACTCATTCATTAACTAAATGAACCAAGCTTAAGCTTGAATTCAAGTTTAAAGCTTGATTAGCTTTTCAAATCAAGCTTTTTAATTTTTAAATTTTTTTTTTAAAAGCTTGGCTTGGTATGGCTGTGAAAATTAAGAATACATTTTTCAAAAATTAAGTATGTGCAACTTTCAAAAAAAAGGTCAAAATTGCATATAATTTTCTTCTTTTATAAAAGAAAAAGATATTATTAGTGAAATGTATATAAATTAATTAGTAACATTTTAGCATGGAATATGCTAGCCATTATGTGCCCAAAAAGGTAGACACATAGATTTCTTAAGTAAAGGACCCTTAAATTTTTTTTTACTTAAACAGAACACTGTAATTTCAATTTAAGAGTTATCCATCCTCTGGTTTAAACTTTAAAGAATTGGCTACATTGTCATTCAACTTTCCTTTGCCAAAAAAGTAGATCACTTTCTGGCACGAAATTATTATTAATAATATATAATTAGAAATCAATATGAAATTCAAAAGAAACATTTTTTTTTTATCTACCTTAATTATTTATTTATTTTTAATCTTTGGATGTTTCTGTTGTAAGGGTCACCAAATAATCTATGGCTCATGTCTAACCCAATAGCCTGATGGCCTACTAGGTTATAGGCAGTCGGGCTTGTTGTTATTGAGACCTATGGGTAGCCTACTAACATATTAGGTAAGGTAGTGGGCTAGTTTTTATGCCCATAGGCACCTGATTTGCTAGTTTAGTCCGTTGGCCCAACTCGTTGCCCAGTCCAATAGCTCAGAATTTATATATATATAGGAGGAGTATAAAGGATTGATCTTGAGATATTATAGAGGAATTTCTTGATGACTTCCCTAACTACTAAGACACTTAAAAGTAATTGTTTTAAACTTAGTTTGCTATATATATATATATATATATATATATATATATATATATATATATATATATATATTTCTAGTAGTCTATCAACTTTGAATTACCATTTGACATATTTTTTATATTAAAAAGTAAAAATGAAAAACCATTTAAAGCCTTAATAAAAAATTTAAATAGGCCCAACCTGGTAGCTCAACCCACTAAAGACAAAATGAACATTGCTCATGAGTAAAGTCATGGGCTAGAGTTTTCTCTTTCGGCCTAGCCTAGCTTGGCCCGTTAATTATTTAATAGCCTATTGCGCTCAAGAGCCAAGTAAAAATGAGCTAACCTAACCTAGTCCATTGACGACCCCTTATTCTATTGGAAATACTAGAAGATGTCAATTGAAATTTGATGATGCATAGAATTGTTAGCAAGCCAATCATTCACACTCGTAGCTCTAGAAGACCTATAGAATGAACACTTAAAGTGCATCAACGCGATGCCGGCTAAAAACCCTCTAATAACTAAATTAGAAACTCACAATAATCTACAAGAACTAGAGAGTCCGGAAATTTCACTCATATACCTTGGAATGGATGAGTTCTGTTATTTATACGGTACTCTAAAGCTAACTACCTTTCCAAGAATTTTGCCACCTAGTAAGGAGTGTAATGGAGGGATCGGAGTTAGTGACACTGAAATTCTCAAAGTTCACATCCCATATTCAGAGGATATGGGTTGAGCGAAGGATCTATTGGCATGAGTGCAAGACTTTCCATGTACATAAGCTTGGAATGAAGGATACACTTCATCCAGAGGGGGTTAAGTGTCCTTGGTCATCTACCTTCGAGACTGTCGGACGACTAAGGTTAGTTGAGTGACCCTTACGAGTTGGCAAGTTAGAGTTGATTCGCAGGTTATTTAACTAGCCTTGTAAATTGAGTTCTTGGTATCTCACAACAAGATCTTGTCAGATGACGAGATCCTATCGGTCATCTCACCTTGTAGAAATATTTCCTATCAAAATATAAGACTCTTGGTTTCTCTACCCTTACTTGAGCTGACTCCAATAGATTTACGTCAATCAGTTTTGCTCTTTGACTTGCATCGATAATTTTTTCCATTGCTGGCAGGGATGCCGGTTTGGCCATTGATTGTGAGTGACATTTGGTACTGTTATGTGTTTGAGATATGGCTTTTTCGTTTGATAAGGAAGTGAAGTAAAGGACGAAGTTGAAGACTTCTTTTGTACCGTGCATAAAGTTTTGAACCGTGCATGATGAGGGCGAGGAGGGGGATTTCAGGTGAAGTGCAATCTGGGTGGCGGTATGATTTTTTTAGTAGTTTTGACGCTTATTCTTTGAGAGAGGTAGGCAATGAAAAATAGAGAAGTGGGGTTCAATAAATTATGTCCTTAAGAGCTATCATTTTGACCAAGATTTTGATATTTATCTTACGAAAGGGGGCAAGGGAATGAATGTGGCTGCTGTAAAAATAAATAATAATAAAAAAGAAGATAACTAGATAAGCATTGGCACACCACAAACACCAAAAACTCACCCATATTAGATGTCTCAAATCTATTTTTTTTTTTAAATTAGCATTCAACTACAATGTCATGCTAAATTTGAGAAGGTACGTACCTTCTCAAATTTAGAATGACATTGTAGTTGAATGCTAATGTTGTAAAAGTTTTATTTATTATTTATTCGAGTCTCTCTCTCTCTCTCTCTCTCTCTCTCTCTCTTAAAACTCCATAGCTGCTTTCATGGCTCTCCATCTCTTTCTACACTGAACCTCCACCGCTCCACCACATAGACCACCGCAAGCCACCCTCTAAGACTCTCCCTCATTGGCTTCTCTCTCTTCTCACACAAGCTCAGCCATGGTCTAAGCCACACAACCAACACCATTATTGAGGTGGTCATCATCCTCTCTCTCTATCTACTAATATCAATTCTCATTTTTCCCTTATTTTTGTGTTGTCTTTGGCCAAAAATCTCTTTTTCCCATTGTTTGTTTGATTTTTTATGGGTTTGGGTATTTGTTGGATCGGTGGTTGTTTAGGGTTTGAAAAGAATGGATTTTGGGTGGTTTATATTAGGCATGTGGGTTTGGGTTCCTTGGTTTGGCTTCGAGGGTTTGTCTTGATCTTTGGTTGGTTGATAAGGTTCATCTCATTTTGTTTTTGGTTTTGGGTTTTGGGTTGATTTTGGGGTTTTAATTTCGAAGTTTTGGGTAGTGGTGGGTTTGTGGCGATGGTGGTTGGCAAGTTATGTGTGGTGGTGGGTTGATTGTGGGGTTTTATTTTGGTAGTTTTGGGTGGCGATTGCTGATTGTGGCAGCGATGGTTGTTTGGTGGCCGGTGGCTGCTACCTATTAGATTGGACTAGTTTTGAGTAAATATTATTTTAATGTGTTTTATATATTATTTTAATATAATCAATTGTAAAATAGAACATGTGATGTATGGTGTGTTGTAAAGTTATTTATTAAAATAGAAAAATGTTACTTTTTGATGTGTCAAAATAGCATTTTTTTGATAACACCTGATGTTAGTGCTCCAAGGAGAGAAATAGAAACAAAATCTTAAAATTATTTTTTATTAAAATTTATTATATAATAATAAAATTGATTTTTATTAAAATAATCACACAATTGAAATATTTAAATTCTTCAATAGGTAATAACAATATGAGGAATTGTAATTGATAAATTTTCCAATTTGGATTTTGACCTTTTGAATTTTTATTGTACAGAGTGCATTTCTTCAGATGGAAGATAATAAATATTATACTGGAATAAAAGGATACATCACCATATATAATCCTCAAGTTAAAGATGGACAAACATATGCCCAAGTATATGTACAGAATGGTGTTAATGAAGATTATATTAATTATCTCGCGACAGGATGGATGGTAAAATTTCTATTTCTACTTATTATCCTCATTTTGACCTTTGATGCACTTCAATTGATCTTCTTTTATATATATATAAAAGAAAATCAGTAATTATATTTCACAATTTATACTTTTTTTTAACTTTGAATATTAAACAATTATGGGAAAAATTCTACAATCATAAATTGCAATGATAAGCTTTGTTAGAGATACCAAAATCTTACATGGCAAATTTCACCCAACCCTAACAATTGATTTCACTTGAGGCCCACAACAATACAAAAGGTGTGAGAGAATGTAGAGTTTTCTATGAAAATTTTTACGCATCTAGAATTTTTTTTAATAAATGATAAGCACATCAATGAGGCAAAAACGTCAATCTTCCATGGAAAATTAATAAATTATTGTTTTGTACTTGATCAAGATATCTTGAGCAAGCTATAAAATCAATTTTGACCCCAGTATATGCAATTACCCCAATTCAGTAAGTTTATTTTGATTTAGTCGCATGCAGAAAATTACTTCTAATTATCAATTAATTAAGCACAATATAAATAAAACAAAACCGTAGGGTTGAGAAAACAAAACCATACTCTCAAATTAAGTACTAATATTAACGACCTATCAAAAAAAAAGTACTTATATTAATGAAAAAAATAGTCTGTGAGTCTCGCTCGATTGAGCTTCAATTGAGGGTCAGTTGAACAGCAACTATTGCGCTTTTAACTCACATTGCTGGCCAAAATGGGCAAATGCCCTTTTTGCGCAAAAAAAAAAAAAAAACAGCATTATGTCCCATTGCTCAAACTAATTAAAGAAATGCTCATATTTTGAAACTCGATTTTCTCAAAATCGAGTTAAGCCCTATAGCGACGTTTTAAGGAGTGTATAGTGACGTTTTAAGGAACCTATAACGATATTTTAAGGAGCTTATAGCGGCATTTTGTAACTCGAGCTTCATGAAATCGAGTTATAGGTATAAAAAAAAAAAAAAAAAAAAAACTTACATGAAACTCGAGTTCATAGAGCTCAAGTTACAAAACGTCGTTATAGGGCTCCTGAATTTTTTTTTTTTTTTAAACTCGATTTTGAGAAAATCGAGTTTCAAAAGAAAGGTGTTTCCCTAATTAGTTTGAAAAATGGGGCATTTGCCCTTTTTTTTTTGCGAGAAATGGGCATTTGCCCATTTTCGCCTCACATTGCATAAGATATTTGATCAACATAATAATTAAATACACATGAAAATGGAATGAAAACAACAATTTACTAAAATCTTTTAACTCAAATTGCCTAAAACATAAGCGAATGTGTAAAAATATTTAGTTGAAAAAAACCCAATCAACCAAACATTTTCGGTAAACACAATTTGATATCGATAGAACATTTAGTAGTTAAAAAGAAAAAGATTATCACAAATGTTAAGTACAAGTGTGATGGTCAATCCACAAGTACAAGTGCTTGTGGAGTGTGGGGGCAAGGGCCGGAATTCAAGTCTCTAAGAGGGAGCTTCACACACATATACACTTAGATTAGGCTAAAGTAGAATTTTATCTTGTATCAAAAAAAAAAAAAGGAATGTTAAGTGTGTGTATGTTTAACAGTTTATTTGTTTCTAAAAAAAAAATACAAACGAAACAATATGATAAATAACCATAGGGTTTGGGTTGCACTACTCACTAGGACTCTAGCACCATAATGTTGGACATCATTATGTAATCATATATTACATAAACTTTATATTTTGTAATGAAATTGTATTAGAGGAGTATTACGTCTACAATATTTTCATAATAAATTATAGGTAATAAATTGTTACTAGTACTAATTTGAATTTACCATTAAAATTACTTTTTGCCCATTAATAACAATTAGTAACAACCTGTTTATTGTGAAAATATTGTGAACATAACATTTTCCTATATTTTAATCTAGATTTGTATGAATCATAGTAACCATTTATATTTTCAGATAGCATACTTGAAACATTAATACTCATCGCTTCGAACAGGTGGGTCCTGCTATATACAATGATGGGCGTACTCATTTTTTTGCAGTTTACACGGTAAGTTCTGTATATACTTCCGTTTTAACACATTTGAAAATTTGTTGAAGGTTTCTCATTTCTATAGTTGTTTTTATTCTTTTTTTTTTTTTTTCTCCTTGTTTTACACATATGAAAATTTGTTGATATATATAAATATATATATATATATATATTTTTTTTTTCTCTTTTTGCAACTCGCAAGTCTTATATGTGTGCTTAATGTATATTATGGGCTGGTGTTTCAAACATTGAATTATTGCTCCCATATTTTTTGTATTTATTATGCTTCTTTTGCTTTATCCTGTTCTTTTTATAATTTTTTTTGTATGTTTATTTTAAGTGCTTTGGTTCTATGTTTGTAATAGATTAACGTAAAGAACATTAATCCAATAGTGAGATTTTCACAATAATATTCTCATAAAAAAGTTACCAAAAATATTTGGTTTTAACTATTAATAGAAAGACGGCATGTGTATCATCATTTACAATGCACATAACTCATTTTGGTTAGTTGGGTTAAGCAAGTCATAAATCATGTGTATTAATGCACATTACAAAAACAAATTACATTGTCTTATTGATGGTTGGAGCCTTGGGCTTCAAACATGTATAAAGCTAAATTTTGTCAAAAAGTTGTTTAATTGTGTAGTATTACTTAAACTTATATAAAATGCAATGTGATCCTCTCTCTCTCTCTCTCTCTCTCTCTATATATATATATATATATATATATATATATATATATATATATATATATATATTTTTTTTTTTTTTTTTTTTTTTTTTTTTTTTCTAGGCTTAAAACATGGTCTTGTGGAGCTAATGAAGTTGCAAATTTTTTATCTGAACCTCACTAAGCAAATATGGTTGGAATTTACAAAATGCATCATTGTGCAGAACAACGATGATGGGTTGAAATTAATCAATATTATCGTCTATTGGCCTATGGCGTATATAATGAGATGCGATCCTTGCCCATTATTTCAAATAATTTTTTTCCTATAGCAAACTAGTGTCAATCCCAGGTTTTGTTTATATAATATTTTATCTATTAACCTATGTTAAAAACCACAAAATCTGTTATTCAAATTCAAAAGTAATTGCTAAATCTTGCTGCACAGTGGTATTATTTAGATTCCTATAGGAAAAAAGTCAACGTTAAAATCCATCTATATCTCTCTCTCTCTCTCTCTCTCTCTCTCTCTCTCTCTCTCTCTCTCTATATATATATATATATATATATATATATATATATATATATATGTATACACACACACATTAAATCAATTATACAAAAATAATAATAATAAAATGCATAAAACCCACATGTAATTATGGTATCATTGTAAAATAACACAAATGCAAATGTAAAGAAGTTGATGTTTTGCTCACTAATAATGTATTTGAAAATTACAGAATGATAATTTCAAGCATTCAGGTTGCATCAATTATATGTGCGCAGGATTTATACAAATAGACAAAAGAGTTTATCTCGGGGCAGGATTCAGCAATATATCTGTCCCAGGCGGAAATCTATTTCAAGTTCGTATCTCTCTCCAACGGGTAAAAGAATTTTTAGTTAAATAATTGCATTTATATATATATATATATATATATATATATATATATTTTAATATTTGATCCATATTTTCACATTTATATAATTTGAGGAAAAAAAAAAGTTGAAAGAGACAAGTAAAGTTTAAATGTTGTAAAGCTTAAGTTCAATATCCAACTAGTTAGAGTGGTAACATGTGTTCACTTTTGGTCACATATCATCATCTCAACGGATCCAATACATTAAATGCATTGCACCTAACCCAATTACTTAAATGTTTTTTAAACTGAATATTGATCATATATCCTTACTTTTTGACAGGACTTAAATTACAATTGGTGGTTATCAGTTAGAAATATTGTTGTGGGATATTATCCAGCTGAAATTCTTTTTAATTTGAACGAGCCTCAAAGCATTGGATGGGGAGGGCTTGCTGTTGGCCCTCCCAATGGATATATCCCACCAATGGAATCTGGATCATTTCCTGATGGCAATCCTCATCATGGTTCTTTTACAAATATCAAATATATAAATCAACTAAACACAACCCTTGTACCTCAATCACCCCATTACCAACTCATCATTGACAACCCCAAGTGCTATGACTTGAAATATGATGGATATAAAAATGAGGAAGTGGGATTTACCTTTCAAATTGGTGGCCCTGGTGGACCATGTCCCGATTAAAATATTTTGTAAAATTATTTGGCATAAATAAATTGGAAAGTAGTTTTTTTGAGAGTAATGTATTAAAATTGGAAAGTAGCCTTTTGCATTGCAATCCTAATTCTGTTTCTACAATTCATAGAATATAACTTGATATGAGTTCATTGCATAATTAATTAAGACCATGATAGTTGAATTTGTCGAGTCTTGAAGTATATGCACAATACCTGAGAAAACAACAGAAAAATATTTTGAAAATTATAGTAAAAAGGTTAATTGTGAATTATTCAAAGCAAAAAACTTATAACAACATTTTGGATGAAAATCCAACCAAGTTATTTTACAATTTGATCTCTTGGTTGCTGCCTGCTGGGTGTCAAACAGTCAAAGCATATGAAACAACATGGTAGTTGACCATTTTCAGGTATTTATTATTTAAGCATTCATAATTTGGTTTGTACAACGGATTTTTTTTATTATAATATAATTAAATAACAAGGTCAATAAAAAAGTGTTATATATTCCAATCAATAACCAAAAAAAGTAATTCAATCACACTAGATTGGTTTTTGTAAAATTTTAGCTTGCAATTCTAGAAAATAAAATATGCATCAAGTCAAAAAACTTCCAACTCAATAGCATGGTCTAGTCTCCTTCTTGAGTAGAACCAAAGTTTGAACTCACCTTCCTCCATTTGTTATAACAATTAAAAATAAAAATAAAAATAAAAAATAAAAAACCCACCATGGTTTGAGCTAATACAATATATTATGAGGACTTTAAAAAATATACAATTATCTCTCTAAACAAAAAAACAACAACAACTATGGAATGTTTCCTGCTTCTCTAAGTCCCCCACTTCCTTACGTCAACTTGTTTTGACTACACAAGTCTCACAGTGACTGCATTATAATAATTAGGTGTGTCTAGGTGGTCAATGGTAGATAAATAGCACTGGGGACTGAGAAGGAAGCAAGAGGAGTAGGGAAATTTTCAAATGGTGTTAAGTGATGTTTGTGTTAAGGGAGCAAATTGAATATTTTTGAAAACTTTTGCTAATTCCTGACATTAACTCAAATCACAGGAGTATATTTTGCATTTCACCCTATAAAAAAAGTACGAATGATAAGTCAATTTCTCAATATGTGGAAGGAACATATGAGAGTTTATAAATAATAAGTCAATTTCTCAATTAAAAACAAAAGGAGATCAAACTAGGGTTATATTGTTTATGAACCATTCATACTCAACTTAGTAAACAACTCAAAGTTTATATTTAATTATTAAATTAGTTGTGCTCAAAGTAAAAACTTGTGTTCCTAAGCAAGTTTGTGAGAATGCAACTTGATTAGTAATGGCCTTTAGGTCAACATGCACCTTTTGCCCTTTCCAATAAAGATGTCTAAGGCTTGAATTTCCCTCCACCACTAGAAATGTATTTAAAAAATAATAAAAAAAGAGTATCACACTATCACTCGGACACACACACAGTATAAAATAGGCCGTTTCAAAAAAAAAAAAAAAAAGTATAAAATAGGCTAAATCCAAATTACACCCTTTAAGCTTTGGCAAATTATTAAGCTTTGGAAAATTGTCCTCTAAAATTTATATTTTATCATTTGTCCTTAATGTTCACATTTGTTGTCAACAAGGTCCTCCTCATCCAAATACGTTAAAAAATTTGCCATTTTTAAATTAAAATTCTTTATTAATGAACATACATATTAATAAATTGATCTACCATCGTTGAACATATATTATTTGAACAAGAACCACTGCTAGACATATATTATTCAGACATAAACCACCATTGGACATGTATTATTTGGACATATACCACCGATGGACGTATATTATTTGACATAAAATATTGCTAGACATACCTTATTATATTGGACATAAACTATGCGACAGTTGGATATGGACTATTGGACTCATCCCATTACTGGACATATGACACCTAATTAATTACTTTTTAATATTGGACATCACTTAATAAACATAATAATAACGTTCAACTCACCATTTAATCAAATCTGTTATGCTAAATATATTATTTATTTATTTCAACCATTATCATGATTCTAAGACTTTGGGCTTTATCTATTTTGTAGGCTTAAAAATGCACAGGAAGTCATTGGTCTATACGCCCCAATGTCAAGTTCCGAGTTGAACTCCCCAACAAATCGAGTCTAGCAGAAAGTCACACCTCCAGCAGAAGACACGTGGCTACACGCAAAAATCGCCCCCAACAACAAACAAACAAACATCATGAATTGTAATTGTAAAATAATAAATAATATTTGTGTTAAAAGAAGGGAACTTGTGTTAAAAGAAGTGAGAATGGGTCTTCTTCTTCGGAGAAAATTGTCGTCGTAGCCTACTTGGTGAGCCATCATCCTCATCCTCCATTTCTTCTTCAGCGCTCTCTCTCTCTCTCTCTCTCTCTCTCTCTCTCTCTCTCTCTCTCTCTCTCTTTGTGTGTGTGTGTGTGTGCGCGCGCGCGCGCGTGCGCACAAAGCCTAAATAACTAATAATTGATGATGCACATTCAGATTCGATATTATTTAAATGGGCAGATGCATCGGGTCGGGTCAACACTAATGGGCTGGGTTGCTGCTTGTAATCTTAAAATAGCTCATTTTCTCCTACCTTATAAAACAATTGTAACTTTAACCTGAGGTGAGTCCACTTTACATTGGCCGTACGAGTGAGAGGACCTACCTGATTTTAAATGAGTGGGAAGGAATATTTTACTCTTTTTTTATAAAAAAAATCCCCCAAATTTGTCATTCCTCAATTTTATTTTGAATATTTGTTACTTCTTTTGTGTTTTTTTGTTTTGTGTTTCTTGCAATCTTGCCTTCTTCTTTCTTTGTTTTGTGAACCAAGGCCAAAGTAATGTATTTTTTAAGAATATTTTAATAGTAAAAATATATAAAAAATATAAATTAAAATATTTTTAATAATTTTTTAATTGCCACACCGCACCCTTTTTTTTCAAAAATTGCAAAGTCCCGCACCTGTACCTGCACCCAAATCCTAAAATGCACCTGTGCTTCTTAGGTCTTTATTTCTAGTTTTGGCAATTCAATAAGCTCTAGTTGACCCTTCAGCAATGATGTCTTCAATATAATCAAGGTAGGAAAAATTAAATTAACGTCACTTCAAATTTAGGGACATGTTCTCCAAATAGTAGTGATAATTTTTCAGAATCTGTTGAAACTTTTCTATTGATTAATGCAAGTTCTTGCTTTCTATTTGCATTTACTTGTTTTCCTTCTCTATCTCTTTCTCTTTGTTTTCATTTTTGTTTTCCTTCTCACAAACCTCTAATGTCAATGTTTCGCAATTTTTTTTTTCTTCTTCTGCTGGCAATCTATCCATGGAGTTGGAACAACAGTGTAGGAGAAATAGATAGAGATAGAGAGAGAAATGTAGAGAGAGAATCAAACATAACACTTTTCAGAAATGATATGTCCATAATATTTTCACAACATTTTTACAACAAATCCTAAGTGGAAAGTTGTTACTGGTTGTTATTATTGGGGCAAAAAAGTAATCTTCGTGTTAGGTTCAAATTTGAACCAATAACAACTAATCACCTGTGATTTGTTGTAAAAATGTTGTGGACATAGCATCTCTCTACACTTTTTTGAGTTTAGAGATAGATATAAAATATAATAAATAAGAGATAATTAATGAGATCCTAATCAGAATATTAGCATTAATGAGGGTCTTTTTTTTTTTATAGTTGGATTTACTTAAATTCAATGGTATAAAAAAGGTGTAACTTAAACCCATCTCTTTTCTCTAACTTATATTTACATTTTAGTCTAAATTAAATTGGTCTTATTTGTTACTATTAATTTAAATCTTATTGGCCTTTGAATGGTGCAACTGTTGGTTTACAATTTATAGAGTGGCTTTCCAGCAAAGCCCATGCTTTTTTTTTCCTTTTTTTTTTTTTTGAATTTCCAAATTCCACTTGGTATATATAAAATACATTTATAAAAAAAAAAAAATATATATATATATATATATAACATTAATGAAAATTAAAGAATTCTTAATTCACAAGTCATAACCATAAAATCCACATTTATTGTTTCTTCTAAAAGGAAAAAAATAATGTCCTTATCTCTAATTTTCAAAAATAAATTAAAAAAATAAAGAAGGTTTTTAAAAAAAAAATATTTACTTATATAATTCTAGGTTGTCTCCTAAATATGATTTGGTTCAATGAAGTATAAGAGTAATTAGAGTATGAGAGTAATTAGAGGAAAAATACAGTGCATTAATAATTGAATAATGCTAGAGATATAAATTATTTTATAAAAACTTTTACAAACATGTGGTGAGTGATTATTGGTAAATAAAAAATAATGAGTCATTATTAACTTTTCTATTTTTATGAAATGCATTAAATACACTTTATTAAATTAATGAGTCATATATGATATAAGAGTTTTTTTTTTTTTTTTTTGAGAGAGATATAAGAGTATTTTAAGGAAACAGGAACAATGTATAAGTCAAATCTAGGTTGCCATCATGATTATGTATTGTCATGATTCTGAAAAAAATAAAAGAATTAATGGTCATAAATAAAATTAAAACATGAACATAAATACTATAGTAAAGAAATGCATTTAATTAATTCAAAATTTTAAGTTATGCCCACATGTTTAGTATTATGGCTAAAACCACCGCACACCCTAGATGCGATGGTCACTCTACAAGTATAAGTACTTGTGAGGTGTAAGAGGAGCAAGGGTCGGGGTTCAAGTCTCCAAGAGGGAGCTTTGTACACATATACATTTAGATTATGCTAGAATAGAATTTCTACCTTGTATAAAAAATAAAAAATAAATAAAAAAAGTATTATGGCTAAAATATTGACATGGATAAATCAATTGTTGACGCATGACATTGGTTTTCCATATAATATCAACTAAATGTAGGAAGTTCTCATATGTCATTATAATATATTTTGAGAAAGAAACATGTGACGTTGTAATATACATTCACCAGTTTTGAGATTTAACTTTTATAATATAAAACTAATTATTTGTCTGTATTTTGCATGATTTTTTTTCTTCAAATTATTATAATTTATAAATATTATAAGAAGACACGTTATTAGAAGAAGTACTATTTATTTGAGAATAAATAGTACTTGTTTATAAACAGCATTCTTCCTCCCATTGAATGCTAATGCTTGGTGACTTACTATATATTTAAGATTTTAATTTTAATTTAATTTTTCCCTTTTGGGTGAATGTTAATGCTAGTGCTTGGTTGATGTTCCATTAGGTGATAGTTCAAAAATTTGTTGTACATTTCTCTATCTAACCAGCACTTGTTTATAAAACAGCATTTCAAAAATTTGTTGTACATATCTTTACCTAATAAGCACTTGTTTATAAATAGCATTCAAGTTCATGGTAATGTTCATACATATAGACTTCGAATTGGGGTGATAATGGATTTTAAAAAAATCATCCTAATTGTAATTTTGTGCCTGTTTTTTGCAAGCAGAGTGAGTCGAGCTCAGATTCTATCTGATGAGGAAGATTTAGAGTTGGAAAGGCAACTCAAGCTTATCAACAAACCACCTGTTAAGAGCATTCAGGTATAAGAGTAATATTTCTTTTTGAGAATCAGGTATTAGAGTAATCAATAAAGTTAGGCACAACAAAACTTTACAATATTGAGTTCCAGTTAGTGTAAAATCTCTTAATCCAAAGTTTCAAACTCTTGCTATACCGAGAAATCAATTGATATCTTGGTTTAATAATAAAGAATAATGATCATAGAGCACACGCCATAGATTGAAAAAAATACACTAATTTCATAACAATCTTAAATTAGCATACCACCTCACACTTAGGCCCTTTACAATCTATAATCTAATTTTTTTTAATGGTTCGTGCATGAGGTGATAGGATTTTGTTTTCATCATATATTTGATAGTTACAATGTGATAGACTTTCAATTAATAAGCTACTGCACTTTTCAATAACTCTTTTTTTTTCTTGTGTTACTTTCGAATCTTTCAATAGAACTTGTTTTCTTCTTGTAAGAGAATTTGTTGATCATTGATTTTGTAGACGGAGTTTGGACATATTGTTGATTGCATTGATATTAACGAACAAGCGACCTTTGTCCATCCTTTATTGAAAGATCACAAGATTCAGGTACTTTATATTTGTGACATCCCTAACCCCTTTTCAATATTTTTCTTCCTAGAAAATGGTGTTTAGAAATACTTATCACTTTATTTAAATGTAAAAAATAATATATTTTTTTCATTGTTTATGTCATTATATGTAGTAGAATAGTGTTAATGTTAGCACTAGGGGTGTTCAAGCAAACTGGGAACCTAATCCACCCGCCTAGATCTGAACTGCCTGTCGCCTAAACAAACTACTCCAACGGTTGGCAGCCACCTGCCTAGATCTGAACTGCCTGTCCCCTAAACAAACTACTTCAATGGTTGGCAGCATGTCCCCACCCTTAGAATCTGACACCAGCGAGACGATTGGCAGGTTTCCTCCTCCAAGACTCAAGCCATCAACCCAACCATAAAAACCAAGAAATCCGCTGAAATTTGATGTTTTTCGTCAATGATTTAATCAGAATCCACTAGATCCAGTGAGATCTCAATATATCCGATGAGGACTTCGCTAGATCTGGCAAAATCTTGTCGAATCCGAGTAGTTTTTGCCATTACTTTATGGTTGCTAATTTCAACGGATCCAACCACCACTCGTTGCATTATTCGACCAATTCAAACTAATTAATGCCTTGCCGGTTAGCTATGGGTCGAGAAATCTTCAACCCGATTTGGTTGGATTGGATTCGGGTTGAGTACAAATCCAACCCAAACTAACCCATAAACACCCCTAATTAGCACATGCTAATTGTACTTCAAACGGTGAAAGAAAAAAGATTTTATCATTATTGCTGTTGTTGTTGTTGGTGCTGCTGCTGCTGCTGCTGTTGCTGCTATTGTTGTCGTTGTCGTCATTATTTTTGTTCTTTCTTCCTCATAAAATCTTTAGTTGCTTCTTGCAAATAAAGATTTACAACTTTCTCTGGAGATCATATGTTACTGTTTTTTTTTTTTTTACTCATAGAATGTTTCTTTATAGTCTATTATTATTTACATCTTAATTTAAAAATTATAATTTTTTTTGTTTAATTTCCACAGAGAATACCAAGTTTTTTACGAAGAGCAACAAAGAAGGTAGATCCATCGCAAACTAGACCTTCAGTAATTGGCTTAGCAAAGGGCGCTTGTCCCCTAGGAACTGTTCCAATTCGCAGGGCAACAAAAAAAGACCTTAAGAAATCCAAGTTATTGCTAAATAACATTCATCCTCAAAATAAAGCACCTCCTGGAAGTTATGTAAGTTCTCCATTATTTATTTATTTATTTTTGGATGTAAAAAAAATGTGGTCACAATTGTTATCAGGAAAAAAAAATATATGTACTATTTCCCAAAAAAAAAAAGTTCAAGGCTGTATAACAAAGGAAAAGTCTAGTGCCACAAAAAAAAGGCACAAGTTGTGTCTTTTTTTTGTGGCACTAAAACTGCTCTATAACAAATTAAGTTGTTCATAAACCGATAGAGTTTAGCGAAATGTATATAAATTAATCACTATTTGGATTTTTTTCCCGACAAAAATGTTAGTGTTATCCACCCATGGTCATAGGTATAATGGCCAAATTGTTCCATTCATCTAAACTTCTAAAATGTAAAAACATTGCTCAAAATCCTTGATGTAGAACATGTTAATCATAATTTTTTGTGTGTGTGTGTGTGATACTGCCTACCATTCAATTGCAGAATCCAATTCATCTTATTATCAAATTAGTGGGAACATAATTTGTTCCGTCTCTTTTAAAGGGAAGGGAAGGGTCTAGAAACAGTCTTAGGTGTAGCAGTACAAACAAATCCAATTGAATCATATTGAGAAGGAAAAAAAAAAAAAAACAAAAAACACAGATTTGTTCAACCCCATATGATTTTCAAACACAAACTCATAGTAAAAGCTTAGTACTCTCTGACATAAATGAGTGAACAAAAGAGAAATTAAAAAGTGTAAATGAAATGACTACGAAAGCTGATCAAATAAAAACTGAGGTGGAACAAATCCCTAGTATAAATTGTGATGAAACATGTTGACAATAATCTATGAGAGCAGAGAATTAGAAAAACACAGATGACCCAAAAAAAATTACAAAGAGACTTGTGCGACGAAAACTACGAACAGCAACAGAGAAATAGAATTGTGTGTTTTAAATGTAAGGGAAGGGTCTTATGGTTTTTGTTCCTAAGGCCATGTTTGTTTCGGCCGTAAGGGATTTTAGGAAAACATTTTAACTGAATTTCTAATAGTAGTGTTTGTTATGGACTGAAATTTCCAAAAGTAGATGTTTCTAATTGGAATTGGAATATAAAATAAATAAATGAAATAATATGATGTGTAAAATTATGGGCCTACCAAAGTTTGGGTTGCAAAATATTAGAAGGTCAACTAATCGGCGAACATCTTTGGTTTTATATATATATATATATGTATATATATATATATAATTAGAAATCAATTAAACTTCAACAAAAAATTAAAAAATTTTTCTCTCCCCTTGTTTGAGCTTTCAACGTCCTTCAATAAATTCACGGCAATTGGTCTTGTGCTTGGCTTGTGTGATAATTTTTCCCATTGGTGGTAAAGGCTTGGGTTTTGCAAATTTACGGCAGTGGGCCTAGGGATGGCAATTTAGATCCGGCCCGCGGATACCCGGCCCGGCCCGACCCTAATGGGCCGGATTTTACCCGGCCCGATAAAGAATAGGGTCGGGTATGGGTTTTTTAAAAAAAACCCGAAGCGGGTTCGGGTCGGGTCCGGGTTTTATAAAAAAATCCGAAACCCGACCCGAAACCCGCCCCGGATAAAAACCCGGTTATGGAGGATAAGACATTTTGTAAGAA
Source organism: Castanea sativa (assembly GCF_040712315.1). Lineage (NCBI taxonomy): Eukaryota > Viridiplantae > Streptophyta > Magnoliopsida > Fagales > Fagaceae > Castanea > Castanea sativa. Next base: position 54,855,749 of record NC_134023.1, on the reverse strand, counting down.
TTTCTTAGTCTTTTTCATTTGTTAGTTGGAGGATAAGACATTTTGTAATTTCCTAGACTTGTGGGATTTATTTTGTAACTTTTTAAGTGATTTGTTGATTTAAAATCTTAGTTGTGATTTATTGATTTATGATTAACTTATAATTTGGTTTGATTTGGTTGCCCTATAATGTGGCCTAAATGCCAAATTTTGGCATTTGGGCCATGTTAAATGGCTTGAATAAGCTTGAATCTAGGGAAAAAAATTAATGGGCTTCAAAAAAAAAAAAATTTTGTTAGGCTAGATTTGGGCCCAAGAAGATAAACGGGGCCCGCGGGGCCCGTGGGGCCCGGCGGGGCGGGTATGGGCCCCGGGAAAAAAACCCGATTAATAATCGGGCCGGGTCTGAGTTCCGGGTCTTGGCCCGCGGGTCGGGTCCGGGTATGCAAAAACCCGGCCCGAACCCGACCCGTTGCCATTCCTAAGTGGGCCTTGTGCTAGGCTTGGGTGATAATTTTTCCCATTGGTGGTGAAGGCGTGGGTTTAGGATTAGATTGTGTGTGACATTTGGTACTGTTATGTGTTTTAGATATGGAAGTCAATACCGTACTGGAGGCTGTATCGGTTTGGCCACCGGTACGATATATTTCAGATACCGGTCAATACCAGTGTACCGTTTCGAGTTTACCGCTATTTTATATATATATAAACACACACACACACCAAAATCTCTAGAACCATGTTTATAAACATATGATATTTTACTTATATTATAGTAAATATAAAAGTTTATTATAAAACATTACCTCAATTCAGAACAAATTATTCATAATTTTAGACTTTAGTATCAAATAAAAGAAAAAAAAATACAATATAAAAAATAGAAAGCTTAGTTGTTCATTGCATACTAAGAAAACAAATAATACTAAGAAGTTAATATAAATAAGTTACCATTATGCCTTTACAAAAATTCAAAAATTACAAAACTAAAAAATTAAAAAAAAAAAATTTTTTATGTACCGGCCGGTAAGCTCGATACCAGCCGGTATTGCCCGAAATTGGCCGGTACGGCCGGTATTTTTTTCGGTACAATATAGAAGTGTACCGATACCGGTGCACTAGCCGGTACGGTATGTACCGGCTGGTACCGGTACGGTATCGGCCACACTGGTTTTAGATACCATTTGAAATGTGTGTGATATGGGCGAAAGAATTTCAAGTCAAGTACAATATGGGTGGCAACATGATTTTCTTAGTGGTTTTAAGGTCTTTTTCTTTTACATAGGCAAATAGTGGGAAATAGCCAATGGGGGATTCGAACTATAGATATGTAATTTAATACTGCAAAAAAAAAAAAAACTCATGTCACCAAACTATTACTTAAACCCGAGTTTTGAAGTTTATTTTAAAAATAGGGACAGTAGATTAAGGGTGGTTGTAGTAAAAAGATAAGGTATAAATAGGAAAAAAATAATATTAAAATTATTTTTTATTTAAATTATCACAAATGAAGTGAATTGGAAGAAGAAATTTGTTCATTTCTCAAACTCTAGCATTGGATAACACTAAATTGAAACTACATGAGTTTTTGTTTAAAAATTATCCAAAATTTAAGGAATCTTCCTAAATTTTTTCTTATATTAAACAACTTTACAAAAATTTTGAAACAAACTTGAGCTAATTCAAACAATTAATGAACCAAACTTGGACATAAGAAACTAAGTAAGGTTTGATACTCAAGCTCAGCAAAGAAAACAAAACAAGTTTCAACACCTTAATGCTTGACTCGTGGACTCATTTGTAGCTAAGGTTGTAAATGGATTAAGTCATTTATGAATAGTTCAAGCTCAACTCAAGAAAAAAGTTGTTTATGTCTATTTATTTAGTGAATGAGTCAAACTCAAATTCAAGGTTTGACATTAATTTGGACTTGATTATAGAACAATCTAGGTTCAAAAATGATAACATGTTCATGAATAAGCTCGTGAATATGATATTTGTGAGCGTGTGTAAAATTATATAAACATTATATTTGATTGTGTAAGTTGGTAAATAAGTTCCTATAAAATATGTAATTTATTGATAATATAAATAATCAAATTTGTAGTAAAAATTAGGATAAAATACAAATTAAACCTTTTAAATTTCGTGATTTATTCTTTTCTTTCCTTAAATTTCATTTTTGTTATTTTTGTCTTGAAAGTTTATTTTTAATGTCTATGTTAGTCCTTCTGTCCATAAACTCCGTTAATTATTTTTATAAAATAAATAAAATTTTATTTTAGTAATAAAAGTATTTTTAAAAAATTCACCAAAATTAAAGGGTTTAAGTTGTATTTTTGTAAAACAATTTATTTAAAAAAAAAATTAATAGTTAACAGAATTTATAGACAAATCGACTAACATTGAACATAAACATAAACTGTAAGGAATTAAATGACAAAATAAAACTTTAAGGAATGAAAATGAAAATTTAGTAGACTTAAAGTGTTTAATTTTTATTATAAGCTAAAAATTATATATAATTTTAACAATACAATGTTGGTAATTATAATTTTAAGTTCATACAAAAAAATATCCTATTCAAGTAATTCAAATAATATAATTTATTTATTAATTATTTGCATTAATCTATGAAGTAATAGCAAATTTTAGTTGTGTACTTACTATATATGGGAAAAATTAATTTAATCATGTAACTTGTGCACATCCTCAAGTTTATTAAACACTAAATAAACCAAATGTAAACATGTAATTTAGTTTATTAATAAGCTTAAACTCGGCTCATACTTAAAATAAAATTATGAGCAAGTTTGACTTGTTAAAATAATGAAGTTGGCTCAACTTTATTTATGTATATCCCCTACTTGTAGCCGACAAAAATGTTAAATTATTGTGATAAAAAATTTAAATTCTTCCATAGGTAATGTTGACAATTGTGATATGGACATATTTTCCTATCTGGTTTTTGACTTTTAAAATATTTTTTGTATAGCGTGCAAGTATTGAAATGAAAAATACTACACGTTACTTTGGAGTTGAAGGAAGCATGACTGTGAATAATCCTCAACTGAAGGAGGGAGAATCCTATGCCCAATTATATATATATCAAGGCGAAGGCAAAAATAGAAATTCGATTGTAACGGGATGGATGGTAACTTAAATTTTTATCTATTATCCTCTCTCTCTCTCTCTCTCTCTCTCTCTCTCTCTCTCTCTCTCTCTCTCTATGTATGTATGTGTGTGTATATATATATATATATAATTCTACTTATTGTCATGATATTAACCTTTGATGCAGTTCTATTGATCTTCTTAGATGGAAAAAGAAAATATGTGATTGTATTTTACTTAAAACATTGAATATTACAAAATTGTGGGAAAATTCTCCAATCATGAATTGCAATAAATAGTGAGCTTTGTTAGAGATACCAAAAACCTACACAAAAAATTCCACACCACTGTCACAATTCATTTCACTTATAATCCACAACAGTAAAAAATTTGTGAGAAAATGTGAAAATTTATGTATAAAATTTGGTGGTTCTACACTTTTCCATAGATGATAGGCATATCAATGAAGAAAATCGTCACTCTTACTTGGGAGATTTTTTTTTTTAACTTGTTCAATATATCATGACCAAACTATGAAATCAATTTTTGGCCTCGATATATTCATTTAGCATAATTCAACAAGTTTATGTTGATTTAGTCATGTAGTAACTTACTTATGATTATCAGTTAATGTAGAAAAGCAATAAAAATAGTTAACACAATAATTTATAACAAAATGGAAAAACCGATGGAGAACGTCTTTAAAGGAAAAACTATTGTCTTTAAAGTAGTCGAGTATAGAAGAATGAGTTTACACCTACTAACAACACTTTTTTTTAAGATGAAAATGAGATACTCGCAACACTTTTGACTAGACTTGATGACACCGTAGACTTCTCAAAACCCCATCCATTCCAGACTCAAAGATTACTATTTACTTTATGAAAAATGATAAAATAATAAATGTTAATTGACAAGTTTTTATATTTTTCATGAAAATAGTGTTAAATTTTTTTTATTATGATTCATTAATAATTGCTCTAAGGACATCTATTAACATGACCCTTACTTTATTAGTCCTAAGAAACCACTACCAAACATTGGAACTCAACACCTTCATCTAGAGACTCAATAACAAAAATAATAAATGTCTTATCCTGAAATCATGAACAATCCCATTAATGCATGTAGAAATAAAATAAAAACAACAATAACAACAACTTACATAAAGCTTTAACTCACAATATATGCGATATATGTAAGCTCATGTGAATAAATATCTAGTAGAAAAAATCCGATTTCAACTAAACACATTCAATAAACGCAATTTGATATCAACATATAGAACATTTAGTACATACATATATCCTTTTCCTCTTCCTCTTCCTCTTCCTCTTCCCCTATCAAAACAAAAACAACAATAACAACAGCACTTACATATACTCTGTGGTTTCAACAAGAACTACTGTGGATCTAAAACCTAACACAAATTATTGATTTTTTTGGACAAAATTTGGCAACAAACTTGATTGTAGACTAAAACTATAACTCTACTCAATATTTTTTTATTAGATGTGAATTGTGAAAAATTCACCATTGAATTATATTTTCTTCTTATATCCTTCATACATGCAAAATTTCAAGAAGATCAAAAATCAAATGTTATGTCATCAATCAAATCTTTAAATTTTGAGTTTTTGTAGTCTAAAATTATATAAAAATTTAAGTTTATAGATCAAATAATAAATAACATCCGATTGATATAAAATTTGACATGTGTCTTAAAAATATAAATAACATGCAATCTAATAGTTAAATTTTCAAAATATATAGCCACATTTATTTTTTTAGTGAGAGTTGTAGTCTTAGGCTACAATTAAGTTTATAGTCAAACTTTATTTTTAAATTTTGGCCCCTTTAACAATATACTAGGTCCTTACAAACAAAAAGAAAAATCTCAATAAATTTTTATCTAACTAAATTTTTGAATGAGATGTAACTGCAACATTAATAATGAGACTATTATACAAAGATTTCAAAACAAGAAAATTCCTATAAGAAAATTGTCATACTATGTGTGTGTGTGTGTGTGTTTTGGTTAATATATGAAGTTCTCTTTTTATTAAATTTTGGTCAATAATGACCACCCTGAAAAATATTCCTAGAGCTGCCACTGAAAGTATAAACTTTATTTTTTTAATGAAATTTTCCATTAGTATCAATCCAGACTTGTATAATCGTCGTAACCATTTATATTTTCGGATAACATACCTAAATGTAACTATGTATTTCTTCAAACAGGTGGATCCAATTTTATACAATGACAAGTCTTCTCATTTCTTTGCAGCTTGGACGGTAAGTTCTTGATACTTCCGTTTTTATACATTTCAAAGTTTGTAGAAGGTTTCATAATTTTGTTTTTTAAAAAAATGTTGAAGGTTTCTCATTTATATAGTTGTTTATATCTTCTTCTTCTTTTCGCTAGTCATATGCATGTGTTAATGTGGGCTGGTGTTTATTGAAGTTTTGTATTTAATTATTATTTTTTTCATTTTATCTTGTTTTTTTAAATTATTTTTTGTGTGTTTTCCTTTAAAATTAATCATAATTATGCCACATCAATGTAATAGATTTAAGTGTTGGACCTCATAAATAATAACTAGTAGTGTATATCTCGCAGAATGTGTGAGTACATTATAATTTCATATAAAAGGCGTAAATGCACTTTTAGTCCCTACATTTTAACTCGATTTCTATTTTGGTCCTTAAATTTTATTTTTACAACTTTTAGTTCTTAAACCAATTAAAGCGTGACGTTTAAGTCCTTACCGTCACTTAACTAAAAAAAAATACTGACGTGGCTAACGACATAATAAAATAATAATTAAAAAAAATCTATTTTGGCATTAAAAAATTGTCACGTCAACATCTAAATTAATTTTAATTAAATAAAAAAATTAAAAACAAAATAATTCCGTATGCATCAAAATCAAAACTCACTAACAAACCTAATTTTTTTCAAAACTCACTAACAGATCTGTTGCAACTAAAACTAACCCAGTTACCAAAACGACAAACACTAAAACCCAATAACCAAAACTAATAGCAAAAGAGAAAGAGAAAGAGAGTAGAAGAAGAAGAAGAAGACAGACCAAGCAAGGGTCAAAGTGAAGAATTCAGAAGGGTAAGGCTTCTTTTAACTCAGGCTCTCCCAGGCTTCTCTTAATTGGGCTATTCCAGTCGAAGATACATCGATCCCGATGTAGTGACCAATTTGGGCATCGTTGTCAAGGCCAAATCCTCCTCCCACAACAATACAAGTCACACACAGTTGCATATGGGTGCGCGAATATCTTTATCAGTGCCATTTTTGTGAACTCGTACAGCTTTTGGGTGGGTTCAAATGGGGTTTTGATCGGCGGAAGGAGATCGGGTGGGTTTCGATGGAGTTTTGATCGGCGTGGGTTCTGTGGAAATCGGAGTTTTGATCGGTGTATATGGAGAACTGGTTTTGATTGCGTGGGTTTCGTTCCGATGAGGTTTTGATCGCGTGGGTTCTGTGAAGATCGGAGTTTTGATCGACGTATATGGAGATTGGGTTTTGATTGCGTGGGTTTAATTCCAATGGGGTTTTGATCGCGTGGGTTCTGTGGAGATCGGAGTTTGATCGCGTGGGTGCCGAAATAATGGGTTTGCTAGGGTGATTGTTGATTTGTGTGATTTGTTCAAGTGCTTCGATGGCGTCGACGAAGAGGGAGAGTTCAACGCGCCGCCGCCACTGGGGTTGCTGGCTTTTCGTTTCTATGCTGGGTTTGATCGGATCTGGGTTTAGAGAAAGAGATGGTGGGTGTTGGGTTCGACTGGATTTGCTGGGATCTGGGCTTTCTCATCGGTGATCGTTGGTGGGTTTAACTGGGTTTGATCGGATGATCGGTGTGGGTTTGTTGTTGTTGGTTTGGGTGTGGTTTCGTGTGAGTTTTCTTGTGTTTACTCTTGTTCATGCTCTTTGATCTGGTGATATTCATTTTTTTTCCTGTAGGTCATGTTCTTTGATTCTGGGTTTGATGTCGTTGCTGGATTTGATGTTCATGTTCTTTGATGTTCAATTCATGTAATTTTTTGTTTTTAATTTTTTTATTTAATTAATATCAATTTAGATGTTGGCGTGGCAATTTTTTAATGCTAAAATAGATTTTTTAATTATTATTTTACTGTGCCGTTAGTCACATCAACATTTTCTGTTAATTGGATGATGGTAAGGACTTAATCGTCACGCGTTAATTGGTTTAGAGACTAAAAATGGTAAAAATAAAATGTAGTGACCAAAATATAAATCGGGTCAAGATGTAGGGACTAAAAGTGCATTTATGCCCATAAAAAATTATTTTGTAAAAATTATTTATATTGCATATTATCTTTGCAGAATATAAATTATTATGATTGATATAAATTAGTATATGATATAATGATTAAATCAACTTACAAATATTTAATTATTTTGGCCAACTTAATCATATAGTTATTTTCTATATTCTTTATTGCATGTATTATTAACTGCTTTTACTTTTGCTAATTTGTATTTCAATTAATGCAAAAAAAATTAAACTTGAATAGAAATGTCATATTCCAAGTCTCTAGGAGGGGACTTCACACACATATACACTTAGAATTCTATCTTGTATAAAAAAAATTGTTTTTTAATATAAATTATGAAAAATACTTTAAAAAGGGAGGGAAGAAAATTTAAATCCTCCCTCCCCACTTATTATTATAAAAAAATCATATAATTTTTTTATATATATTAAGGGCAATGTTTAGTTACAAAATTAGTTGTATCTTTTAGGCTAAAACTTACTTAATAAAATAAATATTACTATATATTTTGAAAATCTAACCGTTGAATTGTATGTTCTTTACGCTCTTAATACACATGTTAAATTTTGTGTCAATCGGATATTATTTACTTTATGATATATAAACTTATATTTTATGCACAATTTTAAACTACAAAAACTTGCAATTTAAACAATTTATTGATGATATAGCTAATGCATAATGATTTTTAATTTCTAAAAATTTTGCCAACATGAAGGATATAAGAAGAAGATGTAATCCAATGTTGGATTTCTCAAAATTCACCTCTAATAAAAAGATATTAAATAAGGATATAGCCTTAGGTTACAACCAATTTTGTAACTAAACTTTATCTTTAATTTTTTTTTTTTTTTTAGAAGAACTGTGTACTTATATTAATTAGTACACCACCTAAAAAAACTAACACATAGAAATAAATGCATATACTTCATTAAATTCATGACAATAAATTAAGATTTTGTCATAAAAGGAAACAATATTATTTTTTTTGCTGAATAGAAAAGAACACTAAAAATAATTAAACAGGTCTTTAAAAGTTTTGTCAAGGTGATGAAATGTTGAATGAGGTGGAAGGCTGTACGAAAGAATGCTTAAAAAAATGCACTAAATGGTAGAAACAAGGGCTCGTAGAGCAAATGATACTGAAATTTTTTTTTTATCCAAACCTTGTCATCCAGCTGAGTAAATCTAGTTGGGATTTAAATCATATTGTAAAGTCTATTGTTCTTTGGATTATATAACAAGATGTGATCCTTTTCCATCATTTCAAACAATTTTATTTTTTTTCCTATTGCAAACGGGTGTTAATCCCAAGTTTTTTTTTTTTTGTATAATTATTAAATATTTTATCAATTAAGCTGGATTAAAAACCACAAAATTAGTTATTTAAATTATAAAGTAGTTGCTAAGAGTTTTGTAGCACATTAGTATTTTTAAGTTTCCTTTACAAGGAGAGTAAATGTTCAAATTTCCCTCTCCATTTGTCATAACAATTAAATTGCAAGTACAAAAAAAAATGCAAAATCCACATGTAATTATGGTGTGTGTGTGTGTGTGTATACACACACACTCATGCAGCTGTAAACAAGTTGATGTTTTGCATACTAACGATGTCTTTGAAAATTACAGTCTACTGGTTTTGAGAGTACAGGTTGCTTCAATACTTTTTGCCCAGGTTTTGTGCAAATACACAAAACCGTTTATCTTGGTTCACCATTAAGTGTTGGATCTGTTGCTGGCAAACCTATATTCCTCGGGCTTTCTATCCAAGAGGTAAAAGAATCTATTGTCAGTTATGATTGGAAAAATACTAAAGATATAAACTATGTTACAATATTTTTTACAAATTATTAATGTGGTGAGTGACTACTGGTAAGTGAAAAATGATATTTATAGTGATTTTAGATGAGAACCAATAAAAATTGGTCATATCAATAGTTTGTAAAAATATCATAGCATTACTCTTATAATTGCATATCATGTTATTTTGCAATATTATTGATTTGGATAAAATTTCTTGAGCATACCAACAGTGATACGACATTTTCAACTATCCAAAATATTGGAGCCATATTTTCACAATCATATAATAAATAGAAAATTAAAGTTAAAATATGCATATAAAGTTTATAAGTTTATATATTAGAATTGTGTGGTTATGAACTTATATATAAACTTGTACGTGGTTAATCCCATAAAAAAAATTGTGTGGTTAAATGATTAAATTTACCATATCTCAATAGCTTAATATTTTTAAAAAATCAATAATTTAACATGGTATCAGAGTAGAATTCGATTCATGTCTCCTTTACTTTACTTCCCATTTAAAATCTCACGTGCTGAGCCTCACTTATTAAAAATGTAGTTTCGGCCCACACGTAAGGGAGAGTGTTAGAACTGTGTAGTTAAATGATTAAATTTACTTTAAACTTTTGAAAAAATCGGTAATTTTAATACTATACTTATCAAATATTCTTACTCTTTATACGGCAGGACAAAAATCATAACTGGTGGTTATTATTTACCAGTGCTATAGTGGAAAATCATATTGTGGGATATTATCCAGCAGAAATATTATTTAATTCGGAAGATCCTCGAAGCATTGGATGGGGAGGGTTTGTCGTTGGTCCCCCAAAAGGAACTAGCCCACCTATGGGATCTGGAGTACTACCAGTGAGCACTGATGCAAGTTCATTTGAAAATATCAATTTTAGAAATGAATTTAACAATACCATTATCCCTATACCAATCCATTACGACATCATTAAGGACAACCCCAAGTGCTATGAGTTATTAAATGAGGGATATAAAGATGATGAGGTGGAATTCACCTTTCAATTTGGGGGACCTGGTGGACAGTGTGCCAATTAAAAAATTCATCACCAATTATTTGTCATGAATAAAATGGAAAGTTTTGTATGATTGTAACGTCGCGAATGTGAGTTTATTGCGTAATCAAGTCCATTTCTTGATGAGTTTAGCACCCATCATTATGTAACTTAGATAAAAGAAAATCATGTTTGATTGAAGCCTCGTTGGTTTAAGATGTATTAAATTTTTCTTCTTCTTAATGAAAGTTACAGTCTTTATCTAAAAACAAAAAGGTGCATTTCTTGATAGTAGGTTTTGTTGATTCTTGAAATATATGGACAATGCTTGATAAAACAATAGCTAAATTTTTTATGAATCTTTTTTTTGAACAATATAGTCACTTCATAATTTGATATCTTGGTCGGTGGGTATCAAACCATATGACCAACCATTTTAGTTGACTTCTGTCACCATTTTTTTTTATTTTTAACATGCCTAAATAACAAGGTGAATAAAAAGTGTTCAATATATTTCAATCAATAACCAAAAAAAAGAAAAAAAAATTCAATCACAATAGATTGTTTTTTGTAAAATTTTAACTTGCAATGCTAAAATATAAAGTATGAATCAAGTCAAGAATAATTTTAAAACTCAGTTGTCTTGTCACTACAACAAATTTGAGTTTTCTTTATAACATATTTTTATTAACGATCACTAAAAAAATGTTGCTAATAAGTATTTAAAAAAAATGCTGCTCCCATTCTCAGGTGTTTTACCCTCCTAAAATTTCAGTTATTTCTTCAACACCGTTGAAAAAAGGTGTCCAAAAAAAAAACTTACACAGGGAAACATTTTCCCAACAACTTGATGAATGTGGACAAAATATATTGAACTTTTTATCCACGGTTGTAAATGTCAAAAATCAGTAACACCAGGAATTGAAGAGAAAGTTTCAGATTACATAGAAGCCAAAGGTTAGCTCACAATCTTCATACTCTCACCATCGTCACAAGCCAAAGCTACAATATCTTCATCCTCGCCTATCTGTGGAAGGTTCAAGTCTTTATAATTTACCAAACTCATATGAAAGGAAACAAGGGAATAAAAAGAAATACGGTCTGAAAATAACATTTCACACCCATAATTTAATCTTAGAAAAGGGCTAGATGGTCATTTTATGTACCCAAAAATCATGATCACAGTTTGATCACTAAACTCATTCATGTACATGTCTTGAAAATGATATTGAGGTTTCAAGAATCACAACGATACGTTCAGTTTCCTAATTGAACAATCGGATTGAAAAATATCGCAAAATAGAGTTTTAATGGTTTGCATGCATTTAATTGGTTAAGTGAAACCTATGACAAATGATTAACTAAAATTTATTTTGATTGGTTACTAATTAAAATTAATTGAAGGAAATTTTGTGATCGGTTAAGTATTTTTCTTAAAATGTGGTTTTTTGCATGAGATTAAAATAAATAAGCTTATAAATATTAATTTTGGGTAGCTGATTTGTTTCTCAAAGTAATTATCATAAAAATAATTATTTTGAAAGTATAATTATCAGTTGGAAATAAGTTTTATCATTAAAATAATCTCAAGACAAGTCCAAATACATTTTAAAATCCAGAAAAAAAAAAAACTAAAAAGTGTCAAAATCGGCTAAAAATAAAAATAAAAATAGAAAAAGTGCCAAAAGTTCCAATTTGGCATTCAGGCCCCGTTTGGTATAGTAGTTTAACAACATGTTTTTAATTTTTAAACAACATTACACGCATATTTACACTTTTTTCACCCACACATATTTTAAAAAAATACAAACAACGTTATCAAACGGTCTCTTAGAATGTCAATCAGCACTTGTGATATTTTATCACTCAAAATCATATTTTCATTACAAAAATTCATATTTGATATTTTTATGTTTAAAAACCATGTTTTTGATTGAAACAAAAAATCAACCAGATAGATCTAATATTTTTTCATCATAAAATAATTATTTTGTTTAAGTAAAAATAGATCTGATTTTTCTCAGTAAAATTAAAATCTTTTGCATATGGGCTCTAACTAGGATTTAATTTTAGAACTAGAAATTTAGAAATTAACAGTTTCATGTTGCATTTTAAAGTTTAATGGTTCAATTCATTGTTTATTTGGGTACATAAATGATCATCTGTAGTCTAAAAAACTGGATTTTTTTTCAAATAAAATGGGTGCTTAAACACATTCACACTCTATAACTTAGCCCCCAAATCTAGGATTTTAGGTTCATAGATTAATGTTTTATCTTTTTGTTTTGGTAGAATGCTTTAGAATCAAAGCTTTGTAATTTTTACTTAGAATGTAACTAGGACCAAAGCGATGCAATTTCTACCAATTGTATATATTTTGATTTTTTGACTAATAAATATTTGAGGAAATTCAGTCATTCAATTATGTTACTTTTTTTAGTTTCTCTTATATTTTTTTAATAAAAAATAAGTGGCAACTCCACAAATAATTATGAAAAGTTTTTTTTTTTTTTTTTTGTAAAGTAACTGCATAGAAATTATTGGTTTATAAAGCACATAAGAATCATGTTTATGTTTCAAACTTCATTTATTAAAATTTCATTTTCAAGAAAGCAATACAATATAAGTCTAGTTGAACTCCAAACTACTTGCAAAAAATAATAAATGGTCTTCTATTTTTTTTTAATAAATGTTTATAACTTAATTACAAAAATTTACTTTGATGACCCAGACAGTGGGTGTGGTGTACACCTCTAGTAGCAACCATTTTGGGATCAACTATTAAGGCTATATATAAAGCATTAAAAAAAAATCTAAAATCTTGGACAAATGACTTTCCATTGGTACACTGAATAAATGGAGGTTAGGAGCTAGGAATTTGCATCAGCCATCTAAAATGAGAAATAAGATTAAAATTCAACTAACTTCTACCATTACGGGCCAAAGTCGGAATTAAAATATAAGGCAAATTTCACAAACTTATCCTGAAATTTGTGATAATACTAATTAGATCCAAAACATTTTAACTCCTATCAATTTAGTTCTCAAAAGACAACTTTATCCCTTACCCTTTTTTCTTTTTTTTCTCCTTCTCTCTTCTGTCTCCGAGCCCAAGACTTCTGTAGAGCAGTCTGTGGCTTTCACTACTTCACTTTCCCAACTTTTTTGGTGTCACTGTACCTTATGCTTGGGTTGATAATAGTGGAACTCAGTGTCCAGGCATTTGTGTCTATCCATTTGCATGGCCAAAGAATTCACGTAAGCCACCACCAAGCACAAATGGAGGCAACAATATAATGCATGCACCTAATGGGGATATGGGTGCCGATGAAATGATCAGTGTGATTGTACATGAGCTAGCTGAAGTGTCAAGTAACACACTTGTGAATGCATGGTATGCTAGTGATGATCTAACTCCTCCAACTGAGATAGCAGATCTGTGTGTTGGCATTTATGGGAGTGGTGGGGGTGGTGGATATGTGGGGAAAGTGTTTACAGACTCATAGGGAAATGGGTATAATGTGAATGGAGTGAAAGGAAGAGGGTTTCTTGTGCAATGGGTATGGAACCCTTTGCAAAGGAGATGCTTTGGGCCTAATGCCGTGGATTAAAGAGTGTTTCATTGTAAATACTTTGCTATCATTTCTTCTACTAGTTTACCTCTTGCTCTTATTAGAGAGAGATCTGAGAGAGAACTCAGAGAAGAGAGTTTAAGAGAGGGGATAAGAATAAGACAGAAGAGAGAAAGGTAAAGAAGAGGAAAAAAAAAGTTAGGGACAAAGTCGTCTACTAAAGACTAAATTGGTGGGTTTTAGAGTGTTTTGAACATAATTAGTATTATCACAATCCTCATGGTAAGTTTGTGAAATTTACCCTAAAATATATTTACCAGATAAACATTTAATACGCCTATTACTCCCAAATAGGTCCAAACATTTCTTATCAAAGTACAAGTTTGAGTATTAAAACAATCTAAATGCTCAAAATGTTATGCTCCTCTTTGATAGGTAGATTGAGCACTACTTGAGCACACTTCTGTATTTTATTATGCAATATCTTCATGATCCCTTTGATTTCCATTTTCTGTTAATTTTGCCAAAACATTAACATTAAACAGGATTAGAAATCAATGAGAAAGAAAGAGAGAAGATTTTTTTTTAAAAAAAACTGCTATTATCCAATAGCGACAAAAAAAAAAAAAAAACTTACTGCCACAATTTGCTAAGAGCTGGGAGGCTTGCACATCCACAACGTTGTCTTTCCTTCTTTACTTAAATTTCTTTTGCAAATGCATGACAATGCGACTGTAACTAAAACAAAAGAATAAAGTTCAGGTAATATTTAATTTTCTTTTGAAAAAATTATATTTTAATATATAAAAGACCTCAATTTAGTTTTTGCGTATGGCTCCCAAATTCATCAAGTTGCCCTAAATGTAATCATTAACAAATATAATAAATTTAGGTTTCAAGTAAGATGTTGAAGCAAGGAATGTAAGTTTTCCATGCAAGACTGCTAGAGATTGCAATAGTGATCAAGATGAGTGCACATGCAGCTATAGCTCCTAAAAACATGGCTGTAGGACGATTCGGCCTATTGCCTTTTTAGCCGTGACTTAAATCCCGTAAAAATAGGCCAAATCAATAGCCGTGTTTTAAAAACGTGGCTATAACCCTTTTGTCTTTTTGAATTTGTCTATAGCCGCGTTTTAAAAACGCAGCTATATCTTCTCTATTTTGGGTCTCTCTTTGGCCATGAATCTTCAACCCCATTCTTTACAAGCATGAAAGACACATTCCAAGCCACATAATTTATAAAATGAAATTGATTTAAGCACTGTACTCAACAAGGCATAGGATTGTGAACTATATCTTTGTCTCCATTGACTTAAAATTATCTAACATACATTCTAAGTCTGTAACTGAATAGATTTTGTGTAATGCAACCTAGCCAAAGAAAGAGCACAAACACAAATTAAATACCAATTCAGAATGCATATATTACAATTTCAAGGTAAACCAAGGACTTAAAAATGCAGATTTTTCAATCAAAAAATGCAGATTTTTTGTAGTGATTTGTCACCCTCCAGGGCCGGAATTACTAGCTAAAGTCTTTGCGCGTGCCTCGAAGAGAGAGAAAGAAAATTGGTTGCATTAAGTGCAAACCTAAGATTGTCATCATTCATCAGCCTAAAAATTGATTTAATAAAGCATTTGTTATGCATTTCTTTTCTTTTTTGTGATAATATTTTCCTTTTGTTATTTAAATCATTTGAATGGGTAAAAGAATTGCATAATTATAAGCCCAAAGTGAAAAACAAACCCTAAAGTTTGAGGGTTTTTGCATTTTACTTTCTGAAGTTTTAGAATTTAGATTTTACCTCCAAATATTCAATATTGTTGCCACATCAGCTTACCATTTGCATTAGTTGGCCCAATTGGATTGTGACACGTGTTATTAACTATTCCGTGTCATTTACTAAACTTAAAAAACTTCTAAAAAAACTAAAATTTCTCAAAAAAACTAATTTAAAAATTAAAATAAACACTCTGAAATTTTTAAATTACACTAAAAAAGTATGAATAAAAAGAAAAACATAAGATAGATGACTCAAAAAAGTACATTTGAGAACCTTAGTTTATGAATAATAAGTCAATTTCTCAATAAAAAAAACAAAGGAAAACAATCAAACTAGGGTTATATCATTTATGTGCAATTCACACTAAATTTAGTAAACAACTCAACTATACGCATAACTTTAGCTTTGAGGTTTAATCTCCGCTTACACCAAAAACCAATTGATATCTTGGTTTTATGATAAATAACTATCATTAAGAGTAGACATCATAAGTTGAAATTCTCTATAAAAAAAATTTTAGATTTAATTATTAAATCAGTTATGCTCAAAGCATAAAAGTGTGTTCATGAATATGATTGCGAGAATGCAACATGAATATGTTTATAAAAACCACTTTTGCGTTAATACTAGGGGTGAGCAGATGGATACCGGAGCCAACCCAACCGATCGGCGCTGGCCAAACCGTACCGCCTTTGGCATTGACCAACTGAGCCAAGGCCAGCAATCGGATGGAGTATCCCACTCTAACGCTGGTGTGGTGCTGCCATCGGAACTATAACTCCAAACCGAGCTGGTTATTGAACCGACCAAAATTAGTTTGTTTCATTCTATTTCAGTAGTGTTTTCACGTTTTGTATTTTGTTGAAAAAAAGATTCGTTTCACTTAGTAATTAAAAAAAGGAAAATCAAAACAGTGTTATTTTGAGCTAGGGTTGCTGATTTTTGCCCTAGTATAAATAGCATATTTCTACTCTCAGCCACTCAACTCTCTTAGATGCTCTATAAGTCGGAAAACCGACCCTAAGCAGTATGCATTGTTTTTAATTATGAGAAACCGATCTGTATCAGTTCGATAACAAATTTGGGAAAAAAGCAAGCCGACCGAATTGCGCACACCCATAGAAATACCAAACTTCTCAAAAAAATCAAATTTACTCAATAAGCCCAAGTACAACCAAGTGGACCAACAATTAACGTTGTTTGAAAGATCCTTATTTCTCTGGATCTTATACTTCCTTGTAACAACTTATCTTGATTATACATATCTCAAAATGACGCATTATGCCAATTAAGTTGCACAATGAAGTGTCTAGGTATCCAAAAGAAGATAAATAACATCTATAAAAGCATTCGCATCAGGTTTTTTAAAAAAATTCCATTTTACCATCTCAAAAGTTACTTTATTTATTATACCATACCATTTTATAATACACCCAACATTTCAACTTTTATTTTCCTATATAACACATTAAAATAATATATATCTACATAATAAAATATACAACACAAAACCATCTTTCTTCTTTTTATTAATAAAAAATTAGAAACACAATAAAATAATAATATTTAAGAATACAATCTTGCTATAGTAGCCTCTTACTCGTAAGAGGCTACTGTAGCACAATGATATATTTTTGCACAATTACCATTTGGGGTAATGCTTGTTTTTAGTATTTGTAGATGGTAAAATATAATTTTGGGACTTGTACTAAAACTCTAATATTTTAGGGCCCATTTGGCAGTATAGTTTTAACACGTTTCAAATAACATTACACATTTTTTCACGCACTTTTTTACCTACAAATATATCAAAAACACTCAAATAACATTACTCAAACTAATCTCCCACGTAACCTTTAGAGCACTTGCAGCAGTGGAGCTAAATAGCTATATAGCTATTTTAGCTCCACCAAAACACCAAAAAGAAGCATGCAGCAGTGGAGCTAAATCCATATTTTTTTAGCTCATTGCTACAGTGCACATCTATAGATAGATGTGCACTGTTCATGAGAGCTAAAAAAGATTAATTTTTTATTTTGTGTTCACATTACCTTTTTTATTGTGGTGTTTTTATTGTAGTGAAATGTATTATTTTATTGTGGTAGATATATTATTTTATTGTGATGTTTATATTATTTTATTGTGTTGAAAGCTAAAATAGATCCACTGCTACAGCATGTGTGTAGGTAAAATAGATAAAGTAACTTTTAGTGGAGCTAAATTGCTAAATTTTTAGTTCCACTGCTGTGGATGCTGAGCACTTGCAGCAGTGGAGCTAAATAGCTATATAGCTATTTTAGCTCCACCAAAACACCAAAAAGAAGCATGCAGCAGTGGAGTTAAATCTACACTGTTCATGAGAGCTAAAAGAAAAATTAATTTTTTATTTTATGTTCACATTACCTTTTTATTGTGGTGTTTTTATTATAGTGAGATGTATTATTTTATTGTAGTAGATATATTATTTTATTATGATGTTTATATTATTTTATTGTGTTAAAAGCTAAAATAGATCCACTGCTGCAGCATGTATGTAGGTAAAATAGATAAAATAACTTTTGGTGGAACTAAATTGCTAAATTTTTAACTCCACTGCTGTGGATGCTCTAATAACGTTAGAGAATGTAAAATAAATAACACGACATTTGTGATGGGCCGAGTAGGTGTGCACAGTGCACTCGGTGGCATGACACTTGTCATATAGACAAATTGCGAAAAAATTGTTTTGGGCCAATTGCTGTATCTTGACTGTTGTTTGTTGTTGTTGATGAGGAGAGAGAGACAAGGAGGTAGCAGGGAAGTGTGAAGGCCAAAGCCATGTGGAGGAGGAGGAGCTCATTGAGTTTGACTCTTCATCAGAGTTTGTGTTCTTCTACATCATCCAAACTCCCAAACTCTCAGCTCCGCCCTTCTTTCTTTTCTTCTTCTTCTTCATCTTCAGCCCCAAACTCCTTGGATCTAGGGTTTCCCAAACCCGATGTCGCACCGCCCTTCTCGTCCTCCTCCGTCAATATCTCGTCTCTCGCCTCCATAACTCGCCACTACGCTCGCTGCTACTGGCAGCTCTCCAAGGCTCGCCTCAGGTTTCACTTTCTCAAATTTTCCACTTTTAAATTCGGAATTCCATTCATTTCTATATGTGTGTATGCATTTCATGAATTGTGATTTTGATTTGGTATATGGGTTTTTGAGAAAAGAAGAAAAGAAGTTGCACTATGTTTAATTTGTAGGGAACTTTATTTGTATATGTAGAGTTTGGCTCGAATTGAAAGATGGGATTATTGTAGTCTTATAGCCAGAATGATGCCATAATTGTAAACTTGTGTTGTTTGGGAATTAAAAGTTTCTTCCTTTATCTAATTAGGCTGGGATTGAAAAAGAGCTAGTAAGGAACTTGAGCCTGGTCCGGCCTCATTCCGTGAATAGATTCTTTATTTTTTATTATACATTTTCATGAATTGTGATTTTGATTTGGTATATGGGTTTTTAAGAAAAGAAGAAAGAAACTGCTCTATGTTTAATTGTGACTGTAATGCTTAGACTCCAAATAGGCCTAGTTTGTAGGGAACTATGGGTGCCTTGGAAAATGGTATTTTGAGTTTAAAATGAGCGTTTGTTTGTCAAAAAAAAGGAGTTGTAGTTGCAAAACAGAATTTTGGGTTTTAAAAAAATGCTCCTTTAAGCTCCCAAAACGCCTAACCAAGTGGACCCCTATATTTGTATATGTAGAGTTTGGTTCGAATTGAAAGATGTGATGATTGTAGTCCATAGGTTTAAATCATGTTTTATAACCGGAATGATGCCAAAATTGTAAACTTGTGTTGTTTGGTTAAAAGTTTCGTCCTTTGTCTAATTAGGCTGGAATTGAAAAAGAGATAGTAGGGACCACGAGCCTGACCCGGCCTCATCCCATGAATAGGTTCTTTATTTTTTTGGCTGGGACCATATAAGACCCCTCCTGACACAGCCTAATAGGATCATAATGGGTTGGGGAACCTATTTTCATTGAGTTACTACCATTTTTTAGTTTCCAAGACACCCTTTTGGTGCCTGCGAGTTGTATGAAGAGTTCTGACAAATGCTTGTGTGCATATCAAATTGAATACATTGTGGTTGTGTTGCTTGATGAATACCTCTTCTTTTGTTGGGATTTATGAAGTGATGATATTTGAACTCATGTTTAGGAACTTGTCTCTTACTGTCTTTTTTCTTCTATCTAGCATGCTAGTTGTTGCGACTTCTGGGACAGGATTTGTCCTTGGGAGCGGAAGTGCCATTGATTTTCCGGGACTTTGTTGGACTTGTGCCGGTACCATGATGGTTGCTGCATCTGCCAGCTCTTTAAATCAGGTTCATTCTTAAGTACAGTTTGTTCTCTCTCTCACTCCCCCCCCCCCCCCTCCCCTCCTTTTTCAGCATTCATTTTCTTATAAATAATTGCATCCAATGAATTTGTCACTCAATGTCTGGGAGCTCAAAGGTATACAAACCATGAAGAAAGACAAAAACGCAGGACCTATATCTGACATTACAAGAAGACGCCAACGTAACAAAACAGGGCAACATAATAAAATGATTAGGAGTTTTAAATTCAAATGATCAGTGACTTGGGAAACCTTTATGAATAAGAAGAGTGATTTATGTACCCTCTCGCAGCCTGATTTTGTTTATGGTGGAAGTCTTGTTTTTCTGTTTCAATTCATAATTTTTTTATTCTTCTCATCATTCATATAATAAATAAATAAATGAAAACTACAACAACAACAACAACAACATTATTTTTGTCTCTGTTGAAGAAAGGAATAGGTTCTCATATCTGGGTTAGAGAAATCACTTCCATTAGAGAAGGTAAGAAACATTGCATTAAACTTGTAAAGTTGTCTCTACTATTTAAATCTACATCTTAGACACCTGTAACCCTAAACTAGTCTCAACTATTAAATCACACCTAATAAACTGAAAGTTATTGAAAAACCTTATTAGTTCATCACTCAAAGTTGGAGCACGTGATTATGAAATGAAAAATCAAGAATAAAAAATTTATATTTTTCGTTGTATTAAGATCGTGAGGTCATATGCCATGCCTCATTTCTCAAGCCATTTGGGTTCATACTTCATACATAGTAAGAATATTTTCTAGTTGTCAAAATTAAGTTATGTAGATGTAATAACAAAAAATCGAGTCTGTGCCCCAAGACAGTGTTAGAAGGAGGCACCTTATTGTTATTTTCAAGGGGAAAAGGGTAGGTTTCCCTTCTCGAGTTTTAAGTTGGTGAATCTTTTTAGTGAATATATTTGTCATTTGAAGAAACTGGGTTCCTTGTCATTGCTTCACCTCATCATTGTCTGTCTTTCTATTTATTGGAATGGTGAGAAATGAGAATTCAAATCTATGTGACTTTACTTGTTGCTTCCTTCAATTCGTAGATATTGTTTAAGTGGTTGATCTTGAGTTGTTTAATCTTGTTGCTAGTTGTTGATTGCTGATGGCATATTTTAATTTCAGTTTCTTTTCATGTATGGGCTAAGTTGACTTGAACTTTCTTTGAATGAATCATTTTCTCTTAGGTATTTGAGATTAAGAATGATGCTAAAATGAAGAGAACAAGGCTAAGACCACTACCTTCAGAGCGCATTAGTATTCCCCATGCGGTCACCTGGGCATCTACTGTTGGTTTAGCTGGAACTGCTTTATTGGCAAGCAAGGTGGCCTGATAAATTCTCTCACCCCCTTATGTTATGAAATTTGATAGTTAACTTGTGAATTTCTCTCATTAACCTGTGAATTGAGGGATTAATGTTCCAGCTTTTATGGCAAGGTTGTTGCAGGCTAACATGTTGGCGGCTGGGCTGGCAGCTTCCAATCTGATTCTGTATGCCTTTGTCTACACTCCTATGAAGCAGATCCACCCAGTCAATACATGGGTTGGGGCTGTTGTTGGTGCTATTCCACCACTTCTTGGGTAATATGCCCTTTATATTTCTTATGGCTTTTAACTAAAAAATCCTTCTTGTTGGACTTTAAAGAGAAATTTGTTTAGTGGATTTGAGAGTGTGCAATTTTCTCAAGTTTTTCCATACTCATTATTTCTGTGGTCTAATTATATGTTTTTCTAGCTAAAAATTGATCAGGGCTTCCTGAAATTTCATCTAGCATTGGAAACTGATTTCTTTTCTTCACTACGTTACTTTAAGATACTGGAAGTTATAGAAAACATATTCTTTATACATGTGAAAAATGGTGTCGTCCTAATGATATTTCCTCTTTCAAGCCTTTTCAACCCTCATCTCCAATCAAATCTGGAATATGCTCATAAACATGATATGCTGATAAAATCCTCTTACTTCTCTCTCTGTCTTCCCCCACCACAAATACTGATTCTCACTTAAGATGGAATAGTCCCTCCCCATTAAAAAGTAACTCTTCCTATTTCTTTTATCCTATCCTGGGTTATTTCTTTATCTTTAAAACTGGGCTTAAAGTTGAACAACACCTAGAGGATAAATCATATTGTATACCATTGAGTAAAGTTTAAGGAATGAAAACTATTAGGGAGAACTAGGCATGATTTAGTTATATGATGCCAAATTTTATGCCCTCACTTGTGAGACTCGCATAATTTCATCCTTCTTGATAATCAAATGGCCTGACACTCACATTGTTGATTGTATGTCTATTGTTGTTGAAAGTTGTTTCCAAGAACTACTTGAGATGGGGACTCTTTGGCAGCATGTCCTGTGCTAAAATTAGATTAAAGTCTCAGCTCACTTTATAGTTTATACAATTGAGTGCTTTTGAGTTTAGTACTGGTTTCCAGTCTGGCCAGAGTTCAATATTTATTGTTGACCTACTAATGTTATTAGTGATATGTGAAATTTTCTTGTTTTGTGCTTGGGAATTATAGCTTTGTATTGTTTAAAGTGCTTAAGATTTATGGAAATGCCAGTACAATTGGTAGTTACAATCATAAGGAATACCTGACAAACTTTTGATTTTGAATATTGTATATGTAGAGATCACTATTTAATTACCTTCTCTATTAAATAATTGAAAGTGGTGGGTTTGATTAACTAAAGATTTCCTCTGGCTGATTGTACATAAACCGGCTTCTTGTTTTAAGATTTTAGATACAATATTGACATTCAGGCTCATGGGTTTCTATGTTGGGTTTTCAGGTGGGCTGCAGCTTCTGGCCAGGTTTCTCTCAATGGAATGATTCTTCCAGCTGCTCTCTATTTTTGGCAGATTCCTCATTTTATGGCCCTCGCCTACATGTGCCGTGATGATTATGCTGCAGGCGGGTATGTGCATGTGCCGTCTTTGGAAATGTTAATTGGTGGCTTACCGTTTACACCTGTTTCAGGTTATAGGACTATTTATTTAAAAATGGCTGAGTTGGATATGTAAATGATAATTTGACCTGGTGACATAAGCGCAAAAATCATATGATAATTGGTATTTATAATTTATTTTGAATTAAGTTGAGAATGTTGATTGTCTATTACTGTATGGGGTAAGCGGGTCCCTTTTGCACATGTCTATGGGTCTTCAATGCTAGTTCACTTAACTTTTCCTTTGTACTCATTATTCATCATTTGATGCATATTCAGGTTTAAGATGTACTCTCTTGCTGATGCTTCTGGTCAGAGAACTGCCTTGGTGGCTTTAAGGAACTCCCTGTATTTGATTCCTTTGGGGTACTTAGCATATGATTGTGAGTTATAGTCTCCCATAGATATTTATTTTAATATTATTTGGAATTCTAGCTTGTCTTTTTAATTTGGTTCTCTGCTGCAAGCTCCTCTAATATATTTGTCCTATCATAATTTGTTATTTTAAACCACTTCTTCATTAACTTCTCCCTCTGCTCATTTTCCTTCATTTTATGGAAGAGAAAGGTGCCACCTTTTTGAAGTATTAGCAAAGACCGATTTCTTTTGGGGGGAAAAAAAAATATTCTTTCTCTCTTGTTATAGGTTATAGGTCACTTATCTAACTTCAAAATCTGTCTCTTTCTATTCAAATTTCAATTTGAAAGTGACCTTGAGACTTGTGTGTTTGGCTGGTTTTCCTCATTTACTTTTATTTGCTTTTCCTAAAGTTTCTTTTGGCATAGCAATTCTTGTTGCATCCTCAAATAGTAATAGTAAAACATGGAGTTCCATGTACCAAAATATGCATTATTATGCAGGACAAGTAATTGTTTTAGCAGAACTTGTACCTTAGTTTTCTTAATATTATTTGGAATTCTAGCTTGTCTTTTTAATTTGGTTTTCTGCTGCAAGCTCCTGTAATATATTTGTCCTATCATAATTTGATACTTATAAGCATTTCTTCGTTATCTTCTCCCCCCAGTCATTTTTCTTCATTTTATGGAAGAGAAATGTGCCTTCTTTTTGAAGTGTTTTCAAAGAATGATTTCTTCAGGGGGAAAAAAAGCAAAAAATAAAAAAAATAAAAAGCAAATACTCATCACCTCCCACTCCATGCATCTTGAAACCCCTAATAATACCAGCCCCTTACACTTGCCTAAGCATTCTAGTAAATACTTCCATCACCCAAAGAATTAGCATAGGAGGCCCCTAAGAAAATCTCCCTCCTCTGTCCTCTTCAAAAGCCTACTCAGCACCTCCATCACCAACAAGAACAGTAGTGGAGATAAAGGATCCCTTTGACATGGACCACGAGAACTACCAAAAAAACCAGTTGGGGACCTATTAATAAGCACTGAGAAACGTACTGTAGAGATGCATGCCTTTATCCATCTCCCCTACTTCTCCCCAAAACCCATCCTCTCCATAAGATAAAACAAAACATTCCAGTTTACATGATCATAAGCCTTCTCTATATCCAACTTGACAATCACACCTAGAATACCACTCTTCAATCTACCATCCAAGCATTCATTTCCTATGTGAACAGAGTCAAGAATCTGTTCCCCCAACAAAAGAGTTCTGGGAGTTGGAAATAAGTTTATCCAACACACATCGTGGTCTGTGAGCCAACACCTTTGACAAAAGTTTGTACAAACTACCCACAAGGCTAATCTGACGATAATTTTTAATATTAACAGCATTGATCTTAGTAGGAATCAAACACAGAAAAGTAGCATTAAGAGATTTTTCAAAGATACATTGTCTATGAAAGTCCGCAAAGAAAGCCAAAAGGCCCAAAACACCCCTCTCAATCACACACCAACGTTTTTGAAAGAATGCTTTGGTAAAGCCATCAGGACCAGGAGCTTTATTACCCTCAGCCTCCCAAAGAGCTGCAATGATCTCCTCCCTTTCAAGTGAAAATTGATTAGAATCATCCAACCTCGCAAATTCTAATCCATCAACAGTCGGCCTCCAAGATTCAGGTTCCTAATATAATCTCTTATAAATACGCCCCACCTGATCTTGAATATCTGACTCATCCTCATACATAGTGCCCTCAGCCTCCACACTTCTCATAGTATTAGCTCGTCTATTAGAATTGGCAAGCCTATGAAAAAACCTAGTATTATTGTCCCCCTCTTATAAGAACAGGGCCTTTGATTTTTGCCTCCAAAAAATCTCCTCCATGGAAGATAAAATCTCAATATCTGCCTTGAAACCACATATACTCACCCCCCACCAAAGGTAGATCAACCAAAAAATTCCTCTCAGTGAAGTTTGAGAATTTGAACATGGCTGGACTAAACACATTACACCCAAGTCGCTCTACTAGGGATGGCATTCTTACCATAAATAACCTTGTTAAGAAGAACTTGCCTTTTGTTAATTGGTGTTGTCTTTGTTGCTGTGATGAGGAAACTGTGGATCACCTTGTACTCCATTGTAAGTTTGCTCGTGCTTTGTGGAGTGAGGTTTTCCTTATGTTTGGGGTTTAGTGGGTGATGCCGTATACAGTTGTCTCTCTTCTTTTCGCTTGGAGGAATTGGTTGGGGAATTATTCTTCAAATGCTTGGAATATGGTTCTAGCGTGTCTTATGTGGTTAGTATGGAAGGAATGCAATGCAAGAACTTTTGAGGACATTGAGAGGCCTATTGAACCGCTGAAGACTTCGCTAGCTAGGACTTTGTTTGAGTGGTCTCATATTTGGGGCCTCATGCATTGAGATAAAGGATCCCCTTGTCTTATGCCTCTTGAATTTCGAAAAGGATCCCCTTATCTTTTGTTTTCTCTTGTTATAGGTTATAGTTCAGTTCAAAATCTGTCTCTTTCTATTCAAATTTCAATTTGAAAGTGACTTGAGACTTGTGTGTTTGGCTAGTTTTCCTCATTTACTTTTAAGTGCTTTTCCTAGGGTTTCTTTTGGCGTAGCAATTCCTGTTGCAACATCCTCAGATACTAATAGTCGAATATGGAGTTCCCTGTACCAAAATATGCAGGACAGGTACTTGTTTTAGCAGAACTTGTATCATAGTTCTCTTACAAGTGGCCTGGTTTGATACATCATTTACCAATCTCTCCGTCATAATGACCTTATGAAATTCATATTCAACCATCTAAGTTTGTTTGCCAAATTTAAGCTGATAATTGGATGTGGAAACAAATCATCGCTATGAAGAACATGTATGCCTAGTCTGCATTATGTAGTTTCCTGCCCTCGATCAGTTTTTGTAGCATTGACATTTGTGTTCTTTCAAGTAATATGTTCGTAGGTTCAATCCCACAATTTACCATAGCCAAAAAATAAAAAAGTAATATGTTCTACATGAGTGCAATGGCAAAGAACTGACCTCTAGCGAATGGCTGCTGCAATTGCAATTTTTGTGTTTAAATACAACTTTGTGTTGACTTAGTCTCATTTCTCATTTACCTTATTTAATGTTGTCTGCAGGGGGTGTGACTTCCGGATGGTTTTGTCTTGAATCATCAGTCCTTACTCTTGCAATAAGTGCTGCAGCATTTTCATTCTATAGAGATCGCACTACACAAAAAGCTAGGAGGATGTTTCATGCTAGCCTTCTATATCTTCCTGTATTCATGACCGGGCTTCTAGTTCACCGTCTTCCTGATAACGAACAACGTATCAAAGAAGACAACTCAGTTGAGATTTCATCTTTCTTGGAAACTAAAGATGAAGAATGTGAAAACTTTAATGAGAATGAGGTGATGCGATCCAGAGTCAGGAAACAAGCACGCGCACCTGTAGCGTATGCCTCTGTTGCACCATTTCCATTTCTGCCTGCTCCATTCACGATTCCTTGATGTATTTTGCCTCTAGATTTTTTTGGTTACAATCTGTAATAAAAAGGTGGAGATGTTCCCTTGTAAAAATCAATCTGACCAAATTTTTGTGGGGTTTTTTTGGGTCAAACCCTATGGCAATTTTTGAAGTTGAGATTTGTTAAATAGCTTTTAATGTTATGCTCTTCAACATTGACATTTGAGCAACGAATTTTTATTTGAAATAAAATATGAAAACAAAGCAATTGATCTTGATTTGGGTAGAACAATCGTGAGGCTTTTATCTATTATTTTTTCTCCTAAGATGGAGAGTGCAAACTTTGATTGAGAACGATTAGGATATTGGTGTACCACTATGGCTAACACGATATAAAGGGGCATATCTTATTAGGGAAGGAAAAAATACCTCAAATTCATTCCATTCTTGACCTCTCCCTCTCGAGAAATTATTAGGTTGCTCGGGAGGACTGCGGAAGTGGTCTTTCTTGACCCGCCAATTAATAAAATGCAGTTATTTAGGCAAATGTGATATTACTTGGTAATTTTTTATTTTTATGTCGATTAGGAAACTCACTCACACATATGTATAGGTGGCATCGTTTCACTGGTTGGGAGGACCACTTTAGTAGTCCTCTAATCTTCTACCCTCCAAACTCCTTCAATTGTAATCGTATATATTTTGATTTTCCAGCAGGGTTTAAAAAATAAAGAAAATTTTTGTACCAGAAAAAGAAAATGATATATATATATATTGTGTGGATAAAATGTAGCAACTAAAATTTTATTGGTACATTTCATTAACTTACTCTAAGATTTGCACTAATACCAAACAAGTTTAAAACATTTCAAAATTGATCAATTTAGCTCCTAAGAGAGAAGAGAGAAGAGAAAAAAGACTAACAAACCTAACTGTGTCTATTGTTTAGGGACTAAATTGACCGGTTTTAAAATGCTTGAAAATTCCATTAACCTATCCCAAGATTTGCCCTAATGTCAAACAAGTTTAAAACATGTTAAAATCGACAAATTTGGTTTCTAAGATAGAAGACAAATAAGACTAACGAGTGAGCCAAACAAGTCTAAGACATTTTCAATTAACTTATCCTAAGATTTGCCCTAATGCCAAACAAGTCTAAGACATTTTAAAATTGACCAATTTGGTTTCTAAGAGAGAAGAGAAATAAGACTAACTTGGTTAGACAAAGAGGTTGCTATGTGGCTACAAATATCTAGAATAAATTGGTTTCAAGATGGGGACCAAAATACTAGATTTTTTCACTCCAAAGCTTCAGCCAGGTATCAAAAGAATTTAATTTCTGGTATGTTGGATTCAAATGATTGTTGGCAAGAAGACATGAGGAAGGTTGGGGAGATTGTGGTGAGCTATTATTCAAACTTGTTCTCTACTTCAAACCCTTCTGATTTCACGGAATTAATAGAAGCAGTGGAGCCTAAAGTTTCTCAAGATATGAATAACTTGCTTACTAGAGATTTCCAAGGAGCAGAGGTGAAGGTAGCTCTTAACCAAATGTATCCTTTAAAAGCTCCTGGCCTCGATGGTATGCCACCTTTGTTCTTTCAACATTTCTGCCCAACAGTTGGCAATGAGGTTGTTAAGACTATACTTGATTTTCTTAATTCTAGAATTTCCCCTCCTCACTTCCATGAAACTCACATTGTCTTAATTCCAAAAAAGAAGGAACCACATAGAATAACTAATTATTGTCCTATTAGTTTATGTAATGTGGTTTATAAACTTTCCTCAAAAGCTATTGCAAATAGACTTTAGCAAAAAATATTGCAAATAGACTTAAAAAAGTTTTACCTTCCACTATTAGTGATACTCAAAGTGCTTTTGTACAAGGTAGACTAATCACTGATAATGTATTGGTTGCTTTTGAGACTATGCACCATATAAATCAGAAGAAAGTAGGCAAGAAAGGTGAGATGACATTAAAATTAGATATGAGCAAAGTATATGATAGGGTTGAATGGAAGTGTCTTGAGAAAATCATGGAAAAGTTGGGTTTTAACCCGAAAGTGAAAGATCTTTTATTGAAGTGTGTTTCTTTGGTTACATACTCCATTAGGATTAATGGAAAACCATGTGGTAACATTGTTCCAACTCGGGGTTTGCCTCAGGGAGATCCTCTATCTCCATATCTTTTTCTGTTATGTGCTGAAGGCTTGTCAGCAATTATAAAGAAGGCTACGATGGTGGGTGATTTACATGGAGTAGCTGTGTGTAGAAGAGGACCAAAGCTCTCACATTTATTCTTTGCAGACGATAACTTAATTTTCTGTGAAGCATCTCGGAAGGAATGTGACTCTTTGCAGTGGATATTTCAAGTTTATAAGGTAGCTTCGGGTCAGCAATTGAATAGAACAAAGACATCTTTGTTTTTTTTAGCTCTAATACAGATACAAATCAAATGTGAAGGAGGAAATAAAAAATCGGCTTGGAGCACAAGTGATTAGAAATCATGAGAAATATCTTGGTCTTCCGTCGTTGGTTGGCAGAAATAAACGCAACACATTTAATTCAATTAAGGAGAAGCTTGCTAAGGAATTAATGGGTTGGAAGGAGAAGTTGCTATCAAAGGCAGGGAAAAAAGTTCTGATAAAGGCGGTGACCCAAGCTATTCCAACTTATACGATGAGTTGTTTCAAGCTTCTAGATATTCTACGTGATGAACTGACAAGTTTGATTAGAAATTTCTAGTGGGGGCAGAAGCAAAATGAAAGGAAGACGGCTTGGTTGAGTTGGGAAAAGCTGTGTATGTCTAAGTCTTATGGTTGTGGGGGATTAGGATTTAAATTGCTTAAACCGTTTAATTTGGCGCTTCTTGCAAAACAGGGGTGGCGATTGCAGGTTGGACAAAATCCTTTGGTTTTCCAAGTGTTCAGAGCGAAATATTTTCCTAAATGTGATTTTGTGAATGCATCCATGGGGAAAAATCCTTCTTATATATGGCGAAGTTTATTGGCTGCACAAAGGGTGGTTAAACAGGGATGAGATGGCAAGTAGGTAATGGGACCAATAGCAGGTTGTGGGGTGAGAAATGGCTCCCAAATTCTTCTTCTTGTATGGTAGTTTCTCCTTGGTTGCTCCTATAATATATGGGATTCTTGATTCTTGTCATGATATTCGTAATGTTAGGTTTTCTTATGTGAGGTGTAAGAGAAATACGTCTGTTCACCTTTTAGCTAAACATGTTTGTGGCGTTGTTGATTTTCTAGTTTGGATAAAAGAGAATCATTGTTTTTTAGAATAAACTCTTCATCATGGTGTAATTTCTTTTTAAATAATGAAAGTTTCTAATAAAAAAGAAAAAGAAAAAAAAGAAAAAAGACTCACTAGCGAGCCAAACAATGTTTTTTAAAATATTTTGGACTTAGTTGACATTAATTCCAATTAAAAAGGTTATTCACGTTTCAACAGCAACACCATCCTAATACACAACTATACATTTTAAATAACATTTCTACACAAATTTTTCACCAAAACTTATATTAAAAACAATTAAACATCGTAACTTAAACTGCTCTCCAAGCAACAGTAAAACATCCAACGTTGGAAATATAGCTCTAGAGAGAGATAGAGAGAAATGGCGGTGAGACAGAGAGCCATGGGAACTCTGCCGAACCTGATTCGAAGCCTCCGAAAGGAATCTCTTCTAAACCCAAAACCCACCAACCCATCTGCACTACCATCTCTTCGACGCGCTTTCTCGCTCTACGATCAGATCAACCTGATGAACGATGTCCCCGAAGAACAGCTTCGCTTTAAAGGCTATTCTGATACTGGGTTCAACGTCAATGGCGTCAACTATGAGGGCAGCTTGCTCTGCGTTGGGAATTTCCCCATGTCTTGGGCCCCCACCAAGTTTTCAGAAATCACTCCTGAAAGGTTTGTGTACAACCCCCATCTTTGAATTTTTTGACGGTATCAATGTATCATCAAATTAAATAAAAGTTTTCAATTCCGTTGTGATTTGGGTTCTTGTTATTTTTTTCAATCATGGGGTTTTTTGATTGAATTCAAAGTAGTTGTTTTTGTTTGATTTTTTCAATGAACAAAACATCATTTCCATGAGAGAGTGAGGTAGAAGATAGAAATAGAAATTAGTGAAGATAAGAAATGTAGATGTAAATTCAAAGACAAGGTTGCATTGACATATGAAGCATAAACAATGTTTTTCTTTTCCAAAGAAAAGTAAATGTAATGTTGTTATGTGTTTGAATTTAATTGAGGAACATAATGTACCCCATCTCTAAGGAATAAGAGTAGAAATACGTGTAGCAACAAGAACATACAGGAATTTGAGTCGGTTTAGTGATTGGAACGGAATATTTCAGCTTTTCTAGTTGGAATGGAATGGAATTGATTGACAACTATGATTTGGATTGTGTATACGACATGTGTAAGCTCGTTAAGACTTTGTTTGTTTACTTTGCAATTTTGGTTAGAATAAAAATAAAATACTAGAATGCACTTTTTGGGGTCTTTGGAAAAACTTTTGATTTTATTTAATAAGTAGGAAAGGATCTTCTTGCGTAACTTTCACAACCTGTGTCATGCTTGGATTGCTAATTTGTAACAATTATAGCTAATATTGTTAGCATTAGGGTTTGTAATATGAGTTCTTTGTCATTGCATCAGCCAGTGTCTAATACACTAAATTGGGTAGAATTGCCATTACCGTGCATTGACCTTTCTAATTCTCCAATCTCTACTTTTGAATGATTTATTGCCTTGTACAATGCATGTAGTTGGTTCATATGTTTGAATATGTTGTTGTATCCACATATTTAGTTACTGCTTTGTTCCTATGATATTCCCAATTTCCATAAATTTTCTAGGAGTTCGAAGTTCCCTGGTACAAATATTCTTTTAGTTGGAACAAGAGTCTATGAAGTTTGTCATGCACCTCTATCTGACAATGATAGCTTTATGTTATGATGCAGCTTATCTATCTTCCAAACCTTGCGGCCTATTCCAGGTGAGAATTCAAATTGTGGGACAATCCTGTCTGGTTGGCCGCTTGTTTTTACTTATCACATGGAACTTGTGTGGTATGAATGACTGCTTCATACAGGTGATTTTGATTACATATGACATTCAAAATAAAATTTAAGAGCTAGTCTTCCCCTTTATTAAGCTATACTTCATATCTCAAAATGTGACCCAGATGTTATGTGAATCATGGGCAACTTGCCTATGGTCCATAATGTTGAGCACCATCAAACAGTTATATAGGCTTGCTGACATCTAGATACTATAACAATAAAGAATTGAAATCTGTTCTACTATCATTTCATATGTACTTTGCAGGTTGCCATGATAGTTCATGCATGTGCATTTGTAATTTTATGTCCTTAAGTATCTAATATGAGCCTTAGTGTCTGTTTGGCTGGAGCTCATAAGCTCAACTTTTAACTTTTAACTTCTACGTATAGCTTTTTAAAACCTCATTTTTTAAACTTTTTTTCACTTTTTCAAAGTACAAGTATACTTTAGCACTCTTTTAGCAAAAAACTAAAAGTCAATAAATATTGTTTCCAAACGGGCACTTAATGTCAATAAATATGCATCCTGTCAAGAGTACTGGAACCATTATGTAAGTCACTATAACTTTGTTATATTAATCTTCTGTTAATTTTTCTATTGATCATCTACTTGTAATAATTCTTGTCAGAGATTTTGATACTTGGCTGTGGGAGGAATATTGAAATAGTAAATCCTGAACTTCGGCGCTTCATTCGGTCTACTGGCATGAAGTTGGAAGCCCTTGACTCGGTATCTTAGCTTCCCCCTGGGCTTTACTTCCTTCAGTTTGTTAAATTTTGTCTCGCATCTTTACTTTATACTCTGTGTAAATTCACCAATAAATAAAAGACATAGGTTTCTAAACAAAGTTGATATTGTTACATTATTCTTCTTCACCTGAAGAAAAGAGAATAAATAGAGGAAGCAAAAAGTAGCACAACTTTCCAATCAAATTATTTTGATTGGGGCATATCAGCAAATAAGACCAAGTTCAAAATTTTATCAGAGCACTAGGCAATGAAAGAGAGTGAGGTATAGAGTGAAAAGAAAAAAAAAAAAAAAAAAAAATTCAGGGGCCACATAATGGGATATCTTGGGTGTTGAAAAATGCCTATATATATTCCAAGGAATACTAGGGTAAAGCTTCCCTATATGAAAAATGCGTAAGAGGTTCACAGTTCTATGGTTAATTGATCTGGCTGCAAGTTAGGTCTACTTGGTGTTATTCCATGTTTACCTGGCCCAATTGTTAGGGTTAAAGGCACTGCTTTTGTTCATCCCAATTGATCATTGCGTTGTTTGTTTGTTAGGTTAAGCTAGGAGGGCAAGAAGCAAATTTCCATTTTAAATTTTTAAAAGAATCTTTAATGCACTTGTTCCTTACATTCACTGTCATCTTTTTTTTTTTTTTTTGATAAGTATACATTCACTGTCATCTGTGAGAATAGTCGTTCTGGCACAGCAAATCTGTATAATTGGGGTGTGAGCTCTTTGAGCTAGCAGTTAATTTGGTAATAAGCATCTCTAACTTCCTTTACATACTAGTAAAAATACTGTGAAAATGTTCTATTTAGCAATATATGGTCTACCAATTTAGCATAAACAGAGAACACTTTAATTCTTTTTTTTTTTTTTTAATTTATTTTTGTTTTTTGCTATATATATGGTGGGGCATGATGGTGGAAAAAGTAAAAGAAATCAACTTGACTGAACTTAGATTTTACATGCCTAATCAATCATAAAGGCAAAAAAGAAAAGAAAATTGTCCATGAGTAAGGCCAAACAGCCTAAACCTTTTCTTCAATTTCTGCCACACATCCCCCCCCCCCCCAAACAAATTAAAAATCTCACTTTGTTCACAATTTTAGGCTTCAATTTCAAGCACTCTATCAAAGTTTTAGGCATAATTACCAATCCAACATTTAAGTTAGAAATTAATTCACGGGTCCTAGTATAGTAGTTGAGGTAATTCATGGGCCTAAATTATTCCTTCAATTTAAATTATAGGTTTAAATTCCCCCCTCCCCACAAGGCTAACCTCATCCTTTTTCTTTAACATAGGTTAGCAGATGGTGTGTTGTCTTTCTATACTACTGCACTTTCTTATTTTGCATCTCTGGCTCGTTCTCTGGGTGCATGTGTACACTTGTCTAGGGAGTGTTGTACCTGAAACCAACGTTCTTTACGATCATTTTCCTATTGTAAAACCAAGACACTAACCAAAATGGATTTGACTACAGTGCTAACTTATCTGAATGATCTTTGTTTCACTTGCTGTAGAGAAATGCTTCAACAACTTACAACATATTGAATGAAGAAGGTAGGATTGTGGCTGCTGCACTTCTACCATATGGGGTTTCTTCCTAATGTCTAGATTAAGCATTTGAGATGCTTTTCATTTTTAGCTTATGCAAGATGCATTTCAATTCAAGCTACTGAGAGTCCCTTGCCGTTTCTAACAAGTATTATTTGATTTGAGAGGTAGAAAACTTTTGTTGTATGTAAATAAGCTGGAATTTGTATGGCCCATAATTGTAGATCTTAGTGCATTTCGTGTTATATACTGGAAGGTATTTCATGTTTGAAGAAACAAGCAAGTCAGCTCAAGTTGGCCTCAAGATTTTGAACATTATCTTAAACATAGTTTCTTGAATTTTTAAATAACTAAATAAATCATAAGAGTTGAGGTGTATTGTTTGACATTATAGGTTCTTATTTTCTTGTTTGTTTCCTCTAATTAAAACTAGGACCATGTATTCGTAGTTCAAATTGTGAAAGAGTTTGATGAAAGCAATTATCTTCTTGACATAAGGTTCCAATTCTAAATTTAATATTAATTTTTTTGGGGCCAGACTCTAAATTAGATTATATGCAAAATCTTGCAGACTATATAGAGTCAAGTCTATAGCATATGAGCATGAACTATTTTTTTTGGGGGTGGAAATTACACAATCTCCCTAAATTATATCATCTTTTACACAGCCTCCTAAACTATGAAAATACACATTTATAATATAGAATTAAGTAGCCTGCGCACTGTTACAACTTACCAGTGGTCCAGAAGTAGACTAGTAGTGTACTTTAGCTAATGCTAAAAAAAGATAGCAATTGGATGCATTTGGCACATCCAATGGTGACCATATTTTGGTATTTTGTGTGTTAAAATACTAAAATTTAGACTTTAGTACATTTAAATGTTATGGATTTAAAATGTTACATGAACCATAATCCATGAACACTACAAAGAGCCATTGTAGTTAAAAATTAATTCAACCCACTTGTGAAATACTCAAGAAAGGGAGCAATCATAATATAAAGTGAGATGTAGGAAAACTTGTTGAATGATATATTCTCTACAAACACACACATACACATATATAGAGGGTACAAAATTTTAATCTTGAATCTCTATTTTTGGGATTCTCTCCAAAAATATATATATATATATATATATATATATATATATATATCATAATATAAAGTGAGATGTAGGAAAACTTGTTGAATGATATATTCTCTACAAACACACACATACACATATATAGAGGGTACAAAATTTTAATCTTGAATCTCTATTTTTGGGATTCTCTCCAAATATATATATATATATATATATATATATATATATATATATATATTTTTTTTTTTTTTTTTTTGATAATTGGGAACAATTTGGTTAGTCCAAACACGTAGTATAACTCTAAGGAAGAAAATAAAATTTAATTATGGTATTTTTTTTTATCCCCCATATCTATAACTTTCATAAAAAAAGAAAAGAAAAAAAAAGAAGGATAACTTAATAATACATCAAATATACTGCAATTTAGAGACGCTATTTCATCTCTAAAATAATCTATTTTAATTTAATGAATACTTTAAGGACACATTTATAATTTGGCTCATGTCTTAAATATGCATATAATTTGCGATCTGTGCTTTGGATTCAACCTTTTAGCCTATGTTGTGTAAATTGTGGTCTTGAATTGGAGTGGTCAAATGGTAGTGTTTTAGATGAAGCATTGAAGGTGAAAAATAGCTCCCATAATCATCTTGCCAAATCAGAATTTCCAAGTCAAGTCAATTACAATTTTTTGGCTACTTGAATAAATTATTCAGACATGGCAAATGGATAGATATGTACCAATAATTGTCTGACGTATGACGTAATAATAGTGGGTGATCCAAAAATAAAAATGATAGAGCTTTAGAAGACGCTTTTGCTTTACTTTTGTTAGATGTTAAATTAGATATATAAGAAATGGTTTAAGTCTTAAAAATCACTGGTCTTATTTCTCAAAAAAGAAAAAAAAAATCACTGGTCTTAATAGAGATATTGTTCTACGATTACTAGTCATAAAACCAACAATTTTTTTTTTTTTTTTTTTTTGTGAAATAAACTTGCACAAAATAATGTAATAAAATTTGTAGCACTAAAACATTAAAAAAAATATATATTATATTTTCTCACTTAATTAATGATAATGCACAAAAATCGTTAGTGAGTTGATTGTCCTTGAATACTTTAATGGGTACCTGAAGAACAAGAAATCAAAAACCAACAGAGAGCACTAGTGGGATGCCGACCAAAAACCCTTTGAAAGTTAAGTTAGCAAATGAAAGATTTCTAAGAACTTTATAGTGAAAGAGTTAGGGATTTTTCTACGTACCTTTGAGAGAAGGAGGTTTAGTACTTATATATTGGTGTAGGACCTAATCAAGATCCCTTATATGAAGGGTTTTTCCTTATAGGAAAGATCTTGGAGTTAAGGTCCCATGATCTCAAGGCTCTTTTTACCATATAAGGAAGATATGAGTGTGTAGTAGGATCTTTGGACATGGAGTACAAGTTATTTCCATGTAGAGACTTATGAGTGGAGAACAAGCAAATATGGTAGGGCCCACCATCTTAAAGTGTCGGCTTGGTCATTCGTCTGTCGGTATAAGCATCCATCCATTAGCATGGTCACTATGTCTGTTGCTATGTGAGCGAACAATACGCAAGGGTCTTATGGGGCCTAACGTGCCTCTTCGTCGTCACCGTTGGTCTATCTAGGTGACGTCTAGTAGACCTTTCAGGAGGCTGACGAGTGTTACTAGAAGAACCATGAGCAACATTCGTTTGTCCCAACTGAGGAGGAAGGCTTTACTGGACAAAAATGCCCTTGTCAATTAATTACTTATATATTGTCATCAAAATAAAGACTTTGAAATATATTTTATTTTTTCTTTGTTTGTCATATATAATGATTTTAAGAGTAAACACAATAATTTTTCAATGTCTATGTTCTAAAGATATTTCTTGTATATACACAACTCAAAAAAACGAAATTGAAACTAAACCAAATAGGATATATTATAATGCACGTGCATTGAACAAGTTTAACGTATAATTTATAAAGAAAAAAACCATGTAAGCACGAGTCAACAACGAACTGATGTGAAAGCTCAAAGGGTCTTCTTTTAATTAATATTTTTTAGGGCATAAAGACCTTTAAATGTGTTGCAATGCAAATACAAGGATAACATGGTTTTGTGGGTTCCAGTTAGCTCAACTGGTAAAGTTTCTGATGGTTGAATAAGAGATCTAGTGATTAACTCCCGCCTACACCAAAAATTGATTAGTGTCTTGGTCTGATAATAAAAAGCTATCATTAGGAGCGAGCGTCATAGGTTGAAACTCTCTCTCAAGGATAACATGGTTTTTTTTTTTTTTTTTTTTATTGAATAAGTGAAGATAACATGGCATGTATTAGTTGTATACTATTCTTATTCCACCAACATGCAGGACTACAACCAAAATAGATACAGGACAAATTCTACAATTATTAATCAAGTGTTTGGTAAACACACATAAACATCATCGTTGGTTTTCAGTTTTCTGAGAAATGGTGTTTGTTCTTGGGTCAAATAGTAATATACTAATATTAGGTATTCACTGTCTAGCATCATGTTCATGTAGTTGAAATTTTTTTGATAGGTTTGGTTGTCTTTATAGGGTTTTCCTTTATCATAAAGAATGATGAGCATGTGCCGGAATCCACTGTTCAAAAGCTCCTCTATATTGGATGAGAGCAAAAAATTTCTTCAACTAGCCTCATAGATTTGGTTGAAGGAAAGCCAAATTCAAGTACATGGGTCATGGATGACTCT
Organism: Castanea sativa; assembly: GCF_040712315.1. NCBI lineage: Eukaryota > Viridiplantae > Streptophyta > Magnoliopsida > Fagales > Fagaceae > Castanea > Castanea sativa. The sequence goes on along the minus strand of NC_134023.1, from coordinate 54,817,776 downwards.
TGTTGAGGGGCATAAAATAATGTTGGAGAAAGGGAATTTTACTCTTTAAAATCGAACCAACTCATTTCTAATTTTTTTGAACCCTTATCCTTACCCTTGAATTATTCTTTAAAATCGAACCAACTCATTTCTAAATTTATTCTTCTTGTGATCTCTTTTCAATTTTCATAACTAAAGGAAAGAAAGAAAATGTATTTTCTACTTCACTCTTTACTTACCTTTATTATAAAATAAATGTGAGAATCTAAAAAATTCTACATGATAGAGTACACTAGAAACTTTAGGAAATCTTGATCTGAAATAAATGAGGCTAGGCTGGTTAAGATATTCTTTTTAAAGAATAACTTGTCGCATTAAAAATCTATTTTTACTAACAAAGATGATTTTTCGGGAACTTGATTTTTTAGAAAAGAAAAAAAAAAGAAGCAATTATGTACCTTGAAAAAATGAGCGAGATATATAAGATTTTATTTTTTAAAAAAAGGAGCCTAAAAAGAGAAAAAAATTGTTTGTTCTATGATAAAAAGTTTCTCGCAGAAAGAAAAAAAAATAAATAGAAAAAAATGGGAGAAAGTGTAAAAAAAGACTTAAAAAATTAAAATTAATATTAAGCTCTCAAAATTGGAAGTCGATTTTTGATGGATTTACCATATGGTACACATTCAAAATGGCATACAGAAAAAAAGAAAAAGAAAAAAAGAAGCGAGAATACTCTTATAGTTTTTATTTATTTATTTAATTTTTTATAAAATTTGAAAATCAAAAGAATACTTTTTTTTTTTTAAGGGGGAAACCATGGAACTTCTTTTATTGAAATAAGCCTAATGGATCGGCTTGAAGTAAATTTTGAAACTGTGGTGGAACTTCCTTCATTCATACTAAAAAAACTGGTATGCCTACGGCATATCTAACTAAACTATGAGCTAAAGTATTACATTCCCTCTTTTATGAGAGTAACATAATTCATCAAAACGTTGTGACAAGTTTTTTGCATCCTCAATAAGCAAACCCAATGGGATCAACAGCCTTTCCTCCTCCATTAATCCTTTAATAACACTCAAAGAATCACCTTTCAAGATAGCTCATTTTACTCCTACCTCCAGTGCAAAAGAAAGAGCCCAACCCGCCGCTATCACCTCAATTTCATTACTGCATAGCTGTTGGTGTATCAGTTTTGAGCATGATGCTATTACACAGCCTCTGTGGTCTCTAATCACTACACCTACGCCTGATTTTTTATCATGTGGAAAAACCGCACCATCAAAATTAATATTGTAAAGTTCTGACGGTGGTGGTTTCCAATGATTTTCAGAGTAACGAATTTGCTACACTTGTGTAGTTGGGATTACTTGTCTGCCATGGTAATCTTCTAGCCAAACTTTTGAGAGGTGAGCAAGCTGGTGAAGTGCGTCCGCTGTCTGGTTAAGGCGAACCCGATTCCATATTGTCCAGGCTGTGATTGCGAAGAGCTCGAGTTGACATTTATTTTTGATTAGCCACAATAAGAGCTCTTTGAAGTCCAAGAATTGCATTGAACCTCGACAGCTCCATAGCTCCACATCTGCCCACACCAAATCCAGTTCTGGGCATGACCACAAGGCATGCAAGGAAGTTTCAAAGGAAGCATGGCATCTAACACAGAAAGGGTCTGCCGATATTTTGCAACGAAACAGAGAATTCTTTGTGGGCATGGCCTCGCGGCAAGCACTCCACAACAGCGTTTTTATCTTCGGTGGAACCTTCACGGACCAAATCTCCCTCCATACTTGCCTGTCCTCATTTGTAGCCTCCCTTAATTCCACATTTAGCTCCTCCTCTGCTTTTAAAAACCTGTACCCGGTTTTGCAACTATACCTTCCATCACATGAGTGTGGCCAACATAAGACATACTCAGCTGCAACCCGGCTTAAGGGAATTTTCTTTATTAGATTTGCTTCTTCAGTGTTGAACAACCCATCTACCATTTCTGAATTCCATTGCCTAGTGCTTGGGTCAATTAAGATATCCATAGTAGCATTTTCAAAATCTGCCAATGGATAGGATAACACATGTGGAAGGTGCTTCTTTGGTAGCCAGTGATCTTGCCAAATTCTAATTTTTTTTCCCATCACCAACTCCCTACCTAGCCCCCCTCTGAATAACACCTCTCCCTACTAGTACACTCCTCCAAGCATAAGAGCCCATTCTTGAATCCTTTGCCTCCATAATAGTTGAATTTGGAAAAAACCGGGCCTTGAAAACTTTGTAGAAAAGAGAATTTTGATTATGCAAAAGGCGCTACGCTTGCTTTGCTAGTAGAGAGTCGTTGAATTTGGCTAAATCTCTAAAGCCCATACCACCCACATCTTTGGACTTGGTCATTTCATCCCATTTAATCCAATGGATCTTCCTTCGGTCACCATTTTGTCCCCACCAAATTTTTTTTTATCATAGCTTCGATCTCATTACGTAGACCCATTGGAATTTTGAAACATCCCATTGTATAAGTGGGAATGACTTGGATGACTGATTTTATCAACATCTTCCTTCTTGCTTGTGAAAGTAACTTCCCTTCTCATCCTTGGATTTTTTGCCACACCCTCTCCTTAATGTAGTTGAAGCTTGTTTTTTTTTTTTCCCTTTTGCCACAAAAGATGGCAGCCCCAAGTACTTCTCATATTGCATAATTTCTAGTACACCCCATGCTTCTTTGATTTGGTCCTTTATAGCACCGTTTGTTGCTTTGCTAAAGAAAAGTGTCGTCTTGCTCTTATTAATTTTTTGGCCGGAAGTACTCATTCAACATATCCATCACCTTGCCACACTCTTCCATTGTAGCCTTGCAAAAAAGGAGACTATCATCTGCAAAAAGCAAATGTGTTAGTTTAGAGCCTCTTCTACAAAAGGAGAAGCCATGGATATCCCCATTCCTTTATGTTTTTTTAATCAAAACATTCAACCCTTCTGTACAAAGCAAGAAAAGGAAAGGGGAGATAGGGTCGCCTTGCCTTATACCCCTTGTTGAGTGAATCATGTCACATGGTTCTCCATTCACCAACACTGAGTAGGTAACAATTTTAACACACAGCATAATCAGATGTATCCATCCTTCATTGAATCCCATCCTCCTCATAAGCCTTACTCATGTCAAGTTTTACTGATATATAGCCATGGGAACCAGATTTATATCTTTACAAGCAGTGCAGGGTTCCAAAAGGCACCATTTTATTTTCAGAAATTAGTCTAACTCAAAAGAATACTTTAGATGACTATTGTCGGGGGCGAAAAAGTTTTTCCTTCCGACAAATAAGATTTGTGTTGGGTTGGGAGCCTAAACTGAAACTTGATGATGGGCTAGAGGAACGGCCCAAAGGCTATTGGTGAAGATCCAAAGAATTCACTTTATTTTATGCCTTGGGCTTAGGTTGAGACTAACAAGAATGACTTATAAACAATTCTTACATCAGACACGTTAGCATGATTAAAAAGCATACTGCAAGAAATAGCCCAGTAGTAAAATGTTTCTGCAAAAAATAGCCCAGCAGTAAAATGTCCCAGCGGTAAAGTGAGACAGAACAAAATAAACCTCCAGCTGTTAGTTATTTCATGGATTAAGGAAAGTATCCACATTTTCAAACTTATCATCCATTGGCTCTGGAGAAGAGTCTTCTAACACAACAATATAAGGAAAAAACTCTATAGTGATAGTTACATCATAACCTTCAGTAGTAAATGAGTAAATGAATATTATGAGCTCCATTATAACAAGTAATGAGAAAAACTTAGTGTGAGATTCAGGGAGAGAGAGAGAGAGATTCCAGTTAGTGCAGCAAGATCATTATGGTGCCAAGACATGCTCATGAATATATAATAAGTAGTGAGTAATGAGGGACATTTCAAGTAGTATGAGTAGTGAGGGAGAGTGTTTAGTGAAGCTGCTGAGACTTTCTGCTGGGTACGGGTAAAAGCTTATAAGTAGAGATGTGAGGGGTGTTTTTGGACTAGGAGCTAGAGAACTCAATTTTTGTACTTGAAGTTGAGAGCTTAGTGACTCAGAACCGTGCTAGAGTTTAGAGAAGGCTAAACAGAGAAGTTAAGGAAGAGTTCTTCTCTATGGGTGTATTTCTTACTGTGTTGGTGAAGCATTAATGGAGAGTTCCATTTATAGTTGGGTTTTAGGGGGTAATTAGCAAATAATCTATGATAAATCTTCCTCAATCTTCAGAAAATCCTTAGAGAATTGTTCCTAGGATTTTGGCCAAGAGTAGTAAGCTCAGCTTTAGGATGTTCTTGCTGTTTTGGTAATAATAGCTAGGATTCTGGCCTACTATTAAATGCTAATTTGGTCTTAGCTGATGAGATTAAAGCATGTATTAGGCTAATGATCTTGGTTTTGTTGTTGCTAGAATCAGAGTTCCCTAGGGCAAATTGTATCACCCCAAGCTAGGTGTTAATCTTGGAGCCCTATGCTGGGAACTTTGCTGGGATCCCTTTGGTGCCCTCCAAACCACATTTCCCTAAGTTTCCCCATTTGGGTTCATATACTTGGTTCATGAACTAGAGAGTACACATTTTTGGTATGATAATGAACTAATTTCATGTTGTTCCAATGGTTTTCATGGTCTAGTTATGGCTGCCCTTGTTCTTTGACCAAATGGGTTAGAGAAAGAAGGAGATATAGCTAGCTGAAGCTTCCTAGAATTTTGTCATGTCACATGAGAAATGATGGAATTCAGCTTGGCAAGGAAGGGTTTAACCCCTGCTGGACACGTGTCCCTCTTCTGATCTGATTGGACATGCTGGAATTGATGGTGATGGGCTCCAGCTGTCAGGTTATACTGAAGTTTGACTAGACAGCTCACGTGAGTTTCAGCTACTGGGATTTGTATATGAGCTGGGCTGACTTATGTGGGCTTTGTAGTAGAGCTTTTTTGGGCTTGGTCATCCCTACGAAAATGAATGATTTTGCCATGGGTAATATACATAGGCTTTTGTAGTTAGTTGATTATGGAAAATTGAGCATAATTCCCATGAGTTTTGTGAAAGAAATGTTTTTGAGAGATGCGTAATTTATATTTCCCATGAGTTAGGGACTTTAGTATATATTTTGCCAAGAAATAGTTTTGGGCTTCGAGCATAATGTAATTGTTTTTGCCAAAATAGTATTTTGGGCTTTTATAAATAATTGCCCAAAATAGATTTGGGCTTTGTAAAGTAGTGCCGAAATAACATTTGGGTTTTATAAAATAGGTGCCAAATTAGTATTTGAGCTCTGTAAAATAGGTGCCAAATTAATATTTGGACTTTGTAGGATTTTGTAAAATATTGCCGTGTAGCAACATACTTAGTAAGAATGTCGTGTGGCAACGGGGTTTAGAGGTGCCGTATTGTAACGGGCTCTTAGGGTGCCGTATCGTAATGGACTTTTAGAGTGCCGTATTGTAACAGGCTTTAGAGGGGGGTTTTGTTGGGCTTTTTGGATTTTTCCACAAGGTAAATGTTTTTGGGTTTTTTTAGTGGAGATAATGTAATTTTGTGGCCCAATTTTGGTAGTAATATGATGGGTATTTTTGTAAAAACTCAAGTTGGATAACATATGGGTAATATGTGTGAAAGGGCCAAGATAATATATGGAACTTATATATGGAATATTTGTGAGAGCCCAAGTTGGGTAATAATGTGGGAAATATTTGTGAGAACCCAATAATATGGAGCATATTTGAGTAATAGGTGGAAATTTTTTACGTGGGCTCAAAATAGTTCATGGGCTTATGTGGGTATTTTGTGAGTGGACTAATGAAATTAAAGCTTGAAAATTTGTATCTCAACAACTATACAAGTAAAAGTATAATAAGTGTGTAACTAGCCTATCAAAAAAAAAAAAAAAGTCAAAGTGTAAAGGTCGGTATCACTCTTGAGTCTTTCAATCCGCCAAATCAAACTCCCTACAATACAAAAAAAAAAAAAAAAAAAAAAAAAAAAAAAAAAAAAAAAAAAAAAAAAAAAAAAAGTCCTCCATGAAATTGAAATCTATTAATAACTACCTTTCAAAAAAAAAAAAAAAAAATCTATTAATAACTATATAACAGTATAACCATTAAACCAAAATAGAAAAGAAAAAAAAAAAAAGCATAAATAGAGGAAAAAAAAAAGAATGGATGAGACCCACTTGATTAAAACTTTAAACCCTGTACTCTCTACAGTAAAACTCCATTTTTTCTCCAATAAAAAATACTTATTAAGCTCACAATTTCACAAACCCCATTCACCAAACCAAACCCAAAAAATAAAAAAATCTCTCAAAAATTTCCAATCACACTATAAACTTTGCAATTTTTTTTTTCCCCATAACCAAAAGAAAGAGAGAAAAAAAATGTCATCTCTGCTTCATCACTCTTATTGCTCATCATCACCTCTCACTTCTCGTTCCTCTTTGAAATTGAATTTCTTCATTCCAAGCTCTCGAATCCCTGCCTCCCAAAACGCCGTCGTAAGCAAAGCAGCTCCCTACTCTCTTCCCTCCTCTAACCTTTTTATTTCATTTGTTTATAAATTACGCACACTCATCAGTTTCAATTTCATATTTCAGAGATGTAATTTGGTGGAGCCGTTGAAGTACGAGAACGGAAAGCCTTTTGCTCCATATCTCAGCAGCAGCACTACTACTGACCAAGCAACAACAACAGCGCCTTCCATTTCAAACGCACACGACACCAGGCTCCGTATATTTTCCGGCACCGCCAATCCCGCTCTCTCTCAGGTCAATATTCATTTTTGTTTTCACTCATTCTTTTTAGTATTTATGCGATTAAAGTGTTTTAGCGAACATAAGAATTGAGCTCAGCGGGTGCGAGAATTAAAATGATTAGTTATGATGTTGGAAGGAAGTTAGGATGTAATTAGAGGTGTTACTAAATGGAATTGTTAAACGAGTGATGTGAAAGGTTGAGGTTGATATTAGGAAGTGATTGGTAAAATCAATAGAATCGTGGTTTTAACAGCGGTGTTAAAAATGTTTTAGTGAACGTAAGAATTGAGCTCAGCGCGTGCGAGAATTATAAAAGAAGTAGTTATGATGTTGAGAAGGAAACTAGGATGTAATTAGAGGTTATCGAATGGAATTGTTAAATGAGTGATGTGAAGGTTGAAGTTGATTTTAAGAAGTGAATGGTGTGCTTTGTTTTTGGTTTCAAAACAAGATTGGTAAAAATCAATTGGGCAATTGGGTGGTTTAAAATGTCTACAGCTCTATTTCAAAAGAAGTTTCTCTTATGGTTTTGCATTTCCTCGGTACCTTTGTTTGTTATGTTTGATTGTCCCAAGGGTCGGTGGAAGAGACTTTTTTTAGCGAGTTAAGAATTTATGGTGTGTATTGGAAAAAATGAGAGCAAGATTGTTGCAGCTGCCATTGTTGTTGAATCTTTCAATCATCATCCAAACTCTAATAGCATGTATCATGTAAACATTTAGCATTGTCATTGACATTATGACTACAACAGATCAAATGGTGACAAATCTCTCTTTTTTGCACAATACAATTTTGTTTGAATTGTATAAGTCATGCGCACCTTATTCTTAATGATATGGCTGATTTTGGCGTTTTACTTCATATTTTTATTGTACTTCTTTTAGTGTTATACATAGAAAACTCTTATGTACATATTTCTGATGTATCATCACATACTCAATAGGAAATAGCATGCTACATGGGTCTAGAGCTTGGAAGAATTAAGATTAAACGTTTTGCTGATGGTGAGATATATGTTCAGTTGCAAGAGAGTGTCAGAGGGTGTGATGTTTATCTTGTGCAACCTACGTGTCCTCCTGCAAATGAGAATCTTATGGAGCTTCTGATAATGATTGACGCTTGTCGGAGGGCTTCAGCCAAAAATATTACTGCAGTGATTCCATATTTCGGATATGCCAGGGCTGATAGAAAGGTAACTTTGTATGATTAGCAAAGAATCTGAAAAAAGGGAATTTATTTTGGTTAGCGTCAAATCAAATGTGCAAACACGTATTTTTTTATGGGTCTTCTGTCAATTCCTAGTTCAAATTGTTAAATTAGATAACAAGATGAGTGTACATCTCTTCTTGGATTCATAATAGCTTACCTTTTTTCTATAGCAAATCATGGCCTTAAAATCATATAATGTGTATGGTCAGGTTTCATTATGTTCATTTCTTCCAGTAAGGGCCTTATACTACATCATTGATAAGTGATCAACTTCATCGGGTTTTCTTCTCTGAGTTTGTGATCAATCACTGTGGTATATGTTACTTTATTGCCAGTGTATTTTTTGCTTTTTAAGTATCCATTTCCCTTATTATAATATTAATAAAATGCCGAAGCATAAAGAATAACAGATTTACTACCAAGTAGGAAAGCTTTTAAAAACAAAAATGGTTATGAACTTTAAAGCCTAAGATAATTACTAGCTTCTGCATGTGCATGTTTTAGGAATTCTTCCAGAGCTGGTGGTTGTAGTCAACATTGATACACAAGATAAGTCTTTGCTGAATTCAAGTTTGTTTTTCTCATAATTTCAAAATATTGATCTTTCAGACTCAAGGGCGTGAATCAATTGCAGCCAAACTTGTAGCAAATTTGATTACGGAAGCAGGTGCAAACCGTGTTCTTGCTTGTGATCTTCATTCAGGGCAGTCCATGGGCTATTTTGATATTCCAGTGGATCATGTGTATGGTCAGGTAAGAAATGTATGCTACTTGCATTTCTTCTATGTTGATATCCACATACAAAGGCCCCAGAGTTTGACAAGGATTTCTTGTCTCTGACAAAGCTACTTGAAGTTGAATCGAATTGAGATAGAATTTGGTTTTGCTAAAAAAACTAAAACAGAACACTTATGTTATATTCCTTTCTTCCATAAGTGTCTTTACATTCTGGGAAAATATCCAAAAATTCCTTTAAAAAAAATTCCAACGGGTTTGTCTTAATATAATCTGAAGATTGTGAATTCATTCAAGACGGTTGGCTTTTTTGAGTACAATAAATAACTTAAGAGTCTGCTTAATGAGCATCCAATAGGGGTCTTTGCTATGTTAGTATTTACATACGAGGGTGCTGGAGTTTGACAAGGATTTCTTGTCTCCTACAAAGCTAGCTGAAGGTAAATCGAATTGAGATAGAATTTGGCTTTGCTGAAATAGAATAATTATATTACTTTCTTCTATAAGTGTCTTTTACATTCTGGGTAAATATCCAAAAACAACCTAATAAAAATTCTTATTGGGTTTGTCTTATTGTAGTCTGAAAATTGCTTAATCATTCAAGGCAGTTGGTTTTCGATTATCATAGAAAAATGCCTTTGGCTTTTTTGAGTACTGTAAATAACGAGTCTGCTTGATGAGCATCCAATTAGGGGGATTTGTTTCTCTCTGCGAGTCTTCTTCAATGTTGGATATACCTAAGTTCTTTGTTGCTCTCAGCTGCATCAGTCTCACTGATTCTTGATGCATAACCTATAGAAACAACCAATGTTTATTTTTTAGTAACATGTCATTATAAACTAATTAATAAATTGGTAATATTTTTTACTTTTTGCATCACCAGCCTGTGATACTTGACTACCTCGCCAGCAAATATATATGTTCTGATGATCTGGTAGTGGTCTCACCAGATGTTGGCGGTGTAGCCAGAGCCCGTGCTTTTGCCAAAAAGTTATCTGATGCCCCTCTAGCCATTGTCGATAAAAGGCGTCATGGACACAATGTTGCAGAGGTAGGATCTATTGAAATTTACTTTTGTCAGTGTCAATTTATTTAGATTTTGGTCTATTTATGCTCTTTTACAGAATTCCTACAGTTCATAGAAAAAAAAAATTAACATGAAGCATCATTTGGAAGAGAGATGGGAAATTTGTGAAATTATTTTTGTTTTTTTTTTTTTTTTACAAAAAAGAAGATTGATTCATTTTGGTAATTCTGAAAGAAAATGTTTATGACTAGGTATCAATGTATCATAACATTTCACATTAAAATGAAAAACCTTTGTATCCCCTCATCCCTTGAAGTCTTGAGATGAGTGAACATTAAATTATTTCTTTTTCTGATTTAGTGATTCCATCATAAACCAAGATTACAAAATTAAAAATTAGAGATTTCTGTTATTATTTAAGATTTTCACGTTCAGCTTCCAAATGCTAATCATTGCTATGGCTCAAATTCATAATCCTTTTTTGATTGGTGAGTTACGCATGGACCCATTGAACAGAATAACAAAATAATTTGATGATGAAATGTATAACTGCAAGTTATCTTTAATGTAAACGTGTTCTTAGGCTTTGTCAATTATTTGCATGTGTACAATTGTGTAATTGTGTCATGCTATTAGCACCAATATCTAAAAGCTGTTTTGGTCTTCAAATGTGTCCTGGAGAATATCAATATGTCCATTTTTTTTTTTCTAGAAAGACCATTTTTACAATTTTAGAAAAGAAAAGAAAAAGGACTTACTTTTCATGTACTTGAGAAACTTTGAAGTCCCATACCTTCTGAAGCATCCCTGACATTTTTTATATGCTTCTATTTCCCAACCACCCCAAATGAGCTCCAAAGTCTATCTAGTCTGACTCCTTGTATTCAGTATTATATACTTGCAACTATATTGCTTTTTTTTTTTTTTTTCCTTTGAAGTCTATAAAGTTGTTTCAGACTTTTTTTATTGCCACATTGTCGTGTTGTCCTGCAAATCGTAGAAATACATCATATATCAAGTTTACCTTTAAATTCCAATACACATTTATAATATAAGTAATTAAGTGCATACATATGTATCTTCTTAAATCCGTCAAAAGCTTCTTTTTAAAGTTGTTCATTATCATTTTATTTTTTGATGTACAAATAATTGCATAGTTTGCTGGAAAATCACATGACAGGGACTTAACCCCAACCCAAAGTTAGTTAGTAGAGTTTATGACAGGACACTGTGCTCAATAATGTGATAGTACAGAAATGCAAAACTAAACTGTTGATTTACGTTGACTAAGCAGGAGGCATGAACATTTACTAGTCAGTTGTAACATGATAATGTAAAATCTAATATAAATGGCAATGCTTGTTTATGGAGCACAAGTACTTTTCTGACATAAATTTTGCCAAATTGCATCAGGTGGAATCATGCCAGCAGGGTGTACTATAGCATTAAGCAAATTTTCTATTCTTTGGAAATCTATGAAAAGACTTTTAGACCACCCATCACTGCCTTTCTCCCCCATTAGTTTACTTTTCTCTTTTTGGATGATGCAATAGATTGTTGCAAATTTTACTTTGCCAATAAGCTGGACCAAAAGTGGAACCTCCAGCCCCAACCTCGAGACAAGGTGGAGGGTGAAGTCGTGGGTTCAAGACCCATTAGGTGTGTTTGTGTGTTGCTGCTAAAAAAAATTTCCTTATTATAAATGTCAAAATGAGGCTTTGATTGTTGGAATATATCTTTGGTAGTGGTACGCCCTTAGATCAACAATTGCGTACTTGTGTGTAGTGGCTTGCATCTTTTGAGGAAGTTAGAAATTTATCATATAGGGATGACTACAGAGTGGGTTTGGAGCAGCAATCTCATTCCTGATTCTTGCTCCTGCCCCCAAATGGTCCACTGTTACTTGCCCTGCCCAGCCAAGCCTCCAAACACCACAAAAACCACCATCTGTAACACACACTTAAACCCACAAAACCACCACTGCCACCCAACAACTAAAGACTGCCACTCATTGCTATACCCAAGCCACCAAACATCCACAAAACCACCATCTACATCACCCACGGTAAATTAGTTCAAAATTTTCTAAGTTAAATATCCTTCAGCAAAGTTAAGAAAAGCATTAATAGACTTATAATGAACCATACACATAGGATTTATTCACACACAAAAATGTTGACAGCTTTCAAACGATTAGAAGATTTTAAGTATACTATCAACAACAGTTTCTCTTCTTCAAAGATGACATCACATCCAAAACAAGTCATTATTTTATTAATGGCAGCTATTAAAATTTCGTGATTGGGCCTCCTGAGTGGAGTTGTGGGAGGAAAAGAGTAGTAAGTTCATAATGTAGTTTTAAAATTATTTGTTACAATTCATACGTAGCAAGGATAGTTCTACGATCGTAGTTTTATTGGATACCGGTACTTCTCATATACCCCACGATGTGCAAAAAATCAATATCTAAAGAAAGAGTTATTATAAGTTCAAACCATAAAGCAGTTAAAAAAATTATAGAGATTTACTATTTAGCATCTTATCCCTAGCACAATGTGTCCTGATTTTGGTGTATCATCTCCTACTTTTCAAAAAGTGTCATATGAGTGTGTCCATATTTCATTGTATCCATAAGCTAGATTTGTATATCTGCTTGATAGGGGTTTTTAAATGCTTTCTTGTAGAATGATAATTTCACTCCCACATGCATATTTTTGTAGACTTTCCACATGTCCTGGATTTCTAAACCTGAACCAAAATGCTTTAGATTTCCAAGTCCAAGTCCACGTCTACTTTCACTTCTGCTGAAATGAAATAAACATGGCTCTTTTCTATGCAATAAATGTGGAAAAGAAAGGCCTTTAGGATGTGGCGGTATTGAAAAAAGGCATTGTCTTGGGAAGGAAATAATGATTGTCTTTTGAAGGAAACTTGCTAAAAATTGTCGTTCTATATATTTTTTGCTATGATGTTATCTTGGTTGTTTCCATATTTAAACATTTCTCGTTAGATTTACAAAATTATATCGAATGTCATTATGCAGGTGATGAATCTGATTGGCGATGTGAAGGGAAAAGTAGCAGTTATGGTGGATGATATGATTGACACCGCTGGTGGGTTTTCCAACCTTTTTTTTTTTAGACAAGAAGATAGGACCACTGCTGAGAATTAAAGTTAATTATTGGATATAGCAATCATAAAGTTCTTGCTTGTTATGGTTATGTTTTGTTCTAGATAATCCATCACCAACAAAATTGAATGACATATGACAATATTTATTCCTAGAAAAAAAAAAACATTGGAATTTGGGACTTAAAGAATACTTTTTGTGTAGAGAAAATGATTTCACAATGGTGGTAGTATGATGGTGGTGAGGTTGGAAAAGTAAGGAGTGTTGTATCTGGATTTAGTATAGTATTTGAGTACTGGGTTATGGCGCATACATCTAAAACCTACTTGAGGAGTTGATGTTTGATTTGAATCTGCCTATGACTATGTGACAATCAAACAGTGATTCACATGGTTTCTATTCTTTTATTTCATGTGTGGACCAAGTATATAGAGGTGAATTGTCATTGTGTTCAAGAAAGAGTGGAGAGTGGTGTAATGATTCAATAGGAGTCTAAGTGAATGACAAGTTCCTTAACCTTTGTGCAAAACTAATTTGGATACACTTCACAAGAACCAACGGTGTGCATGGATTTTTTAAATTATTTGCCATGTACCTTTGCGCTTTCATTACTTGTTGATTCTCTAGCAGGTAGACATCTGGGTATGATTTACTTGGGTTGTGCCTCACCTGCGTGTGGTTGTTATTTGAGTATCTTCCAATTTTTGAATCAATTTGTCATTTTGAAATTACTATCGTCACTCTAACTAGTGTATTAGTTATTTTTCTTTTGATTCTCTCTCTCTCTCTCTCTCTCTCAGACACACGCACAAATGCATACAAACATTCCTTTGAATGTTCCTGCAATTAATACATAGGTTGATAAATGAATCTTCCTCATCATGTGACAATCTCATTTGTAAATTTTCAAGTTTGTGAATGGAACAGTCCTTAAGCCTATATTGTTATTATGTAAGCTACAATGACCATGGATGATATTTCAACTACCTTAGGGACCTGACTAGATGTCTCATGTTTTCAGAATTCTTAATTAGTGTTGCTTTTCCTTGTTATCATCATCTCTGTTTGTCTGGTGGTTTTCAGGGACTATTGCCAAAGGTGCAGCACTTTTACACCAAGAGGGTGCTAGGGAAGTGTATGCATGCAGTACACATGCTGTTTTTAGGTATCTAGATCCTTTCTAGTGCATGAATATTCTTTTTTGTTCATCATATGTTAATTACTTTCTTTAGCAGAAGCTGCCATTTGCACGATGTACATGATTGGTAGTTGAAACTGTGGCCAATAACTGTTGGTTGTTTCTTCTTTTAGGGTAAAGGAAAAGCTGTTAGATTTAGGCTGGTCATGATGAAGACAGTTTGTAAAACCTTATGAAAAATATGCTTGTGTTGTGTATGGGGAGTTATTCATGGCAAGATTTGCCATGAGCTACTGTTTTCTGTTCGTATGTCTGCTGCTGCTTTTATAGCTGTGTAGTATGATTCATATGTCCTGTCGTGAGCAAAGATAGGTAGGCTCGTGGACAGTTGAGAGGTATAGTAGGTGGAATAGTGTTGCACTGGAACTGATTGTTTTTCTCCTTAGTGAGGTGTTTCCTTCTCTCTGGTTTGAATGTATTTGCCTTTTTATTTTGAGTTAAAGGTTGAGAAATCTAGTATGTTACTTCAAGTAGTTTGATATTCCGTGACTTCAGTTGAATTAATTTTGTTAGTAGGTAGAAACATTTTGTCACTTTTGTGTAGTCTCCAAGCACTACAAAGTTAAGGAATTATTCCATTTACCCACTAGTTTGGATGCTACAATAGATTTATCATTGAAGTAACTTTTTGGATGGTCATAAATACTTCTAGGCTCTGTATGTCTTTTAAAATATAGTTTAGGCATGATTAAGGACCTAAGAAATGTCCCTTGCTTTTGTTGGTTAAATTCCTCTAATTGGTTGATATCATTATTACTAGGTTCTGTGCAAAGCCTTCTTTCTTTAATTCCTCTTTTTAGTATGCAATATTTTTAAATGGATTATGAAATCATTGGTTAGCCATTGTTATAATTTGTAATAAAATTATGGTGTATTTCTAGAAATTTGGTTATGAATATCAAATTAAAAAGTCTTGAACTTTAATAAATGCAATAAAAATATTCATGCCTCTTTTGATTTTTGAGCTCCATGCATCTTTTTATTGTTCAACCTGATTTATTGCATTGTTTTTCTGGTTGCAGTCCTCCTGCTATAGAGAGGTTGTCAAGTGGTTTGTTTCAAGAGGTGATCATAACAAATACCATTCCAGTGTCAGAGCAAAACTATTTTCCTCAATTGACAATCTTGTCAGTAGCAAACCTCCTTGGGGAGACCATATGGCGGGTTCATGATGACTGCTCTGTAAGTAGAATATTTCAGTAATAATAAATTAGCCAAATGGAAAAAATTAAAATTAAAAATTAAAAGAAGTTCATCCTTCAAAACACGTAGGGGTTTATCTGTTACATTTGATTTGTGGCTATGTTCCTTTGTTAGTGATAGTTTCATAGGCAAATGGAAGAATGAGACCTGCTGAAAGATAATTGCCTAAACCATAGTTCACAATTTTGAATTTTGAAAAGGTTGAAACTTTGGATACCCAAGATTACCAAAAAACAGAAAGAAAAAAATTAAAAGGCGAGAATCCAATTTGCCTGTGCTCTAGATTGTCCTATTTCTAATTCATATCATTTGAGTTATATATCAATTTCTATTTTATATCATTCTAGTTATATATCAATTTCTATTTTATATCAGGGTAGTCCTGCATAGGTTTTCTAGTTTGAGAACAATGGTGTTGTAAGTAATTTCAATTTTTCCCCCAATTTTCAGGGCGGCTTTGAACCCTATTCCAGCTTGGGTATTGACTGAGCAATTTTCGTCGGTTGTACACTCTCTTTAGTTCCATTACGGTATCATAGTTTCCTTGTTGGAAACAGAAATTGATAATGAAATCAAAATGTATTAGCCACGTAATCCTTGGTTTTCAGTCGGTTTTTTGTTTAAAGCTTTGTACACTTGCAGGATTATGGAATAGATCCTTTTGAAGAGCTCCAATTGAACCCCATGTAGGTCTCAAAAGATTCTCAGTTCCCCCTAATATTTTTTATTTCTTTTGAGAGAGTGATTGATGAAGATAAAAAAAAGAAAGTGTACTCAGAATAATGACAATTGATATATGATGTATATTTCACCTAGTCTGGTTTAAATTTTCATTAAGTAAATGTCTAATAATATACTTCTTGCCTTTTGCTCATATTAATTTATAAATCGATCTCATAATATGGCTTAATTTTTCATTTGAGGAATGAATAAATGTTTTCAAGCTGATGCTTTTTTCACAAATAATCACATACATTTAAGTTACAACATAAAGCTTTCTAGGAAAACAAATTTTCCATAACAACTTTCCAAAATGTGTTTAACCAAAAAACAATACTTTATGCAACATGGTTATTTTCTAAAAATCTCATTAAAAATCTACTTACCTCGCGACCCACAAACCTAATTCTCTAAATTCCAAAGGAGATTAGCTAGAATCTAAACAGTATCAAGCAAACCTATCACAGTGAGCTCAAAGCTTTAAATTGTATCTAACTACAAATTAGGAATTGCTAAATAATCAATTAATTAGGCAAGCCTATTATTTAACCTCACAAGTAATGTATTCCACTTCCAAAATTTCTCAACAATCTAATTCACAATGCATAAACTCCAATTTACACTCATAAATCATTCAAGGTATTATCTCTAACATCAAAACCTCAACACCTCATAAGTACTTGCCACAAAATTTACACCACATCAACAAGAGACCCATGATACCAAAAATCATAATATCCTCCAAGACAAACAATTTGAATCTTTAACTAACTCCAAATAATCAATAAAAATTATATTCACCATCTATTTCACGTTAAAAAGTCAAAACCCCAAAATCTTCGCTACTTAGATAGTCGCCATTGTAAAAACTATAAATCTACTCATCAAATAAATCTACTAAGACAAAACCCATACATATAAGCACATGAATATCACTTCCAAAGCTCATAAATCATATGAGTATCATTATCAAAGCTTAGATAAAAAAAACTTCTAGCAAAAGCATATAAACCCACCAAAAAGATTAGAAATTTTTATCTCATATAATAGAGATGAGTGAGCCTTAGTTTTTTCCTATAGAGTTTTTCAATAAATTTTGCCGGAAAAATGGTGGAGGTGGCTGTGAGATGAGCACCGGTAAGAAAGTGAAAAGAGAGAGGTAGAGAGTAGTGTACGTTGTGTTTGTGTGAAATGAAAAAGAAAATAGAAGGAGCTTTAGTTGGCCGGCCAAGAGAATGAGGGAGTGAAATGTGCGGTAGGTAGTGAGTAGGGTAGGTGGGGCATGTGTGAGCCTCAAAAAATCTGACCCCCCCCCCCCCCCCCTCCTTTTTTTGAATGAGGTGAGACGTTACAACTTTGAAGTGGAATCTTATTTTCCTATATATAGGTGGATTTTGTTTGGTCTATCAAGAAAATGACACAATGGTCAGAGGTCAACAACACTTTAGAGTTTCGGTAATGCTCTATTCAGTCCACTGTAGCTAACACTTTATCTAATCTTAGTTGGATTCTTCCCCTCCCCGGTCTTTGGTTGCACCAAGTAAAATCTTGCCCTTTAAACCCCATGTCTTGGCACCCATAGATATTTATAGCCTCCTTAAAGCCCTCCATTTGTTGCTAAGATCTTTTAGGACCTCCTGCTTTCTTTATTGAAGTCTCCTAAACATATCCATGGAATTTATTACTAGGATTTGAGTTTCTGAAGCGAATTCCATGATCCTCTCCTCAAGCTTGTTTCTGGATTTCCATAGAAATATATTAATCAAAGGGATATTTCCCCTCAGAAAATAGATAGTTTTTTCAACATCACTGCCCTATAGAAATATATAAAGACACTACCTAATCTAAAAACTTAAGCCTATGGATATAGCTCTAATAATGTTATATTAATTTCTCATTTTACTTTTTATTTTTATAATCTTTTAATAAGTTATGAAGATAGTAAGTTGTAATTGGAATATACATTCACATTGATTCAAAAAAACCTATTTTTACAATTAATGTACTAGGCACAATATACAATGTCAACAAATATAAGGAAAGTTATGCAAAAAAATTTATGTCACTAGACTTTTATGGTATAAATATTTTCATGAACATAAATTACAAAATCTTCACAACCAAATGTTGCAGGGAAAATAGTGTTACTTCCTCCTCTCACATAAATTATGGACCTCATTATAAATTTGATTAGTGAAACTTATTATTAAATGAGAGAAGGAAATATCATATAGATAGATCAATGTAATCTCCAAGTACTAAAAAAAAAACAAAGAAAACCAAGAGAGTGGGTTTTATGGCTATGAAATTTAGATATGAGTAAGGCCTATGATAGGGTGGAGTGGGTTTTTCTTATGAAATTATGGAGAGGATGGGCTTTCATAAAAAATGGAGAGGATGGGTTTATGAGTGTATATAATTTGTCTCCTTTTCTATATTGGTAAATGGAAAACCAAGGGGTCATATTGTTCCATCGAGGGGCTTGAGACAAGGGGACCCTTTATTTCCATATTTGTTTCTTTTATGCTCTGAGGGGTTAAATGGGTTGATCCAAAATGTTGTAAATGATGGGTTGGTTCAAGGATTTTCTCTTTGTAGGGGAGGTCCAAAAATTTCTCACTTATTTTTTGCAGATGATAGCATTCTATTTGTCGGGCAATAACAAAGGAGGTAAAAACTATCCAAACCATTTTAAAGGTGTATGAAAAAGCATTAGGTCAACAAATAAATGCAGATAAGACTACTCTATTCTTTCGAAAATCTGTTGGAGAGGAAACAAAAAATGCTATAAAGTTGTTACTTGGAGTGCTTGAAATAAAACAATATGAGAAATATTTGGGGTTGTCAGTGGTGGTGGGAAAAAATAGGAGAGCCTATTTGAACTATATAAAGGATAGAGTTTGGAGCAAATTACAAGGATGGAAGGAGAAACTATTATCACAAGTTGTGAAGGAAGTGCTTTTGAAGGTAGTAGTTCAAGCTATACCCACATTTGCAATGGGGTGCTTCAAACTTCTGTTAGGCCTTTGTAGGGATATTGAGATGTTGATAAGAAAATTTTGGTGGGGACAACGTGGGGAGCGAAGGAAGATCTATTGGAAAATTTGGGAAACACTATGTAAACCTAAGAAAGAGAGAGGATTGGGGTTCAAGGAGCTTGCAAAGTTTAATGATGCAATGTTGGCAAAACAAGTATGGCGGCTTATTCGTGATAAAAATTCATTGTTTTATCGTGTTTTTAAGTCAAAATACTTTCCCAATGGCTCCATTTTCGATGCTAAACAAGCCTCAGGTTCCTTTGCTTGGAAAAGCATTTTAAAAGCAATAAGAGTCATTTTACTAGGTGCAAAATGGAGAGTGAAGGATGGAAGGTCTATCAGTATTTTTAAGGATAGCTGGATTCTAGGTCTCTCGGGTGGAAGAGTTGTGTTTGCCATATCAGGTTTAGGCAGTGATGCTTGTGTGGCAGAATTGATTAACCAAGATACAAGTAGCTGGAATGTGCAATTGATTCAAAATTCCTTTCTGCCCTTTGAAGCGCAACAGATTGTTGCTATTCCCCTCTGTGCATCATCTCAACTCGACTTCCTCTATTGGTCCTTAGAACAAAATGACGTCTATTTAGTTAAGTTAGGGTACAAGACTATATCTGAAGATTCAAGGTGTGATGAAGCTTCAAGCTCTAGCAGAAGTGGGGGTGGAGGTCTTTGGTCTGGGATTTGGAAATTGCAGGACCTGGCAAGATATAACATTTTTTGTGGAGGGCATGCACTAAATGTCTGCTAACAAAACTAAACTTGATGAAGAGAAAAATGGTAGCAAATCCTATGTGTCATCCGTGCAACAGATTGCCTGAGGATGTAAAACATGCATTGTGGGATTGTAAGGCAGTGAAGATTGTCTATTGCAAGGAATTCAGGTAGGTTAGCAACCACGGCATGGTACATTTGGACCTATTGGAATAAATCCAAGTTGGGGGAGAAGGTTACAACCATTGGGAAGTCTTGGGGAATCTACAAAAACTTATTTGCTGCAATTCAAGGCAGGCCAAGAGGTGCACAGTAGTGGAAAAATCCCTCGTCGTCAAAACTGGTTGTCACCTGAACTAGGTGTGTTTAAAGCAAACTTCAATGGTGCGATGTTCAGTAAGAATGATGATGCTGGGGTTGGTGTTTTGATTAGAGACTCCATGGGTTAGATTATAGCAGCTTTGGCAGAAAAAATTCAAAAACCATTTAGTGTGGAGTGCTTGGAGATGGTTGCTGCTAGATGGGTAGTGCCCTTTGCGACGGAAATTGGCCTTCAACAATGCCACTTTGAAGGTGACTCAGAAATTGGAATAAAGGTCTTCAAAATGGTGACATGTTTTCCTCATCCTTTAGACATCTAGCTAAAGACACTTTAATTTATGTAACCTCTCTTAGGAGTTTTTCCTTCTCTCATATTGTTAGGCAAGGCAATACGGTTGTGCATGCTTTAGCCCAGAGAGCAAGGCTTTCTTTTCTTTTGATAGTTTGAATGGAGTATATTCCATCTGATGTAGACGTGTTTGTTTCAGCAAATTATTCAGTTTCTTAAATAATATCTGTGGACTTGGTTGTGTTTCTCAACAAAAAAAAATACTCATGGTGCAGCGTAATTAACAACCAATTGAAAATTCAATAAGCATTGTTCAAGACTACACTAGAGAACTTAATTACTAGTGATTGATTGGATGATGGATGGATACATGCCTCTTTTTCAAAATGCACAAACAATGATGACTTCCTAGGTCATTAACACAAGTATTTTTGCTCATACAATTGTTATTGCCCTCTATGCATTTGCATTAGTCAAAATCTGTGGTGGTAATAAAACCCATCTTAGGTAACTTACACGAATAATCAAAAGCAACATGCATATTATTGACACAAAAGGAAAATGAAACATAAACCCATATATGGAAGTAATTAATAAAGCCCATCTTTAGGTAATTTAGACGTATAATCAAAGAGAAATGATATGTCCACAACATTTTCACAATAAATCATAAGTGACAGGTTGTTATTGGTTATTATTGTTGGGGCAAAAAAGTAATCTTAGTGTTAGGTTGAAATTTGAACCAATAACAACTAACCACCTGTGAATTGTTGTGAAAATATTGTAAAAATGTTGTGGATGTAGCATCTCTCATAATCAAAAGCAATGGCATGAATATTATTGACACGGAAGGAAAATGAAAGGTATTTCCAAAAATAATGTAAAAACACAGAAAAGGGCTAACTATAAACTATATTGGTTGAAGTTTCTTATAATTGTTAATATATAAAATACAAATGAATTCAGTATATACCTATGTGGAACTCAATATGCATCTACGTAGAATGCACTCAATCAACATGTAGCCCAATCAAATCTTTGGAGGGTGAAATAAAACAATTGTTAGGATATGTGCCCTTAAATCCTATTGTGTGATGCTATGTATAACATTGTGCATGACTTAATGTTGTGTTTAATAAAATTGTTTTATTATTATCTAAAATAATGGTAACATGAATATTGGAACATTATCATATAGTCCATGAGATGCATAGTATATGATTTATGTGAAAAGTCACAGAAGATATAAATCACAAGTTCTTTGTAAACTCAGAATTTATAGTTCGTAGTCGGTGATGAAATTTGGCATTTCATCTACAAAGACTATAACGTATCAACTAAGATGATTTGTCTTGATCATGAAAGTGGAGACTTCTAGTTGATATGTTTTAAGAGTTAAGACATATTGAACTGGACCGTTGTAAAATTTATTATTCTCCTAACGACTGTCAAATGAATAATAAATCTCATGACTTCTATTTACATGAACTCTTAATCCTGAGAGAATAATGGACATGATCATGACGTGTAAGTTGCTTTGATATATCAGGAGTGAGATCTAAAGTAACGGTCAAAACCTCAGTATGTTGGGCAGCCACATTTAGTATTAATAGAACATATATTCTCAAGATGGAATTCATAATCTCTTAACGGAAATTCAAAATATTCCCTTAAGATAAGTTTAATGAGTCTGTTATTCAGAGAGTTGGGTCTAACAACTTTGGTAAGAAATTACTAAAGTATATATTTACGAAATTGAATTTCATAAATATATAATAAATAACTTTAAAGGATTAAACCGGGTACTCAAGGATAAGATGTAGTAACTTATAAAGTGGCAGTCTATGTTCATGACTTTGTGTTACTACAAATATTTTATGAAGGGGTTGTATGTATAATAAAGTCTTGGGATATAATTTATTAATAATGCCTAGAATGCAATTATATTTATATAGTGGTATTAAATATAATTAATGGTAATTTTGGACTTGTCAAGAGTTGACGGAAAAGCCCAAGGCCTATTGGAACTAGTGTCTTATTGGTCCCACTCCAAACCACACACTAAAGCCCAATTAGAAAGGCCCAATATGCCAGCCCAATTAGATAATCAGTTAGTTATAAAGGGAGAAACATACATAATTTTTTATTTTTTTTTAAAAAAGTCCTTGTATGTGTGGAAAAAGCCACTCTATCATTCTCTCTTAGAAACTGATTAAGAGACCACACATCTTCATTACAAAACATGCGGGTTTTAGGCCACGTTTTTTTCAGCCGCGTTTGTAAAAACGCGGCCTAAGACCTGACTTGGGCCGCGTTTCTGAGAAACGCACCCACAGCACCTATATTATGGCCGCGTTGGTTGGACGCAGCCCAAGCCCAATTCTATAGCTGCGTTTTTTCTTTCTCCAGCCGCGTTTTTCTGGAATGGGCTGAAGCCGCGTTTTAAAAACGCGGCTTTAGACCCATCTGAAATATATATATATATATATATATATATATATATTTTTTTTTTTAATAAAGACGCGTTTATTCAAAAACGCGGCCATAG
This sequence comes from Castanea sativa, assembly GCF_040712315.1. Lineage (NCBI taxonomy): Eukaryota > Viridiplantae > Streptophyta > Magnoliopsida > Fagales > Fagaceae > Castanea > Castanea sativa. The sequence continues at coordinate 54,794,920 of NC_134023.1, read as the reverse complement.
TCTATCCTGAAGCTGCGTTTTAAAAAACGCGGCCACAATCCCTACTATAAATAGTTTAGAAAAAATCTCCTTACCCAAACAACAGCCTTGCTCTGTCTAAAGGCCTTCGAACCCGATTCCCTCAAGACCCAACTCGAACTTAATCCGCCCCACCCGACACCGTCCGCACCGTCGTTCACCAAAGCATCGTCACTGACCTCCAGACCAAGCGCTGCGGCACCACCTCCACCCTCACCCGCACCGAAGTCTGATGCAGCGGCAAAAAGCCTTACCCTGAAAAAAATAAAAAAAAAACCCCTAAAAAAACCGAATCTCCACCACCGATCGTACACACCGGTGCTGCCCTAAGTCTCTCCCTCTCTCTCTCAAACTCTCAATCTCACTCAAGACACTGAGAGGGCCAACTAACAGTAAGTATTTTAAATTGGGCTTTTTTTATTTATGTTTTAGGGTTTCCATTTTTGTTTTAGGGTTTCATTTTTTGGTTTAGGGTATTGATTTTAGGCTTAGGGTTTCGATTTTGTGATTGTAGGGTTTCGATTTTGTGATTCTAGGGTTTTGATTTTAGGTTTAGGGTTTTGGTTTTAGGTTTAGGGTTTTGGTTTTAGGTTTAGGGTTTCGATTTTGTGATTGTAGGGTTTCGATTTTAGGTTTAGGGTTTTGATTTTGGGTTTAGGGTTTTGACTAACAGTAATTTTTTTTCCAAGTGTCAGACCTCTGAATGTCCTCAGGTTTTTCTTAAAATAAAATTTGGACGTTTATTAATATTTAGTTTTGCATATTTTGGTTGGCTGGTTTTGATTTACCTAATTAGGTTAGATTCGGTTTTTTAAGGTTTTGATTTAATATGATCATTGACCATAATCCTAAATTTTTCTTGGGCTACTTGTGATACCCTAGATTTGAAGGAGCACCAACTAAGAAAATTGGGTTAAATTTTATATTTGTTTTTATTTGGCCTGATTTGTTTTATCAGTATTAAGGAGGACTTTGAATTGCCCTAGAATCCTTTTTAATGTTTTAATTTTAGAAAAAGGAATTCAATATAAAAGTTCAATCTTCTCATTTCATATACATAGGATTACAAATAAGTCTAGCCAAGTATTAAAAATTAAGGTTTTTTTTTTTTTTTGGAACTTAAGTCGAATCCGAGTTCAACACCAGATGAGATAATATGTTTGAACTATGTACATTTTTTTTGTCAAACAATCTTAAGCTTGTTTACAAGTTACTTAATTAACTTATTCATTTCACATATATAGTAAATATTATACTCAAATTATCTACCCATTTATAAATACTACTATATGCTAATAATTAATAATTCAATTATAATTGAACATATATTATTTGAGCTAATTAGAAATAACTATTTTCATTTATTAACTTATAAAAAATAAATTCACCAACGTTGTATTATTAAAAAATTTATTATAAACAAATGGGCTGTGTATATTACTAGTAGATTATAAGTTGTAATTTAACTTTTTATGACCTTGTTTACAAATTGAACTACTGTTTATAAATGGGTTGTGTATATTACTAGTAGCCGTGCTGTGTATAATTCACCGTCAATGTTTTAATCAATATTTTTTCAGTATATTTTTGAAATGTTAAGCTGAAAATTTAAGTATATGTTGTTTTGTTATTTTAGGGAGAGAAATGTTTACATTCAGTTCTCTTCACATTAAGAACTGACTACAGTGGATCAGAACACTCAAGGACGCAGCCAGGTTGGTGATCCAATTTTGAATATCCTTCTGTTCATGTGGCTCTTAGACCAATAGTGTTTCTCTGAATATCCATGCACTAGGGTGATAGTGTTATGAGACACATGAATAGAAGTCATGGTTATGGACGTGGAATGCTTTGTGTGTAATATAACTGTTTAGTAATAGAGATCTTCGCAGATTCGTATGCCTTTATCTCTTTTGGTTGGGAGAATTTTATTAACCAATGAAGGGGATAAAAATAGTAAGTGGATGGAGACAGTGAGGACGGATCGACACCATGAGTAACCCAGCTATGACGGTTGGGTGTTGCTGAATGTCCGTCTTGTATAAATTAATTATGGATGCCACGTGGCACGTCGTTTGATATATTTCAGATAAGCTTTTGCTTTATCCCCACGCAAACGTGTATATTTGGACTTCTTGCGACGCACGTTTGGGAAGACCCCTATATGGAAAGGAACTTGAGAAGGAAGTTGTATCCTAAAAGAAAGGTAATTCTACTCAATATAAATACCCCAGAAACCCTAGGTATGAAGGTACGCATAATATTCTTAACTCTGGCACTCTAGGGTTAAAGGAAGGAGATTCTAACTTGACCTTCGGAGGGTATTTGGCCGACACCACACCGGTGCTCTCTTTTAGGTCCTTTGCTTTCTTTTTGCAGATATTGCTTTCGTTCGAGGAGCGCTTGCAACTCATTGGTGATATTTTCGGCATCATCAGTTGGCGCCGTCTGTGGGAAAGAGAGGAAGAAAATCTTCTGATTATTTTTAGCCTCGCTCTATCCCTGAGACAAAGAGTTGCATGGCACTCACCCGATCGATGGCGACGAACAACAATCAAGGCGACGAACCACGTACCACCGCTCTGGAAAGGCAGGTCCAAACGCTCGCGGCGGCGGTTGAGCGCCTCACTAAGCAGAATCATGATTTGGAAGAACAGTTGCGGCAAATAACCGCAAATCAGAGTGCACCACAGGAAGATCAGGAGGGCGCTAGCCCCGAAGGAAGGAACGCGGAAAGACCTGAGGGCAGCAACGCTCCGACTAGACCCGAGCGACAAGAAACCAATCCACCACTTGCTTTAGACACAGTGCCGACTCACATAGCCACCGAGATGCAGGAGATGAGGGAACGTATGGATGCCATGATGAACGCCCTTAAGGGACGGGTATCCAGCAATCTGGACGACCTAGTCCATAGAACGGATTCACCATTCACGGCGTTGGTGAATTCATGCCCCGTCCCTTCAAAGTTCAAAATGCCCCATGTGGAAAATTATGACGGATCCAAGGACCCGTTGGATCACCTGGAGTCTTTCAGAACACTGATGCATCTTCAGGGTGTACCGGACGAAATCATGTGCAGAGCTTTCCTCACCACTTTGAAAGGGCCTGCGAGGGATTGGTACAGCAAGTTGATGCCTAATTCCATCGGCACTTTTAAGGAATTAGGAGCGCAGTTTGTGTCACACTTCATTGGAAGTCATCGACACAAGAGGTCTATTGCATGCATACTGGGAATTAAACAACGAGAAGGTGAGACATTGAGGTCTTATATAGCCCGCTTCAATAAGGAATCCCTCTCGATAGACGAGGCCGACGACAAGACACTTGTGGCAGCATTCACAAACGGGTTACAAGAGGGTAAGTTCTTATTTTCCCTATGTAAGAATGACCCAAAGACTATGTCCGATGTCTATTACAGGGCGACGAAGTATATGAATGCGGAGGATGCCATACTGGCCAGAGACGACTATAAACCAAAGAAAAGGGAGAGAGAGGAAGATATGAAACCAGATAACGGACGAAAAGCGGCTAGAACCAGAGATCGACGAGAAGACCGGAGACCCAAACCACCTTCAGGGAGGTTTACAAGTTTCACCCCCCTCATAGCCCCAATTGACCAAGTGCTTATGCAAATCAAAGATGAAGGAAGCTTGACATTCCCGGGTAAGTTAAAGGGAGATCCGAACAAAAGGCCAAGAGATAGATATTGCCGCTTTCACCGTGACCACGGCCATGATACGACGGACTGTTATGACTTGAAACAACAGATCGAAGCCCTTATAAGGCAGGGAAGGTTGCAAAGGTTCGTGAGGAAGGAAAGAGCTGATCAGCCCCAGGAACAGAACCCTAGACGGGAAAACGAGCGTCCCAAACCACCGGTGGCAGACATACGGATGATAATGGGGGGCAACGCTTCAGTAGGATCGTCCAAGAAGGCCAGAAAGACTTATTTGCGGACGGTGCAAAGTGTCCAGTCGACGGGACCTTCATTAGAAAGAATACGGCGGAACGACTCCAGTATCGAGTTTTTTGAAGACGAGGCCCGGCGTCTTCACCACCCCCATGACGACGCACTTGTGGTCAGTATACAGGTAGGAGACTTCAACGTCCACCGAGTTCTAGTAGACAACGGGAGCTCAGCAGATATCCTTTACTATCCGGCGTTCCAGCAAATGGGGATTGCAAAGGAGCGCTTGATCCCGGCGTCCGCGCCCCTCGTTGGCTTTGGGGGAACCCGGGTCCATCCTTTAGGATCCGTCACGCTGGCGGTGACGGTAGGAGACTACCCACAACAGATAACTAAAAATATCTCCTTTCTGGTGGTTGATTGTTCCTCAGCATACAACGCCATACTCGGACGACCTACACTCAACGCATGGAAAGCCATCACTTCAACCTACCATCTGATGATCAAGTTTCCCACTGAACATGGGGTTGGAGAACTACGCGGAAATCAAGTAACTGCAAGGGAATGCTACGTGGCCATGATGGAGATGGATGACCATGTACAGACAATGAGCATCGAAGAACAGAGAATAATGGCAGAACCCGTGGAGACATTGGAAGAAGTCCAACTAGATGATTCAAGGCCTGATCGAACCACCAGGATAGGGACCTCGGTCGACCAACTGATTCGACATGCGCTTCTAATGTTCCTTAAAGAAAACCAAGATGTGTTCGCATGGAGCCATGACGACATGCCGGAATAGATCCAGCCGTCATAGTTCATAAATTGAATGTATCACCTTCCTTCCCCCCAGTCCGACAAAAGAAACGCGTGGTTGCTCTGAGCGGGATCGAGGCCGCAGCAGAGGAAGTGCGAAGCTACGAGAAGCGGACTTCATACGAGAAGTGTACTACCCAGACTGGCTGGCGAATGTGGTAATGGTCAAAAAGTCAAATGGGAAGTGGAGAATGTGCGTTGACTTCACGGATCTGAACAAAGCATGCCCTAAAGACAGTTACCCGCTCCCACGGATTGACGCTTTAGTCGACTCAACCGCAAAACATGAGTTGTTGAGCTTCATGGACGCCTTCTCGGGGTACAACCAGATTAAGTTGGAGAAGACAGATCAAGAGAAGACATCATTCGTGACGAGTCAAGGGCTTTTTTGCTACAAGGTAATGCCATTCGGGCTCAAGAATGCAGGAGCCACATACCAACGATTAATGAACAAGATGTTCGAGCACCAGATTGGCCGGAACGTCCAAGTCTATGTAGATGACATGTTGGTAAAAAGCGTAAAAGCGTCGGATCATCTGAGGGACCTCCAGGAGACTTTTGACACTCTTCGAACGTACAAAATGAAGCTGAACCCAAGCAAATGCGCATTCGGAGTAACTGCTGGAAAGTTCTTAGGGTTCATGGTGTCCCAGCGGGGCATTGAGGTCAACCCCGAAAAAGTGAAAGCAATTATGGATCTATCCCCTCCAAGGACGGTGAAGGAAGTGCAAAGCCTGACGGGAAAGATAGCAGCCTTAAATAGATTTGTATCAAGAGCAACAGACAAGTGTCTCCCTTTCTTTAGAACGCTAAGGAAATCTTTTGAGTGGACGGACGACTGCCAAAGGGCATTTGAAGAGTTGAAGGCATATCTGTCTGCCCCGCCATTACTTAGCCCGTCTACGCCGGGGGGGAATTATTCCTGTATCTTGCTGTCTCATCGGCAGCGGTAAGTGCGGCTCTCATTAGAGAGGAAGGGAAGGTCCAGAAGCCTGTGTACTTTGTGAGCCGGGCGCTGCGAGGCGCTGAGGAGAGGTACCCACGGATAGAGAAACTCGCCTTCGCACTTGTAACTGCAGCTCGAAAACTGAAGCCGTATTTTCAAGCACACACAATAACAATCCTGACGGATCAGCCATTGCGGAGAGCAATGCACAATCCTGAAACCGCCGGACGAATGGCTTTGTGGGCTATCGAGCTAAGCGAGTACGATATCCAATACCAGCCACGAACAGCTGTGAAAGGACAAATATTGGCGTACTTCATTGCGGAATTCACTACACATGAGGAGCAGGGGGCGAAGAGACGCCTACATGGAGAATTCACATAGATGGATCCTCCAATAAGCATGCGGGAGGAATCGGAGTTGTACTCCATACCCCGGAAGGAGATAAAATTGAATCTATGATCCGTCTGGAATTCCCTGCTACGAATAATGAAGCGGAGTATGAGGCCCTGGTAGCGGGATTGGAGCTCACGATAGCAGCTGGGGCCAGGAAGGCAATGGTCTACTCCGATTCCCAAATCGTAGCTAGCCAAGTTGATGGGAGTTATGATTGTAGGAATGAACGAATGAGAAGGTATCTCGAAGAAGTGAAGGGTCGGACGAGTGCCCTCCAATTCACGATAACTCAGATACCGAGAGAAGAGAATCAAGAAGCGGATCGACTCGCAAAGGCTGCTTCGGCCGAACCTATGGTCGTCCCAGAGCAGGTATTGTCCTTCGTCCAATATTCATCGTTACTAGATAATGTTCAGGTGCAGGAATTAACCACTGGAGAGGGTTGGACGGTTCCAATCGTGGCGTACCTCAAGGACGGCAAGCTTCCAGACAGGAAGGAAGAAGCTAGGAAATTGAAGGTTAGGGCTGCCCGATTCATACTGATCAAAGGCATCCTCTACAAAAGAGGATTCTCCCGACCTTATCTAAGATGCCTGGGCCATGACGAAGCAGACTACGTAATGAGGGAAGTTCATGAAGGGATCTGTGGAAACCACTCAGGATCAAGATCTCTGGTACACAAACTACTCCGGGCAGGGTATTACTGGCCGACAATGCAGAAGGATGCCCATATGTACGTAAGAGCCTGCGATAAGTGTCAACGATTCGGCAACCTTATCAGGCAGCCAACGGAGGAACTCACACCCATGACGGCCCCATGGCCATTCGCACAATGGGGGTTAGACATCATGGGTCCATTTCCAATAGCGGCAAGACAACTGAAGTTCTTGGTGGTTGGTATCGACTACTTCACCAAGTGGGTGGAAGCAGAAGCTCTTGCTACTATCACGGAGAAAAATATTCGCAGCTTTGTATGGAGAAATATTGTTTGCCGATATGGGATCCCGAGAGTGCTCGTGTCAGACAACGGGAAGCAATTCGACAACGATGCGTTCCGAGATTTTTGTTCTCAGCTGGGAATCAAGAATCACTACTCGTCGCCCGCTCATCCACAGGCCAACGGACAAGTTGAAGTCACGAACCGGTCCTTGTTAAAAATCATCAAGACCCGGCTCGAGGGGGCAAAGGGCATATGGCCGGACGAACTACCAAGTGTCCTATGGGCGTACAGAACAACGGCAAGGACGCCAACGGGAGAGACACCGTTTCGATTGGCGTTTGGTGCAGAAGCCCTCATACCAGTAGAAGTGGGATTGACGAGCTACCGCGTGGAAAGTTATGACGAGAATTCTGAAGCATTACGTCTAGAGCTTGACCTTGTTGATGAAATTAGGGCAACAGCGGCCGAAAGACTGGCGCGGTACCAGGACATGATGGCAAAACATTACAACTCTAAGGTTCGGCACCGGGACTTCAAAGTTGGAGATCTAGTGTTGCGTAAAGTGCTTGGCGCTACGAAAGATGCATCCCTGGGAAAGCTGGGTCCCAACTGGGAAGGTCCGTACCGAATCATCTCATGGCGCAGGAAAGGAACGTACTACTTGGAGACATTAGACGGAAAGAAGTTAGGCCACCCCTGGAACACGGAGCACCTGAAGAAGTACTACCAATAGTGCAGCAGTCACAATACCTACTGCCTTACTTTTCAGTTTAAATGTTATGGCTTTTTACTTCTTAGAGCTGAGTTTTTCTTTTTCATGAACAATTTGGTTTATTGAAACTTATGAGAGGAATTTTTTATACATACTGATGAAAGTCTACAATAAAATCTACAAGTCCACAAAGTGGACGGATCAACCACAGGGTGAAAAACCTAACGTCCACAAAGTGGACGGATCACCCACAGGGTGAAAAACCTAAAGTCCACAAAGTGGACGGATCACCCACAGGGTGAGAAACCTACAAGTCCACGGAGTGGACGGATCACCCACAGGGTGAGAAACTCACAAATCCACAAAGTGGACGGATCACCAAAAGGGTGAAAATCTACAAGTCCACAAAATGGACGGAACACCCAAAGGGTGAGAAATCTACAAGTCCACAAAGTGGACGGATCACCCACAGGGTGAAAAACCTAAAGTCCACAAAGTGGACGGATCACCCACAGGGTGAAAAACCTAAAGTCCACAAAGTGGACGGATCACCCACAGGGTGAGAAACCTACAAGTCCACGGAGTGGACGGATCACCCACAGGGTGAGAAACTCACAAATCCACAAAGTGGACGGATCACCCAAAGGGTGAGAAACTTACGAGTCCACAAAGTGGACGGATCACCCAAAGGGTGAAAAACCTAAAGTCCACAAAGAGGACGGATCACCCACAGGGTGAGAAACCTACACGTCCACAAAGTGGACGGATCACCCAAAGAGTAAAAGAAATCTCGTTCACAAAATAAACGGTTAGCAAAAACACATTTGAAAGGCCATTCATCAAGTGGACGGGTTAACTGAAAGCACGACGGATAATGAGCAAGCAACATGCAATAAAAGATTCGACAAATCAAAGTTTAAATTACAAATGACGGATTAAATAAAGTTCTCTTACAACGGTAAAAATATTTACAAAAAAGCAAGTGTCCTATTCATTCTTAGGAGGAGAGTTCTCGACCATTGGACCGTCATTTGGCTGGCTGGGAGGTGGAACTTCGCCTTCGTCGGCTGGAGCGATGACGGCAAACACTTCTTATGTACTTTCCGAACGGACGGATTGTGCAAGCGTTTGCCCTTGAGCATCAATAGATATATGGGATACGTCCGGATCGGGGTACGATGACTTCACCGACGGATGGCGTCATCGAACCCGTCGGCAAAGGAGCTCCCTAGCTCCGTCGAAGGAGTTCGAATCCCGATATTCTAGAACGGCAATCTCTTTTGCGTTGTGAAGCTTGGATGTTGTCTCCGTCAGCTGCTTCTCCTTGTCCTTCAATATCTCACGAAGATGCCCGTTCTCTTTTTCCACCTCCTCTCTGACCTGCTCCGAATATTTGAACTTTCTGTCCATGTTGATCTTGTAGGTCTTCAACTCGTGCAGCTCATCCTCCATCGTCTGGCTTTTCTTTCTCAGACGGTCCATGGATGTCTCATGATTGAGACAACGGCCATGGAGCCCTTTCATCATCACCATGGCCTGGAAGCAAAATACAACGTTATGACGGATGTGAAGGAACTTAGTAACAATATTAGACGGATTCAAAATTACTCCGTGCAAGGGTGAAAAGACCCGTCTCACCCATAGCTTCCGTTGAATGGTTGCCGAGGTCCGCATAGTCGTCACCGTCGGCATAAACGACATCTTCTCAAGGGCATAGCTAGAATCCTCCGGAAGAGAACGGGTGGTTTCTCCTCGGAGGTTGCCGGGCCTTTCATCAAGCCTTTGCCTTTTCCATGCTTGACGCCCGTCTTCTCTCGCCTTTAAAGCCACGACGGGCTCGGTGGAGGTCTTTTGCTTCTTGGGAGGACGGTCCGTTTTTTCAACTTGAATCCGTTTTGACGGTACGGGTGGGACCGTCCCCTTTGTTTGACCTCCCTCTTGCTTTTTCTTCGCCGCCCGTTGTTTAATGAATGCTTTCCTCTGGCGGCGTCCATCTCTGTAAATCAAAGACGGATGAGAGAGAAGATAAAAAAGTAAAACGAGAAGAATTACAGACGGGTATAATTTTGATGAACTTACGTTTTCGAATTCTGTTATCGTATTGACGGGCAGCGGATGAAGGTTCTGGTCCGTCACAATACCAGTGAAGCGTATCGAGTGTGACGAGTTGAGCCCAAGTCCTCTCTTGCAGTTTTGTTTTGTTGAAGATTTTCTCCAGAAAACTCCACTGCTCCAAGTCAACCTGTGGACGGTCCCGCGCTGCAATAAAGGACGGTTAAGCCTAAAAGAAAAAAATGAAAATAAAAAAGACTGGACGGAAGAAAAAGGGATACACATACCCGACGGAGGCATTATGCCCCATGTTGTGTCGACGGGCATATTAGTTACATCTCCTGGATGACACATCCATTCGTCCCCTTCTAAAAAGAAGTAACGGCTCTTCCGATCTCGTTCGAGTCTGGAGTGTCACTGACGAGCCTCAATAAAGGACTTCTAGCTGCGAAGCTATACATCCCCTTGGACATAACAATCTCGGTCGGACGGTAACAATGGAAAAATTCTTCCACCGTCAACCTTCTGGAACCGTCAGACAGGGCCCCGTATAAAACCTCAACCCCAATGAACACTCTCCAGGCATTGGGGGAGATTTGGGTGATGGACAGACCAAGGTATTGAAGAAGTCGACGGTGAAGAGAACTTAATGGAAATCTGAGCCCCGCCTTTAAAGCTTGCTCGTAGATCCCAACACCGTCTACTCCCTTGTAGTAGCATTTCTCTGATTTTTTGGGAAGACGCAGACGGATGTTATCCGGTATTTGATACTTGGTCCTAAGTAAGTTGAGTTGGGATTCAGTCATGGACGACCTAAAATCATTTACCGTCCAGAGAGGCACCATGACGAATTCCCTAAGGCCATCTGGGCCAATTATTGACTGGACGGGGGGATCAACGCCGTCCAAACTACTACTGGACGACTCTGAACTCTCTGTCTCTATACCACCGTCAAGGGAAGAAGAGGTACTTGACGAATTCCTCTCTTCACTTGAAGTGTCAGGATCTCTTGGACCTGACGGGAACTTTTCATCGTAGCCCGCCCCCTCGCGGGCAAACGACTGGTTACTTGACGCACTAGACATTACCTACATTTATGACGGTATAACCTAAGATACCGACGGTTCTAAAGAAAGTGCATATACTTAAAACAATGAAATTCAAAGAAAGACGGAGAAAGGTTTGTAATACATACCGGATTGAGACGGTTTCTGACGAAGAACGACGGACGGATCTGTTGAGATGGCAGGAAGGCACGATAGTTGTGACGGTTGTGCTCTGCTCACAAGTTTTTGATATGAAGATGAAATGAGGAGAGAAAAATCTGGCTTTTTATAGAACAGAGGGCACGGAATACGAAGCGACGCCTCGTTTTGGGGAAATATCCAATCCACGAGGGCCACGTGCTCTTCGTCAGAAGTACGGGCCACGTGTCATCCGTCATGGTATGCCAAGGCCGTCCCCATTTAATACATTGGTTTTAGTCATTCCATGGATCCGTCAGATTATAAGGACGGATCCAAGGACTGAAGGGGGCAACTGAAGGGGATAAAAATAGTAAGTGGATGGAGACAGTGAGGACGGATCGACACCATGAGTAACCCAGCTATGACGGTTGGGTGTTGCTGAATGTCCGTCTTGTATAAATTAATTATGGATGCCACGTGGCACGTCGTTTGATATATTTCAGATAAGCTTTTGCTTTATCCCCACGCAAACGTGTATATTTGGACTTCTTGCGACGCACGTTTGGGAAGACCCCTATATGGAAAGGAACTTGAGAAGGAAGTTGTATCCTAAAAGAAAGGTAATTCTACTCAATATAAATACCCCAGAAACCCTAGGTATGAAGGTACGCATAATATTCTTAACTCTGGCACTCTAGGGTTAAAGGAAGGAGATTCTAACTTGACCTTCGGAGGGTATTTGGCCGACACCACACCGGTGCTCTCTTTTAGGTCCTTTGATTTCTTTTTGCAGATATTGCTTTCGTTCGAGGAGCGCTTGCAACTCACTGGTGATATTTTCGGCATCATCAACCAACAAGCACAATTTCTTCGATGTTTTTTTTCTGTGTTGATACATGTACATGTTGATAATGTTCCTTTAGAAAGTTTATCTATATCCTAAAGTGGATATTAAATGAAATGATCGAACAATTACACCAACAAAACTTTTAATTTTTGAGAGCCATGATCACTGAAGAAATGAATTACAATGTTTCAAATATAACCTTCTTTCAAAACAGTCAAAGTCTCACAGAACCAAGGAGAATATGTGTTTTATTTTCAAACTTGAGCTTATTATTCTTGTGCGAATAGAGATTTTGTCTTCCCAACCCACCCAGTCTTGGTTGGTTTCCATCAGTAGAAAGTAGAAAATATAAAAACCTTCTTTCTAGGTATAGGTTCACTATTAAATTTCAGCAAAAATCTTACCTTTGTAGCTGTAGGTGCATGGCAACTGTCCAGCAACATATTTTAACAAGCATAAATATGCGAAGATTAATATTGGACTTAATTATTTTGGCTACTTGGTGCCTTTTTGTTTCACAAAGTTGTCTGGTTTCATTCAAATTTCTTGCTTATATATATATTCAATATAGGACATGACTTATTTTTCCCTTTTTTTTTTTATATAAAGATTTATGGGACAAGAGTCTTTCTGCTCAGCAGCATGTCTAGCTCTCCCCTATGGGCAGTACCTAGGTTCAAATCCAGGGTGTCATCCCTTAGATCATTTATCTATTAAAAAACAAAACGAACATTAATATTGAGGTTATTTTATTTATTTTATTGCTCTTTGTTTCATTTGCAAATGCCAAATTACTAGGTAATATAGTAACTTATAACATCTCTTAAATCTTTTCTTCTATCTTCTATTTCTCTATTTATTTATTTCTCTCCTCTCTCTCTATCTCTACATTCTCTCCTGTGTCTGCTGGTATACTGCTGAGAACTCTCAGGATGCGCAGCCTAATCGAATTCTCTTAGTTACAATTCATCAAATGCAATATCCAATAACAGTGGAAGTGCTTCACCAAGTGTTTTCTCCTTATGGTTTTGTGGAGAAGATTGTCACATTTCAGAAGTCAGCTGGTCATTTTGTGGACCACAACTATCTCTGCTTTAATGCAACTGAATGTTTCCTCTTTTCTTTTTTTCTAGTACCTGTGGACAGTGGCGGAGTCAGGAATTTAGGTCAGGAGGGGCAAGATTAAAAGATAAAATTGAAAGTAAAAAACTAATCTTAAAAAATTTAAATATGAATATTAAGAGTATGCAATATACCTGTGAATATTTAAATGTGACTCAATGACTTAAATGCTTTAAAAAACTCTGCTTGAATGCTTTTAAAAACTCAACAGAAACTCTAATAACTTGTTTGGATGGAAGGTGAGTACAAGGAAGTTGAGTAGAGAGAGGGAGAGTAAGTTAAATTACCTTATTTGGATATTTTTTAAGAAAGAAGGGGGAGGGATTTGGGAGGGTTTGGATGAGTTCTAACCCCTCATTTTTAATTCTCCAAAATTGGAGAGATTTTGAGGGAGGGCAGAGTTTAGAAGTGCTGAACCAAATAAATTATTAAATTTACCCTTATTATATTAACAAAATTACAAATTATGAAAAAATTAATTATTCTCCCCTTACTTAATTTAAAAAAAAAAAAATCTAAAGAACTTTTTTTTATTTTTTATGGGAGGCGTGCTTTATACTGTATTAGATATACACTTTTTTTTTTTCCAGAGTTCTATTACTATTAGTATTAGTATTAGTACTCCAATAAAAAACAAAAAAAGTTCTATTAGTATTAGGCTGGTGTGATTCCTATTCCGTATTGGCATATAGCATTAGCAGTAGGTTTTTTTTTCTTTTCTTTTCTTTTAATCATTACTAAGTGGGACCAATAGTTTTATATTAAAGTTATAGTAGTTTTAGAGTTCTATTAGTTAAGGCTGTTGAGTTCTGAATCATGTAGCTGTTTGTTCCCAATAAATAGAAAAGTTTTTTGTCTTTTGTGTAGGGGTAAATAAGACATTTCAGTTCAATACATTATCATTATCAGTAAAAAAAAAAAATAAAAGTTCAGGGGCACCTGCCCTCCCTTCCCTCCGCCCCTGCCTGTGGATATGACCATGTTGGAAGGGTAGTCTCGTCATGTTTGTGTTTTTTTTTCCTGCTTCTCACAGTCTGCTCCGGTTTTCCTTTTTCGGAGATTTTGATTTCCTGGCACTTTGTGCAGTTCTCGTGAAATTACTTTTTTTTTCCCCTCGGCTACATTAATTTACCGTTAAACTTCCGAAACTGCCACAGCAACTGGGCACGTGCGCAGGGGTATTTCCGTTTTTTTAATGCGGTAATGGGATTTCTCTGTGACCAATGATTTCGCTGTGTTGTGCGGTGAAAAAATATTGATTTAAACATGGACTGTTTAATACTGAAAAAATATACTTTATGCATATGCTAATACCTATATAATTTTAATTATTTTTTTAATTGATAATTTTAATTGTTAATATAAGATAGGCAACGTATATTTTATAATAAAGTTTGAATGAGTACTAGTAATAGTTATGGTGATAAAAAATTATATATTATAAAACAACCCTTTAATTATATGAGTTAATGGGTGATAGTCCTATATTATTATTATTTTTTTAAAAAAAGTGAAAATCTAATATTGATGACATTTTTTATGGGGTCGTATAAATGTGGTTTGATTTATGAGTTATTTAATTCCACATATCCTCTCTTGCAGCCTTGTAATGTATCTAACAAAAAAAATTATGAGTTATTTAAATAAAGTCAACGATTATTTGAATCTTTGTGCAAGAGATTGTAGGTAATATACACTTATAATTTTATAAACAAGTAGTAATTTAACTTTTTACTAGTAGATTGTAGGAATTGTTATAAAGGGTATATTTGTGCAAATAATTGCAGGTCCTTTTAAAACAATTAGGGCTGTTAGTTGTGTCCTGATTTGATCTTAATGTTGGCACTTTTTATGTTATTTTTTGAAACAGAGTTTAGCAAGCGATCTTTGCTATGCAATCTTCTAACTCCAAATTTCATAGCTACAAACTTTTAGTTGCTGCTATTTTTATATTTTATACTCTGTTGCCAGGATTTCATTAGTGGCAATTAAATTTCATTCTAGCCAATCTAAATAGGGTTGTTGTAATGTTAGCTAATTATGCAAGGTGAAGCTATCTTCATTCTCATACTAATAATGATTCTTTTGTTTGTTACTGAAAAATTGTATGAATCAAATTATGAATTATTGTGGGTTTTTATTTAGTATGTTTGGGATTCAAGCATCTTTATATAGCTGTTTTATTAATTTGCTACTATTAGTTTCACTATATATGTGTGTGTGTGTGTGTGTGTTAAACTGTTAATGATGGATGGTACAATGACAAAACAATCACATGATGGACTATGCAAATGGACAAAAATCTATATAGTTGAGGGTTTTTATTTAGTATAGTTGATGGACTATGCAAATGGACAAGCATCTTTATATAGCTGTTTTATTTGTTTTATTCATTGGCTACTATTAGTTTCACTATATATGTATGTGTGTGTGTGTGTGTGTGTGTGTGTGTGTGTTAATGATGGCTGGTACAATTGCCCAAACAATCACATGATGGACTATGCAAATGGAGTGTGTGTGTTAAATTGTTAATGATGGCTGGTACAATGACAAAACAATCACATGATGGACTATGCAAATGGACAGAAATCTATATAGTTGAGGGTATCATGGTGACATTGCTTCTTTGTTTGCTACTGTAACATTGTCATTTTGTAGAACTTTTAAAAGTCAACATGAATGATTATAGTTACATTCTAAATCAATAGTTCTGAATTTGTTGATGAAAGTTTTATTTGAGTACTTTCAATTTGTCAATGGAATGTTTTATAAGTAAAAAAAAACAAAATTATGGCAGTATAGTTTATTATCCTAAAATGATGCCACTCAATTTTATTTGGTAGTTTATACTTTAGAGCTCATTCATGATAATCATGACTGAGTTTATGCATTTACAAGTTTCCAATTATTTGAAGTATATAGTAGTTTCATTCTCAAAGGTTCTTGCTGCATTATATTAAACTAGACCTGTTTGTGTTTTGAAATTAGCTTGAACTCTTATTAAAAACATGGTTTTGTATCCACTCTATGTGAAACACCGTAAAGAAATAAACTTTGACCTTTTAGTTTTAAATTATTCATTTAAAAAAAAAGTTTTTAATTCACTTTGATTCTCCGTAGTCAAACTAAGAAGGGTAAAGGAATTTTTTTCCTTATAAAAAAAGGAACAAGGCTTACGGATTTTATGAGATGTATACATGTTGACTGTGATTTTTATGTTGTAGAATGATGAAAAGAACTGAGAAGGAAAAAGGACTTTGTTTAGGAGACACTTGAAATAGGAAAGAAGCCTAAAGGTTGCTTCTAATGTTGCTGCACTTGGATGATTCAAGAGTTATGTAGACATGAGCTTATGCATTATATGTGATGTTTTGTTTGGCAAAATTTACATTTTTGAGCTTCTTCAATAAATGATTATATTTTTTTGGAGTTATGTGTATACGTGTATTTGTTATATATCTTAATTCTTACCTATAAAAAACATACCATCTATCTTGATACTAGAATATCTAGATGAAGGATTTCACTTGATTTATTGAGACCAAATTCGAACATCCAATTGATTCTACTACCAATAAAAAGCTGGACAGTTTGTAACATGCAATTGATTCTTTTACCCAATTCTGTTGTGTAACTTGCAAATGATTCTAATTGTAAAGCTGGACAGTTTGTAACATGCTTTAGATCCAACGATATTACAGTTTTGTACTAAGTGCTATGCAATTTTCAGTTTGCACTAATAGTATCTGAAGCTCAATAATTATTTCTATAGGATAAAGGATTTGAAGAGGCCAAGCCAATAATTGAAACTTTGAAAAGTAAAGGTGCTTCTTCAGTTGGGGTTGCAGGCTTTTGCCGGGGTGGTGAGTTTTTTTCTCTATTAATTCTTCTTTTCTGTCTTTTTTTGTATCTTTATACATCATTTTATTGCTTGAAAAAAATGCTGACATTTGAAATCTTACATACTTCTCACTTCTCAGGTAAGGTTGTGGTTGAACTTTCAAAAGTTGAACTTATCCAAGCTGTTGTGATATTACATCTAGCATGGGTAACAGTGGATGATATCAAGGGTATGGGTTTGAATGGATCCCATAGTTTAATTACACAAAATTTTTATGGTGAACATTTTCACCCATTGTTATTGGGTTAAAAGAAACTCTGAAACATTATTTTAGCTGGAACTTTAATGATTTAATTTTCTTATAAACCATAGGAGGAGTTTATGCTCTAAATTACAATTGGACCAAAAATATATTGAAATAAATTATAATTTACCTTTCCGTTTCTTCATTTTTTAACCCAGTAAAGAGGTTACAAAAAGTTCATTGAGGAAATTGTTTGTACAAGAATAATATTTATTAGAATTTTTTTTTTTTTTTTCCGGAGTGAGTTGGGCATTGAGAGAGGAGGGAATTACTGGGTTATTAGAACTAACAATAGTTCTAAGAGAATGTTTTTATTCTTTTTATTCTTTTTTTCTTTTTTTTTTCCGGTTAGCTTTAAGAGGACTTGTAATTTTTCTGCTCATGTGGCTGCAAACTTTTCTATTACTTCTAGTGAGTCCTTTTGGTTCAATAAGGGTAATCTACTAGTGGTCATAAAATTTGCTTGAAAGGTGGATTATCTCTCTTTTATAGTACTTCGAATAAAATTGAAATTTATCAAACAAACAAAACTCAACTAACAAATCTTAGTTTTTCTAATGGAAACATTTATGATTCAAAACCCCCTCTCACTCTTCACTCCCATTGTTGTAACTATGGAATTATTAAGAAATAAAATAGCTTTCATACATATCATGAAAAAGTGTTAAATTTTTAATATGTATAAAGAAATAATAACCTTAAGAAATATATATATGAAGGAAGTCTCTTATGTAAAACAGATTTTTTTTTTTAAATCAAAACTATAAATGATATTAAATGATTAGGCTAAAATTAAAAATAATAATTGAAATTCCTTTTAGGATTTAAAAAAATTTAGTTATAGACTTTGATTAAATAGCAATATAAATTTTAAAGAACTTTGGAAATGAAATTTCACTTAGAGTAAAATTAACGTAATAATTATAAATGTGCTTATGACATTGTATCCTATATATATTTGGATTTGGATTTGCTAGAGGAATAATATATGTATATGAAGGTATAATATATGCATTATTAATAGGTCTTGCAAATAATAATTTGAATCTGCAAATTGAGGCATCGTAGATGCCATATGTATGATGTTTAATTTTGTGTACATACAATTGATATATATATTATTAAAGCTTATTTATCAATTGGGATATATTAAGGAGGATTGGAATGGCTAATTGGTACTCTATTCATATGAAAGAATGGCTCATAAATTTCTCATTTAGATAGTACCATGTATTGTATTACATGCAAAGGGAGTACTCATATTAAGGCAATTATCATCATGATTCATGTATTGCACATGTTAGTAGAAATTTTCTCTCACAAAGAAAAATTCTCTTTAAATTTGGACTTTCTCTTCAAGCACATGCAATCATGACTAAAGTTATATTTTTAATTTCCTTCCCATTTTTCAATTTCTTGCAAGGGCACTTGTAGAACACAACTTTAGCTCATTATGACGTTGCCTGCTTGCTTGCCTCCATTGTCAAGTCCTGTGGCCTATTGATGTAGCCCGAACCCATCACCCATGCATGAAAATTTACATGACCAGGGGACCTTTTCTTATATTAATTGTGAAACCAATACTTTTGGGGACAATTTGAATTTCCTTTGTATGTATATACATGCAAGTGGGTTATGAAAGTCAAGGACAGACCCAAAAATATTGTGAAGTTTCTCTTGAAATTCAAGTCTATAATAGTTATATAAATAAATATCTAAGGCTCTATGCAAAGGGATCTGCTCTTATGACCATCTCCTTTTTTTTTGAAGCTCTAATAGTTGTATCATGTAAATGCAAATAATTCTGTTGCTAGTGGAGTTGCAGAAGGGATAATAAGAAATTCCTACAAGTTAGAAGTTGCCTTGTTGGGAACTTAAGAATGAATGATCCAGAAATACATATGCTTTTGATTGTCTCTTTTTCAAATGTTGCCATGATGGTATTCAAATATAGATGTGAACAAGACACATTGTACGTGATTTATTTATAGATGAATTTTTTCCTTTAAATATGGATTTCTTTGTAGTTTGTCTGCTTCTTTTAGATACTTTGCAACAAGAGACCAGCTTGTAGTTCATGAAAGTGAGTTATATATCAACTCAAGTTATAAACATTATGAGATGAAAATTACCATATTTAGATCCAAGTGCAAGTAGGTGGTTTGATTTCTTTGGATCATTTACGGCACATACAAACAGAATTAGTGAATACTATTGTTTCATATGTGAATTTATGGAAGAGTGATTTCTTAGTAAACAAATTGTGGCACATAGATATGGAATATTTCCCTTGTCAATATATTAGTGGTATACTTCTCGATTTAAACTAACCTAGTAATCATAATAGATTTAGCATATTTAGAAGTAACATCTACCCCCACCTTATTGTGTTTAATACGTGTAAGTGCTCTGTTAACTTGTTGGAACAACTCATAAAGACTAGTTTGCTTATCCAAAAATCTATTCAAGAATGCATATGATGGTATTCACAATGTCTAGTAGTATAATGGATTGTGCACATCAGGAACTCTCTTATGTAGAAAATAGATCTAAACTAGCTTGCTTAACCTAAACTCAGGTGTGGAGGTCCTTCTCTCCATTATGGATCCCAAATGCATCGTGATGGAGATTCTTAAGTCAATTTCTTTAGGCTAGTAGACAAGCATATCTCTCTTTCATTGTCATCTCATGAATAGTCACATGTAACACCCTGGTAGACTTGCATATCTGCAGGTAATTAGAATTTAACTTTTCTATTCGTTTCTTTTTAATGCAGGCTGTTCAATTTCCCCTATTCTCTCGTGAACACTAAGCATTCTCATTACTCTGATAGGAAGGCTGAAGAGACAAATTTGCAACAGGTGGACCCTGATCAAGTGAGTTGTAGTTTCACAATGACAGATTGCACTTGTAACATTCCAATAGTATAAAAGTAAAAGGAAAAGGGAGGATTTTAATATATGTTTCATAGTAATTGATTTGTCATTCAGGGAGTGTTCTACAGAACTTAGAATACTAAGGTTTTAGCCCTTTAGACTCACCAAACCATTACATATGTTCAACCAATGAACAAGCCTTTGGTTTTATGTGGATAATGACTGTAGAAAGCATGCCTCACCAAAATGTTGTTGTCATCTCGTTTAATACTTATGGAGTAATAACAACATACCCACCTTCCTACATTGCTATAGGGTTTTATTTTCCAATATTGTGTTTATTGAATGGTTTAGTCAAACTAAAAGCTTGTGGAATTTGATGAAGAGTAGGTACAAGGTTGAAAGAGCTTGTAGTGATAGTTGCACATCCATTTTCATTTGATGAAGAAGAGAATGGTTTGTTTCTAGGTAGGTGCAAAAATTTGAGACAAAATCTGCTGATAATTTACATCCAATTTTTTTTTATATGGATATGGTCCATTGAATGTGGAAGATTTTGATTTCATAAATTGGGTAAGAAGTTGTAGAGACCAAATTTCATCCGTAAAAATTATAATAGCTTTAGAATTATAAACATGAATTGGGCATAAAGTTCTCTAACTTTACCAAGCATTTTCATTAGAGTGTTTGTATTTATAGATACAACATTGTTGCAAGGAGGCAGCTTGTGGGATGGCCATTGGGTTTTCTGGGTTGGGTCTTTTTTGATTTGCATTGCTTATTATTGTTTCTCTTTGAGCTTACCAAAGGAATTTGAATTTACGAGATCCCTTCCAAGTTAAAAGCTTTGTTCTAGTGTATATGAAGAACGCAGTATTAATAGAATATTTTATAGTAATTTTGGTTTGTAGTTTTGTAATTTTGGTTCTAGTGTATATGAAGAACACAATTTGCCAGATTTTATCCTCATGTAAAGCTTGCTATCTTTTTAGTATAATGGGCTCTATGGCTAGCAAATGTTCATTGCCACATTTTAGAGTGTCTGTATTTATAGATGTAGCCGCTAATCTTGTCTAACTGCTGCCATTATATTTTTGTAGCGCCATTGAAACATAAACTGTGTTCTACCTGGAAGGCAACAAGGGTATCCACTTGTAGACAAGAGCTTGGAGATGGAAGGAACCCCTAGAAGCATCAATGTAATGTTTGTAGTTGAGGATGGTTGAAAAATCATATGTTGATGCTTGTTGCAACTTTTTTGCTGTATTCAATTGCATATTCCTTGAAAGTTGATAATTTTCCATAATCTTTAAAGCTTGATTGAGATTGTGACAGATTTGAGATTGTTATTTTGTTGCATGCGTTGGAATTTTACAGGAACAAGAAGTTGGAATTGTGTATGTGACAGGTTTTTTATAGTAGCATTTCTAAAATTTATAACAACGTTTGTTGCAGAATTTGTGGAGTACAAATATGATAAAAAAAAAAGTGTATAGCCGCATTTTTAAAACGCGGCTATAGACAAATTAGAAAAACGATATAGGGCTTATAGCCGCGTTTTCAAAACGCGGCCATAGTAATGGGTTGGAGCCACGTTTTTAGAAACGTGGCTACAGGACATACTGTAGCCACGGTTTCAGAACCGCGGCCATAGCCATGTTCTATGGCCGCATTTTTAAGAAGTCTATGGCCGCGTTTTAAACGCGGCTAATCTTGCTTTAGGGCAAGTCACCAATTGCCCTATAGCCACGTTTTAAACGTGGCTATAGATCGTGGCTATGGCTGCGGTTGTGAAACCGTGGCTACAGTATCTCCTGTAGCCACGTTTGCAAAAACGCGGCCATAGGCCTATAGTTACGCATTTTAGGCCATGGTTAAAAACGTGGCCTAAAAAAACGCGGCTATAGAACCTTTTTTTTGTAGTGCTTGGGCGTAAAGTAGAATTGGAGTGAAAATTAAAAGTGTTCCCAAGTACTTCTAATCTTTGTTTTGAATTTCTACACACCAAGGTGCGCTATCTTGTTCTTAAATTCTGAAATTTACATAGTACATGTTATTAATCATGAATGAAATAAATCTTTATTTGTTGCTCCCACTGTGTGTTTTATATAAGATACAAAATCAAATTTTCCAACAACAATACCTTGGCAACCGTCTTTAAGGTATGGGTTCCTATGGTAACCGTCCATGCATGCACAGGCAAAAGCAAAGTACGTACCCATACATGTTTTCGGGATCCTCACATGTGCTATACCTCTACATGCGTAATTCTTTGTGTTTACAACATATTTACATATTTCATTACGGAATAAATCTTCATTTCTAAGGGAATCAGCAAAGAAATAGAATGTGTATTGTTGCACAATAAAGGCAGAGCTGCATGGATTAAATTTCCATATACTTTGTGTGATTAGAAAAGCTATGTGCCTCCAAAGTAATTCTTGTTCGATCCTTTAGGAATTTCAGCTAGACAACACCCGACCCCAGAACAAGCACCATTGACCACATTGCTAATGTTTAATGCATATATTCGAACATGCAGCCGAGAGAGAATGGTTCATTGTTAAGTAAATCATCGAGGTATGCATAGGGTGTCACACCCAATGGCCATGAACATGTTTAGAGTGTCAGAAGAAATAGTGAAGATGGTGGACCAAAGAGAAGACAGGTTGCTTATTACCACAGGTTCACCCGACTTGTCGTAACAGTTAATGGCTGGATACATTAAGATCTCCATATTGTGGCCTTTGATGGAAATAGGTTATTGTCATCTAGCTAAGGTAGTTAACATCTTTGAGTCTGAGTCATGCCAAAAGGATATGGAATTTGAATTTCTACACCTCCACAACTATTCAGGCAATTAAGTAGGGCTGATTGATATGCCACAGCCAAGGCTGAAGTTACTGATAATAACAGACTAATCCATGCATGTGACTTGCATAACAGCATAAGCATGTTGGGAAAACCCATAGCCCCCAACATTTCTAAGAATAGGAGATTACTATGTTTGTGCATGAATTACAAACATCCTATAACCCGCGTGTTTTGTAGTATGAGTGATGCATGTTGCATAAGACAACACAACCAGTGAATGAACTTAATTAACAATACACTTAAAGTCCATTGCGACGCTATAATGAGTTACATCTCAAATTAATGGAAAAAAAAAAAGAAAAAGAGTTACATCTCAAATAAATCCTATCAACTCCCATGCTTAATTTTGTATGTCTTATTATTATTATTTTATTTGCAAATATATCCCTTTTTTATCTGAGAAAATAATATTAACACAGTAAAAGCCTAAATTAGTGCCAAAAAATATAGTATTTAAATTCAAAAAGGAATTAATGCAAAACTCCTTATTTGCACCATTCAATAGTAACATCCCACTTTAGCATATTATAATTCAATGAATAAAGACAAACTATGTAGAATACTTACTCATAAAAAACTCATCCTCTTGCAATTCACGAACAATTTAACGGAAATATCTACCGTTTAAATCATTTCATTCTCAAGCGATTGTAGTCCCACGTTATTTTAATTTCTTTGAAAATAGTGTTGCAAAGGTGTCCCATGCTACCCTTGGTGTGTTTGCACGCCCGCCTGATGTACTCCAACATCTCTTCCTCGACACTTACCTTAATTGCAAACATAGCATTCCCAGTTTTAATATTCCACTTCCAAAATGCTTCAGCATTCTTAGGAGGTGTGGTTTCACCACCAACCACAATCTCCCACATATCTTGTCCTCGCAAGTATGACCCCATGCAAGTTGACCACGTGTTGTAATTCTGGTTGTTGAGCCATCTAATGCTACAAATAACTTGGAGGTCCACAATCACGGCTTGGCGAAATCTTTCGCGCAATCGAGTAAGGTTATTCCAAGATCACAAGCTTCACAATTCCAGATTGTATATGAGCAAAATGAGCACCTCCAAATATACTCATAGACAGCACAAACACAATCTTTGATCTCTTTGTTTTGATACCAGATTGTTGAACTAATGGAAACTCTGATACTAAATTGCTGAACAAAAAGAGCACAACATGAAACAGAACAAACAACCTTTTATTTCAAAATAATGATAACACGCTTGTACATAGACACAATTTACATTCACTTAGACACACACGCCAACTTATATACTTAATGGACACCATTCCACCGTACACACTTCACTTTTGTAAGACACATGGACTCTCTTAACAAAGGCTTGGTGATTATGCTAATATACACATGTGGGAACTCCTTGGCTCCTATTTATACTTGCTGGAGGTCGGTTAAGTAATCGACATTATTGAAGCTCCTAGCTGGCTTCATTTATTTTCTATCAGTTTCTACAAGTTTTCAATTTCTGCACTTCTCCCCTTTTCTTGTTTCTTTCTCAAGGCAGCTTCTAGAACTCTAGGCAAATTGTGGCTGAAATTTAATTGTCTAGGGTAGCTTCTAGAGGAAGTACGAGAAGTGTTTTGAAGATATTTCCGGAGTGAGCAAGAGAGAGAAAACCCTACTATATTCTTCATGGAAAACTTAAAAAGAAGTGTTTTCATGGAAAACTTAGCCAATGATCTACCTATTGGGACTATATTCTTCAAATGCAGAATACTCACGGTTAAATTGGATCCAATAACTTCTTATCCTATCCTACAACTTCAAGATGGGAGGGCTATTAAAGCCAACGCATAAATCCAAAGTAACTTATTTAGGTTGACCATGATTGTTGAATGGCATTCAAAAGTAATTGCATGTGTTGGTAAATCATGTATGGAAAACTTCTTTTTTTTTTTTTTCTTTTTTTTTTTTTTTTTAATAGTTACAATATACTGTCAATCCTGTAGGTCGAACCATTTTCTCTTAGACCTCCAAATACTTAGTCCATGGGCATTGCCAATTAAGCTACAAAGCATTTGGCCACATGTGGCAAACTTAGTTTGATTAAAAAAGAAAAGGAAAAAAAAAAAAAAAAGAGAAAAAGAAGAAGAAAAAGAAAGAAAATATAGAATCAGCGTGACATATTACAACATTAAAAATAATAATAAATAAATGGCAAAGGTAGCTAATCCCATTCATATGAAATTTTGGTTACAATTAAAAACTCAAATAATCTACCAAATAATTATCAAATGAATTATAAAAAACTTTCTAGTCATTGTTTTACTATGTAACTACGGTTGATTTTTTTTTTTAATTTTTTTTTATATAAGAAAAACTAAGATTGATTCTTAAAGCCTATATATGACTTAAAAATATAATCTATTGTTCAAAATCTGCCAAGAGTGATAAGAAAAAGCATAATTTCCCGATTGGAGTAGCCGAGTTTTGCTAAGGCATTAAAAAGGTTAAATTTCAATAATGAATAATGCTAGTGTCTTCAAATGAAACTCTTTATCAAATACCTACAACCATTGACAATGGAAAATGGTGGTTAAAATACTATTTTCTTAAGCCTCAACAGTGTGGCAGCGAGTCACTTGGTTCTCGTCCACCATTTCCTTTCTTATCCTTCCTAATGAAGGTGACTTACTGCCCATGTAAAAACAATATAAAAAAAGAATTAGAAAATCTATCTTCAAGTCTCGAGAAGATTATCCCAAGCTAAATCGTCATAAGACAAAGCAACATTGGAATTGAAACTCAATCTTCCTCTGGTTCATTCTCTACATATCTGAAGCAATAAATAGCACAAATTAGGAAAGAAACTTCATGTCTTCTTCAATTTATATATTGTCTCTATTTGTTTTTGAAGAAAAGGGGGAAAAATCTCATTACGTAAATGAAATCCATTTCTCATGACATTGATGGTAACAAAGAATTATTAAAGGAAAACTTAGATACATGAAAAACAATATATGTCTAATAATTGTGTTGTATCAAAATAATAGAGTTGTACAATATGTGGTTAATACAAAATGGAACAAGCATTTAAATGGGTAAGATGCAGTCAGTTAAATACTTTCAAAGTAATCATATATAGAACATATAAAAAGAAAACAAAATGCATATGCTCTGTAATTTTATTTTTTTCAAAGTAATCATATAATGGTTTGTAATTGACCTTGAAATCAAGTCAAAAGATTGCAATGGAAAACTTGTAGGAAAGGGTAGATGGGCAAAAATCAAAGACCAGATTTCCAAAAGATAACTTGCCACATCTTTGATAGTAAGTATATTAGTATAATGACAGTAGGCTTTATGAATTCTTTTTTCCCAATTACCAAGGTAACTTAGCAAAGGATAAACATGAAGAACAAGAAGAATCTTAAGAGATTACTAACTTAGGATTCCATGCTAGAAAGTTTGCAAAGAAAATGCACATAAAATCATATAAATTCAAGGGAAAAGAAACATCTAGTTTGTACTTACAATAAACTAAACTAATAGTTCTTGGTAGTGTAAATTTTACCCATGTGGTAATTTATAAGCCTCTCTCTCTCTCTCTTTCTCTCTCTCATGTTAGACACACAACTGCCCCTAATATGGAGTTTTCAAGACCTTATAATGCTAAAATGTGAGATAAGGCAGGATCAATGTTATCTTAATAAGACCTACAAAAATAAAATTTGTGTTAATAAGTATTGCATTGAAAGAGATCTCAAATAAATATCTCAACCAGAGGATTTAACAACTCCACTATCACCGCTCCCCCTTGGTGCAGTGGTCACTCCACAAGTATAAATGTTTGTAGGATGTGGGGGGCAAAGACCGAGGTTCAAGTTTCTAGGAGGGAGCTTCACACACATATACACTTAAATTAGACTAGAGTAAAAATTTTATCTTGTATAAAAAAAACCACTCCACTTTAAATTTGTAATCTAATAACATATCGGCCAGCTATTTAATACCAAGATAAGTTCATCAATTTCCTAAAAGAAAAGAAAAACAAAAGAAAGAAAAGAAAAGGTCATCAAAATTGCTGAATGCTTAAAAATAACTTTGTCTAATTGGGCCTTATAGAGTTAAAACATTGAAAATAATGAATAAATAATTGTTGCAAAGAAGCAATGCTTTCTAAAGATTAAATAAAAATAAAAATATAAGGCAATATAAACGTGGCATCATTAGAATTTAGAAGGCCCATTTACTTCGCCTTTTGTCATGATGACATTTTTATTAGTTTCTCAAGAGATTCAAAAAGAGCCCAATTTATTACTTCTCTCGATTTGATCACACGCACGAAGTTAGGCTGAGTCATGCTTGACCCGGTCTGTTACTAAATAATACTGCCTGAGCTCCATTGATTCTTAAATACAACAAAGCACATCCAGCCCAATTGGATCCCAAACCTCTTTCAACTTAAGCAAAAACAAACGAGCCCGCATCAAATTAGAGGTCTAATTGCGCTTTTTGTTATGAGTAATGCTAAATAAAATCAAACTTGGGCCAACGAAGTTCATAGTTGTATCCTGTTGGTTATAGAAGCTTTGGGCTTTTGGGCATTACAACTAGCTGAAGAGGAGCAGCTCTAGCTAGTCATGGTAGAAGGTGATACCAAGGTATGCTTTTCAGACGCTTACCATACAACGTATTACTCCAAATTCTCCAATTGAAGTTGAAGTAGAGCTTACTGGCTTTTTGAAGCGAAATGGAGCGCTCAACAATTATGATGCATTTATACTCAATTTGGCAATAAAACACGCAATTTTAAGATCTGTTTAAGATTCGTTTATTTTACTGGAACTGAAAATTTTTTGCTGAAAGTATTTTAAATAAAGCTAAAAATTAGCTGAATAGTACAGTAAAACCTATGAATAAAGCCAAAAAATGTAGTAGGACCCATGAATAGTATAAAAAATAAGCTAACTAGTAAAATAAGCTAACTTTTTTTTAATTTTTGCCAAACACACACTTTGTATTGCCCAATTAGCCAAATGAACTCGTTTTGTGTTACTCATGTATGCCTTACAATTTTGCAATAATCTTTTTTACTTTTTTAATATTAAAGGAATTAAAATTTTATAAAGCCTAATTTAGGAGGGGGGAAACAGTAAAAGGCATTTATTTGCAATGGCAGTTTTAGTTTAAAGTTTAAACTAATGCTCTGAGACAAACGGTCAAAATTGATTATTAAATACTTCAAGTTGCACTAGGTTTTTATTGTCTAATTTGGGGAAGAAAATGCCCAATTACAACCCAAAACTAACGCAGTCCAGTCAAAACTTCATTAAACCCAACTTAAGCTAAGCCTAGAATAAAAATATACCGTTAGCCCACTCTAAACCCAAAAATAATTTTATAAAATAGAACCCAAACCCAAACCCAAAGTCGAATTTCGAAACCAATGACAAAGCCCATTCAAAACTTTCCACATCTATTTCTATTATCTATTTATTATACTGTATTTTATTTATTTATAAACTATATAAAAAGAGCTAAGAGCTATAGGAACAGTAATTTTGGTTTGTCGAACCAAAACAGTTCAGAAAAACTAATTAATGTAAACTCATAATTTGTTCATAAAATTAATCTGAAACTTGGAACTTTTTAAGCATTCAAATATTATTCTTTGAACTATGGTCTTCCTATTGAGTTATATGAGTACATATTTGTATTGCTGTGACTCAATTTTTAAATGAGCTTAATTTTATATAGATTTTCATTTTCTTTTTATCTCCACTAAAATATATAACAATTGGTGTCAATGGAATTTTATGTTTATGTAAGAATATGATCTGATAATCTTTAAGATTCACAGGGTTATTGGTTAGACACTAGACTTCTTACTAAAGAGTTGTGTATTTGCTCATTAACAAATCAATTCTACAAATTATATGACAATTAAAGGATTTTTACCATGCATTGGCCTTGTCTTCACATTCAACAATGCCAAGCACAATTTTGCCTAACAAACTAGCAGGGCTAGATTCTTTTTGTTGCTGTGAGTTTACAATCGTAAACACATTGCACATTTGCTATCAATAAAACTTTTATTACCTATAAAAAAAAGTATCCAAAAAATGTCCAAAAGTCATTATTAATTTATATTTCTAGATCCACTCCAACATGCCATAGATAAATTTTCAAATGGCTGAATTGATAAATTGGTCTAGAAAGTATTGGCATTTATATAGCTTAATAAAAGGCATGTTACAAATAATTATGTGTGCATCATCATGAAATCATAAACTCATAGAAACTGTGAAGTTTCTTTGAGTTTACCATCAAGCTATAGCAATTCCTATATTTAATACCATAATGTTCATAGTTGCTACCCTAAACAAAATCTTTGACCCTCTTAAATAAAAAGCAAAAGCCAATAAAAGTTTTACAAATCAAAAATCCCAGAAAAACAAATTAGAAACCCAACAACAAAGTTACCAATAAAAAAAGCTAAATGAAATTGGGAACATTCAGCCAATTTATCAAAAACATTAGCCCAACTTTTAAAAAAATTAAAACAAAACTAATATGATCTCAAATCATTCCATCAAATTCCCCCCGGGCTCCCAAAAAAAAAAACCCTGACCTAGAGAGAGACTCTAGTATTGAGACGTGAGGCAGAGAGAGTGAATACTGAGACCAAAATGCAGTAGCACTGAATGATGCGTCAGTACCAGATCTACTTCTAAGAGAAACCAAAACTACACTAGCAAGTTATTTCCCTTTGTCTGCATCATCTTAGCTGAGTCAAAGGTAGAGCATCTTCTCTCTCTCTCTCTCTCTCTCTCTCTCTTCCCTTTACTGTTTGGAGTTTGGACCCATGTATTGGATGTTTTTTTATTTTTATATTTTTTTATGAACCATCCATGTGTTGATTGGATGATTTCATTTTTTTCATAACATACTAGTTATTAAGCCGTACTTCACATGGTTTTTTTAGAAGTAGAAATATTTTTCAAAAAGTCATATAATACATAATAAAGTTTTTTATTAGTATTTTGTGTAGGCCTCTTTTATTTTGTGGTTGAATTAGATTTTTTTTGAAGACGGAATCGATCATCATGTATTTATTAAAACTGAATCCTGGTACATAGCTTCCAATGCAACTAGAGGTGCATCTTCCATCCAGTACATATCCTCATTTAAGTTACTAGCGTATCTAGCTAAAACATAAGCTGCCCTATTACAATCCCTTTTAACCTAGTTGATTGATACCCTCCTTAACCCACTTATGAGCCATTGAATATCAGCAAGCACATTCCCTACAACTGACAAGTCCGGACTTGAAGAGGAGATTGCTTTCATAACATTAACTCTGTCAGCTTCAACTATTAGCTCAGAGAAACCCACCTCTACAGAAAATTCCATGGCTTTTCTGCATGCTAAAATTTCTGCTTCTTCACTACCCGAAACTGAATGCCCTATAGCAGAAAGTGCAGCCATTACCTCGCCGTGTTCATTCCGTATCATAGCCCCAGACCCAGACCTTCCTCTATCTTTGAATATGGTACCATCAAAATTCATTTCGAAGAAAGGATGAGGTAGTGGACGCCACACAATTCTTCCAGGTTCCCTCGATGTAATCGCAAGTTGCTCCTGCACCTGTGCACTCTCCTCCAGCCATGCCTCAGCCCTTTTATTCAGCCATCCAGGATCCTTGAGCTTCCCTCCATGCAACACGCAATTCCTTTGATTCCATAATATCCAAGCTTGTACTAGGAATAACTCCATCTCCTCTGGTTCCAATTAGGGATGGCAATTTTTCCCTGCCCCGCTTAACCCGCCCCTCCTCGCTTCGTCCTGTGCGGGTTTTCCCCGCCCCGTAAAGGTGATGGGGCGAGATTTCGGACCTGCACCATGGGGCGGGGCGGGGATGGGTTTACACTTTTTAGACCCACCCCGCCCCACCCCACCCAGTGTTAATAAGGATTAAGTTGTAATTTTTTCATACTCTAAAATCCTACTATTTAAAAAAATATATCATCAGTTTATTTTATTATATCTAACGTGGTTCTACCTCTCTTTTCTCTCAAGCAAAGTTGGAAATAAGGTACTAATTTTAACTCTTTTTTTTGTCTTTTCATTCATGATTTATATGTCTATCTGAACTTACTTTTCATCATTAACATAATATGAGATTTTTGTGTCATACTATGAGATTTTTGTTGTGACATTGTCTTGTTAAACATTTAGATAATATTATTTAGTTTGCTAAAAATTAGTTTGATTTGATAGGATAGGATACATTTATTTATAATTTCAAGTATATTTTTAATATTGAAACATGTCATTTTATTTGAAAAAATGGTAATAGTTATAAGGAAAATTAACAAGAAAAAAGTTTTACGGTGTGGGGCAGGGCTTCGTGGGTCTTTGCGGGGCGGGGATGGGGCAATAAATTTTCCTCGTCATGCAGGGCGAGGAGGGGCGGGGATGGGGCAACAAAAATCTATACGGGGCGGGGGCGAAGATCCTATCCTTCGGCCCCGCCCCGCCCCATTGCCATCCCTAGTTCCAACCTACGCATTAAGTAATCGAAGAGCTGCATCACGTCTTGCTGTCCACGTGGACATTTCTGCAACTTAGACCAACTTCCAGCCCATACGTCCTGAGCAGCAGGGCAGTCCCATAACACATGCATCTCATTTTCTGGACTTTTCAAACATATCAAGCAAGCAGTTTCTGCAATAACATTACGCTTAGCTAAGTTAAGTCTGGTTGGCAGGATTCCATGGCAAGCTCTCCATCCGAAAATTTTGATTTTGTTAGGGACCTACATCTTCCATAAAGCCTTCCACACCTTTAGCTCATCATTCCCCCTTGAACACTCTGCCCAGTTGCCATTCCTCATGACTTGCCGTGCCACATAATACCCAGACTTCACAGAATACCTCCTATTTTGATTATGCTTCCAGATTATTGGATCATCCACTCGCCTTCGACTTAAAGGGATTCTGCAAATGGCCTTCGCATCCTCACTACGAAAAGCTGACTTGACAAGATCTTCTTTCCAACAGTTTATACCCGGTTCAATCAGGTTTGCCATAAACTACTCTCCCACATCCACATTAGTCGGATACAAAACCCTATTTGTAGGGTGTTAAGAAATCCATTTATCAGCCAGAATTTTTATTGACGCCCCATCTCCAACCCTCCAGCAGCAGCCCGCCTTTAGAATAGGAAGGGCAGCCATAATACTTCTCCAAACATAGAAGCAATTAGGCGATTCAACAGCATCTAAAAATTGAGACCGAGGAAAGTACCGGGCTGAAAAACATTTGTACAAAAGCAAGTCCTTTTGTTGCAGCAACCTCCATCCCTGCTTGGCAAGCATAGCCAAATTGAAAGTTCTCAAGTCACGGAATCCCATTCCCCCTTCCTTCTTAGCAAGGGTCAGCTTATCCCAACTTCTCCAATGAATCTTCCTTTCGTTCCCCACCTGTCCCTGCCAAAATCTTGTGCACATAGAGTTTAACTCTTCACATAATTTTATTGGTAATTGGAATACTCCCATAGTATAAGTGGGAATAGATTAGGCCACCGCTTTGATGAGCACTTCCTTGCCTACCCTTGATAGCAATAACCCTTTCCAACCTTGTAGTTTTTTCCATACTCGATCCTTTAAGAAAGAAAATGTTTGATACTTGGCATGCCCAATGAGTGTAGGCAACCCCAAATATGACTCAAACCTCTCCACCTCTTTGACACCCAAAGTCTCCATAATCTCTATCCTTTTGTCATTCTGAGTATTACTACTGAAGTACACTAATGATTTCTCCAAATTTATACTCTGACCTGAAGCCTTTGCATAAACTTGAAGAATATCCACAATTGCCTCAACTTCATTACGGGTTGCCTGACAAAATAATAGAGAATCATCTGCAAATAATAGGTTAGAAATTGTTGGTGCACGTCTACAAATTGATACTCCATGTATACGCCCTTCCAATTGTGCCTTTCCCAACAAGGAAGTAAAACCCTCTGCACACAAAAGAAATAGATATGGTGAAAGAGGATCTCCTTGACGGATTCCTCTAGATGGTTGAATATGCCCAAAAGGCTTTCCATTAATAAGTACAAAAAATGTAGCTGTAGTAACACAACCCATCACCCTTTTAATCCATCCTTCCGGGAAACTCATCCCTTGCATAATGCCCTGTAGGAAAGACTACTCAACTCTGTCATAGGCTTTGCTTATATCCAGTTTCAATGCTATCGACCCCTTCTTGCCCTTTTTCCTACTATACATGGTATGTAGAGTTTCATAAGCCACCAAAACATTGTCTGTAATGAGACGGCTAGGAACAAATGCACTGTAAGTATAGGAGATTATATGGGGCAGGACTTGTTTCAGTCTATTTGCAAGCACCATAGAAATAACTTTATACACAACATTACATAAGCTGATAGGCCTGAAATCAGTCATTTTCTCAAGGTTTTTCACTTTAGGAATAAGGAAAATATTGGTATGATTAATTTCAAGAACCATAACACCAGAATTCAAATAATTCAAAACTGCGACTACTACACTATCACCCAATATATGCCAAAATTTTTGGTAAAAAAGAGCATTCATACCATTAGGTTCAGGAGCCTTAGTTGGTCCCATTTGGAACACCGCCACTCTGATCTCATCTGCATTAAATTCACTAGATAAAATATTTTACATATCAGGGGTTACCTTGCAAGGCACTGCATCAAGGCACTCCTCCATCTGGTCACATGGTCCTGCACAAAATAAATTCTCAAAATAATCTGAAGCCACCACTGCTACATCCTCCATATCTTCCACCCATTGGTTTTGTTCATTTTTAATCCCTTGAATATGATTACGCCTCTTCCACTGAGTTTCTTTAGAGTGGAAAAATTGTGTTCTTATCCCTATATTTTAACCAAGCAATCCTAGATCTCTGCGCCCAATAAATCTCTTGTTTGAGTAGAAGCTCATCAAACCACTTACTCACTTCCAAAAGTTCTGCCCTACTCTCAGCTGTAATCTCTGCTTCATTCAGCCTCTCAATTCTTTTTTGCATGTGTTTGATCTCTTCATTGTTCGGGTTGGACCTACCTGAACCCCAAGCAAATAAATCAGCCCCACAAATTTCTATTTTTTCTTTTATTGAGTTCAAACTAGCAGCTCCATGACCAACTCGATCCCAAGCATCCTTTATTACAGCTTCACAATCATCCAACATGAGCCATGACTCCTCAAACTTAAACGTCCTATCCTTCCTAAATCTGTTCAGGCCGAAACTCTTGGTTTGGAGTATAATAAGCAAGTGGTCCGAAGCATGAGATGAAAGATGTGTGACTGAGCTTAGCTGAAACTTCTCCCTCCATTCCTTTGAAGCCACTTCCCTATCAAGTCTCACCTTAGTATTTGCATCCCCAGGCCGCTTATTATTCCATGTAAAGGGATAACCTCTAAACCCCAAGTCTTCTAACTAACACAAATCCAATGCTTCCTTAAATGCTGCAACTTGTCCATATTGTGGTGGACGCTTACTAAGTTTCTCAGAGGAGCTAAGGAATTCATTAAAATCACCTATACAAAGCCATGGGCCATCAATGAAAGACTTCAAGTGAGTTAAAAGCTTCCAAGACTTCTCCTTCTGACTTGCTTTAGGCCAACCATAAAAACATGTCAAATGCCATTCAAAACCATCATCTTCCTTAACTTTGGCTAATATATGATTAGCAGTGAAATTAATAACCTCTAACTTTACATCATTCTTCCAAATCAAAGCCAATCCTCCTCCTGAATCCGGGTACTTCACAATGATTTGGTTCGGGAAAGGCAAGTTGTCATACAATCGCACAAAGCCTTCCTTATCCAACCGAGTTTCCATTAAAAAGCACATTGTGGGAGCTTGTTCCCTCACAATTCTGCGAAGGTCACGACCTGTCCAAGGGTTCCCAAGCCCTTGGCAGTTCCAACTTAATAGCTTCATTACTCCCGGCAAGGGTGGGATACCACTCCCGCCAATATATCATTCTCCCTTGTACTACTCTCAATAAACCTGCCACGCTTCATAGTTTGTGCTTCCTGACCAATGCTAATATCTGCTTCAATTCTCAGTTGTGAGCTTCTTTTTCCAAGTGTTGGTAAACTAAAGGCCTTAGTAATTCCACTCAGCCCAAAGTCCATCTGATTAAGCCTTGTCCATTTGCCTTGAGTTTGTAATGAAGAAGGCCCAACACCTTCATAGGCCCAACGAACCACTGGCTATGCTGGATTGTCCTCATTCAAATTAAAATTATCCCTAGATACCGCCTTAGTAACCTTATCAGCTCCCTATTCTACGTTAGTATTATCCTCAATTCTTGCAATATCATCTTGCTAAAAATTCGTATCAATCCCTTTATTTTCGTGCTGCTGAGATTCAGGAAAAATCTCGTGATTCACGGGATTTCCCTCATCGTGACAGCTACTCACGTGTTTAGCAGTCTCCCTCTCCGCCGCTGGTAGCTCCACCACCACCCCTGTGTAGTTTGAATTCTGCCCCAGACCATCCTCCGCATCAACATCAGATCCTCTTCTCGAGTTTGCACTTCGTTTAGGAGGGGACTTCGCACAACCACCTTCTGACTTCAGCCATTCTCCATACTATTAATCCACTTCACCTCCATTCTTCTTCCTTGCAAAGTGTGATGCACAATGATGCAGATCATGACCAAGCAGCCCACAATAATGACAAAACATGGGCAGTCTCTCATATTTAAAGGTCACCCATGATCGTAATCCATCCGAACCTACAATAAAACCACCCTATCTTAGAGGCTTCTCAAGTTGTAGAGCAACTCCGACACGCATAAACAAATTCTGATCATCCTGTTTACGTCTTTTTTCCACATCCTCCACTACCCCTAATCTATTTCCCACCTCTCGTGCAACCTGAGGGGAGGCCATATCAAATGGAGCTCCCCAAATTTGAACCCATAGTGATGCATGAGTCCACTTTAAATTTCCCACGGTCGTCCCTTTCCTCCACCGTTGAAGCATAAGAAGTTGATTATCAAACGTCCATAGTAATCACTTTATTCATATCAAACTCCGATTGGAATTTGAATTGGAACAGGTTTGCACCAACCTCCAAGATCTGTAATGTGTCCTCCAATCCCTATGCTTGTTGCAGGATATTTTTTGCTGCCGTTCTATTGAAATATTTGCACATAAGGAACTTACCAATGAGACTAAGAATGCGTTTGGATAGGAGGCTGCGTCCACGTCTGGGCAGTTTTTTTTTTTTTTTTTTTTTTTTCCACGCGCATGTGTCACTGTTCATTGGCCATGAACAGTGATTTTAGGCCAATGAACAGTACTTTTTGGGATGAACAGTAATTTTTACACATTAAAAAATTATTTTTGTACAGTATTTTCAGTTTTCAGTTTTCAGTTTTCAGCAATAAGTTCTATCCAAACGGACTCTAAGAGTGCAACTTTCAATTGCTTCCATTCGTCCTGCATCTGAAATTGCTATGACCTTTGTTTCTTCAACTGCCAGTTTCATATTTTCCAATATATATATATATATATAAGTTGTAAATATTACGCATGAAATTATTTTAGTGTCTTTGAGGACCATGGCGTTAATGTCTAGTGGTTCTTCTACTCTATTGTATAATTCGATGTGTGCAAATTAATTGGGTTAGATGTTAGTCACAATCTAGATTCTCATCATTCTAATCAAATTAGGTGCCATTTTCATCAAAGGCTCCGATTTTTTCTAGGTTTCTTACCAAATCCCTCTATATTTGATATTATTTTGGTTTGTTTTGTGTGATATATTTGGATGATTTAGTTATGGTTTTTTGTTGCTGTGATAATTAGATTTCTTGTTTGTAACTTTCAAAAAATTACCATTTTGGCTAGCTTGAGTTCTTGCTGTGATATATTTGTAATTTTTGTTTTGTAATTTTTAAGAAAAAAATATTTCCTAGGTTTATAGCTAGCTTGAGTTTGTGCAAGTAGGTTCTGTTTTGAGGTTGTGTTGGGTTTGGTAATTATGATGTTCTCGTGCATAAATTTTTGTTGTATATGTATTTAGCCATCTTGGTATGCTTTCCATTATCAATTGGAGTGTTAAGAACCTTAGGCATGGTAATTTTCAAGCATATACTGTGTCAAGAAATAAAGGAATTCCCTTTTCGTCCATTTGGCAAAAATTGCACCTAAAGAACAAAATTCCTTCATTGGTGACATGTAGCAAAAGTATCGACCATGGGCAAAAATTGTCTTCTTGTGATTTAAAGCTGCATTTCACGGGGGATTAATGGTTGCTATCCTGTTTGTTCATAGATATAAAAAATATTTATTACTCTAACAGATCAATGACTCATGTTACATATATGATTACATGTTAGATGTTAATATGGTAGCAAATTGGTTCTTTAAATTGCACATACAACAAGCAATTATTGTATCCTTGTTAAAACTTTCCATATTGACATTATTATGGCATAATTAGTTACTTTTCACCTAACTTTTGTTAATGACTGTTGTAATAAGTGACCATTATTTGTTAGCATTGTAATGACAATGTTTTCTCCATGGTGTTAAATTATTGCAGGCAATCTTGGTCCTTCCTATTCTTTGCCCCTGCTTATATGGGCAACAAGGTTAAAAATTGCTCAAGGAATTGGTACGGGTTTAATGTACATCCATGATTTCAGCCCCTGAAAATATGTTCATGGCAACAAGGTTATAGACTCAGCACTGCTGCTTGAAGTGTATGCAAAGAAGCAAGTTGTTGCAGCATTTCATATTGCACGAAATTGCATTGAACTTGATCCAGAGATGCGGCGTAGGATGCAAACATTATTAGAGAGTCTTGATTATATAAAATCACAAAGAAGAAAGTAAATAACTTTGTAGAATTTTGGTTCTTTTTGTTGATTTTTTATGTTTAAGGTGTTTGGTTTGTTAGCAGTCCATGGTTAGAGGGAGATTTGGATGTATATTTTCCTGAAAATATTTTTGTGAGCCAATGTATTCATATATGGAGAATGTACAGGTAGTTAGTTCCAAACACTATTTCTAGCAGGCTTGCAACGAATGTGTATCAATCCAACCAATTTGTGTAATTAATGTTTTAGGATATTTGATCCCTTCCTTAATCTTATTGATATTTTTAATGTCAATATTCGTCAAGCTAATGAGTTTACTTTCGTTTATGTCCGAAAAAAATTTATCAATGTTGTCACCAATCACCATAGCTCTGTTGAGTTTGATTTCCTGAAGAGTATTTTTCTTATAAAGAGAGTCAAATAAAAGGAAAATTTTAACAAATCTATTGCTAAATTTAAACTTCCATCCACATCACTATATTGCATTCATCATTTCCATCCATAGCACTATATTGCATTTATTAGTTTCATTTCTTAATCACTATATTGCATTCATCTTGAACACTATATTGCATTCATTAGTTTCATTTCTTGAAGAGTATGCTTCTTATAAAAGAGTGCTAGATAAAAGGAAAATTTCAACAAATCTATTGCTAAATTTAAGCTTCTTGAATTTTAATTTCCATCCACATCACTATATTGCTTTCATCTAAAGCTGCCTTTGTTTAAATTTGCAAATACATAGATACAAAAATATAGAAATGAACTTTTCCATTACATATAGAAATATTTACCCGTTGCAATTATAATTGGTACCTAACGAGGACCTAAGATGTTTAAGTAGCTTCATTTGTTACAAAATATGTTTAAAAAGATTCTATAAGCTCAAATGTGCTGTCCAAAATGCTCCTCAAAAATCTGTCAAAGTCAAGTGTGCTGTACAATAATACTGTCAAAATTTTGTCCACTAGCTACGATAACCATACAATATGTTGTCCAACAATTGTGCAAAAAACAAGGAAAACAACTAATATAGTGTGTTTTAAAGGTTATCAATATTAGGATCTACTAAAGCTTGCAAAATATGCCACTAAATATGAATTATTAAATGGAAAAAATAAATAAAAGGAAAATATAAGTTTAAGTTATAGAAAAATTTATAATGACTATGCACACCTGACTCAAGCCATATAACCCAACATGATTTTGTCCAACCAAAAATTCACAATCAAAAGATTCCTACATGTGACATATAAACAAATCAATATTTCATGTTCTATGCTAATGAAAGTAACTTGGTGGTAGGATATTAGACAAAATTTATAAGTAATAGCAACTAGCCTCATCGCACGCGCTTCGCACGTGCGATGAGACTTTTTTTTTAAGTGGTCTTATTTTGTAGAAAAAAAAACTGTATTTATTTTATTTTATATATTTATAATTTTTATTTTGAAAATCTAATTTATAAGTAAATAAATCAATTTAAAAATTAATAGGAGAGTGGTTTTATTTCTTAAGTAATGTTTTAACGGGAGTTAGAGTTGCCTTTTTACTATATATAATTTTTATTTTGAAAATCTAATTTGTAAGTGAATAAATCAATTTAAAAATTAATAGGAGAGTGGTAATCCCAAATTATAATACTCATCACACCCCTAAGTTTTTTTATGATTGGAAGATGTAGTAATCCCAAATTATAATTATTGCAAAATGCAGCCGCTTAGTCCTAAAATGTAGCCAATTAGTACACACCCATAACAAAAGTTTGAAATGCCAAAAAAAAAAAATTAAATAGTATTTTTTTATGGGAAAGCCTCTAACGTTGTAGCCTCTTACTACACATCTATAACAAAAGTTTCAAATGACTAAAACATAGAAAATAAAAAAATAAAAAATAAATAGTTTTTTTTTTTTTTTTTTTATGGGAAAGGCTTTCATGTGAGCAATTATATCATTTAATTTTAAAAAATGAAAAGAAGTTGTAGCGAAAGGCACAAAAAATAGATGACTACCACTTGATAGATGACTACCACTTTATTATATAGGCCTTGAATCATACAATAACATAGTCTCTCACCCGAACTCAATGTGCCTTCTACGCAATTCAACAAAAATTGTTGATATGTGACCCTAAAAAATAGAGACAAAAAAAGAGGATTAAATATAAGAAAAACAGCAAACATTAAACAAATAGGATAAGAGGCAGCAATTCATATGAAAAAAAAGTAGTCCTATATTAGTCCCAAAAAAAAAAAAACAATTCTGCAGAGAATAAATATCAAAACTTGATAACCTTTAAAATAACACCGTCCTAAGACTCTTAACAGAGAATAAATATAGAGCAAAAGTAACGTACCAATATTCTGGACTCTGATTTTGTTTGATTTGAATTGCAAGTTCCTGTTGATTTTGATTCTTGTCCTAATGAAAAACTTCCATCTCAATATCTTTTTTTTTTTTTTTTTAAATGATTACAAAGTAAGGGAAATAATGGGATCTAGTGCAACTTTGCAACGAAATTCCCTTGGACAACTTTGAAATTTGACATCACAATGAATTAAAGTTAAAAACTACTGTTCTTGGAAAACTCGGTTGGAAATCTTCTTCTAACATCGTTGGAGCAAAACCATAGAAAAACATATGAAAGAAAAACTTAAAGGCAAACCTTTGGGTATTGCAGTTTTGCCAAAGATCGTGTACTGACTGAGAAAGAGTGGTAGAAAGAACCTTTGCCCATGATAAGTTTATAACTTATGGGTTTGTTTAATTTGAATATTATTTGTGGAGTGAGGAAGGTGGGAGATGTGAATAACATGTGGGTTCCTTTTTCCCAGGCTTGCAGTGGGAGTTTTTTTTTTTTTTGGCTTGCAGTGGGAGTTTTTTGTTTTTTTTTTGTTTTTTTGTTTTGATAATGGTGTGTAATGGGAGTTGAGATAGAGGTTGGGTTTTTTGAAGCAGTAATTAACGTTGTAGAGTGGTCCTATTTTGAAGGCATGAGAGTCAGAAATGTATTTTTACAATGTTATCCTCAAGTTTTGTCTGTACTTAAACTTAAAGTGGTCCTATTTTTTATTTTAAAAATCTAATTTATAAGTGAATAAATCAATTTAAAAATTAACAGGAGAGTGGTCCTATTTTTTAGGTAACGTTTTAGTGGGAGTTAGAGTTACATTTTTACCGGATTGTCCTTTAATTTTGTCTCTACTTAAACATCTGTAGGGACATTTTTGAACAAAAAAAATGTGGAATCCAAACAGGGGAAGCCCCTTAAATAGTAGTATAGATAATTAGTTTGTAGGATATAACCAAAGAAATTTATATGATACCTAATTCAAACCATATAACTCAACAACATTGCCTCGTCCAACCAAATTACTACAACTAAAATATTCTTGTATATGACATTTAAATAAATTTATGTGTCACTTTTTAATAGTAGTAATTGTTTAATAGGATATTAGACAAAATATGTAATTAGTAGCATCATACCTGAGTTATGTTGTCTACTAATTGTAATGGTTGTTTAACATTACTATGTTCTTTGTGAGAATTAATATTAACCAAGGAATTGACCTATGTGAAAAAAAAATTCACATAAAACAAATTTATGAACCTACAAATTCATGTTCTATAATGGAATGTAAATGAACTTACTCTATTTAGGCCACCACGTGATTGAAATTGTCTTGCTCCACTAGTCTTTTTGGGCTGACCCTTCTTACTTTGAGATTTTTTTTTCCTTTCTAATGGACTTTTCAACATTTCTCATTTCTTGCAAATGCTTCAATAATTTGTCAAAACATTTATCAACATGTTCATACATCATCTCTCTCTGCTGCAAGTGTGTTAATTTGAAGACATTTGTGACTCAAATGAGAGAGACGCTTTCCCATTGACTCTTGTGCACTACCTTTAACATCAATGCCATGATAGTCTTTGATAAAACCAACATTTGCATCTTGTGTCCATCTTTTCAATACATAAAGGCTGGAATTCTCTTAACATTTTTCTTGTCAAGAACTTTCAAAGCATGGTAACATAGAATTCCCAAAAAGCTAAACTTCATGCAACTGCATTGAACTGTAGTTGTTGAGGCTTCTTCATATTTGATTAAGTGCTCTTGAGTTCTATTATGATATTTCACTCTGTATTCTGTAATAGAATCTGATTTACCAGCCTTGTAAATAGTACAATCCACAATCTTCACAATTCATCTTGAAATATTTTGAATATTTCTGGAGTGTACGACTCTACAACATCTCGAAATCAACTAGTAAAACCAGTGTTGTTTGCCTCATTTTGAACTCTGCTTGTAGTTCTTGACTTCGCTTATCAGACAATACTTTAGAATAATGTTCAAAATATTGCAAAAGACCATGTTTTGGCTTCAAGTATTTCTTCAACACATTGTTCGTTGACTCATTGCATTGAGTGTTTTTTATATCAACAGTGAACATATGTCAATCATATACCATAGAACATTTCTCTTTCATATCAAACATTTTATGCAACCATGGATTATTAGTAATGATGAAGCCGAAAATATCACC
The DNA here is from genome assembly GCF_040712315.1 of Castanea sativa. Classification (NCBI taxonomy): domain Eukaryota; kingdom Viridiplantae; phylum Streptophyta; class Magnoliopsida; order Fagales; family Fagaceae; genus Castanea; species Castanea sativa. Next base: position 54,752,675 of record NC_134023.1, on the reverse strand, counting down.
AGTGAATTGCAAGCGCTCCTCAAACGAAAGCAATACCTGCAAAAAGAAAACGAAGGACCCAGAAGAGAGCACCGGCGTGGTGTCGGCCGAATACCCTCCGAAGGTCAAGTTAGAATCTTGTTCCTTTAACCCTAGAGTACTAGAGTTAAGAATATTATGCGTACCTTCATACCTAGGGTTTCTGGGGTATTTATATTGAGTAGAATTACCTTTCTTTAAGGATACCACTTCCTTCTCAAGTTCCTTTCCATATAGGAGTCTTCCCAAACGTGTGTCGCAAGAAGTCCAAGTGTACACGTTTGCGTGGGGATAAAACAAAGGCTTATCTGAAATATATCAAATGACATGCCACGTGGCATCCATAATTAATTTATACAAGACGGATATTCAGCAACACCTAACCGTCATAGCTGGGTCATTGCTGGTGTCGATCCGTCTTCAACGTCTCCGTCCATTTACCATTTTTATCCCCTTCAGTTGCCCCCTTCAGTCCTTGGATCCGTCCTTATAACCTGACGGATCCATGGAATGACTGAAGACAATGTATTAAATGGGAACGGGCTTGGTATACCACGACGGATGACACGTGGCCTGTATTTCTGACGAAGAGCACGTGGACCTCGTGGATTGGCTATTTCCCAAAATCGAGGCGTCGCTTCGTATTCCGTGCCCTTTGCTCTATAAAAGGCCAGATATTCCTCCCTTCATTTCTTCTTCTTGTCAAAAACTTGTGAGTAGAGCGCAACCGTCACAACTACAGTGCCTTCCTGTCGTTCAGCAAATCCGGTATGTATTCCAAACCTTTCTCCGTCTTTCTTTGAATTTCATTGTTTTAAGTATATGCACTTTCTTTAGAACCGTCGGTGTCTTAGGTTATACCGTCATAAATGTAGGTAATGTCTAGTGCGTCAAGTAACCAGTCGTTTGTCCGCGAGGGGGCGGGCTACGATGAAAAGTTTCCGTCAGGTCCAAGAGATCCTGACACTTCAAGTGAAGAGAGGAACCCGTCAAGTACCTCTTCTTCCCTTGACGGTGGTATAGAGACGGATAGTTCTGAGTCGTCCAGCAGTGGCTTGGACGGTGTGGATCCCCCCGTTCAGTCAGTAATTGGCCCAGATGGGCTTAGGGAGTTCGTCATGCTGCCTCTCTGGACGGTAAATGATTTTAGGTCGTCCATGACTGAATCTCAACTCAACACACTTAGGGCCAAGTACCAAATACCAGATGACATTCGTCTACGTCTTCCCAAAAAATCCGAGAAGTGCTACTACAAGGGAGTAGACGGTGTTGGAATCTACGAGCAAGCTTTAAAGGCGGGGCTCAGATTTCCATTAAGTTCTCTTCACCGTCGACTTCTTCAATACCTTGGTCTGTCCGTCACCCAAATCTCCCCCAATGCCTGGAGAGTGTTCATTGGGGTTGAGGTTTTATATGGGGCAATGTCTGATGGTTCCCGGAGGCTGACGGTGGAAGAATTTTTCCATTGTTACCGTCCAACAGAGATTGTCAAGTCCAAGGGGATGTATAGCTTTGCAGCTAGAAGTCCTTTATTGAGGCTCGTCAGTGACACTCCAGACTCGAACAGAGACTGGAAGAGTCGTTACTTTTTTTTGGAAGGGGACGAATGGATGTGTCGTCCAGGAGATGTAACCAACATGCCCGTCGATACAACTTGGGGCATAATGCCCCCATCGGGTAGGTGTATTCCTTTTGCTTCCGTCCAGCATTCGAAATTTTCTTCTTTTCTTCCTTTTTTTTTTTTTTTTTTTTTTAAACATGCCTAACCGTCCTTTATCGCAGCTCGAGACCGTCCTCAGGTTGATTTGGAGCAGTGGAATTTTCTGGAGAAAATTTTTAACAAAACAAAATTGCAAGAGAGGACTTGGGCTCAACTCGTCACACTCGATACACTTCACTGGTATTGTGACGGACCTAAACCTACATCCGCTGCCCGTCAATACGATAACAGGATTCGAAAACGTAAGTTCATCAAAGCTATACCCGTCTTTCATTTTTCTCTTGTTTTTACCTTTCCTTTATCATCCGTCTTTGATTTGCAGAGATGGACGCCGCCAGGAGGAGAGCATTCATTAAGCAACAGGCGGCGAAGAAAAAGCAAGAAGGGGGTCAAACAAAGGGGATGGTCCCACCTGTACCGTCAAAACGGCCTCAAGTTGAGAAAACGGACCATCCTCCCAAGAAGCTAAAGACTTCCACTGAACCCGTCGTGGCCCTGGAGGCAGACAAGATGGGCGTCAAGCATGGAAAGGGCAAAGGCTTCATGAAAGGCCCAGCAGGCTCCGGGGAGAAACCACCCGTTCTCTTCCGGAAGGATTCAAGCTATGCCCTCGAGAAGATGTCGTCTATGCTGACAGCCGACGACTATGCAGACCTAGGCAACCATTCAACGGAGGCAATGGGTGAGACGGGTCTTTTCTCCCTTGCACAGGTAATTTTGAATCCGTCTGGTATTGTTGCTAAGTTCTTTTATATCTGTCATAACATTGTACTTCGCTTCCAGGCCATGGTGATGATGAAAGGGCTCCAAGGCCGTTGTCTCAATCATGAGACATCCATGGACCGTCTGAGAAAGAAAAGCCAGACGATGGAGGATGAGCTGCACGAGCTGAAAACCTACAAGATCAACATGGACAGAAAGCTCAAATGCTCGGAGCAGGTCAGAGAGGAGGTGGAAAAAGAGAACGGGCATCTTCGTGAGATCCTAAACGACAAGGAGAAGCAGCTGACGGAGGCAACATCCAAGCTTCACAGCGCAAAGGAGATAGCCATTCAAGAATATCGTGATTCTGAACTCCTTTTGACGGAGCTGGGGAGCTCCTTTGCCGACGGGTTCGATGACGCCATCCGTCAGGTGAAGTCATCGTACCCTGACCTGGACGTATCCCATATATCTATTGACGCTCAAGGGCAAACACTTGCACAATCCGTCCGTTCAGAAAGTACAGACGAAGTGTTTGCCGTCACTGCTCCAGCTGATGAAGGCGAAGTTCCTCCTCCTAGTCAGCCAAATGACGGTCCATTGGTCGAGAGCTCTCCAAAGAATGAATAGGATACTTGCTTTTTTTTGTAAAAGTTTTTACCGTTGTAAAAGAACTTTAAACCGTCATTAGTAATTATTAAACTTGACTTATCAAGTCTTTTTATTGCATGTTGCTTGCTCATTAACCGTCATGTATCCAGTTAACCCGTCCACTTTGTGAATGGACTTTCAAACGTATTTTTGCTATCCGTCCACCATGCAAACATTCATGGGATGATCCGTCCACTCTGTGGACTAGGTTTTTACCCTTTGGGTGGTCCGTCCACTTTGTGGACTTGAAGGTTTTTCACCCTTTGGGTAATCCGTCCTCTTTGTGGACTCGTAGATTTCTCACCCTTTGGGTGATCCGTCCACTTTGTGGACTTGTAGATTTTTCACCCTTTGGGTGATCCGTCCACTTTGTGGACTTGTAGATTTTTCACCCTTTGGGTGATCCGTCCACTTTGTGGACTTGTAGATTTTTCACCCTTTGGGTGTCCGTCCACTTTGGGGACTTGTAGGTTTTTCACCCTTTGGGTGATCCGTCCACTTTGTGGATTTGTTTTTGATTTCATTGTAGACTTTCATCAGCATGTATAAAAAATTCCTCTCATAAGTTCAATAAACCAAATTGTTCATGAAAAAGAAAAACTGAGCTCTAAAAAGTAAAAGCCATAACATTCCAAAATTAGACTGAAAAGTAAGGCAGTAGGTATTGTGACTGCTGCACTATTGGTAGTACTTCTTCAGGTGCTCCGTGTTCCAGGGGTGGCCTAACTTCTTTCCGTCTAATGTCTCCAAGTAGTACGTTCCTTTCCTGCGCCATGAGATGATTCGGTACGGACCTTCCCAGTTGGGACCCAGCTTTCCCAGGGATGCATCTTTCGTAGCGCCAAGCACTTTTCGCAACACTAGATCTCCAACTTTGAAGTCCCGGTGCCGAACCTTAGAGTTGTAATGTTTTGCCATCATGTCCTGGTACCGCGCCAGTCTTTCGGCCACTGTTGCCCTAACTTCATCAACAAGGTCAAGCTCTAGACGTAATGCTTCAGTATTCTTACTCTCGTCATAACTTTCCACGCGGTAGCTCGTCAATCCCACTTCTGCTGGTATGAGGGCTTCAGCACCAAACGCCAATCGAAACGGTGTCTCTCCCGTTGGCGTCCTTGCCGTTGTTCTGTATGCCCATAGGACACTTGGTAGTTCGTCCGGCCATATGCCCTTTGCCCCCTCGAGCCGGGTCTTGATGATTTTTAACAAGGACCGGTTCGTGACTTCAACTTGTCCGTTGGCCTGTGGATGAGCGGGCGACGAGTAGTGATTCTTGATTCCCAGCTAAGAACAAAAATCTCGGAACGCATCGTTGTCGAATTGCTTCCCGTTGTCTGACACGAGCACTCTCGGGATCCCATATCGGCAAACAATATTTCTCCATACAAAGTTGCGAATATTTTTCTCTGCGATAGTAGCAAGAGCTTCTGCTTCCACCCACTTGGTGAAGTAGTCGATACCAACCACCAAGAACTTCAGTTGTCTTGCCGCTATTGGAAATGGACCCATGATGTCTAACCCCCATTGTGCGAATGGCCATGGGGCCGTCATGGGTGTGAGTTCCTCCGTTGGCTGCCTGATAAGGTTGCCGAATCGTTGACACTTATCGCAGGCTCTTACGTACATGTGGGCATCCTTCTGCATTGTCGGCCAGTAATACCCTGCCCGGAGTAGTTTGTGTACCAGTGATCTTGATCCTGAGTGGTTTCCACAGATCCCTTCATGAACTTCCCTCATTACGTAGTCTGCTTCGTCATGGCCCAGGCATTTTAGATAAGGTCGGGAGAATCCTCTTTTGTAGAGGATGCCTTTGATCAGTATGAATCGGGCAGCCCTAACCTTCAATTTCCTTGCTTCTTCCTTCCTGTCTGGAAGCTTGCCGTCCTTGAGGTACGCCACGATTGGAACCGTCCAACCATCTCTAGTGGTTAATTCCTGCACCTGAACATTATCTAGTAATGATGAATATTGGACGAAGGACAATACCTGCTCTGGGACGACCATAGGTTCGGCCGAAGCAGCCTTTGCGAGTCGATCCGCTTCTTGATTCTCTTCTCTCGGTATCTGAGTTATCGTGAATTGGAGGGCACTCGTCCGACCCTTCACTTCTTCGAGATACCTTCTCATTCGTTCATTCCTACAATCATAACTCCCATCAACTTGGCTAGCTACGATTTGGGAATCGGAGTAGACCATTGCCTTCCTAGCCCCAGCTGCTATTGCAAGCTCCAATCCCGCCACCAGGGCCTCATACTCCGCTTCATTATTCGTAGCAGGGAACTCCAAACGGATCATACATTCAATCTTATCTCCTTCCGGGGTATGGAGTACAACTCCGATTCCTCCCGCATGCTTATTGGAGGATCCGTCTATGTGAATTCTCCATGTAGGCGTCTCTTCTGCCCCCTGCTCCTCATGTGTAGTGAATTCCGCAATGAAGTCTGCCAATATTTGTCCTTTCACAGCTGTTCGTGGCTGGTATTGGATATCGTACTCGCTTAGCTCGATAGCCCACAAAGCCATTCGTCCGGCGGTTTCAGGATTGTGCATTGCTCTCCGCAATGGCTGATCCGTCAGGATTGTTATTGTGTGTGCTTGAAAATACGGCTTCAGTTTTCGAGCTGCAGTTACAAGTGTGAAGGCGAGTTTTTCTATCCATGGGTACCTCTCCTCAGCGCCTCGCAGCGCCCGGCTCACAAAGTACATAGGCTTCTGGACCTTCCCTTCCTCTCTAATGAGAGCCGCACTTACCGCTGCCGATGAGACAGCAAGATACAGGAATAATTCCTCCCCTGGCGTAGACGGGCTAAGTAATGGCGGGGCAGACAGATATGCCTTCAACTCTTCAAATGCCCTTTGGCATTCGTCCGTCCACTCAAAAGATTTCCTTAGCGTTCTAAAGAAAGGGAGACACTTGTCGGTTGCTCTTGATACGAACCTATTTAAGGCTGCTATCTTTCCCGTCAGGCTTTGCACTTCCTTCACCGTCCTTGGAGGGGATAGATCCATAATTGCTTTCACTTTTTCGGGGTTGACCTCAATGCCCCGCTGGGACACCATGAACCCTAAGAACTTTCCAGCAGTTACTCCGAATGCGCATTTACTTGGGTTCAGCTTCATTTTGTACGTTCGAAGAGTGTCGAAAGTCTCCTGGAGGTCCCTCAGATGATCCGACGCCTTTACGCTTTTTACCAACATGTCATCTACGTAGACTTGGACGTTCCGGCCAATCTGGTGCTCGAACATCTTGTTCATTAATCGTTGATATGTGGCTCCTGCATTCTTGAGCCCGAATGGCATCACCTTGTAGCAAAAAAGCCCTTGACTCGTCACAAATGATGTCTTCTCTTGATCTGTCTTCTCCAACTTAATCTGGTTGTACCCCGAGAAGGCGTACATGAAGCTCAACAACTCATGTTTTGCGGTAGAGTCGACTAAGGCGTCAATCCGTGGGAGCGGGTAGCTGTCTTTAGGGCACGCTTTATTTAGATCCGTGAAATCAACGCACATTCTCCACTTCCCATTTGACTTTTTGACCATTACCACATTTGCCAGCCAGTCTGGGTAGTACACCTCTCGTATGAAATCCGCTTCTCGTAGCTTCTGCACTTCCTCTGCTGCAGCTCGATCCCTTTCGGGGGCGAATACGCGTTTCTTTTGTCGGACTGGAGAGAACGAAGGTGATACGTTTAATTTATGGACTATGACTGTCGGATCTATCCCCGGCATGTCGTCATGGCTCCATGCGAACACATCTTGGTTTTCTTTGAGGAACAGTAGGAGCGCATGTCGAATCGTTTGGTCGATTGAGGTTCCTATCCTGGTGGTTCGATCGGGCCTTGAATCATCTAGTTGGACTTCTTCCAATGTCTCCACGGGTTCTGCCACTGTTCTCTGTTCTTCGATGCTCATTGTCTGTACATGGTCATCCATCTCCATCATGGCCACGTAGCATTCCCGTGCAGTTACCTGATTTCCGCGTAGTTCTCCAACCCCATGTTCAGTGGGAAACTTGATCATCAGATGGTAGGTTGAAATGATGGCTTTCCATGCATTGAGAGTAGGACGTCCGAGTATGGCGTTGTATGCTGAAGAACAATCAACCACTAGAAAGGAGACATTTTTAGTTATCTGTCGTGGGTAGTCTCCTACCGTCACCTCCAATGTGACGGATCCTAAAGGATGGACCCGGGTTCCCCCAAAGCCGACGAGGGGCGCGCGTGCCGGGATCAGGCGCTCCTTTGCAATCCCCATCTGCTGGAACGCAGGATAGTAAAGGATGTCTGCTGAGCTCCCGTTGTCTACTAGAACTCGGTGGACGTTGAAATCCCCTACCTGTATGCTAACCACAAGCGCGTGGTCATGGGGGTGGTGAAGGCGCCGGGCCTCGTCTTCAAAAAACTCGATATTGGAGTCGTTTCGCCGTATTCTTTCTAATGAAGGTCCTGTCGACTGGACACTTTGTACCGTCCGTAAATAAGTCTTTCTGGCCTTCTTGGACGATCCTACTGAAGCGTTGCCCTCCATTATCATTCGTATGTCTGCTACCGGTGGTCTGGGACGCTCGTTTTCCCGTCTAGGATTCTGCTCCTGAGGATGATCAGTTCTTTCCTTCCTCACGAACCTTTGCAACCTTCCTTGCCTTATAAGGGCTTCAATCTGTTGTTTCAAATCATAACAATCCGTCGTATCATGGCCGTGGTCACGGTGAAAGCGGCAATATCTATCTCTTGGCCTCTTGTTCGGATCTCCCTTCAATTTGCCCGGGAATGTCAAGCTTCCTTCATCTTTGATTTGCATAAGCACTTGGTCAATTGGGGCTATGAGGGGGGTGAAACTTGTGAACCTCCCTGAAGGCGGTTTGGGTCTCTGGTCTTCTCGTCGATCTCTGGTTCTAGCCACTTTTCGTCCGTTATCTGGTTTCATATCTTCCTCTCTTTCCCTTTTCTTTGGTTTGTAGTCTTCTCTGGCCAGCAAGGCATCCTCCGCGTTCATATACTTCGTCGCCCTGTAATAGACATCGGACATAGTCTTTGGGTCATTCTTACATAGGGAAAATAAGAACTTACCCTCTTGTAACCCGTTTGTGAATGCTGCCACAAGTGTCTTGTCGTCTGCCTCGTCTATCGAGAGGGATTCCTTATTAAAGCGGGCTATATAAGACCTTAATGTCTCACCCTCTCGTTGTTTAATTCCCAGTATACATGCAATAGACCTCTTGTGTCGATGACTTCCAATGAAGTGTGATACAAACTGTGCACCTAATTCCTTAAAAGTGCCGATGGAATTAGGCGTCAACTTGCTGTACCAATCCCTCGCAGGCCCTTTCAAGGTGGTGAGGAAAGCCCTGCACATGATTTCGTCCGTTACACCCTGAAGATGCATTAGAGTTCTGAAAGACTCCAGGTGATCCAACGGGTCCTTGGATCCGTCATAGTTTTCCACATGGGGCATTTTAAACTTTGAAGGGACGGGGTATGAATTCACCAACGCTGTGAATGGTGAATCCGTTCTATGGACTAGGTCGTCCAGATTGCTGGATACTCGTCCCTTAAGGGCGTTCATCATTGCATCCATACGTTCACTCATCTCCTGCATTTCGGTGGCTATGTGAGTCGGCACAGGGTCTAAAGCAAGCGGTTGATTGGTTTCTTGTCGCTCGGGTCTAGTCGGAGCGTTGCTGCTCTCAGGTCTTTCCGCGTTCCTTCCTTCGGGACTAGCTCCCTCCTGATCTTCCTGTGGTGCGCTCTGATGTGCAGTTATTTGCCGCAACTGTTCTTCCAAATCATGGTTCTGCTTAGTGAGGCGCTCAACCACCGCGGCAAGCGTTTGGACCTGCCTTTCCAAAGCGGTGGCGCGTGGTTCGTCGCCTTGATTGTTGTTCGTTGCCATCGATCGGGTGAGTGCCATGCAACTCTTTGTCTCAGGGATAGAGCGAGGCTGAAATAATCCGAAGTTTTTCTTCCTCCTCCTTAATGTTTTTCCCCACAGACGGCGCCAACTGATGAAGCCGAAAATATCACCAGTGAATTGCAAGCGCTCCTCAAACGAAAGCAATACCTGCAAAAAGGAAACGAAGGACCCAGAAGAGAGCACCGGTGTGGTGTCGGCCGAATACCCTCCGAAGGTCAAGTTAGAATCTTGTTCCTTTAACCCTAGAGTACTAGAGTTAAGAATATTATGCGTACCTTCATACCTAGGGTTTCTGGGGTATTTATATTGAGTAGAATTACCTTTCTTTAAGGATACCACTTCCTTCTCAAGTTCCTTTCCATATAGGAGTCTTCCCAAACGTGTGTCGCAAGAAGTCCAAGTGTACACGTTTGCGTGGGGATAAAGCAAAGGCTTATCTGAAATATATCAAACGACATGCCACGTGGCATCCATAATTAATTTATACAAGACGGATATTCAGCAACACCTAACCGTCATAGCTGGGTCATTGCTGGTGTCGATCCGTCCTCAACGTCTCCGTCCATTTACCATTTTTATCCCCTTCAAGTAAGATCATATGTCTTGTATCAAAAAAAAAAAAAAGTAAGATCATATGTCTCAAGCATGTTATTCCAAGCAATTGTCCATTCATCTTCAAAATCATACACACAATTACTAAGATCATTTCAAAATTGGCTCGATGGATTAAATACATGATGTAGATGCTGAGCAGCATTCTGATAAATTTGCCACACACATAGACGGTGATTTGATTTAGGAAACACATCTTCTAATGCATTAGCCATTACAACAAATTAATTTTTAAATATAGTTCTTGGTTGTTTCCCTGACATTGCACTAAAAAAAGTTTCAAACAACCACTTGAATGACATTATGGTTTCATTATAAAGTGAAGCTACACCAAAGATAATTAATTTTTTTATGATGATTAACCCTAATGAATGGAGCAAGGGATCGACCATATGAATTTATTTGATAAGTGGTGTCAAAACATATAACATATCAAAAGTGTTCATAATCAACTATAGATCTAGAACAGCCAAAAAAAAATTCAGAATTTGATTATCATCATCAAGTTATATAGAATAAAAATAAGATGGATCTTCTAATTGCATCTTTTTAAAGCAATCCATCACAGCACGATCATCTCCTCTCTTTAAAGTCTCTCCCCTCTTGGAATTTACATGATTTTTATAGTCAACATTCAAAAACCTAAGATTTTCATAACCACCAACTTGCATGCTCAATAATTCTATGTTTTGTTTTATTGGTATCCCAGATTTTTTTGCATCATCCATAAAAGCTTGTTTGGCAGGTGTAATTTTTCTATTTGATCTTAATATATGTTTCATTGGAGAATGAGCAAACTCATGATTATGTTGTTCGTGAAAAGAACAACTTCTAACATGCCATCATTTTGAAATTGATAAGTCATTTGTACTAAACAACCAATTTGTGAAATTGGGTGATAGAAAGATACTTGTTCACGATGTTTCTCAATAGCTTGTTCACCTAGTTTTGAACGACAAAATGTTCTCCTCTCAACATGTCCAGCACTCCCACAGCTTATATAATGTTTCCTTACACTGAAGCCCCTTCTATGAGCATCTTGTTTGCAAAACTCATATGCACTATCATCACAATCAAATTTTATTCCAATCGTTGATGCCTTAATTTCCTTATTGTGTTTACTCGGGGTGTTTGGACTTCCATCAATAGGTTCTACTTAAGCTTCTTCCTAAATCCAAAAACCAATAAAAAGCAATAGTGTTAGGGATAACTACAAGAAAAATGCCTTTTAGCGACGAAGAATTTTTTATGGACCCCAAAAGCCCTCTAAAAAAATCCTATTTTCAATGGCAAAATAAAGCCCTCGCAAATACTTGGTAAAATGTGAAACATTTGTAACCAACAAGAAAAGTTGTTGCAATTATGTGTTGTAGCCGTCATAAATGTTACTATTTTGGAGGGAAATTTTCCCTCCATATTATTTGCGAGGGACAATTAAAAATCTCTTGCAAAAAGTGTATTATTTGTGATGGTTAAAAAAATTCCGTCACTAATACTAAATTATATGCGAGGGCCAAGATCGTCCTTCACAAATAACTATTAAAATGTCAAAATATTTGAAGGGAAATGTTCCCACCAAATTATTTCCGAGGGACAATAAAAATCCCTCGCAAAAACTTTATTTTTTGTGTGGGTTAAAAATATGCCCTTACTAACACTAAATCATTTGTGAGAGCCACGATTGGCCTTCACAAATAATCATTAAAATATTAAATTTTTTAGAGATAAAAGTTATTCTAAGATTCAAAGAAAAAAAAAAGGTATAAACATATAGCACTTTTGTATTCTTTAGATGAACTTTTTGTTTAAAGCCTTTTATATACATCCTATATATGAAAGGCTTGTCCTTATTTTCTAATAAATTTTACCCATAAAAAAATGATAGCACTTTTAACTTCAAAATGGTAGCCTTATGGACTGTCTCTCTCTCCCTGCCTCAAAAGTGAATGAAAATTTCTTCCTATCAAGGAAAGCGAGCTTGTCCAATTGGAATGTAAGCCAATCACAATATAAACATTATCAAATAAGTCAAGTCTCTTTTTTTAGAGCTAAAAAGGATAGAAATGCTTTATTAGAAAACAAAGAAGAATTACAAGTAAAGCCAGTTAGAAAACTAGCGTAAGGGGGAAACACCATCTACATGAAGTGTGTCCCCAACACAAGCCAAAACCCAGAGAGTGGAATACAAAGGAAAAAACAGACCCCAATTGCAGAAAGTTTATACCAGAGCCCGTTAGACTTGTGAGGCCATTATTCTTTGAAATTCCTCCAAAAAACCACTTGCGCTTTCAAAGATTGCCTTCAAATGGACTTGGACCTACTGAAAGTAGAATCTATTTCTTGCGTTCCAGATTGCCCATGCCGTGGTTGCCCATCTCTCCAACTCCAACTGGCTAAGCTTCTGCTGCATATGCCTAAAGAGAAGGAAAAAGTCAGTGGCCTCATTCCTGCATTTCTGAACTCTTCCCTTGAACATAGCCCACACATTCTGTGCAAATGGGCACAACAAGTCTCTAAAATGCAAAGAAAGTGACTTCACATTGTAATATCATTACATATGCATTGTAAGGATATGATCAAAATCCTATTGCTATTTCTTAAGTGGACATTAAACCTCTTCAATGTTGGGAATAACAACTAACTTTCCTAAACCCAACAGAAGTAAGAGGTGTTCACTGTACAACCTGTTTATTTTCTTGTTGAACCAACTATGACTAAATAGGTTCCACAAATTATTCTGAAAATTTTGCAAATAAATAAATAAATAAATAAAAGACTCTCTAGAGAACTATAAGTAGATAATAGTGCATGTAACATCTAATTTATGGCATCATGGAATATTTTATCCTCAAAATACATTCCAATTATATAAACTTAGCATTAATAACTACATATTTCACCAAATGAACTTGGTAGATCTCCAGTAAAGTTATTCTATGATAGGTCCCTATTAAAGGAGTGACAAAACATTTAATTTAAGGATGTCCATTAGATTATACTATCAATTGACAACATGCTTAATACACTTAAGTTTGGAATAATAATCAATTAAAAAAAAGAGGGTTGCCCAATGCTTAAACTTAAATTGCATGATGAATTCATCAAATATAATGCTTAAGACAGAAGATTTCAGGAAGCAATACCAGCTATCTTAGTTCTGCTTTACTCAATTTATATTAAGTTTGATTCAAACGCATCAAAAAGATAGTAAGAGGCCATACCATGAAAGAAGTTTCAGAATTGTTCATAAGAAAAACTAGTAACAGAAACCATAAGTTCAGTTATACTAGAACTTGTTTATATTTCATGGAATGTTGTACTTTGCATTACCTTCTTTTCACTTCAAATGCCAGGGAAAAGAAAATATAAGGACCAGGTGAAGAACACGTGCATCTCTTTGAGATTCTGTAAGCCAAACATTGCCAATTGGTCCCGACAACAAATTGTGGCTGAGATTTCTACAAGGGAAATATCAAGAGTTTCTGACTGAATAATCAAAAAACAAAAGCAATTCAGTAAATAGGCACTAGGGGGGAGAAGTAACTCACAAATGTCGGAGATATTTCAAGGTCAGTTAAGAGTGGGGAATATTTTGGCTCAATAGTTGTATGCCATATTTCTGCATTCACGAAAAAGTAGAAGAATCACCAAAAACTTGAAAAAAAAAATTAAGCATCTAAGAATCACAATTTACAAAACAGGCATCTTACAAATTTGTGGCATTGGGGGGTAAGCTATATGGAATTTCACCCTAAATGTTATTGTAGCTATCATCCTTAAAGAAGACACCAGAAAAAAAGAATTAAATAAATAGTACAGGTACTATTTCAATAAGAGCTAAATATAACAAGGCAGTTTCAGTTACAGGTGCTTCGAATGATGCAGGTTATTAAGTTGGCCTCCAATCCACCCAATGAGGTTTAGTCCTTGAATTTTACTGCATAAAATTAATAGAGATCATAGAAGGTTTTTGGCTTTTTATGGCAATGTGGCATTGTTATTAACACCACATTCTGAAAATTTTATGGCACAAGTGCGCGTTGGTGCTTGCTCAAATATATCTCAGCAAGAGAAGTGTGTAATGCTGCACCAATTGGAAGGACATCCTCATCAAGAAAGAAGTAAGGGGAATGCGGGAAGTGAACTGAACCCAAGTCCTCATTTCCAATTCCAATGCCAAGCATAACTCCTGGAATCAGTTCTTGATAGTTGGCAAAGTCTTCACCTGCCGTCATTTTCACGCCCACCTTGACATTCTGAGGACCAAGCAAAAGTTTGCCCACCTCTGCACATGCAGATGCAGTTTCTCATCATTCAGGACAGCAGCAAAACTATTTTCTAATAAAGCAAAAAGTGAAAAGGCTAAGGTATGGTATATACCTCTTTCAACCGTTGCCTGAGTTGGTGCATGCCTTCAGTTGTGAGACTCCTTAAAGTATCCCCAATTTCAACAAATGTTGGAATTGTGTCCAATGTAGTTCCACCTCTGACGTAAGTAACTGATAGCACCTTCAACGAAAAAGCTAAGTATTAGCTCTATGTCACATTGGATATTTTATATGCTTTCAGTCACCTATACCCCCCTGCCCCCCAAACAACAACAACAAAAAAGATGTTGCCTATTCACTTCATTCTTGCACAGCCATATAGATGAAGGCTTTATAGCCTGAGGTTCTACATAGAGTTTTTCACAATGGAGCAAAATGGAAGCTACAATAAGCATCCAATCCAAAAGCTTAAATTATCATGAGGAGAGGCCGATGAGTACATAAACCCATGACCAAGCACCCACCCAGTATGGAACTTTTCAAATAGATTACAATAAAAGATTGAGGATAGAGACATAGCTGACTATGAAGGGGATCAGTTTCTCTCGAGATGAGCTGTTGCAATGCCAAAATTACAAATGATGTAGCAAGAATTGGATCCACATTTTTATGGGGATCTGCAGCATGCCCATCTTTTCCTACTATTTTTGCTTCAAAGAAGCATACCGCAGCTAAGGCAGGCCCTGATAATGTTAATAATGTTATTTTTATTTTTTATCATACATCACACTATGCCAATAGCAGTAATAAAAAATTATATCCCTTGACTAATTGGCATCAAAATGAGTAATGTGTTTCTTGTTTTCAAGTTTTGGTTTTATTTTTGATTGACATCCTAGTGCACATATACGTGGACTGCACATGCCCTAATCTAACACAGCAGATACATTTTGTTTCCTTCACACATCCTCAATCAGTGGACGGGCAACTTCCAACTCTTGTATCTGCCACCAAAGGCTGCATAAATAAGATTAGAGAAATCAATAAAATCATAAGGAAAATAATTCCTTTTTTGTTTCCTGATGTGATACTTTACCATATATTGTAGCAGGACCAGTCTTGGAGCCAGGATCAGAACTCCCAAATCATGAATAAGGTAAAAAATGAAAACAAGATAACAATAGAAGCCATAAGTAAAAGCATCCTCAAAAGCCCACAAAATATGCTCCACCTTTGACACCACTTTTACAATCAAAGAGAAGCATATGCCATGGGCTTAGAAAGCTAATTTTTCCCACCAAATCACTCAAACTAAAACCAATTAAAGAAATAAAGATTGAAATATTAACAAAAGAATCCCCCTCTACCACCCTCAACAACCCTCAGAGCAAAATTGAGTCTGCACCATGACAATTTTACAAGTAAGAAATTTCGTTATAGTGGATTAGCTTTTGTAACTCTGCCAGTTTTTCAGCACTAAAAACCCAGTCTTCTAAGCAAATACATTCAGTTACAATTTTACTTAATTCTGAATTGCAAAGCGGATCCACCTTCTTGGTGTCACCCCATAGGCTTTACTTTGAAATTTCTCAGGCCCCCAACTGCCAAAATTGTAGAGTAAACATAAATGACATGAGCGTACTTTATAATTCTGTAGACACCAACTGAATAGCCACACCCCCTTTTTTTTGTGCAGAATCATTAAACTTTATTTCATTGTGAGAAAAAGAAAGTGAAAAAAAAACACTATAAGCTATCAACATATTTACCTTAAAAAATGCACTAAATTCACTATGTATATTAGCAACACCATTTAATGTGTGATCATTGACCACACATTACACAGAGGTTAACCATACAATCCCTTTTTAGGAATTCTGGTAGCAAATTTTTTTTTTTTTTTTTTTTTAAATTTTCTGATTAGATTTATCTTCTTCATCAGCAGGTTCAAGTTATTTTTTCTGAATTTTCAAGTTCATCACTAGCAACAACAAGGCTTTCCATTGGTTTAACAAGTTAATCTGCAAATGCAATAGGCAAATCAACAGTTTCTAGTACTCTCATACCATCATTTTCCAGAAATCCGCTGTACCATAATCCAATACATCACAAAGCTAGAAATATGAAATGATTCAAGAAGTTCTCTATGCCACTCAAAGAAACATAGTCTGCAACAAAGATTGAAGTGATAAAATTAAGAGAGAAGACAGGGACAATCAACGCATGCATTGCTCTGCGCATGGCTTCTCTTCTCAATCAATGTGTAGATAATTTGATCCAAAAGTTTAAATAAAGATTCCAAATCCAATGTGAAAAGCTCCAATAATATGTTAAATAAATTCATATTTATCAGCATAGTTGTTTTAAAAAAAAAAAATTTTTGAGAGACTTGTGGGGTTCCAATTTCTGCTTTTGCTATTGCTCTGCTGCCACTGCCCAGCCTCTCACTCTCCCAGGTCTCACTTAGGTATCCTTTTTTTCAATTGTCTTGATCTTTAGTCGCTTCTCTCTTTTGTTTTTTTTGGGTGTCTTGCCGCGCAGTTGCGTGTTGTCAGTTGGCTTGAGTTGGGAGTGTAAGAGGGAAAAGTGAAAAAATTTAGAGGGAAAGGGGAATTGTGTTCCTCGGAAGTTGGGAGTAGGGAGTGTTAGAGGGAAAAGTGAACAAAATTTTGAGGGAAAGGGGAATTGATGGACATGTGGCGCTAAGGTTTAAATGTTTATAAGAAATTGTATGTTATAAGAAACTTTTTTTTGTTAATTTAAATTTTAGAATATATGTAGTGGCATGTGGTTTGGAGTTTATAAGGTTTAAAGTTTAAAAAATTATTATAATTTTTTATAATAAACAAGAATAAATAGAAGTATGCATATGAAATACATATGTTTATTAATGAAATAAATTAGATATTATTCATAAATTGAATAGCTCCCCAAAATTAGATAATAAAAAAGATTATATGTAATATGTTAAAAGAACAATATGAAATCTCCACAGTGAGCTATATCAAATCTATAAAATAACAATATAGTTCAGCTATTAAATATTAAAACAAATGATGGGTTTGCTTATACGTGAAAATGGTTTAATTTGAGCTCGATCTAGTTGTTCAATTGAGCTTAAATTTCATCAACACCAATATTTTACCATGCTATGCAAATCCAACAGTAAGAATTGTAATCTAAATTGGCGCATGAAGGTTACATGTCGTGTACCCATACTTTGATTGGTCCGCTCGCACAATCAAACCATCCAATCACACCCTAATTTCACCAATACCCATTCTTTACCGTGCTCTTCCCATCCAATGGTTGGACTTTGAATTTGGTGCCATTTTCAAAATTGTCAAATTGTAGACCTAAGCCCCTGCAGGGCTGGCCTAAGGCCCCCACCACAAAAGGCTCAAAATTTTACTCATAAGAAAAAAGGCATTGTCCCCTAATATAAAAGGCTCAAAATTTTATAAAATTATATATGTGTGTATGTGTATATGTATGTATTTATATATGTGTAGGTGTGTGTGTGTGTGTATAATGGTTGTTTACGTTTTTTATTATTATTAGTGATACTAAGGATAACACAAATTTACTATAGAATTACAAATTGACATGTTACCTATCACAAAAAATAAATTTAAACATTCATAATTAGGTTGTTGAAGTTTATCGATCATAATCATTTTTATATTATATTGTGAACATTTTTTAGTACCATTAATGCATTTTTCCTTTTCATTTCTATCAAGACTTCCAAAATACAAGACCGATAGAAACATAACCCAATTGAAACCCAAAATGTTTCAAAAAATTGTTACAAATGTGTTAAATCACCAATTATAGATTAATCTCTGCACTACAAAATACAAGCGCTATAGCGGCGTTTGGAAAACATCACTATAAATCTCGTAAACGCTGCTATAGATCCATATGGGCTATACCAGTGGTAAAAAATGTTGATGTAGAATTATTACTACAGGCAAGGTCTATAGTGGCGTTTTGGAAAGCGTTACTATAGTTCCGATTCTATAGCAACATTTCTAAAACACTACTACAGGCAATTTTTCTATTTATTGGATATAGTATCATTTTAATACCTATAGTAGTGTTTTTTTTTTTAAGCACCACTAAAAAAAATACTGCTATAGCCAACGTTTTATGTAGTGCTATTACTTAATCCTCCAATTGCAAAACCAAATCGTTTTGGTCAATCCAAGGCCACTTGGAGATTTTGGGTATTCTCCAATGATTCTCAAGCACTAAACAACACCAAGAATCAGTTCAATTTAAAACATGAAAATTACATTTAATTAAATAAAAGCTACCCACAACATGCATGATGGGCACGGTGGATGGGCCCTAATGGCTTGAAACCATTGAAATTAAATTTGGAGAGGGGAAAAGAAGTATGACTGATAAAAATGCTACCCAATCTAGTAAGAAATCTATCATATTTGATGAAAGACAAGGATTTCCTCCAGAAAAGCTTGTAGCAACTGCTACAAATAGGACATATGTCAAACAAATAAAGAAACACATATGAAGGGTCATGTGACATGCACATGACCCATTTTAAGAAAATAGTTGTTAACTTAACATTAGCAGCTTCCCTCTGTTTCAATCTAAACAAGACACAATCCCACACACAGCCAAGCTTCTCTCATCCTCCTCCACCTTTGTTTTTTCTCAAAATCCTAGATCAGTCAAAGAATCACGACCACATGCAGCGGCCACCGATCTCACCTAACCATATCTCCATTCCTCCTCTTCACCCCCTTCCCCCTTTGCCAATTCCACCCCATTCACTTTCTCACTCAGCTGATGCCACTCCTAGCAACCTTCTCTCTCTTTGCCATTCTCATCCCGCACCCATATATTCGCCGCCAAGGACCACCACTCCATCGTTTCTTGGCATTTTGCCTAACAGTGACAAAGGCAATAGCTCTCAATTTTTTTAGGTCTGATTTTCATTTAATTTATTGTAATTGAAAAAAAAAAAAAAAAACATTGTTTTAAAGATAATTATTTCCCTAAATTTGTTTCTCAAATTGCATTATATTTGAAGTTTGAATATTTGTCCTTATGATTATTACCATAGTTGAGTTCTATAGCTTAAGAGCTGATGGTTTTGTTGGTTTTGAATGGGCATTTATTGGTGGTGGCTAGGATTTTTTACTACTTATTTTTAAGGAGTTGAAGCATAATTTCTATTGAATAAATTTTTTAGATATCTTGAGTTTTGAATATTGTTGTTTTTGTTCATCGTGATTGTTTATAAGACTATAAGCAACTATGGATTCTTTGTTGTGTTTAATAAAAAAATTGAACATTATTTTTATATTGAATATCACTACAAAAAAATAGTCTACTAGCGAGGATAGAATACTCTCGCAAAAATTTAAATATCATCTCGTATTTGCTCTTGTTACTAAAAGAGATTTTGCGACCATACCTTCATAAATAGATAATTTACAAGGGCAATCCACTGTCGTTACTGAACAAATCCGCCCTCACAAATATATTACCAAACGACAAAAAAAGTCGATGACTTATTTTTAATGAGGGGAAGTAGTCGTCGTTAACAACTATTTGTAAGGACCTTTATACCCTCACAATTAGTTATTTGTGAATTCCAAATTAACAACATACTTTTTAGCGACAAATAATGGCATCGTTAAAATTTATTTATGAGGACTTTTAACTCCTCGTAACTTATTTTTAACGAGGAAAAGCAGTCGTTGTTAATAACTATTTGTGAGGACTTTTATACCCTCGCAATTAGTTATTTTCAAATTTCAAATTAACAACGAGATAAATAATTTCGTCGCTAAAATTTATTTGTGAGAGATTTTAACCCCTCGTATTTAGTTAGGAATAATAGTGACAACATTAAGCTGTCACTTAAAACGTTTTTGCAAGGGGTTAAGGGGCGTCACTATTTTATAAATTGCGAGGGACATTGTTGTCACTATAAAGTTATTTATGACCAAATTTTTATGTCGTCAGTGATAATATTTTATATAAATTTTGAAATATTTTATTATTTATTTATTTTTAATTTATTTTATATCATTTTTTTTTAATTATCATATTACAATAGTACAATAATTACTAAAAATTGATACAATAGTACAATAATTACTCAAAATTGATCCATCGAAAGATAAAAACTCATATAAATTCAAACTTTAAAATATAGAATATACAAAGAAATCCTTAAATTAAACCTTGTTTTAAACTTAAACAACTAGAATTATGCCAAGATCTATATTAGACTTCCTCTAAATCACCCTCCAAGCTGTTTTTGACCTCCTTGTCATTGTTTGAGTTGTCCTCTTCATCTCTGGTAGTACCATCCTTAAAATTAAAAATAAATAAAAAGCATTAAACATGGGTTGAAATGAAACAATTAAAGTGAATTTGTATTTGTATCAATGCTTCAATAAATAAGTACACATATTACTATATCAAATCTAATTATATAATAATATATCATAAACAACAGTAATAACTTTTTTTTTTAATTTAACAACGATAATAACTTAATATGATTACTTAAATCACTATAAAAATTAAATATAAATTAAAATAATATAACAATTCCGGATTTATGTGCAACAGTCAACAAGGCCCTCTACACAATCCAAAGCTTGAAGTCAGGAAAAATATATCTTGGCCCTTGAAGTTAACAAAAGTGAAACTTCAAGTCCAAACCTAGCCACTGGTTACAACAGGTTCACCCAATGCAAACCTTGGCCAATACTATCAATTATCAAATTGCTATTTTTGTGAATCAAAGTGAATTGGTAGCTAGCTGGCTATTTGCAAATCTCCGTACGAATCTCGCATGCAAATCAAAAGCAGGCCAAAAGGGTTATCAGAGAATCAATGCCATCACTCATCAGATCAAACCCAGAATCCCAGGCAAGGTTGAAGCTTGTAAGCAACTAGCCAAGTACTGGAATTCTGGGTCTCTCAAGGAACACATTACAAAATAATTCATTTCAAAACCATTTACATAATTCAGAACAAACAAGCCATTTTCTGTGAATTTCCCATCCAAATTTTTGTTATAATGAAACTTTAGTAACATTTTAAAGCTTATTTAAAACCAAAAAAAAAAAAAAAAAAAGCTAACTGCATAGAAATATTTGTTTCTATTCAAATCCTAACCCATCTCTAAATTAGCTAGAATGAGCAATACGCATTGTGCTATGACAAAACAATTACAATAAGACTGTCCTAATTAGCAATTAATTATGCCAATTACAATATTCATATTCCTAAATACAATGAAAATACCATAGTAAAAACTAATGTGTGAGATATTTGAATTCAATTTTGATGTTTTCCCCCACTGATTATGAAAACAGCTACAAAAATTATTCACTTGTCTAAGACACACGCAACCTATTTTACCAAAGCTGACAAACTTCCATCAAATTCAACTTGCCACCCCAACATATTATCGAAAGAATGTAATTTTTTACTATAAACTTAACATTGCTCACTAGAAGTAAATTTATGTAAACTATATTTCAACACTAATCGCCTTAAGGATTCATATTTCTATAGATAACAACTTATCAACTCAACAATATTATTAAGGGTTTTACTAATGTGTGAAATGTGTTCCGGCTCAAAATGGTAATAATGTGGTTTAAGTCACCATAGTGACATAAAACGTTAACTATGTACAAGTCATAGTCCACAGGCTTACAGCTAACAATACCCAGTAATAGGAACACTGTGAAGCACAAGATTCACAAACAAACAAATAAAACAAACATGAAGAAACTCAAAGCAGTAATCAAAACGTGACATACCGATCTGCATTATATGAAGATGACCTCTTCAAATTTGGAACCTCCACATCTTTCTTGTATCTGAAAGCTTATTCAAAGATCCTATAACCATATACAAAATCCATTAAAAATAAAATATAAACCATAAATTAGATATTGAAAAAAAAATACTCACTCTAGCTAGTCAGACACCAAGAAGGAAGGGGTTAGAGGAAAAACCCTGTGGTGTGGTGTGTGATATGCAAACCCATCAAAGCACAATCCCAGCAAACCCATACCCACCACCATGCAACCCTCTACCACCACCATGAACCTGACCACCCATACCCATGGCCAAAACCCATCACCAAAACTACTAGACCATCAACCCCACGCCGATCTCACAAGCAAACCACCAGACACACGGCCAAAACAACCTATACCTACGGCCAAAACCCATCACCAAAACTACTAGACCATCAGCCCCATGCCAATCTCGCCAGCAACCCGTTAGACCCACGCCGATCTTGCAAGCAAATCACCAAACCCACGGCCAAAACCCATCACCAAAACTACTAGACCATCAGCCCCACGTCGGTCTCGCAAGCAACCCGATAGACCCACACCGATCTCGCAAGCAAATCATCAAACCCACAGCCAAAACCTATCACCAAAACTACCAGACCATCAGATTCTCGCCAATCTTGCAAGCAAACCACTAGACCCACACTAATATCACCACAAAAAAATCACCCAAAAAAACACCACTACCACCATGGGACAGAGAGTGAGGACTAAATGAGAGACAGAGACAGAGACACAGAGAGAGAGAGGAAGAGAGAGGCTGGGTCTAAGATGAGCTATGGAGAGAGAGAAAGGGGATGGGAGGCTGTGAAGAGAGATATTTTGGGATTAAAATATATTAGAATTTTTAGAACGGTGGCACTATGGCAAAAGTTTTTTACAAGTTTACATGTTTAGCATTTCGGATGCTGTGCTCCTTTGGTCCTCACATGCTAAATTTTCCTTACATTTGGCACATACTATATTAATTGTGAATGCTCTTATTTATTATTAAATTTTTAACTTATAAATATGCCCAGTTTTGAGAATATATATTTTTATTATATTAAGTTAAAGATATCATTTACCTTTCTCAAAAAAAAAAAAAAAAAAAAAATATATATATATATATATATATATATATATATATATATATCATTTGCCTCATGATATATATACATACACAATTGTAGATGTACATGAGTTAAATTTTGCCAAAGAAATAGATATACAACAGGTTTATTTAGAAGGGGACTATCTTTCAAAATAATTTATGGTTTGAAGTATTTAAAGTCCATCTTATTTATACTTTTATTTTTAGAAGAAATATTATTCATACTTTTTTTGATGAGAGAGTATCAATATTATTTATACTTGACTTAAATAAAAAGATATAAATACTTGGCAAACTCATTAATCCAAGATTTTAATCACAAAAGGCCGTAAAGTCCAAAATTTATTGATGACATTATTAGTAGTTGCACACAATATGTAACAAATTTTGGACTTCCAATATAAGTCCTTGTACTACTATTTTTTATGTTCCTATAATCAAAACTTGCTATGTATTTATTTAACTTTCTTTATAAAATAACTAAAGTTTTTAATTGAAAAAAAAAATCAAATATATGGCATATCATGATTGGTGAAATTAACTTTAGTTTGTTTATTTTTCTAAAAAAAAAATTAAAAAGAACTTTAATTGACATGTCATGTTTTACTATTTATTCTAATGTTGTTTTTGGTCTTCCTCAACCTTTTTTGATTGCTCAACTTGAATCAACTCACTCTTTTTTACTAATGCATAAGCTACCCACGTATGAACATGATCAAAGCATCTCAATTCACTCTCCCTCATTTTTTTTTTTCATCACTAGGGGCCTAACCATATTCAAGACCTAATTTTGATTGTCCCTTTAAAATGTGTGCAACATAGATTAAACAAGACACTTGCCCAATCTTGAGGACATATGTCCCATGATCTCAAACATGCTGTGAGCACCAGATCCTGCTTAAACAATGGTATTTGGGCCCCCAATTAATTTGTATGTGGGCTTTGTCACAATCCTATCAATTGGGCTCTGAGCTTCACCTGATTTGCCTTCTCCTAGCCTTAATGCACCTCCCTCACCGTGTTTTCCCTTCGTTCCCCAGTGTTTCCCAGTATACTCCTTCGATATCTCTTTTCTCATAATGTTTTCCCAACCCTAATCCTTTACCCACTTCTTCCTCTTATAGTCTCTTGTTAGTGAGGTAATCATCATTATTTTCCCCACTTCACACATATCCCCATGTTCATCAGAATCCCAAGGGATCCTCGTGTCTTTAGAGGATTCCCTTGGTACTTGTTCCAGACATCAAAGAGTGTTCGATGATGAACTTCCCCAATGACACTGCCAACCCTCGGTCACCAACCTGGCCATGTTCGTGCCCTATGCTCACTTCCCTCATTGCTTGTCAATATTTAGGCCAACCACCTAAAACTCCCTCAGGGTGGTGTCCCTTTGCCTCACCTTGACCTTAGGGTTGGGCTTTTTATGATAAGGTTCGGGGTTAACTCCCCCTACGCATGCCATAACGAATTGTTCCAATGGCCCTTGGGCCTTATTTTGGGTTCTAATTAAGTGGGCCTGTGCAGGCCTTTCGAGCCCAAACCCCCTACACATGCATTTAGAATAATACATGTGCTTAGATATAAATGGTTTTGATTATAGAGGGGGAAAATGTCCTTACTTTAAATTCTCTTTAAAAAACCCTTGACTAGCGAGGGTTAATGTTGAGATAAAATAAAAATCTCAATGTGTGAGGGCTATCTCGATCAGTCTTATGTGTGATCCATGGGATGCCTACTAGTATCTTGTCGTTAAAAGAGATTTCAAAACTCAATGGGAGAAAATGGATTTTAAACAAAATTTTAAAGGATGTATATTGATTTTTTGGTCAAGGTAGTCAAAGTTTTTCCTTAGGGGATAGGTATAGGGGCACAAAGGCAGCTCTACATAATTTGGTGCTTAAGATGAAAATTCATGTGAAGCATTTTATATGTAAATATTAATTAAATAAAATTATTTAATACTAATCAAATCAAGGTTAATTTGATAAAATATTAAATACTTAATTTGAAGAATAATACGAACTTAACTAATATTAATTTCATATAGAGAATTTAATATTATAGTTGAACCATTAATTTTAATAATAAGATATAAAAATATATGTCAATTAGAAAAAGATTCTTTATTTTGGATATATGACAATGTATAGTTAAGTAAAATTGTAATCTATTTTTTAATTTTATTACTTGTTTTTGAGAGAGAGAGAGAGAGAGAGAGAGAGAGAGAGAGAGAGAGAGTAAATCCAAACCAAAGACTGACAAGGATAAAATATTAGAGGAATTTGTTACTAGCAGGAGTTGGAAACTCAAGTACATAGTCATTACATAATTTGGAGGGCTTTGTAAGTAATATGTGTTATGTATTGCAACTATTCTTGATTAGTGGATCATTTAGTGCTAGAGGCCTGAAGGGTTTTTTTTTGCCTATTTCTCGAGTTTTTCTCTCTATAAACACTTTGATGTCTTGTTATAGTTATATGGGTTTTGCTACTATATTTTATATGTATGATATTGTCAATTGGCTAGTTACTTAAAAAAATTGGGTCTAATTCTCTAGTTAGATTGAAATTAACAATGGTCTACTCTCAGTTTGGGTTCTCATCCAGTTGTTATGATTAAGCTCTGCTACCATGTGAAAAGTTTGAATGATTGTGTATTAAACTGCAAATAATAAGGTACAAAGATCTACCTTATATATAAGTAGACATGGTGTACTATACAAGTAACCTATACTATGGACCTAAGTCCATTGGGCTCATATGCTAATTTTTTTTCCTTAAAAAATTGACATTAGTCATAATTTTGGGGTCTAAATCGAGTTTCTTTCAATGGAGAACAAAACTACAATCCATGCACAAATCAGCTGCTCAAACGCATTGGCTATGAGTGTAGACCCATGGTAAATTGTCAGCCCTGAACACCCAAAGGGCATATTTAACCAAAAATATTTATTATTTAGTTTATAAAAAATAACATATTTGTATACCTTTTATGTTTTTAAAAAATATTCTTATTAATATACTCGAATGTGTAATCCTTAATTTATTTAACAAAATAACCTTGATTTAAAATGTTTAAAGAATATTAATTATGAATCATGTAATTTAAAGGATAATTATACATGACTGAAAGAAAGAACATATTTGTTTTAAAATAGAGAAAATTGACTTGATGAAATTCTCTTGGGTAAGAGAAAATAATATATCGGTCATTTATAAATTATAGACTAAAATTTATGTATAATTTCTTAGATACAATGCATTTGATTCCCCTAATCAAATTCATATACATGATTGTTGAACAATAAAACATAATGGGCAAATAACACTCCCCTCCCTTGAGGTTTGGAGAAATAATACTCACCCTCTGTAAAGTTGTGATTTACAACTATTTTGTGTTGGCTTTAATTCCATGTCAAATTTGATTGTACTCTTGTTCAATCGTTTATACCCTGTATTTTATGTGGGATTTTATTGTAAGGGTTGTGTGATAGAGAGAGAGAGAGTGTGAAGACTCAAGCTTTTGAAGGCAGAAGATTTCTTGCAGGTAGCTTGCGTCTTAGCATCCCGTGAAGTAATACAGGTGCCCTGCACATGACTAGAATGCGAAGAGTCATGACAGATGGTGACAGCTGGTTTTTGCGAGTATCTCGCAAGTAAGGTCTTCTTGTAAGACACCCGCGAAATAGTTTGTTTTGCTATTTTGTTCTATTTGCTCCACTACATTCTCAATCACATTATATATATCATTATTACTCACATATTGAGTAGAGAGCTTTTCAGAAGAGAAAACTCTAGCCTCAACCTTTGAGAGTGTGAGATTGTCATACCCACAAATCTACACATAATCCATTGTGGTTTTCCTCTATTCCTTCCTCTCCATTTCTAAATCCTTGAGAGGGTGATAGCCCAAACACTTACCACACCCATACTGAGTGGCCAGTGAGTCTTGGTGCTTTGGCAGATGCAATCAGGTGTATTGCGGGATCCGGAAAGCTAGACAAGACACGTTTTCGAGAAGCCTTGTTAGAGTAGGAGCTTGGAGGGCTTAGGTACAGCGGGTAGATTAGGCTTGGAGGGTCTCTTGCTCACCCATGTATCCCAACTGATTGTCTAGTGGATCTATTACCGCTTGGAGGGCGGCAGAGAGGTTTTTCGCCGAGTTCTTCGGTTTCCTCTTCGATAACACATCGGCGTGTTATCTTGTGTTTACATCTCTCCTCCCTGCTCTTATAGCTTTCATTTTACTACTGTGTTTTATTGAATATAGCTTAGAGTAGTTGTTATGTTTGTATGCTCGCATCTAATCTATTTCGCACTTAGTTTTAGTTAGAGTAAAATCGATCGAGCTGTAATTTTTTTAATTTGGGGTCTAAACAGCTCTTGTGTTGTTAACACAATTTCGAGCTTTCAATTGGTATCAGAGCGGGTATAGTTGTTTTGGTTTCATTACCTTAGTGTGATCCTTGACCCTTTTGTGTGTTTTTCCATGGATAGTGTTTTGTATGCTTCTATGGATGTTGTTGATTGTACCATGCCATGTGTTTGTGAAAATGCCTCTATGAGTGTTTATCCACATGATTGTGATGCCATGTTACATGAATCTTTGGATGTTGTTGATATTCCTAACATCAAACTCTTGAAGAAAGAGGCTAAGAAGTTTCATAAGAATTTGAGTAAGTTTCATTGTGAAAAGGATGATTTGATTGTTAAGCTCAATGAATCCAATAAATTGGTTGAAAAATATAAGAAACTTGCTGAAAATTCTCTTGAAAAGTCGAAAGAGTTTGAATGTTTGAATATGGACTTATATGCTAAACTTGTTTTGTCTAACAACTAGTTGATGAGCTGAAATGTGAAAATGAATCTCTTAAGATGCATGTCAAGTGTTTGATTGCTGAATCTATTGCTAAAAATGATGAAAATATTTGTAGCAATTATGTTGTGGTACCCGATTTTGTACCTAGTGTGAGCTCTACCTCTAAAGGCAAAACGGTGTACATTCCTCCACACAAAAGAAACCAAAAAGTGGAGAGAAAGGTTCTTAAGTCAAAGCCTCTGTTTAGGTCTCAATCTAAAGTTTTGGATGAATCTAAGTTTGTTCCAACTTGCCACCATTGCGGTGTGATTGGTCACATAAGACCACAATGTCCCTTCTACTTTAAAGGGAAGGGCAAGGTGTTTGCCACTACTCTTAGCGACTCCGAAAGCTCAAATTCAAACTCTGAAGAAGAGTGTGATAGTGACGGGAACTATAGGGCTTTCATGGCAATTACCTCCGTTGAATCTAAGGATGATTTGAGCAACTTGGTGAATGAACTTGGTGAGCATTCTGAGGGTGAGGAAGTTGAAGAATCGGAAGATGAAGATATATGCCAAAATGAAGGAGAGAGCAATCTTCAAGAAGCATATGACTCTTTGTTAGAAGATTGTGGAAAATATGCCAAGGTTGCGAATCATGCTATGAGAAAGATGAGGAAGATTGAAGAAGAGCATAAGTGTACTCTTGTGCAACTTAAAGTGGCAAAATGTGAAGTTAAAGGACTCAAGGCAAAGCTAGTTGAAGCTTACTCTAAGATCAAGTTTTTGGAGCTTGAAATAATCCAAGCCAATGTCAAGGTTGAGCGTATCTTCACCAAGAAACTTGACAGTGTGCTGTCAACACAAAAACCTTCACATGACAAGACCGGTTTGGGTTATACCGGAGAAGGAAGCTTCAGCAGCGAACCAAAGAAGGAAGTAAGGTTCGTATCAGCCAAGAGTGTTGAGAAACTTAAAGAAGTGGTGACTGAGACTGAGACCCCTACTGCTGAGAAAAGAACTATTGGTGTAAGACCAAAAGGTAAAGGGAAGTCATTACCCAAAAATCAGAGGGGGCCTTAAGTGAAGCATGTGTGCCATCATTGTGGCATTCAAGGGCATACAAGACGCAACTACTTCAAGCTTCATGCACTCAAGAAAGCTGATTCCATGCATGGTTAAGAAAGTTCAAAGAAGAAACCAAAGGGAACACAATCGAAGGGAGAAAATGAAGGACATCTCATTGGAGACGTCATGGAAATGCTGAAAAACATCTCTCTATGCCTTGCTAGCTTCACTCCAAGATTGGAAAGCTATGTTGGTCGTGCACTTCTATCCAAGGCTCTCACCCGAAACACACAAAAAGTGTGGGTGAAAAAGGGTACCTATGCATGATTTATTAACTATGCCCATGATTTAATTCTTTCATTGCTTAGGGTCATAGGTTCATGCATCATGTCATGCAATATCTTCGCGTGTCATTGACTTCGTTTCGTAGCATGTTTCTTCTGCTAGCTGTTTTTGTCTTTGTCTGTGTTGATCTTACTTTTCGTTTTATGTTTTTGAGTGTGTTGAAAAATTCAAAAAATCAAAAAATTGAAAAATCTTCAAAAAGTTTGATCGCTTGTGTTGTGTATATCTCATGTGAGTTTGGCCTAGTACATTCGTACTAATGGCATAGTGCATTTACAAGCTTAGCTTGTTTTATATGCACATCTATCTTTGTGGGACAAATCTTGAAATCTATGTGTGATTGTTGTAAATCGATCTTCAAGCTTGTCATGAACAATTAGTCAGTAGTCTTGTTGGTCTTGATACATGCATAGACTTGTGCCTATATCTTTTCCCACGTTTTTATGTTTTTGCTAAAAGAACTCATCAAATGTTAAATCTCGAAAAGAGATATTGAGCTGCAAAAGCCGTCGCACATATTAGTATTTGACTAGGAAAAAGGGAAAGTTACTTGTATTGAAATGTATGGTGCCTCAAAAAACCAAAAGCTTAGTCACAAAGTTGAAATATCAATAATTTAGGCATCAATCTCAAAATGAGATGTACTTTGTTCAAAAATGATCAAATGTTATGAGTTGTAAAGAAGCCAAATGAAAAGTTTCAAAGTAATGTAATCATTTTTGTGGGAGATCATATATGTTTATTTCTATAATTAAGATAGTTCACTTGACTTAGTACTAGTTGAGTATGACTTGATTGAATTGATCATTAAAGCTTCACTTTAGACTAAGGACTATTCCACATTTGATACTCACACAAAACACACAAGACTTCGTTCAATGAATGCTTATTTCATTTGTGTCATTGGACATAATCAAATGTGATGTATATACTCAATTGCTTGTCGATCAAAAACCAAAAAGATTTTTGAGTATTTTTATATGTTTTTGAAAGTGTTTTTATACTTTTGTTCTTTAATTTTTTGTTTCAAAATGCATTTTTTTGTTTTCTTCAAAAATTGGTTCAAAGGCAGTTTCGCGAGTATCTCGCGACTTAGAGCTAACTCTACTCGCGAAATGATTTTAGGTAAAAACTGGAATTTTTCAAGTTTACACAAAAACTTGCGCGAGTGTCTCGCGACTGTGTCGCTATTAAAAGCTTCTCGCGAAAGCTTCCATGTGTCTCGCGACTAATCTCGCGACTCTCTAACCCGCAAAAAATGCGTTTTTCAGTTTTTATGTAGCAGATGTGACATTTTTTCAAACAATTTCATTTCCCTCACTTTGCCTCTCAAACCCCTCTCAACCCAAAACTCTTTTTCACTCAACCCCCATCATTTTCAAGAAAAAATCTTTGCAAAATCACTTCAAGGTATGTTTATCTAAATATTGTTTTCACTTTTTTCTTAGATTTCTGTAGTTTTTAATTAGGTTTTTAAAAATTGGGGATTTTCGAAAAATGGGTTGGGGTTCTTAATTTTTGTGAAATTTTTTTCAAAATTTTGATTGGGCTGAGTCCCATTTGCTATGTTTGTATCTGTGTTGGCCCCATGTGGCATTCTAAGCTTGTATTTAGGCAGATTTCATCATGTTCATGCATTATTCATAGGTGTTGCTCACTGTTGCATGTTAGGTGTTTGACAAAATATCCTAGTGACATCCTTGTGTTGTTTTGGACTCAAGTGAGTTCCAATGTATGGGTTTACCCTTGATTAAACATGCTTGACATGTTTTGATCATTGGGCGTTTTACACACTTTCCCATTTTGTGCCTCACAATGCCATGCCATGCATCACCTAGGCACACACAATTCATCACCTGCTGCACACACATGCATCAACACACGCACACACATGCACAATCATTTTTTCTGCATTGTGTCTATGTATACATGTTTCAATGCTTATAACATGTTGTTTTGAGTTTATTACACTCTGTTTTAAGCTATTTTACTTCTATTTTGGACTAACTTGAATCTAATCAAGTTTTATGGCCTGTTTTGTGTTTTGTGTTTCTGTTTTTCTTTTTGCGCCTTATATCTACTTGTGCAGATGTCTCCCACCAAGCATGCTGCTAAGAAACCAACCTCCAAGCATGCTCGCACAGCTTCTGACAACTTCAAGTCTATTGAGGAAGACATGAAGTTCAAT
Source organism: Castanea sativa (assembly GCF_040712315.1). Classification (NCBI taxonomy): domain Eukaryota; kingdom Viridiplantae; phylum Streptophyta; class Magnoliopsida; order Fagales; family Fagaceae; genus Castanea; species Castanea sativa. The sequence goes on along the minus strand of NC_134023.1, from coordinate 54,721,436 downwards.
GACTTATACAAAGGAGCAACTATTGTCATGGAAAGAGTTGTGTAATTAGAAACTCTTGTAGACACTTTCATACCGGAAGTGTTCAAGGAAAGGACATGGACAAAACTGCTGAATCCAGATGGAGTAGTGTACTTGGAGATTATCAGAGAGTTTTTCTCTAATGCTAGTGTTGAAGGGGATCATATAAACGGTTGGGTTCGACACAAAGAATTCGTTATCACTATGGACAGCATTCAGGAGTTCTTAGAAGTTCGTCCTCCATCTCATCCAATCACAATACAATATAACGAGAGATTGGAATCAACTGAGGAGATGGTGAAGATACTTGGTGGTCCATCTAAGAAAACCTCCATGAACACAATCCCATTCAATCTAGAGATGAGAACTCTTGCTCATGTGATGATCAGCAACTTGTACTCGGTCACTAACTTGACAACACTGTCCAAGCCAAGGACCATCTTTTTGTTCGATCTCTTCTCCCACAAAGGGATTGATATTTGTGGACACATTCTCCATCTTTTGAAGAAGAGCATTGAGAAGCAAAACTTCAGAACATTTCTGCCATTCCTTCAATCATAATGGGCCTAATTGCAAAGACAAGGCTCAAACTTCCGAGTGGTCTCATTGTGGTTCACAGGGACTATCCTATTGGTGGTCACACAGTGACTTAAGCACAGCTCACATCAAGGGATCAAAGACTGGCGCCTATCAATTTCCAAGGGCTGCTGTTCAAGATGAAGGTGGAGACACAGAGGAGGAGATTGATAGATTCACTTCTGCCCTAGAGACTTCAGCACATCCATCATCTTTAGCACCTACACGAGGATCCGATTGTCTTGATCACCTTCTAGAAACGGTAGATCAAATATATGGCTTGCTTGAGTCTCATATGCAACACACCGCGAATCAATTTGCTTACATCCAGGGTCAGATCACTGCTTTATCTTCTCAGATCGAGGATATGTCAATGGCTCGTGGATTCGACTCCAAATCCGATCAGTTCTCGCCTCTTTGGCCATTCCGGTCAAAAAGGGGGAGAAAATTTTGAGGGGGAATAACACATTTTATGGGCTACATTTTGAAGGGGAGCATAGAGCATAGCGGAGCATAGTGTAGCACATGCACATCATAGACTTGTTGGCTAATTTTTGATGGTTTAGTGTTTACTTTATTTTGCCATAGTCTAGAACGCTTTTATTTACACTGCTTTTCTTTTAAAAGTTTTAAGTACCTTGATTTAAATGCAGTTTAATATTCAGTACTTTGTGTTTACATCATTGCTTTGTAGCATTTTTTTGTACTTATAGTCTATCTTGAGTACTTCACTCTTGTGCCCTTGTTGGATCATGTATCATTAATGCAAATACTTTGGTATTTTGCATTGGTTGAGTGTTTTGGACATGCAATTGATTCTTGCTTTGCACTTAATTGCATTGTGTGTCTGGATGATCGTTTACTAGTTAAATGATCATTGTAGTTATTCCGTAATGACTATTCTTGTATGATCAAGTTATGATTCATTGTTTATATCATGCTGTTTACTTTGATCGCATTATACTTGCTCATATACGTACCTTGTATTCAACTTGTCATAAGTTTAATGAAAGTTTTGTTTGTGTGCAAGTGTTTCAGGATATAGGTGTATTCGTGCAAGTGTTTCACAGCTTCTAGATTAAGTGTGAGTGAGTTTTGCCACTGTTCCCAAACTCACGTTAACTCTAGAGTTTGTTATAGGGTGTTTTGTCATGGAATAGCCAAAGGGGGAGATTGTAAAGTTGTGATTTACAACTATTTTGTGTTGACTTTAATTTCGTGCCAAATTTGATTGTAATCTTGTTCAATTTTTTATACCCTGTATTTTATGTGGGATTTTATTGTAAGGGTTGTGTGATAGAGAGAGAGTGTGTGAAGACTCAAGCTTTTGAAGGCAGAAGATTTCTTGCGGGTAGCTCGCATCTTAGCATCCCGCGAAGTAATGCAGGTGCCCTGCATATGACTGGAATGTGAAGAGTCATGACAGATGGTGACAGCTGGTTTTTGTGAGTGTCTCATGAGTAAGGCTTTCTCGCGAGACACCCGTGAAACAGTCTATTTTGCTATTTTGTCCAATCTGCTCCATTACATTCTCAGTCACACTATATATATCATCATTACTCACATATTGAGTAGAGAGCTTTTTAGAAGAGAAAATCCTAGTCTCAACCCTTAAGAGTATGAGATTTTCATACCCACAACTCTACACACAATCCATTGTGGTTTTCCTCTACTCCTTCCTCTCCATTTCTAAATCCTTGAGAGGGTGATAGCCCAAACACTTACCACACACATACTGAGTGTCCAGTGAGTTTTGGTGCTGCTGGGAAGTATTGGAAGAAGCCAAACTTTGGCAGATGCAATCAGGCGTATCGTGGGATCCGAAAAGTTAGACAAGACACGGTCCTGAGAAACCTTGTTGGAGTAGGAGCTTGGAGGGCGTAGGTACAGCGGGTAGATTAGGCTTGGAGGGTCTCTTGCTCACCCATGTATCCCAACTGATTGTCTAGTGGATCAATTACCGCTTGGAGGGCGGTGGAGAGGTTTTTTGCTGAGTTCTTCGGTTTCCTCTTCGATAACACATCGGTATGTTATCTTGTGTTTGTATCTCTCTTCCCTACTCTTATAGCTTTCATTTTACTGCTGTGGTTTATTGAATATGGCTTAGAGTAGTTGTTATGTTTGTACGCTAGCATTTACTCTATTCCACACTTAGTTTAAGTTAGAGTGAAATCAACTGAGCTGTAATTTTTTAATTTGGGGTCTAAACAGCTCTTGTGTTTTTAACACAATTCCGAGTTTTCACCCCCAAACTTGAAAGGAAAAAACACTCATCTCCCTTGAGATTTGAAAAAAAATAACACTCCCTCCCTTCTATTAATATTAACAGAATATTCCAATTTTAAAAAAAATTCTCTTTACCAAAGTTTAACCATAATTAGTGAAAAAAGCATTCACATAAAATAAAATAAAAAATGAAAAGAGTATATTATAAAACATGTAGCTTAAGTGGATTTTTTAGTCTCTTCTAGCACCTTTCCAATTTATTTTTTTAGGTTTGATGATCCTTATAGATTTTTTTATCGTACCTCTCTCCAACACTTTGGATCAAAATTTATGAAATAAAACAATTTGCAGAAGCTTTCAAGATTTTATTGTATAAAAAAGAGTTTGAAATTTTCAAAGTCACTTATCAATATAAAAACTTTCAGAGTCAATTCGATTGATTGGTGAACGACCAATCTTTGCAAGATGTACACCTCACAATGCATGGCCTCCTTGCTTCTTGTAGCCCTAGTAGTGCACGTTCACCTTGTTCTCTTTTTCTCTTCTTCTTTGGTTTGCCAATCAACTTTTTCCATTTTGGAGGAAGCATGGTGTCTTAGCTTGTTTCTAGCTCACCCTTAGGTAACATATCAATATCAGGCTTTGGGTGAAGGATTTTGCTATAGGCATGAATGTACATGCTCGTGGAGTAGAATGGATCACAATAATCTTGAATGTTTGCCCTTTTGTATGTGATACATTTTGCTACATGCTTACAAGGCAAGCCATTGATTTCCCAAACACCACAATGACATTTTTTGGGTTTTGTAAAACTTTTAAGATAAGTTGAGGGCAATTTTGAGAATATATTCTTAACCAAATGGTAGGTTAGTACACAACGTTTTTAACATCAATTTAATAGAATTTAGTTAAATGAATGTTAAAGGAGGAAAATGTTTTTTCTCTTTAAGTTTGAGAGTGAGTGTCATTTTCCCAAACCTCAAGAGAGGGGAGTGTTATTTGCCCAAATATAATTAATGACATTTTTCCAATAAAAATTAAATTCAATACAACTATTAATTTTAATTTAATTGGAGAACTTAATATACAACATCTTAGGAACTATACTTGTTCTGAAGATTAGGCAAGGTTGATTGATATCTTATAGCTAAGGCTGAGGTAATTATTGATAATTTTTTCATTGTTGAGATTCTACTTATAATTCTCATGTAATGATTTAGTAATTAAACAAAACTTAAGTGCAATATATGTTAATTTTTGTTAAACTTATAAAATGACCAAAATATAATCATTTTAAGTCATATTATAACCATTTGTGCATCTAAAATTCTGAGTTCAACTTAAAATAATATTCCATATTCCACTTATACTATATTTTTTAAATCCTATATTTATATCTTACAACTTTTTAATTAGGAAAAAAATCTATATTTTTCAATTAAATTTGACATATAAAAATATTTAAAAGAAAACATTAAAAATGAAAAATAAAAATAATGCCGGGTCGGGGCAATTTTCTCCTCTCTCTCTCTCTCTCTCTCTCTCTCTCTCTCTCTCTCTCTCTCTCTCTCTCTCTCTCTCTCTCTCTCTATATATATATATATATATATGCTTTCATTAACTAGTATCGGTGTACTTGTTAAAGAGGTTTTAAAAATATCTCACTTATATTGAGAATCTCTCTCTCTCTCTCTCTCTCTCTCTCTCTCTCTCTCTCTCTCTCTCTCTCTCTCTCTCTCTCTCTCTCTCTCTATATATATATATATATATATATATATATATATATATGCTTTCATTAACTAGTATCGGTGTACTTATTAAAGAGGTTTTAAAAATATCTCACTTATATTGAGAAGTAATAAAAATTAATAAAAAATATTTTGTAAATTAGAGGTGACTCGACCTCTTATAAAAATCCAATCAATTATAATAAAAAAATTTATATTAAAAGGATGTGCAATTGTGCATTGTTTACAGTATACATAGCATCTGAAGTTCACCAGCCATCGGAGTGATGTATTTGGTTGGTATAACCAGTACTTGACTTAAAACAAATAACTAAACATTTGGCCAAAGAGTTAGGGTAACTCTTGAAGGAGAAGAAAGCCATGTCCTACGTACAAACACTTCCTCGGAGAAGATTTATCAATGCATGGCCAAGCTAATACATGGAATGGTTTGTTGGGCTTAAAGAAATGGGAGATCTCTTGTATGTGCCACTGAAGATAGGATTATCGGAACCGAACGGCACTATACTTAGCACAAGTATGCATGTGAATCATGTGATTGTTGTACTGATGACCAAATCTGGATATATCTGATCTCCTCCAAGACTTGTGTGTAAATTGTAAATGTTATACCGAGTTATAATATTATCAATAAATTTTTTCTGAATATCTTATAAATATTTATAAATAATGATGCTGATGAAGGTATTTTATAATTGCTCTCCACAATCTTCGAAAAGACTAGTTTATAGTCCCCATCAGATGGTGATTGAATCTCTCTCTCTCTCTCTCTCTCAAATGAATGTTTTTGTAGTGCATACACTTATTATAGACCCCCCCTCTCCTCCCCCCCCCCCCCCCCCCCGCGGGGACACCAAAAAAAAAACCAATCATATTTTCAATGACTAACATTTAGGTATAGTTTCTTAGATTCAATGCTTGAGTTAAATTCCTCCAATCAAATTCAAATACATGATCACAATTAATGATATATTTTTCAATGACAATTAAATTTAATTCAACTATTTATTTTAATTTAATTAGAGAACTTATTATACGACATCTTAGAAACTATACTTGAATTACTCTAAATTATATATATATATATATATATATATATGTATGTATGTATGTATGTATGTATGTATGTGTGTGTATTATTTTATAAATTAAAAAATCTATTTTGAAAATTTCTTGTATAAGGGAAGATAATATCATGTTAAAGTTTTGTTTTAAGTACAAATTATGTATACTTTTGTTAATATGAAAACACAAATGTAAAGAAATTGGTAAGAGATTTATGTGAAGTGTTTACAAATAAAGCAAGATAAGAATAAGAAGGCACTATAATAAAATTACAATTTTGAAGTTTCAAGTTCACTATTTATCCCTACACTAGCATTTTAGGAGAAGACTCCAAAAAAATTACAAGGAAAGGAAATAAATTGAAAGGCAAGAAATTACACAAACTAGCATATATATGGCATTTGGTAAACTTATGTTACCAAGCTTTGATCATCTCCCATCTTTGAAGGCCAACATTACGTGATGTTTCACACTATCATAACCAGTAGTAATTTTATTACTAACATCATATTCATGAGAATCAGATGGCCCACCAAGTAAGTATTCAGTCTCTTCCAAGTTGGGACCTACATTAACCCACGAATGCTTTTCCATCTTTCTGAAACCTTGAAGTTCCATTGCTACTTCCTTTATATTAGGTCTATCCTCCCCTTTCAATCTTAAGCACCTCATTGCAAGATTTGAAATTTCTTTTAGTTGCTCTACATTTTCTTCATTTACTATATTCTTTCAAGAACTTCAAACAATCTATTTTCTTTCAAAGAAGAAAGAAAATACAAAGCAAGGCTTCTCTCCTCCTCAGGCCTATCAAATGAAATTGCCTTTTTCCCTGTTAATAACTCCACAAGGATCACTCCAAAGCTATAAACATCACTTTTCTCTGTCAATTGGCTTGTGTGAAAGTATTCGGGATCTAAATATTCGTAAGGTCCTTCCACCATTGTAGCTATGGCTTGTGTTTGGTCAAGTGGAACTAATCTTGATGCTCCAAAATCTGATACCTTTGCTATGTGTTTACCAAAATCTTATACTTTTGCTATGGATTATAGGTGGAGAAGTTGCAAATTGCAAATACGAAAGTGCTTCTGCAGATTCTGTAGCTATCTTAAGACGAGTTTCCCATGGTACAATAGATACCTTGCTTTCATGGTGTATGTACTCAAAGAGAATACCATTAGGTACAAATTCATAAACTAGCAAAGGAACTTGTGTCTCCAAACAACAACCCAATAGTTTAACCACATTCGTGTGGTTAATTTGAGAAAGTACAACTAACTCATTGATGAACTGCTCAATTTGGCTTTCATCTACTATTTTTGACATCTTAATGGCCACAATTCTATCATCTAGTAAAAATCCTTTATAAATAGTACCAAACCCTCCTCGACCAATGATTAGATTTTCATCCTAATTGTTGGTAGCCTTCTCCTACTCTTCTGTTGTAAAGAATTTTACCACGTTAGTTGAATTATCTTGTCTAGAGAGTTGTTGTTGTAATATTAAACCACCATTCTGCTGAAAGAACCTTTGGTTAAGCTTCATTAGCTTTCTTTGATTTACTATCAAGCACAGCAAAGAGCTACAGACAAGCATAGCAATAATGCATATGCCAATACCTATATTTGAAAGAAACAAATGTAATACTCCATATATTTACAGAAAGAGATGTTGTATAGTTTCTTTTTCTTTTTCCATTTTCTTTTTTTGAAAATTTGGGAATCAAGTCAATTTAAATCTATATTATATTTGGAAGTTAAAATGCTAAAGAAGAGAACAAGAGAGGTTAGTAACAATGAAGAAAAACTTTCTTTCTCACAATGTAAAATAAAGATAAAATATAATAAAATTTGATGATATAAGAGATCAATTTTGAGAGTATTACCATTCCAAAAAAAAAAAATTTTTGAGTGTTAGCTTTCTTCTCAGAGAGAGAGAGAGAGAGAGAGGACTATTTCACTCTCTATTCCCATTCTCTCATTCCAAGCAGATATTTCCAAATTGGCAAGACTTCAATTAAATATATCATATTACAGTATTTCTCTTTAATATTTTTATTTGATGATAACCAAAAGTAAATAAAAAAGAAACAAACAGTAATGGAATACATTCATTCTATAAATTTATAAACATAGACTAAAAATTAGGTTGGTAAACAAATTGAGTTAAGTCGAATATTAAAAGTTCAAGATTATTTATTTAATTTTGTATTGAACACATGGGCAATGTTTTTAAATCATTCCCCACCACATTGAATAATCCACTTTTGCATTCTTTTTTGTATGTTTTTAGACCCCTTAAAACACCGGTTGTTTAACCTAGTTATTTAGCCAAGTGATTACTTAGATAAATTATTCATATCTAGGTTAACACATTCAAATCATATCATGTAAAAAGTGTAGAAGAGTAAATAACACACAATATGATAACTCAGGAAAACCAAACCGGTAAAAAACCTAGGGAGGATTTAACCTAGCTATCTTCAAGGTAAAACAGATCCACTATGAAAGAATTGAAATTTTTACAAAAGAACTTAGACCACTAACAGCCTAATGTCACCTCGAGTAGAAAACTTACTACCATGATTACGTGACATCTTCGAGTCTACGGACTACTTCTTTCTCAGATCCACAGCATCCACAAGTACACCCACTTGTGTTCTTCTTTAAGCTCTTGAAACAGCAACTTGAGAGATCACCAAGTTCTTGACATCAATCTTGATCTTGATAACTCTAAGTATGTATGAAGGTAAACACCTCTAGATCTCACAAGAGATTCACACATATAGCATATCAACAACCTCTAAAACGTGGCTAGGGTTTTTCTTTTTATATGAGACATAAAACATAAAAGCCTACACATCAAACGGGCTTACGCTGAGTTGGAAAATTCTACCGAAAAACAATCTGCACAAGCTTCGATCGATCGAGTCTAATTTTCGATCGCTCGAGCCTTGTAGATTTAGTCCAATAAATCATGTAGTACACTCGACTCCAACTTTACAATAAACACACTTTGAGCAGTCTAAAACTAGACTCTAAATTTTGATCATGGTTTGCCAACATTACACATTAAAGTTCTAATAAATTTAGATCCTAAATTCTTAGAACTTAACAATCTCCCTCTTTGGCAATCCATGAAAAAACATATACCGAAATTGAAATGCTCAAAGTTACAAAATAGCCCAATAAACAATAAACATGCCCAATAAATAATTCAACCTAACTACTATCCATCAGTTGCCAATGTAGATAGCAGCACGACTGAATAAACTTGTATATTCCTGAAACACTCAACAAACACATAAACGCACGTGTGGAAAATACAAGTAAAACCAAAATAAATTCTTGATTTCACAAAACAGAAAAATAAAAGACATATATCATGAATAACCTCATTATATTAATCAAGAGCCAATGTAACACATGTGAAACAAGAAACAAAAATAGAAATAAACACATAAAACAAAGTATCTCCCCCTAACATATACATCCCATAAAAAATAAATACATCATGAGACAAAAAATAAATACATCATGAAGCACCTAGATACAATCTAAAGAAGCTCCATAGCTCAAAACCATCAAAATCTCCACCTATCTCCATCAATATGTACTCCCCTTTTTTGTGATGAATTGCCAAAGGACAATCAAGGCCAATCATCATCAAAAGGAGGTGGTGGAGTAGATTGCCCTTGCCAAATCCGCACGCAAAAGCTAAAGCTCCATGAGCACATCCACCAAAAGCTGACCATGCGCTGCTTGAACAGTCATGATAGTATCCAACATACCCTGAATGGATGAATCATCCGAAGCAAAAGATGTAGGATCAACAGCGGCAGTGGGATCGATATAAGCCTCAACATAAGGGTCACCTGTAGAAGGAGGCTGAGCTGCAGCACTTGTGAAAAACTCTACTCTAGGGCGTTTAGAGCTAGCTTTCATCTAAGCTGCTCTCTACCTAAGGAAGGTGGCACCTATTAATATGTATAGGCTCCGACGCGGGAAAATCCTCTAAACTTAAATGTAACAAAATCCTATGTATAAAAACAGGGAAGAAAATACCATGTGATTTAGAACTACTCCTATGAACCTAAACCAAAGATCGAATGAAAAGGGACAGAAAACACATAGGAGCATTAGTCACAAGGGCATACAAAAATGCATGACGCTCAAAGAGGAATGGTGTGCAAGTGAGATATAGGCTAGATAGAATGACAAGAAATTCGAAAAAACAAATAATGAATATCAGTGACCTCATGTGAGGTGATACGAGAATCAGTAACCCACTGAATGGAAGTACCGGTGAGATATGACATAATGTCATCAAGAGGAGGGGTCTCAAAATAAGGGTAAATTGGCTGTCATACCAAAGGTACTCCAAGAGCAGATGCCACTACTGAAGGAGTAATGGTATACTCTTCACCCCTTATCCAACTACTCACATACTAAGTGTTGGAGGTATCAGAGTGGATAGAGAGGTTCGAGTAGAACTCCCCCTACGCTCAAAATTTCTCCTAATGTCCCCATCAAGCTCATCTAAAAGCACCTTTCTCTCAACCCACACAGACCTAAATATGTTCAACTTCTCATAGGCTTTTTGGTTTTTCTCAAACCAAAACCTATCACTATCGAAGGCAGGGGTAAAGGTGGGGGTGGTTTTCTTATTGGCTCTAGTTTTCCTAACCATGATGCTAAGGGAAGGAAAGCAAAGACCAAAATAGAAACCAAAGAAAGAAAACAAAGAAAACTAAGGGCAGATTGCATAAGACAAGGTTAGAGAGAAAACAACAATAGAAAATATCAATCTATATGATGCATGAACAGAATGAACAAATGATGCATGCTCTAATGCATTACGAACCGTTCAATTATACTTTAGAAATCAATTATCAACTTGAACATATAGTTTTAGTACAAAAAACCCCAAATTTTGAAAAATTCAAGTTCACAAATTTAACCAAATTGAGTAATTAATCATTACACCAGATAGAAATCATCATATAATGACATAATTAATCAATTACACAAGCTAATTTTACCAATTACAACCCAATTTCACAAAATCCCCAATTTCATATAGTTTCAAGCCCTAGAATTTCAAATTGTTCTCAAATCACCAAATTAATCAAATTAATGCATGGGAAACATGTTTAGAACATCTAAGAACAAAAACCCAATGATTAATTTTGAATGAAACCAACTCAAAAATCAAAAACCCCAAAATCCGGTCCGAAAATTTCACCTAAAATGCATGAAAAATGTAAATAAAATGAAAAAGAAGGGGTAATAAGGTCTTACTGGCACTTGAAGACAAAAACCCTTGAGAAAAATTTTGAAGAAAATGAAAAAAATTGACTTGAGGTGGATCAGTCAAAGAGAGAGAGCAAAAAGCTTTTTGAAAAGTTTGAATAAAGTGAAGAATATGTGAGAAAAGCTTGTTTTAAAAAACTCTCAGACCGATTTTCGATCGGTCAAAAATTACAATCAAACGATCAAAAATTAATTTCGATTGGTCCATCAGCAGTCAAGCCAAGCAGATTCATCGATCGATCGAAAATCTAGAAAAATCAGATTTTTGAAAAACAGAGCAATTTAATGCAGAAACACCTCAAAAGCACGTTGTTTTATGAATGAAATGCATGAGTATGAAATGAAAAAATTTTCAAAAACACTTGAATTCAACCTAGATCTCCCAAGAACAAGTTTCTCAACCAATTTTGTCCTTAAAACACAATCATTAAACATATTTTGTATTAGAATCTGGACACATTTCATCTTGGATGACCACAACAAGATCACACATAATATTATGTACTAAGTTTAGCAGAGTAACTTGTATAGTGTGTGCAACTAGCAAAAACATGAGATACATGTGAGGTGATAAGTAAATAGTGATCAATCACAATTCATCACATAAGTTTGAAAGTGACTATCACCTAAAGAGTTACATTATATAACTCTCACATCTCATGGAAAATAAGCTTGCAATCATGTAAGTTTCTTGATTTGCCTCATAATGTACACACAAATTTTTATTTCAATTTGAATTTATTATAGCCCAATAATGTACATACCAATTTTATTATTTAAACCGAGGTGACACCTTATGTTCTTTCTATGCATGTTCTACACTTTCTCGAGCACAAAATTATATGATATGCACTAAGGTGTTCATGATTGCTAGTAAACAGTGGTGAGATGGTTATTTATGCCTTTATCTTAGGATTTTTTAGTCCTTACAATCAAAAGCATGTGACTTTAAAATTAAGATCATGTGATCAAAAACTATGAACAACTCCCACACAACATGCACTACAAGGCTAGAACTAGCAAAGTGCAATAAAATAAGCTCATCTAACCTAAACAAGGTACATAAACATGTTATGTAAAAATAATATGACCAGCCTTGATTTCAAGTCCAAGAATAATGATGCAAAACACATTTTTCCCTTTAAAAAAAAAAAACTTAACATGAAATGCATGAATGTTATGTAATGCAATTCCTAAAAAAACAAAAAGAAACCAAAACAACAGAAGAAAAATGGTCATAAAGAATAAAGAGATGAAGCACAAGGACTATGCAAGCTAATGATGACTAGGGGCACATAATTACACCAATTACTTGACGAAGCATCTCAAACTTATTTCTATTAAGAAGTTTGGTGAAAATGTCAGCATTCTGACGTTCAGTAGGGATATATTCAAGAGCCACAATCTTTCTTTCAACCAGATCCCTAATAAAGTGATATCTAATCTCTATTTGCTTAGTCTTAGAGTGTTGGACAAGGTTCTTAGAGATATCGATAGCACTAAAATTATCACAACCATGGTGTCTTGTGATATCCCATAATCACTCAAAATCTTTTTCATCCAAAGAATCTGTGAATAGCAACTTCCAACAGCAATATATTTTGCTTTTGTAGTAGACAGATAGACAAAATTTTGCTTTTTACTCATCCAAGCAACGAGATTGGCCCCTACATAAAAACACCCACCAATGGTTTTTTTTTTATCATTGGCATTGCCAGCCCAATCTGAATCTGAGTATCTAGCAAGAGACAGATTTGACTCTTTGCTATAAAACAATCCATAATCACAAGTTCTGCTAACATATTTTATGATTCTTTTAACAGTATTCAAATGTGAAACTTTAGGATTAGATTGAAACCTAGAACATACACCAACACTGAAGGCAATATTAGGACGACTTGCAGTTAAATACAAAAGACAACCAATCATGCTTCTATATAATGTAACATCAACAGACTCACTTGAAGGATCATTGGTTAGCTTTGTATTAGCAACCATTGGTGTTCTAGCATGTCCAGCCTTTTCAAGTCCAAATCTGTTGACAAGATTTATGGAATACTTTGCTTGGTTGATGTAAATTCTGGAATCTGTTTGCTTCACCTGCAATCCCAAGAGATAAGTTAGTTCACCAACCATACTCATTTCAACAAATTTCTTCATTTCATTTGCAAAAGATTGAGCAAGAAAATCATTAGTAACACCAAAAACAATATCATCAACATAAATTTAAGCTACTATAAAATAATTTTTATCCTTTCGCATGAAGATAGTAGTATCTGCAAATATTTTTTTGAATCCATGCTTAGTGAGATATGCAGTTAATCTATCATACCATACCCTAGGAGCTTATTTCAAACTATAGAGGACTCTCTTCAGCTTGTAGACATCATCCGGTCTGTGAGGATCAACAAAACTCTTTGGTTGTTCAAAATATACCTTTTCTTGCAACATCCCATTCAAGAATGCATTCTTGACATCCATTTGATACAACTTGAAATTCAAATGACTTGCTATGGCTAAAAGTATCCTAATGGATTCCAATCTTGCTACCGGTGTAAAAATCTCATCAAAATCAATCTCTTCCACTTGTGTGTATCCTTGAGCAACAAGTCTTGATTTATTTCTAATGACTGTACCATTTTCATCCGACTTGTTCTTAAAAATCCACTTAGTTCCAATCATATTTACTCCATTTGGTCTAGGAATTAATTCCCACACATCATTCCGAACAAATTGATGAAGTTCTTCATGCATAGAATTAACCCAATCAGCATCTTGAAGTGCTTCATCCACCTTTTTCGGTTCAAATTGGGATAGATAGCATGAGTGAGTAATTACATTCAAGGCTTTGGATCTCAATCTCATGTTATCATTCAGACTACCCAATATGTTTGTGACAAGGTGATTTAACTTTACTCTAAAAAATGGACCTTTGACCAAAGATGCGGAGGTACCTTTTTGTTTCGTTGAAAAACTAGGCTCACTTTGTTCTTGTTGAGTTTCACGAACCAGTGTGGATGGTTCTGAACATGATGGCGCTGAAACAGCATCATTCAACAACAGTATTTCTTCATCACTATGCTTCCTAACATAATCATCAGGAATAGAGTCATTAACCTCCATAGTCTTTTCTTGAACCGAAGGAGTGTTTTCTGAATGAGTATCTGAACATAGTTCATCATTGATCACCACATTTGAAGATTCCATGATTGTTTTAGTTCTCAGATTGTTTACTTTGTATGCTCTACTAGTAGAAGAGTAGCCTAGAAAGTATCCATTGTCGCTCTTTGCATTAAACGTTCCTAGGTTCTCTCTATCACACAGAATATAACAGTCACTACCAAATATCCTGAAGTGTTTGACAATAGGCTTCTTTCCTCTCCATAGTTCATAAGGAGTTTTCTTGGAATCAGGTCTGAAATACACCCGGTTGAGTGTATGGCAAGCAGTGTTAACTGCTTCTCCCCAGAAAGACTTGGGCATCTTCTTGTTATGTAGCATGACACGAGCCATCTCTTAAAAAACCATATTCTTCTGTTCCACTATTCCATTCCATTGCAGTGTCTTGAGTGAATATAACTCTTGATGTGTGCCTTGATCATTGCAGAAGGTAGCTAATTTTGTATTTTCAAATTCTCTTCCATGATCACTTCTAATTCTGGCTATCATAGTACCTTTCTCAACTTGCAATTTCTTGCACAAGTTTATCATCTTTTCAAGAGCCTCAACTTTATCTCTCAAAAGCACAACCCACGTATATCTAGTGAAATCATCCACAACAACTAGAATATAATTCTTTCCACCTAAACTCTGAACTCTGGCAGGACCTATGAGATCAATGTGCAACAACTCTAAAGGTCTTGAAGTTTGAACTTCAGTTACAGACGGATGCTTGGACTTCACTTGTTTACCCATCTAACATGGTCCACATATGCACTTTTCTATCTTCTCAAACTTGGGCAACCTAATCACTGCATCACACTTGGAAATCTTCTCTAATTGCTTGTGACTTGCGTGTCCCAATTGTTGATGCCATAAGTCTACTTGATTGATCTTTGCACTAAATCACTTGTTATACTTGGGGTTATGCCATAACAGTTGTCAGCAGTCCTAGCACCAACACATTTACAGTCACCTCCTCCATCAAGTATCTCAATTCATACTTGGTAAAGAGAACATTTAGTCCATTGTCACAAATCTGACTGATGCTGAGTACGTTAGCCTTCAGTCCATCAACATACCAGACATCTTCACATACCAGCAACCCTGGAATGTCCACAGTTCCAATGCCTCTGATCACAGATTTGCTTCCATCTCCAAACATGACTGTCCCAATCTTTCCTTCAAAAAATTTCTTGAATAAAACTTTATTTCCTGTCATATGCTTGGAACAACCACTATCCAAATACCAAAGACAACAATCACGTGCCTTTAAGGCGGTTAAAGTAGTATAACACACATAATTATCATCACATGTAATTATTCCAAGATATTCAATGAAGGACTTAACACATGCAACAAGTGACACAAACCAAAAGTAGACAAGTTGGAGTTTTAGCAATAAGAACATCAAAGAATCCACGACAACAGGGGTCAAGGATCAACTCTTAGATGAAAAGATCTAAACACTATAGCTAACTCGCTCTAATACCACTTGTATGTTTTTAGAATCCTTAAAACATCAGTTGTTTGAACTAGTTACTTAGCCAAGTGATTAATTAGATAAATTATTCAGATCTAAGTTAACACATTCAAATTATATCATGTAAAGAGTGCGGAAAAGTAAATAACACATGATATGATAACTCAGGAAAACCAAACTGGTAAAAAACCTGGGAAGGATTTAATCTAGCTATCTTCAAGGTAAAACATCCACAATGAAAGATTTGAATTTTTTACAAAAGGACTTAGACTACTAACATCTTAATGCTATCTCGAATAGAAAACTTACTATCACTACCACGTAACAACTCCAAGTCCACAAACTACTGCTTTCTTAGATCCACAGCATCCACAAGTACACCCACTTGTGTTTTTCTTTAAGCTCTTGAAACAACAACTAGAGAGATCACCAAGTTCTTGACATCAATCTTGATCTTGATAACCCTAAGTATGTGTGAAGGTAACCACCTCTAGATCACAAGAGATTCACACATACAACATATCAACAATCTCTAAAACGTGGTTAGGGTTTTTCTTTTTATATGAGACATAAAATATAAAACCCTACACGTCAAACAGGTTTGGGCTAAGTTGGAAAATTCTACAAAAAAAAAAATCTGCACGAGCTTCGATCGATCGAGTCTAATTTTCGATCGCTCGAGCCTTGCAGATTTAGTTCAATAAATCCTGCAGTACACTCAATTCTAACTTTACAATAAACACACTTTGAGCAGCCTAAAGCTAGACTCTAAATTTTGATCATGGTTTGCCAACATTACAAATTAAAGTTCTAATACATTTAGATTCTAAATTCTTAGAACCTAACATTTTTTTTCCTGATAATGCTAACTAATTGGATTGATAAAATCTCAATCCAATGATAAGTTGAAGAAAAAATATCAATATTATGTGGAAGTTCTAACCCAACCAATCTAAAAAAAAATTACAATTCAAATTACCTTTCATTTTTCCAGACAAACTATCATTCTTTATTACTATTAGAATAATGTTAGAGATACAAACTATTTTACAAAAAAAATTACAAACTGCTGATGTGGTGAATAATTATTAGTAAATGAAAAAATGATATTAATTGTGGGGTCACATAAACATCTTATAAAAATATTATAAAGTAAAATGTTGTAAAATAGTTTGTGGATGTAACATTATTCTTACTATTTATTATTTTGCAATAGTAAAAATTAAATCTCAGATTTTTTTTTTTTCCTTAAAAAATGGTAATGGCACTTACCTCAACCATTTGAGGGTTTTTTTTTTCCCCTAATTTGATTGTTTCAACCATTTGAGATATAACTACAAATAATTATAGTTTGGGGTTGGGGGGGGGGGGGGGGCGAAGTGTCTTAATCATATGGAATTTTTTTGTTGGATAAATAACACATTAGGGAGATTCTAATTAAAGAATTTATATAATATAAAAAGACATAACTTAAGGTAAAAGATTAAGCCTATAGATATAATTTTAATAATATTGAGTGCTATGACATAATTCTATAATGTAAGTGATGCTATCTAGAGAGTCAAATTTTTTGATAACCTTGTCATAAGATGTTAAGAAGTTATAATTAAAACAAAGAAGTTATAATTGAAACATTACTTTCAGATAAATTCACAATAACACTTTTTTTACAATCAACCAGTCATAACATAAAATGTCTAACATTATAAGAAAAGTTATGAAAAAATTTTGTCACTAGACTTTTATTGTGTGAATATTCTTCACAATCAATGATGGCTCTCGCTATAAATTTAGTTAATAAAGCTCACTATTATGTGAAAAAAGAGAATATCATAAAGATGTACTCTTAAAGTACAAATTAATAAATTAATTACTCATACACACACACACCCATATGGTACAGTCGTAATTGACAATCAACTACAAACTCAATAAGCATTTTTCAAGAATGCACCACAATATATATTAGTAATTAAAGAGTTGTATTTAAAACATACAAATTGTTTTACACAACCAAAAATACCTATAAAACCATGATTTAAAGTCACAATTTCAGTTGTTTTTTGGAGTATATTTAATATTGTGTAAAATAGTTTATATACAAAAAGAATTTCCCATAATTAAATATACTTACCAATGGTGAGCTTAATTGCTAGATTGGTTGATGGATGGACACATGCCCCTCTGTCATCAAAATGGTACCCCACGCTGCACACACAATAATAATTTCCTGGGTCATTAACACAATTAGTGTTTTTGCTCGTGCAGTTGTTATTGCCCTCTTTGCATTCGTCAATATCTGGTGGTAATAAAGCCCATCTTTAAGTAACTTTGAGGACATATAAATACAAGCAAGGGTTATAAGAAAGTTTGTGGACACAATTTTTATATCACAATTCTGAAGTAGTTAGTGAAAATGATTCTTTGCCACCATATAGTTGACTATATCAAATTATACAAGAAGAATACCTTGACAACCATCTTTGAGGTATGGGTTCCCATGGTAACCATTCATGTAGAGACAAAAGTATCCTCCAATTTATGAACACTTAGAGGATCCGTAGTAGATGTTGTAAAAAAAAAAAAAATCATTTTGGCACTCTAAAAGCCTACTTTATTATTTTACCAGATCATTTTACAATATCTCATTTATCAGATGTTTTATCATTCAATTCTATACATTAAAATAATATTTACTACACATTAAAATAATATATTCTCTCCTCCCTATTATCATCAACAATAGCGACAACAACAACATCAATGCCGATCAACAACACCAACACCAACAACACCAACAAACCAACATCTACAACAACAACACCAACAACACCAGCAAATTCCAAATCCAAAAACCTCAAAACAAGAGGAAAAAAAAAAAAAAAAAAAAAACTCAACCAACCAACAAACCAAAGATGAAAAAACATCGACCCAAACTCAACCAACGATCGACCTAAAACCCCAGCCCAACCAACCCACAACCCACACAACGCCGACCCAAAACCCACATCGATCGAAACTCATCCCAAATCTCTCACCTACAACCCGATTAAGAGAGATCTGAAGGTTGGCGGTGAGGGCTGTGGATGTCGGTGGCAAGCGCTGGAGCATGAGGCGGTGAGATCGGCGGTGAGCTGTGGAGGGAATAGCTGCATGGATTAAGATTCAATAGTTTTAAATGACTATTAAAGCTATTGCCATCTTCCAAACTAATATTTTTCATTCCTTCAGGAATTTCCGTCTGGCAACAGCCGATCCCAGATCAAGAGCCATTAACCACATTGCTAGCATCTACACATACCGACGTGCAGCCAAGGGAGAAAGAATGATTGTTCTTAAAACCATTAAGGTATGCGTAAGTGTCACACCCGACGGCGCCCATGAACACGTTTTGAGTGTCAGAAATTGTGAAATAACGGGACCAGAGAGTACTGGGGTAATTGGTATTATTCACAAGCGCACAAGTGTTGTTGTAACAGTCCCTGGCTGTATAGGTCAAGATCTCTATATTGTGGTCTTCAATGGAAATGTTTTTAACAATGACATCTCCATACATAGGTTGGCTTGTCGAGTTATCACAAGTGATGGAAAAACTTTCATCTAGGTAACATCCTTGATTCATTCCAAAAGGATATGGAATTTCTACACCTCCACAACTGTTCTGACAATTAGGTAGGGCTGATGGATATGATAGTACAGCCTAGGCTGAAGTAGTCACTGATAATAACACACCAACCCATGTGACTTGCAAAAGCATCTTGTGGAATCGGAAACCCATATAGCACCCAATATTTTCTGAGAAGAGGAGTTTACTGTGTGTTTCTGTACAAAACAACTTCCTATATATAGATGCTAGATTTTATTTATTTATTTATTTTAGGACACGGCTTATGTCCATACACTGTGGAATTTGGGATTTGAACACGTTTCAGAATCTTATTTAATGTATTGATGCACTAAACACATGCTTAACCCTTAATTTTAGAAGATGCTGGATTTTATATGCATTAGAAAATTCCATGCTGGAATCTTATTTAATGTATGGAAGTTTTAAGTTTATATGCTTAACCCGTTCAAATCATATACCGATGTTCTTACGTTTGTATTGAATTTGCAACAGTTATCCATGCCGTCAGAACTTCTAGAGGCCATGATGCTGAGACTTAGATACAGTCGTCAGAACGAGTCAATAATACAATGAAGGTGGAGTGAGAGAGGAGTTCAAATCCCATTAACACACTACCCTACCAATGTATATTTACCTGGAAAAGAACAAAGCAGGGAAGTCAATTGCAGACACCTCCTTAGTTTTTTTTTTTTTGAGAAACCAGACACCTCCTTAGTTAATAGTTACATCTCAATTCTCAAGTAACTCAAACGAGCAAATAGTATTAAATTTTATTGAAATAACTTCAGCACAGTATGAGTTTCGACCTTCCCAAAATGATGTGCAACTTTGTACGACTTGCCAAAGTCCATAACGTATAAGGACTCTCTCTCTCTCTCTCTCTCTCTCTCTCTCTCTATATATATATATATATATATATATATATATATAAAAGCACATGTTTAGAGGGTCTTCTATTTTTGTGAGTAAAAGTTAATAATTTGCATTCATTATAATTTGGAATTACTACATTTTCTAATTATAAAATATGTAAAGGTGTGATGAATATTATATGTTTATGGGTGAAATAATTTTTCATTACACCTCTAGGTATTTTATGATAGAAAAAATATAGTAATCTCAAATTATAATGAATGCAAATCATTAACCTTTAACAAAATAAAAATAGAAGAGCCTCTAAATATGCGTTCATGTGCGTGCTCAGAGACTAGTATTTAACAAAATATCACAACTTCAAATATCACAAATGATGCGAACCTCAATCGACACGCTTTGAGACCCAACAAAAATATTGGAATATTTAACCCAGGAAAGCTAAAATTCAGATTTATGATAGAAACTCTGACCCAACGTTTATAATTGAAACGCGAACCAAAAGTATAAGTTGACATTGACCTAATGATTATAAAGAATCACGAACCAAAGGTATAAAGTTTGAACGCCACAAGGAAGAATCCTTGATAAGTTCACAGTTTTTGAAGAACCAAAAGAGAGCAAAGCCTCACCTTTTCTGAATTTTATTCAATAATGTTTTCTGAAAAACGTTTACAGACTTCAAGGTCTATTTAAGGGCTCCATAAAACTTGACAGACAAGAAAATATATTCTAAAATAACTCCTAATTGATACCTTACCATATCTAGAATCAAATTTGACCTAAAAAGCATTAAATGCACCTAAAAACAAGGAAATAAATCACCTAAATCTAAAATAACGTTTTTTACATAAAAATACCAAAATTAATAAATTACAATAATTAAACAATAAATTGTGTTCTACATCAGACCCCTCCACTTGAAACAAACTCGTCCTCGAGTTCAGCTCTGAAATCTGAAATCTTCCGCTCGAAATAAACAAATACTTTGAATGCTTTAATGACTTGATGCGGTTGTGAAACTTCAATCCTTCATAACGTGTAGCAGAAAATTTCTTCTCATCTACTTTCAATTTATTTGCAACATCAATCAACAAAGGGTTGATAATAAAATTAAAATTTTCTACTCCAAGAAAATCAACATATTGTATAGTCATCAAATCAAATCAATTGAGACTAGAGGATTGTGAGTTGTGGACTCATCCTCATATTTAACCTCAATTGAATCCTCCACAATGTTCTCAATAATTACCATTTTTTTTTTCAAGTTTTTTTCTTTTTTTTTCACCTTTTTTTTTTGGATGATAACAGGAAATAAAAGATAAAATGATAGAAAACTGATTTTAGAACCTGTGCTCTGATACCAAATGATGTGAACCTCAATCGACACGCTTTGAGACCCAACAAAAATATTGGAATATTTAACCCAGAAAAGCTAAAATTCAGATTTATAATAGAAACCCTGACCCAACGTTTATAATTGAAACGCGAACCAAAGGTATAAGTTGACCTTGACCCAATGATTATAAAGAATCACGAACCAAAGGTATAAAGTTTGAACGCCACAAGGAAGAATCCTTGATAAGTTCACAGTTCTTGAAGAACCAAAAGAGAGCAAAGTCTCACCTTTTCTGAATTTTATTCAATAATTTTTTCTGAAAAACGTTTACAGACTTCAGGGCCTATTTAAGGGCTCCATAAAACTTGACAGACAAGAAAATATATTCTAAAATAACTCCTAATTGATACCTTACCATATCTAGAATTAAATTTGACCTAAAAAGCATTAAATGCACCTAAAAACAAGGAAATAAATCACCTAAACCTAAAATAACGTTTTTTACATAAAAATACCAAAATTAATAAATTACAATAATTAAACAATAAATTGTGTTCTACATCAACAAATAACTAAACATGAATTTATGAAATTAATCAAAATTAAAGCTACTAAATCTATCTAATAGGCTAACACTTTATTTGAAAAATCAAAGTAAAATACAAATTTTACAAACTCAATGGAAAAATGCTGTGTGAAATAAAAAGAGCCTCTATAAATTTTTATGTGTGTGCAATAAGACTTTTTTTTTTTTTGGGTTTAGTGTCATAATTTTTCATTCATTGCAATTTAAAGTTTACGCATTTGTCCAATAATATTGCGCATTTGTGAACTACTGATACAACCATGGGTGTCATGAGGTTTTTTTTTTTTTTTTTTTTTTTGGAGAAAGATGGGTGTCATGAGGTTAGTTCCAAAAACTGAAGACAAAATTTGTTAATTGATTAATTTTTTAAAAATTAATATAATTAGAATTTGTAGAACGTAAGTCAAACTGAATGGTTCTACATTATGGGTGTGCTCAATCCTCTACCTTTCTTGGGTAAATTTTCTAGTTACTTGTTTTTAGACACATTCAAAACTAAAAACATTGGAAAATGGTTCTACACCCTTAGATTTTTTTTTAATAATAATTTGATAGTTACAATAATGGAAGAAAGGAGTTCAAAACCTTAGTAATAAATTTGATATTGAATCATGAGAGACACATTTCATCTATGACTTTTTTTCCCTCTTTTAAAATAAATATTTTAGCTTCCTTTGGGGTTAATGCCCAAGTATAATGTTTAGGGGTGTTATTAGAACTTCAATCAATATTATAGATAGCCCATTCGATTATTTATGGAATAAAACCCCCCAAAACAATTGTAAGCGTAAGACCCATATGTTTATAAGTATTTCATATCAAAAGACAACAATACATAATCCATAAGATCATATAAATTAATACGTGACAGATTAAGAACCATGGTTCTCTTAAAAAAAAATTAAGAATCAATGAAAACCGAAAAAGAAGACTACCAAAAAAAAAAAATAGTAGAAATCCAAGTTATTAAATAAAAACATGCATAAAATATTAGGATTTAAATCATAATTTGTGAATATGGTATTCGTCAATTATCTTAATAGAATTTAGAAATTTAAAATTGATCCTAAATGAAACTTTGGAAATAATTTTGGAGTAGAAGTTTGATGCTTTCAGCTACTTGGTGAATATTTTGTATGAGGCTAGTACTATTATGTCATTGTATGTATGGCAGATTGGCGGTATAGTAGTGAAGCTGCAGTCACAGTTATAAACACCTTGCACAGTTGCACCTATTAGTTGCTGCGTTTTTTTCCTGTTTTTTCTTTTTTTTTTTGCGCGGGGGGGGGGGGGGGGGGGGGGGGGGGGGGGGGGGGTGTATAAGATTATAAGTTGTAAGTACACCTAAGGATACTTAGTGTCGTCAGAAGACTAAAAATAGTTTCTTTCGTAGTGTGTATTGGTGTCCAAGAAACACAATTTATCTTGATCACATCATTGCAACATTTAATTAGAGCTATAGCATTTTACGATCCAAAACAATACCGTTAAAAATAAAACAAATGGATAAAGTTTTGCTTTTCTAGTTATCTAAATTTGAGATGAAGAATAGAATTCAAATATTGGTAGAACTTTAGATAGAGACAATTCCAAATCAATTCCTAACAGAACAATTTGTTTATCAAGCAATGAGTACCCTTCCCTAACAGACAGCCAACAGCCAATTTCAGTGCTAGAGTCTCAATTTCATATGAAACACCCACATATTTCTTAAAAGAGAAGGCAAAAGTGGAAGGGAGATGAAGAAGGTTTAAAATTTTAAGAGTGGAAAATTTTAGATATGTTGATCTTGTTTTTAAAAAAGCAGGGAAAAGTATATGTATGATTAAAATTACAAATATAAAAGAATCATAAAAGAGATGAGTAACGAATTGCAAACATAGTTCATCAAACAAAAATTATCAATGGGTAAGAAATTTCTTCTCTCTCTCTCTCTCTCTCTCTCTCTCTCTCTCTCTCTCTCTCTCTCTCTCTCTCTCTCTCTCTCTCTCTCTCTCTCTCTCTCTCTCTCTCTCAATGCTCCTCATAGCCTTGTGAATCATAGTAATGCCTTTGAAATGAAAGGATTTGATGTCCAGGAGCATTCATCAATCTAAAGAAAATAAAATTGTATTTGAATCAATATCATATAGCTTCATTGATTCAGTGACATTGAACTCCACAATTGCATCCTTTACATAAGCTCGGATGATGCTGCAAAAAGATATTAAATTAATTAGAAAAAATTCTATTTGACATGAGAGAGAAAGAAAGAAAAAACTCCTTAAAAAGAGCGTATAAAAAAATGGAATAGAAAATTTTACTACTTATTAAAAATAAAAATAAAAAGTTCATTGTATTTGTGCTAGTCCTTCACCACAAAACTGTAAAATTATATATAAAAAGCAAAGGGGGCCGGACCTATAAATGCGTTCAAAATTGAGGCTTCGAAAATTGTGATTGATCAAAATATCCTGGATCGCATGCTCTAGACTCATCCACGTCTCCTTTGGGTAGCTTGGATCCACAACAGACTCGTTCTTGAATGTCACAAAGCTCTTCTTCATCTCAGTACTCAATGAAGGATTGGAGTTTTGGATCAATGTTAACAAAAATTGTATGAGGTTTTTGAAAAAAAAGAAAAGTAACGTGATATATGTTAGAGAGTTGGAGATGGGAAGTAATTTGATAAGATCATAACTACTTAATAACTGCTTGATGATAATGAGGAAATTTAAAATTGTTGAGCAGAAGTTTGGAGTTGTGTGTGACTAAAATGTGGCTGTAAGTCCTTTTTTTTTTTTTGCAATAACAGTACTTTTTTTTTTGTTGATAAGTACGACAGATGTGTTTTTATAAAGAAACATGTGTTTGTTTTAATTTTAATTTTTTTTTATAAATAGATAAAACAATATGAAAACCATCAAGAGAATGGTCCTATTTTGTAGGCAGTGTTTTAGTGGGAGTTAAAGATTTATTTTTACCAAATTTTACCCCTACTTAAACATAGGGTCTAGGGGTATTTTGGAACTAAAAAAATTCCAGTCCAAATAGGGAAAACCCCTTTAGTAGTAGTATAAACTAGCCTTTAAACACGTGCTCACGCGTGTGTTTAGAGGCTCTTCTATTTTTCTGGAAAAAAGTTAATAGTTTGCATCCATTATAATTTGAGATTACTATATTCCAATTACCAACAAAAAAAAAAAAAAAAAAAAAAAAAAAAAAAAAAAAAAAAAAACCTAGGGATATAATGAGTATTATGCGTTTGCAGGTGAAATAATTTTATTAACTTTTTTCCAAAAAAAAAAAAATAGAAAAGCATAAGCGCATGCGTAGAGGCTAGTTTCTACATTATAATAGACAAAAATAATTGTGTTAGTTGCACATATATACATATTTAGCGCAATAATTATACCCTAATCCAAATAAGGTGTATTTAAAAAATAAATTATATTTTAAATGCAAGGCACTTGCCCAATTATACATAAGAACTGTAGTGATATGTGCAATTTTAATAAAATTTTAGTAAAAGTGGAAGCATGTGTTGCGTTAAAATTTATGGACACAACAAAATTGCACAATAATTTGTTATTAATTTTTTTTCTTAATAATTTTTTAATGGGAGTTATATATGAAGTTATTTATAATCTTAAAAGCTAGTCACTTAGTAAAACAAATCCATAAAAATAACTAAATAAATAAATAATTTAATTTATTTGATTTAATTTGTATAGAAATTTATTTAATTGTTAGGTTGGATTAAAATTGATAGATAGCTGATTTTGAGTGTAATATATAATTTTTAATATCTTTCACACCCTCAGATTTAATTTTCATAAAGCTGGAAATAGAATTAAGGCCCAGTTGAAGTAAAAGAAATTTAAATAGTATTAATTTCTTAAAATACCAAGAATACTGTTTGAGAAGTCCACCTATTCTCTAAGTTTAATATCAAGCGATTTAATTTTTTTCTGGTGCATCTATTATTTTTTTGAACCCAAGCCCAGAAGTTTAATAAATGAAAATTATTCATTTTGGATTGTGAACTTTGTAATGACATAAAAAGATATATTGGCTATAGAGCGTTGCAATTATCAATTTTTTTAATGAGAGTTATCATTTTTTTTTTAAAAAGAAATTCCTAATAGGCAGCCACCTAGTCCAAAGAAGTAGCTAGTGATTGCGCACTCAATAAAAAATTTTCAAATGCTAAAGACTCTCACGTTGTAAACTCAGAAACTTTTTTATTCAATTTTTTAAAATAATAATTATTTAATTCTAAAAGATAGGCCGTTAGTACACATTCATAACTAAAGTACACGTTTAAGAGACATGACATTGTTAGATAAAATTCCAGTTTCAGTTTGCAAGTTCTTTAACCACTACTTGAACAAAGAGGAATTAATAGCAGTCCTGCAACATCAAATCACACCAAACGCCGTATGTTAATAACTAAGGGTCCATTGTTAGCAAAATTATAGAAATTAAAAATAAAAATAAAAAATAAAAAAGGAAAGGGGGTCAATTTGTCAACTCTACAAAAACTAATTTTGAAAAATAATTGGGTAAAAAAAAAAAATAGCCTTTTGCATTGGGTTACCAAACAAACACTAAAAAGTCAGACAATTTAGCTAAAATTCTAAAGCCAAGACAACATTTACCACACATTGGGGAACTTATGCGTATGATGTCATGCCATTCGGCTTGAAGAATGCCAGTGCTACTTATCAGCGAGCCATGGTAACCTTGTTCCATGATATGATACATAAAGATTTTGAAGTCTACGTAGACAACATGATTGCCAAAACCCGTACAACCAGGGATCATTTGGTAAATTTGAGAAAGCTGTTCAAGCGCCTTATTAAGTACAAATTGAGACTAAACCCTAAAAAGTGTGTCTACGGAGCTATTTCAGGAAAATTGCTCAGCTTCATAGTTAGCCAAAGGGGAATTGAAATGGACCCATCAAAAGTTCATGCCATCCGGGATATGCCGACACCGCAAATCGAGAAACAGATTTGCAACTTCTTAGCAAAGTCAATTAGATAGCTCGCTTCATAGCATAGTTGACCGCCACGTGTGATCCGTTGTTCAAGCTCTTGAAGAAAGACACCAAGATAGAATGAACAGATGAATGTCAAGCGGCCTTTGACAAGATCAAGCAGTATTTGTTGAACCCCCCTGTTCTGGTTCCCCCAACGCTAGGATATCCATTGATCCTCTACCTAAAGGTACAAAGAAATCTCCATGGGTTGCATGTTAGGCAAAGCAGTTGAACCCAACTAGAAAGAAAAGGCGATTTATTATTTAAGCAAGAAGTTCACCAGCTGTGAGATCAACTACATCGTCATTAAGAAGACATATTGTGCCCTAGCATGGGCATCATGCAAGTTGCGACAGTATATGCTCTACTACACCACGTGGCTCATTTCCCACATTAATCCCATTAAGTACATCTTTGAAAAGCCAGCTCTTATAGGGAAGATCTCCCGTTGGCAAATGCTGCTCTCTAAGTTCAACATTGTGTTTGTGACAAGAAAAGCCATTAAGGGCCAAACCATAGTCGATTACCTAGCGGATCAGCCGATAAATGATCCAGAACTTTCAGAATCCCTCTTCCTTAATGAAGATGTCACGGAATTAGAGCCAGAACCAGACAGTATGGAATCGTGGCATTGGAAGCTTTATTTTGACGAAGCCACCAATTCTATGAGAAATCCCTGTCTTAGTCAAGCTAAATTTCGATTGCACCAACAATGTCACAGAGTATGAAGCGTGCATAGTCGGCCTACAAGTGACCCTAGAGTTTGGCGCCTATGACTTAAGCGTCTTTGGAGATTTCCTATTAATCATCTCCCAAATTGAAGGAAAATGGCAAGCTCGAGACACCAAGTTGATTCCATATCAGAAATGCATCAGCTGCTTGATTTCAAAGTTCTGAAACATCAGGTTTGCCTATTTGCCCCAAGCACACAACCAGTTTGCAAACGCCCTGGCTACTCTGGCTAGCATGGTCAAGTTATCGAAAGGAGATGATATGCGGCGATTGCGCATAGAAGTCCATGGCGTTCCAACCTATTGCATGAACATTGAAGAATGCATGAGTGTCGAAGTCGAAGCCGATGGAAAGCCATGGTACCATGATATCAAGGCTTATATCAAAAGCAATGAATACCTGCCCTGTGCGACGGACAGTGAAAAGAAGTTCATCCAGCGTATGGCCTACCAATTTTTTTGAGTGGAGAAGTCCTATACAAAAGGAATCACGATTCTACCTTGCTCCAATGCGTAGATGCATGAGGGCTTACTTGAAGCTTATGCTAGTGGACCCCTATTGGCCCGCAAGATTATGAGAACCGGTTATTACTAGCTCACCATAGAGAGTGATTGCATCAAACACGTGAAGACATGTCACTGTTGCCAAGCCTATCAAAACACTCCTCCTTAGCCTTTGCACTCTTTAGTAGCACCATGGCCCTTCTCAGCCTGGGGTATGGATGTCATCAAACTCGTGATTTCGAAAACCTCGAATGGTCATGAGTACATCTTAGTGGCCATCGATTATTTTACAAAGTGGGTGAAAGCCGCTTCGTACAAGAGCGTCACTCAAGCTGTGGTAGCCCGGTTCTTGAAACATAATATCATTTGCCGCTATGACGTGCCAGGAGACCTCATCACTGATAATGGGACAAACTTAAATGGAAAAATGATCCAGCAGCTTTGCCAATAGTTCAAGATCGAGCACATAAATTCAGTTCCCTATCGCCCTCAGATGAATGGCGCAGTGGAAGCTGCTAACAAGAACATAAAGAAAATCTTAGTGAAGATAACAGACACATACAAGGATTGGCACGAGTACTTGCCATTTGCTCTATGCACATATCGCACTTCTGTTCATACGTCCACGGGTGCAACCTCGTATTCATTGGTGTATGGCATGGAGGTCGTCCTCCTTGCAGAAGTAGAAATCTTGTCTCTCAAGATTTTATCTCAAACAAAGCTGTCAAAAGCTAAATGGGCCCATTCCCGATATGAACAGCTGAACATGATAGACGAGAAGCGCATGACCGCAATGTGCCATGGACAGTTGTACCAACGCCACGCCAAGCGAGCATTCAACAAGAAAGTCAGACCCAGAGTCTTTGAAGAAGGCGATCTAGTCTTGAAGAAATGCAACCAGGCCCTGCCTAATCACAAAGGAAAGTTTGTCATAACCTACGATGGCCCATATGTGGTAAAGAAGGCATTTTTCTAAAGGAGCCTTGATTCTAGCCAACATGAACAGGCATAACTTCAATATGCCCACCAATTCTGATGTCGTCACACTGTACTTTGCATGAAGGAACCTTGCAGTACACCTCATGAAAAGGATAGATCGAAAACCCAAAAGGGCGATCTATGCAAAAAGAGAGCAAAAGAAAGTGTATGTGAAAAAATGAAAAGGATAGATCGAAAACCTGAAAGGGCAGTCTATGCAAAAGGAGAGTAAAAGAAAGAGCATGAGAGAGCCTGCTAGATTGAAAACCCAAAAGGGCGGTCTAGGCAAAATTTAAGGCAATCAAAAAGTCAGTTGAACTACATGATGACTTAATCCTTCCCAGTGGAGGTACGCAGGCAGCCATCTTGGTTCGGTCACATCTTAAAAGAAAAATTAGTCAGTTGTGCTTGCTTGAATTTCTTCTCAAGATCAGAAGATTAACGAGATCCAGCATCCAAGTCAAGATATGAAGACACCTTCGAGATTGCTCTCTGTCTACAATATTGCCACGACCCGGTGGTTTGCTCAAGATGTTCTGGTTTATGCCAATGGGAAATGTACTTCAATGGGAAAAGGGAAAGATCCATCTAGAGCAAGATGTATCCTTGGAAAAATAAGATATTGATATGTATGGATTTTACATTTATCACTTATTTGTATAGTCTTGCATTTTCAAACCATTTGACTCCACATTCATTAACATGCTTATATTGTGCCATTCTGCTTCTTTCATACATTCTAGTATTAAAAAAATAAAAATAAAAAGACTCATCTCATATATACCTTTTGAAAATCCTCATAAATATCTCTCTACACCATCTCTCAGTTTCTAAGCATGCCTAACAGACTAGACTATGCTTTAAGAACTCAAACAAAAAGCGGAAGGCCTTACGCAATTGCCTAACAATTTACGAATGACCTTTCCATACATGGTGGAATACTAACTACATAGCTCATGTGCAGAAATAAAGTAAACAGAAAAGAATGCCAGCAAGTTAAACATGGCCCAGGAGATCGGACACTACCTGGCACAGCCTCCCAAAACCAATGAGAAGGATTAGGTCATCCTGAGCATAAGTGCAAAGCAGTCCGGCTGCGTCAAAGCCCAAGTCTCTGGCTACCTCTCTAAGTCTGTCGTGCGAATGCCAAAGACAGACCAACTCCTCCTCCATCATGGGATCAGAAGTAGAACTCTGCCTTTCAGTCTCTAGCAAAGCCTACAAGGTACTCACCTCTATAGTAGCAACTCTCAAGGCTTCCTCTCTCTTGGTCAGCTCAATCTGAATGCAACAAAAAGCCCGTTGTGGCTCGCTAAGCTCATCGCCCTTTCTCCCGTACCCCATGCTCAAAGTGGAGTGAATATAAGATCTCGCCTGTAATGACTCCAATGCTAAATCATCAGCTCAGCTGCTAGCCGCCGCCCTGCCAGCCTTCAATTAGGCTCTCTCCTCATCCCAAGTGTGATCTAGAGCAGCCAATCTCTGAGTAAGAGTCGCGAGCTCGTCCTCCAAGCCCGTGACGCAGATCTCAACTGGACATACTCTGCCTCTGTGCTTAAAGGGGCTAGCCCCCTCCAATCAAGCTTTGCCTTGAGAGCAGCAAGCTCACTCTCTTGCATGCTGCTCATCTCTTCGATGTCCTCCATGAGTATGTCAGCTAGCTCTTTATAGCAGTCTCTATCCCTAATAGCCTCTCTCAAGCACTCCCTCAGGTCTGAAAGGGCCCTCTCAACCCTAATCTCGAACTCCAGGGTATAATTTCTCAAGATGTCCGCCAGAAGTGGCAAATCAGTCAAAACTGGCGATGACAAATTAAACACAAAGACAGGATCCCACATGTCTCGCCATACCCTAAACTCAGCGGAGAACCACTCTTAGTCATCCCTGAAACAAAGGGGGAAGTCTATACTCAATCTACGCACCTCCTAGAACTTAAAGGCATGCCCTACCACTGCTATATCGATATCCACAAGCCCATACTCACAGGTGACAATAGAAAGATCACTGAGTCGGGGGATATGCTAAAGTGATAACCTCTAACAAGTGCCAATCTAGTGTGGTGTGAAGCAGAGTAGTGGCATCTCCATTATGTTGCTAGATGAGTGCCTAGTCCACAAGAAAAAGTGCCCCACCATTTCTTAAGCTTCCTCTCATGGTAGTCCTCCCTCTCAAGCTTAACCAAGGTGTCATAAGAATGAGCACCAAGAACATCCATGAGCAAGTTTTGCTGAATCTGACAATCTGATGAAGATTTGTGCAAAAAACGATGAAGAATTGTGTTTTCTAGGCGTTTTGAGTGAAGAAAAGGGTAGGAGAAGACCCAAAAAAAATTGCATAACTGATTGAGCTGGGCCTGGGCAGAGCCCAGCTTTTTATACACGCTCCCTAAAGCGGCGGCCCTATAAGGGTTGCTGGACCTCGGGAAATGTGCAAGGGCTTTTCAACCCCCCCAGGCACAAACCCACATACATTCTGGCACTCCCTCTCCTATTTGACATGTTTCTGATCACTTTGGAGCAAAGATTCCCTTATTTCGATGCTCATCGTAATGCGTAATCGCTCCAATAGTGAACTAGATTATCGAAAAACTCTCACTTGCACATCCAAGGCCGCAAAAATCCTACACTGGGGCAGTTTATATTTCTGCATCTCATTCAGCACTTTCAAACATCTTGAACCTCACTTTCGAAACCCGGTTTAAGGGCTGGTTCAACCCTGATAATCAAAGTTTGCAACAGAAAAATGCTAGAGCCCAATTTTGGCCATTCGGTAGCCTTTTTGGCTTATTGGGAGGATAGAGGGAGCCATTTATCATGAGGGTACCTCAAGAATCCCGTTCTTGGATTTCTAGCCCGCTCGAGTAATAATAGGAGCCACTAGTGCATACCACCTCATGGCGTGTCTAAGGATATCTCATTTGAAGTGTCTGCATTCATTATCAGCATTATGGAATGGTCTATGAAGCCGAGGCCACTTGCAGCCAGTCTACATGCTCGGAACCCCGCAAAACCCTAAACTAGGGTAGTTTATTTTGCGCAGTTCTCTCC
This sequence comes from Castanea sativa, assembly GCF_040712315.1. NCBI lineage: Eukaryota > Viridiplantae > Streptophyta > Magnoliopsida > Fagales > Fagaceae > Castanea > Castanea sativa. The sequence continues at coordinate 54,689,143 of NC_134023.1, read as the reverse complement.
CCCTTTGTCCAATATACAAGAATGGGTCTGTCCCGCTGAGGATGTGTCTTTCATGTCGAGAATACATGAAACCCTAAATTGGGGCAGTTTATTTCACGTGATCTCTCTTTTATTTTTCCCCCAGCGGGACGATCATTATTCAGAAGCCACTGACAAACCCATGAAACGGCGATACAAAACAAATGAGTGGGTATGATACAAGCCGGTTCGAACCACCATCTTCGGTAAAAATGCGATAGTGCATACACACCGAAAACCCTTTTAAATGCGATTTACCCAGAGCTATACATGTAAGTCCAAACCAGAGGCATTGTCTTTGATACACATTGACAGCCCTTTCAAAGGCGATTTACCTAGAGCCATACATGTAAGTCCTAATCAGAGGCATTGTCCTGCATACACATTGGTTGCCCTTTCAAAGGAAATTTATGGAGCTATACATGTAAGCTCTGATCAGAGGCAATCTCTTTCATACATATCGGTAGCCCTTCCAAAGGCAGTTTACACAGCTATACATGTAAGTCCTAATCAAAGGCATCTTTTTAAGCATACATCAGCCACCATTCTAAAGGTGCGTCCCTAGATTTATACATATAAGCCCTAGCAAGAGGCATTGTTCCATACATACATCATGCTACGAAGAGATAATATCATACATCAAAGCCTACTATGGGGCAATACAATACATACATAGAGTACATGGAAAAATACATGCCTACGCAGGGGCTACATCATGCTACAAAAGATGGCTAAGCCTATAGAGCATCCTTACCGCCAATAAATTGGTTTGTATCAGTATCATCACCATCATCCCTGCCTGCGAAAGGGTCAATATAAGGACCTGCATAGCCTAAAGTGTCGGGAGCATACTTAGGACCCTAGGACAGGACCCTAGGAAGGCCTTAGAGCCTGAGCAAAAGAACCCTAACCGCTCTACAGGCCTGGAGGAACTAGCATGTACCTGTGCTCGAATGGAGGAATGATGGGCCTTCGGCCTAGAATCTCAGGGGCAGCTAGAAGAGGAAGACGAGCTACTCGTAACTCTCCCACCAAAAGAATGGGATAGCCCTGATGAAAGGCTAGCTCAGTCTGGAACTGACTCTGTTCTCTGTCCAATGCGGCAACTTACACCTCCCTCTCCCGGGCTAACACCTGAACGCTCTCCTCCTGCATGTGTGCCTCTCTAGCAATAAATAAGGCCTTAAACTCTGTCACTCTGGCCTCTACAGTCTCGGCGTGCGCTCTCCACTCTACCTCAGTGGCCACCTGAGCCTGGATAACACCTCCCAGCACTCTACCTCCACTTACGGGACATCTCCAATGATAGGCCCCACAAAAGTCTCTACAAAGCAGGTGGAGTAGTCTCTACTAGTGTCCACATAAGCATCAAAGGCGCCCGTTGCATAATCTAGGTCATTTAGGACCATGGTCTCAAATGACGAACCGTGAGGAGGTGGATCCTTTGGCACTTCGTAGACTAGCATAATTTGATGGAAGATCCTCTCTACCAGAAAGAACTCCTAGCTCGTCAAGGCCCAAAACCAACATTGAATCCTCGATTGGCCCATAGCAATGGTAAGCTTTGGCCTCCCTAGTAGCGTTCTAGCATAAGGGTAGACTATGATCTCATCCTGGGTGATACAATCTAGAGTAGTGAAGATGGTGACCGAATGCATTACAACAACCCTCGTAATCCTACAATGAGCCCATGCATATGCTCAAGGGTATGCTGTCTCAAACAAGCCTGTATAACGTGGCCGCAAGACTGGGATGTACTCATACGCCCACTATGCCAATATCTGCCAACATCCCTCCAAGCTCCTGAAATCTCACTAGGAGGCCCACCTCAAGAAAGAAATGAATAAGCCATAGGTTATTGACCCCCAGTCGTATGCCCTAATGCTGGAGACTACTCCCATGGCCCACAATAGCTGGCAAGTCATCACTGACCAGTTGTTGCCTAAGAAGCAACTACTAAGGAAACATAGAAAGCACTGCATAGATGAGCGTCGATAGGGGCCTTGTCCTAGGGAATACTACGCTGCAGCCACTCAGTGCGGATCTGTGGCAACGCAGTGGGCCCGAAATATCCCCTCGTCTCCACAGTTAACAGAAGATGGATGCCCAAGAGCTCGTTAGCCATCTCGAAGGTTATCTTATTTGTTGGAATTTGTTGGCCATCGAATCTGATGCCCAGAATGGCTATCCAGTTAAAAGGGAGGACAACATACTCCCCACAACTCAAGTGAAAGGTGCTTGTCTCGGCATGAAACCGTCGCACAAAAGCCTCCGCAAACCCGTGCCTCATAAGGAATGGGGGATCCGCAGGAAGTCCTCAAATCCCTACTCTCTGAAAAACGCGATGTACCTCGGATGGGTCCTAAGAGTGAACAACAGTCGGAGAAAGTGGACCAAGCGCCCTGACCATGGATCTTGTCGCCCTCTTGCATTTGAAATCAGAAGCTACTCATTAGCACATGCACATAATTGGAATCTAAATGACTGAGAAGGAAATGCAACATACCTCTCCCTTTGCGTTGGTGCTGAAGGATGATCCTTAAGCCCATGCTGAAGATGAGTGTCTTGGATGTCTTTGTCTGTGGTCCGGGTGCGAGCATCGGCCCCGGCCTGATATGGTGGAAACCTCGGTCTTAGACTACGCCTCTGAGTGCCAAACTCTGGCAGAACCTCAGGCCCAACAAGGTCCTCATCTATGTCTATGAGGACGTCCTCAAGTTCAACCGCTCCTCCGGAGACCCCCCTCCCTCTAACCGGCCTGCACCGTGAAGTAGCCCTGCTAGAAACAGTATAGGACTCAAATAGGCACTGGTTTTCTCAACCGATCGCAAACAATATACATTCTTGGACTCGCATTCTACAGTGGGTACACCAGCTATATACATTCCTAGGCTCACATCCTACAGCGGGTGCACCAACAATATACATCCTTAGACTCGCATTCTATAGCGGGCACACCAGCAATATACATTCCTGGACTCATATTCTACAATGGGCACACCAGCAATATACATCCCTGGACTTATATATTATAGCGGGCGCACCAACAATATACGTTCCTAGACTCCCATTCTATAGTGGGTGCACCAACAATATACATTCATGGAATCACATCCTACAGCGGGCGCACCAACGAGATACATCCTTGGACTCGCATCCTATAGTGAATGCACCGGAGACAAGCATCCTTCGGGCTCACATTCATTCAATATTTTCCAAAAATCTCTAATCTACAGTGGGTGCACCGACGACAAGCATCCCTCCGGCTCACATTCATTCAGAAATTTTCCAAAAATCCCTAATCTACAGTGGGTGCACTGACGACAAGTGTCCTTTAGGCTCACATTCATTCAGAAGTTTTCCAAAAATCCCTAATCTACAATGGGTGCACTGGAAAATAGCATCCCTCAAGCTCACATTCATTCAAAAGTTTTCCAAAAATCCCTAATCTACAGTGGGTGCACTGACGACAAGTGTCCCTCAGGCTCACATTCATTCAGAAGTTTTCCAAAAATCCCTAATCTACAATGGGTGCACTGGCGAATAGCATCCCTCGAGCTCACATTCATTCAAAAGTTTTCCAAAAATCCCTAATCTACAGTGGGTGCACTGACAGCAAGCGTCCCTCGGGCTCACATTCATTCAGAGTTTTCCAAAAATCCCTAATCTACAGTGGGTGCACTAACGGCAAGCGTCCCTCGGGCTCACATTCATTTAGAGTTTTCCAAAAATCCCTAATCTACAGTGGGTGCACCAACGACAAGCATCCCTCGGGCTCACATTCATTCAGAAATTTTCCAAAAACCCCTAATCTATAGTGGGTGCACCAACGACAAGCGTCCCTCGGGCTTACGTTCATTCAGAAGTTTGCAAAAAATCCCTAATCTATAGTGGTTGCACTGAAGATAAGCATCCCTCGGGCTCGCATTCATTTAGAAGTTTGCAAAAAATCCCTAATCTATAGTTGTTGCACTGAAGATAAGCATCCCTCAGGCTCGCATTCATTTAGAAGTTTGCAAAAAATCCCTAGTCTATAGTGGGTGCACCAGCGACAAGCGTCCCTCAGGCTCACATTCATTTACAAGTTTTCCAAAAATCCCTAATCTACAGTGGGTGCACTGACTACAGGTGACCCTCGGGCTCACATTCAGTCAGAAGTTTGCCAAAAACCCCTAATCTACAGTGGGTGCAATGACAACCTCACACTCTCTCAAGAATTACCGAATTCCTAGCCCACTATTCCCGACTATCAAGTAAGTCCCCTTACCCATATCTTGCATTTTATTTTTAGCATTTAAATTAAAGCACTCATATATCAAAAACAAAAATATATATGTTCATTTTCCTAAGGTAGCATGGCACAAATACTAGAAAAATTATATGCTTATGAAAATCCTAAAAATAAAATAAACATTAGCATGCATCTCTGGTAGTACTGCTTCTAACATTTTGCAGATAAAATAAGAGAAGAAGGAAAAATGGACACTGACCTCGAGTGCAAAATAGACAGAAATAGCTGACTAAAGTGGCAGACTAAACCTGCAAAGACAGACCTGCTAAGCTTTAAGCGCTCTAGGAAATTTTGTGGAGAGTGAGGAGTAGAGAGGAAATGAGAAATGAGCCAAAAAGGAAGCCGAAGGGCCTTTATAGGCCTTGGGATGCCCAGTGGCTGGACAGCATTGTCCCGATCAATGCTAACCCAGTCAAACCCTTAAAAAAAAATAAAAAAAATAAAAAAAAACTCTCCTTCCTCCTCTCTTAGAGCTTAGAGGTGAGTCTGGAAAATATTTCGATAGCAGCTGCAGCAAATTGAGCCAAGCAACTAAAGTCCAATCACAATCCATGAGTAGTCTTCGCATGCAAATTTAGGGGCAACAAAATTCTCCGACACCTCTCATTGCACTTGAGATATCAGATAAAGAAAGAGCAGTTGTTGATACCGTATTTTGTCTGCCCTCGATTTGTGTGCCAGACCCCCATGAATCCAAAATATTATTTTCTCTTCATGGGTCCATGAGAACATCTAGAACAACGTGACGCAACCCGTTTGAACACTAGAGCACCGGAAGTGCCTTTTTCGCTAAAATGACCAAAATATCCCTAGTTAGCCCTAGGTTTGACCAAAGGTCAAACGAGGTCCAAAATTTCACAAAATGACATTTTTTCACAGCTTTACACCAAACCCAAGCTTCTTAGATATTTTTAGCAACTTTGACCAAGTTTGACTCGAAGTCGATCCTAGGTGGGCCCAAAAACCTTAATTTTGAATCAGCTGTTAGAGCTGGTTGAAACCAATGTCATTGCAAATATTATCAAATTCTCATTCCAACGACTATTCATTGGACAAAATCAGAGTTAGAATGGCCGAGATATCGCGAAAACTGGGATGGCGCAACAATTGATGCACCACAAACTTCCGAGAGCCATAACTTTTGATTCGACCGTTGGATTTCAAGTTCCACACCTTTCCAAAATCAGGAAATCAAGATCTATTCAAGGGAGTCAAGATCAACCAAATCAATAGCCTTTTGAGGCTGGTGGTCCTTAAAGGGCTGTCACCTTATAATTCGTGCCCGAGGCTATAAATAGCCCCAGGCACCCATCAGATAGGGAGGACACACATTTTTCTGAAACTTTCCTTCTGCCCAGCCTCTCTACATGTTTTTTCTCTCTTCCAAACACCCAAAACACTCCAAAAAGCCACATCAAAGTCTCTTGATTCTTCCCTCTTCACCAAGAACACAAGGTATTACTTTTGTACCCAATCTTCCTTTTCTTGGTTCTACACTTGGGATTTGGGGTTTAGGGGCGTGGATGTAGCTTTTTGGTTATCATCTACACCCCTAACCTTCTAAATCTTTTTCCTAGCATTTATCTTGCTTTTTTTGCTTGAATAACATGATTTATTGCTTTCTTTAGCATGTTTCTTGCTTTATAGGTGTTTCTAGCTTAGATTTCTTGGTTTTTGTGCTTTCTGCCATGTTTTGTAGATCTATGTTTCTACATGCTTATATGTTTAGATCTACATGCTTAGGGTTTCTATGCCATGTTTCCTCTCTTTTGTTCCTCTCTTTGCTTTGCATTGATGTTAGGGTTATGTGCTCACATGCTTGATATCATGTCTATGGTTATGCTTTGCTCAGATCTATGTGTTCGTATGCTTTTTGCCATGATTTATGCTTAGATCTGCATCTGTACACGCTTAAATGCTTGGATTCATGTTCGTCCATGTCTAAGTGCTAGCTTTCACATGTTCACGCACGCGTTGCCATGCCTAGATGTCTAGATCTATGTTTTCACATGCTCGTGAGCCTAGATCTACATTTTCACATGCTTGTTCCCTTGCTTCCATGTTGTTTTACGCACTTTTGCTATGATTCGTGTGCTTATGCACTCCATGCCATGTTTGTGTGTTTAGACCTAGGCTATGTTTGTCATGCCATGTGCTATTGTAGTCCTTTTGTCTCTTTTATCTTTCTTTCTTACGTTTTTTGCCTATTGGTTAGGACCCGATCTAAACCCTGTGGTCTTTGTCATTGTCCACACACCTCGACCCTAATCAAAGGGTTTGGATCACTCACTTTGTATGTTTATGCTTACTTGCTTCTATGCTTTATGCTTCTGTTAGCCTTTCTTGTTCTAGCTTTACCATGTTTGACGCCTTTAGCGGGTTTGTGGTTGTGTGGTTACATTCAACGCCCACGAGACCTTGTTGGGATGTAACCATTTGGGATGCATCGCCATGATGCCTATTGCTTTGTGCACACCCTTCCCTTTTTTTGCTCCATGCGATGTTATGCTTACCATGCTTGTTTGTGTCACTTGTTGGCTTTATGTGCACCTTTACACGCTTGCTTACATGTCCATGCATGAGTCTTGTTTGCTAGGGAGTCGTCCATACTTCAACACAATGAAGCTATGAACATTCAATCCAAACCTACATTTAATCCTCGTGGACACCACCTTTTGTTTGTTTCCTTTCTTGTTTCCCTTTTTGCTTGTTGGTTGGCTTTCTTGCCTTGGTCACATGCTATGCTTGCCATATCTATCTTGCTTGTTCGTTTTGCATCTTGTTGCTATTATTTGCACATGTTCCTGCCATTACTTGTCTACTAGTTTTCTTGTCTTTCCTTTTGCATGTACACACATGGAGCGAGGACACATGGAGCTAGGGCATGGTTTCCCAGGCATAAGTGAAAAGAGCACGAATGCAAGCATGCCAACATGAGTCAAGCGGTTGTGTCAGTAGGTTTAGGGTTTAGATTTTTCCCTTTGGTTATGTACTCTTTTAAACCCCTTCCTTCCTCCTCCCGTTCTCCCTTAAATGGTTTGTATTAGAAATATCATGCCATGTACCATTCGTCCCCATCTCTAGAGTATGGCGACCTCTGTTTACTTGCCTGTACCTATATTTTGGGTCATTGCTCTAGGGATGTAGGCATTTACTTTCCTGCTTTATGTGCTAGCATTGTGCATGATGCATGTATATATATACCTGCTTGCCCCTTTCCGGTATGATCGTCACAATCTATGTCACCTAAGGCAAGCGATGCCTAATTTCCGTCGCGAAAGTAAGGTGATGTGTCTCCGGATTTTCGACGTGGAAATCTGGCACTCAGCTCAAAAGCGAAACCTCAAAGCATAGATTGGGACCACACCCATTCAAAAGCGAAACCTCAAAGCCCCTATGCATGCAAAGCCCCAAAAGCTAATGCCGAAATCATTTTTTTCTGCTAATTTCCAAAAATTAAGGTTTTATCAAAACAAAGGGCTGTCATTGGACAGACGTTGTGGGGTGCCTAACACCTTCCCCACACGTAACCAAACTTCCAGATTTAAGAATCAAGATTTCTTGCCATCCACATTAGATTAGGAAAAATGCCCTTTTTCTTAGCCTAGGATTGGTAATATAATAAACTAGAAACAAGGGACCAATCACACCTTAGAAAAAACCCAATGATTGGTGGCGACTCCACTTACTTTTGGTAATCCCTTAAAATTTGGCCCAGATTCCTACCGTAACACCAAAGGTAGACCTACCTTCCTCCACCGAGAGAGAGAGAGAGAGAACACTAGAAGCTTCGCACGAACAACACCACATACCATTCGAGAGAGGCCCTCTAATGGGGACCTGTACACATGGGAGCTGTCACCACGATGGGTGGTCAAACGAAGGCCTACGACAGCGGCAACGGTTTTTCCACTACCTTTCCCGATCAAGACTTGGCGTCGACAAGTACAAAATAGGAACATCAAGAACACAAGTGTTACATGGTTTAGCTTTGTCAGCCTATATTCACAGAGGAATCTCTTAAGGACCACATCTTTATTATGTAAAAGTGTAGTACAATGAACCCTAACACGAGTATATATAGGCAACTAAACCCTAGACTACTAATACAAGTAGGAGTAGGTTTGGGCCTATTACATTAGGCTAATATGTCTAATCTCTAACACTTTCTGTTTCTATCAAATTAAAGAATAATCATTAGAAATGCTACTTACATAGAAATTTAAAGTAGCTTATAAAAAATAAAGAAAGAAAGAAAAAGTTGCAAGATAAACTCACTGGTAATGAAGGAGAAAATAATGAAGGAAAATAGTGATTTCCAGCTTAGCAATATCATTTCTAGGGCACAATCTAGTTCCTACTCCAAAGGGAAGGAAGGCTCCTGCTTTGGGTATATAATTATGCACTCAATATAAAGCAAATTAGGATATTTATCAAAGCATAAACTTAGACATACATCATGCATGTTAAGTACACTCATGCATATAAAAAAGAGAAATGTTGTGTACAACATTTTCACAATAAATCTTAAATAGTAGATTGTTATTGGATGTTATGGGCAGTAAAAAAAGTAATTTAAGTTATGGATTTAAATTAGAACCAATAACAACTTACCACCTATGATTTACTAGGATGCACAGACACTTCATTTGGGGTGTCATACCTATGTCATAACGGTGCCTTATTTACCATATTATGCTATAATTTTACAAAAATTGCTCATGTCACTGTATAGTACCAATGCGCCTTAAATGATTTGTTGTGAAAATATTGTGGGCGTAGCACTTCTCTATAAATAAAGACATGTATCTATATATTGATTTGAATAGAAGGTGGGGGGCGATGAAGATTTTAACTTACATCCATTTTGAAGGCTTAAATTCCTTTGTATTCTCATAATTTCAGGATCCAAGTGAACACTCCTAATTCTAAACCACGCACACTAGGACTTTCTAACCTTTGGTAATGGTATAACCTGAAAAATAAGCCGCATTTGAACACATTTTCATGCCAGAGTTGCTGCACTACCCAATTCTGTACCATAAACTATTACAAATACATACTGATGAATGCATAATTAGTTATCTTAATACATCTATAGTCATATTTTTCTTTCTCTGTCAATATGTTATGCAAGCACAAAACTGTTAGGGAAAATGTTATTACACGAAGTGTTTCATTGATCACCTACCAAAGTTTAAAAATTATAAGATGAGAAACAAAATAATCGTTTGTTCTGATTTGAAGAGAGTAAATTGAGATAATAAAAGAAAAATTAGAAAGGAAAAAAGTGTGAGGTGGCAAGCTATTATTCGCGTATGGGGATTGCACTAGAATAAAATCTGACCTGGTAAATCGGGTCCGACCCATGAAACTCATCAATTCATTCACCCAACACCCAACAGAAATATTCCAAGCCCAAGCCCAATTAACCACCTCTATTCTCTTAAAACTCTAGGCCCAACCCGAAAACCTATCAGCCTTCATTACCTAATAGACAAGGCCAAGCCCAAAAATTAATTAAGATTCAAGCCTTAGACCAGAACCAACTTAAGCCCAGCACGAGCCAAAATCGAAAATACTTGAACCCAATCCTAAACCATCAGATTTCAACCTAATGAGTCACTTAACCAAGAAAGTCCAATTTAGATATTAACTTACAACGAAGCCCAATCTGAAAATTTGGTTAGACCCAAACTCAACTCATACTTTGAACCCAACCCTTTTAAATCCAAAACACACACAACACAAGCCTAACCCGCGTTCCAAAGCTCACCAGGCACAAAACTATTCTAAGGTAGCACAAAGCTCCCCCAAAATTTCAAAAATTATACTTTAATCCCAAAATTTACATTTTAATCCCTAAAATTTCCAAAAATGCACAAAGACACCTAAACTTGTCAACATTGCAAGGAAACTCTTTTGCATTTTGCAAAAGAGAAGTGTTACATTTACAACATTTTCACAACACTCTCATTACAAATTGTAGGTAGTAAGTTGTTATTAGTTCTAATTTGAATCTACTACTGAAATTATTTTTTTGTTCACCGATAACAACTAGTAACAATCTGTGACTGAAGATTTATTTTGAAAGTGTTGTGAAAATGTTGGTGGACATAACATTCCTCTAAATCATCATTTCAACTCCAAAGTTCACCAAAAATAAATGAAATGCAATCAAGAAAAGTAAAATTATCAAATGACATTCAAATCTCTTTTGCATTTTACAAACTTAGTTTGAGAGAGAGAGAGAGAGAGTCATTGTCTTGGATTATATGGACATTTGAGAGTCAATTAAAGTAGCATATTTCATTGAAGAGTAAATCCAGCAACACACCCCGCAAATCTATAACATGCTTAAGTGTCACTTTGTTATTAATACACCTAATTATTATTTTCAATAAATACTCATGTTGGTTCTATGTATAAAAATTGAAATCCAATTACAAATTGGCATTCAAAGATGTTGCAAAATTGGGGGTGTAGGTTTGAGTATGTCCATAAGCATACTGTTTATTGAAATACTCTTCAATGAAATACAACTTGATTACTTTCTGTTGTAAACACAAAAATAAATAAATAAATAAAAGAAAGAATTACCGCTTGAATGTCATTCGAAATGCCAGAACTTGAAAGAAAGTGACTGATAAACGTTGTAAGGTCACAATTTGCACCCAAACCCAACAGTATGTGGGGGATAGGCCCAAAAAATTCAATACAATGAAATTTGTAGAGAGCGGGCTTGAAATCTAGGTTTTAGTGATGTAAACAACAAAAATGATGGGCTAGATCGCAACATCATACACTCTGGATTGTTTATGTAACAAAAATTGTGCTCGGACTTAAGTCGAGCATGATTGATATTCTCTTTCACTCTCTCAAAATCAGGTTACAATAATGGGTGCAAATGTGTATAGTGTTTTCTCTCTTTCTTCTCCGATCTCCTTTCCTGAATGTCTCTTCTTCCTTTTATATTATCCTTCTTCTTCTCTCCATCTTCCACGTAAGGATCAGATTGCTGGTTTAGATGCTTGTCCCATCAACCTGTCCATGGAGTCTTTAGAGGCAGCTGTAAGGTTGAACCCTGATGCTCAGGCATCACTTCCCCATTAATGCGACCAGAGAATTGACTGTAGAGCATTCAATGCGGTGGTAGCAGCTTTATCTTAGATATTTCATAACTCTTCTTCTTATCTTGTACATCCATCATGTTTACCCTTACTTATAGGATCTTCTAAAATATTGTCGTTAGACGTCAGACAACCCCTTCCTACCTCGGCTTTACATAACCGAAGACATACTCTTCCTCGAATCACCTTCTTGGATGACCTTGATCGGATATCGCTTCTTTATTTATCAGTATTGCCTTGTGGGTTGATATTCCCACACCCTCGGACCATTTAGTGTCCTCGAATTGGGCCCTTAGCCCAACACATATTTCTAGGCTCAATGGACCTACAAATGTAATTATAATGATGTACTTTTTTTTCTTTTTTTTTTCTAAAGGCTTCCAATGATAACTTAAGTATTATTGTTATATTTTTCTCTAAACTATACTTTCATTTTAGTCTAAATAAAATTGGTTATATTTGTAACTATTAATTTAAATCTTATTGGGTTTATCAAAATATATTTTTTAATCTTATTGGCCTTTGAATGGTGCAACTGTTGGTTTACAATTTACAAAGTGGTCTTCCAGCAAAACCCATGCTCTTTTCTTTTCTTTTTATTGCCAAATTTCCCTTGGCATATATAACAATAATAAAAATTAAAGGATTCTTAACTCATAAGTTATAACCATAAAATCCACATTTATCCTTTCTTCTAAAAAGGAAAAAAATATGTCTTTATCTCTAAATTTCTGGAATAAATTTAAGAAAATAAAGAAGGTTTTTATTTAAAATATTTATTTATATACTCTATGTTGTCTCTTAAATATGATTTGGTTCAATGAACTATTATTGTATAAGAGTAATTAGAGGAAAAATACATAGCATAAAAATGGAAATGTTAACAGATGCCCTTAAGACAATAGTTAACAATCCATTTAAAGAAAGTTTTTATGGAAAAAGAAAAAAAAAATCAATTAAAATTTTTATTAACTTTTTTATTTTTATGAGATACATTAAATACACTTTATTAAATTAATGAGTTATGTATGATATAAGAGTATTTTAAGGAAACATAAACAATGTATTAGTCAAATCTAAGTTACCATTATGTATTGTCATGATTCTAAAAATAAGAAAAGAATTAATGGTCTTAAATAAAAATTAAAACATGAACATAAACACTAAAGTAAAGAAATGTGACTTAATTCAAAATTTTGAGTTATAGCCACATGTCTAGTATTATGGCTAACATATTGACATGGAAAAATCAATCTTTGACACATTGACATTAGTCTTCCATATAATACCAACAATAATACCAATTAATATAGGAAGTTGTCATATGTCATTATAGTATATTTTGAGAATGGAATGTGTGACATCGTAACATGCATCCATCAGTTTTGAGATTCAAATTTTCATAGTATAAAACTAGTTATTGGCCCCTTCCTCCTCTTAAAGTTGCGTTCATATTCAACCATTCTCCCTCCCATTTATTGTGAATGCTTGGTGACCTATCATATATTTAATATTTAAATTTTAAATTTTCCTTTTTGGGTGAATGTTAATGCTAATGCTTGGCTGATGTTTTGCGGTACAGATCTCTATCTAATCAGCACTTGTTTATAAACAGCATTTCAAAAATTTGTTGTACATATCTCTATCTAACAATAACTTGTTTATAAATAGCATTGTAGGTTCATGGTAATGTTCATACATATGGACTATGAATTGATGTGATTTTGAAAAAATCATCCTAAATGTGGTTTTGTGTCTGTTTTTTGCGAGCCAAGTGAGTGGTGCTCAGATTTTATCCGATGAGGAAGATTTAGAGTTGGAAAGGCAACTCAAGCTTGCAACAAACCTCCTGTTAAGAGCATTCAGGTATAAGTGTAATATTTCTTTTTGAGAATCAGGTTAGACACAACAAAACTTTATAAGAGTGAGTTCCAGTTTGCGTACAATCTCTGAATTTAAACTCTTGCTATAATAAAAAACCAATTGATATCAAGGTCTAATATATGATAAAGAATAATGAGCACAGAACACACGCCATAAATTGAAAAAAAAATATATACACAACAATTTCATAACAATCCTAAACTACCATACCACCTCACACTTGGGCCCTTCACAATCTATAATTTAATTTTATTTAATGATCCATGTGTGAGGTGATAGGATTTCTTTTAAAATTTTTATCTTATATTTGATAGTTACAATGTGATAGGCTTTCAATTAAAAAGTTCTTGCACTTTCAATAACTAGAATTTTTTTTTTTCTTTTGTTACCTTCGATAGAACTTGTTTTCTTTTTGTAAGAGAATTTGTTGATCTCTAATTTTGTAGATGGAATTTGGACATATCATTGATTGTATTGATATTAACAAACAAGTGGCCTTTGACCATCCTTTATTGAAATATCACAAGATTCAGGTACTTTATCCTTGTGACATCCCTAGCCTCTTTTCAATATTTTTCTTTCTATAATATGGTGTTTAGAAATACTTATCACTTTATTTCAATGTAATAAATAATATTTCTTTTTCATTGTTTATGTCATTATACGTAGTAGAATAGTGTTAATGTTAGCACTAGGGATGTATAAGTCACCACCAATGGGTCAATTGGCAAGTTTCCTCCTCCAAAACTCGAGCTACCTTACCCGACCATAAAACCTAAGAAATCTAGTGAAATTTGACGTTTTCCATTAAAAATTTAGTCAAAATCCACTAGATTTGACGAGATTTTCACCAGATCTAGCAAGATCTCAACATATTTTCAATGAAGACTCAGCCAGATTTGGTGAGATCTCATCGAATCCAGGTAGTTTTTGCCATTGCTTTATAGTTGCCAGTTTCAACTAGCCCAATGGTGGTAAGGGTGTGGGTTTTGCATTTGATTTTGTGTGACATTTGGTATTGTTATGGGTTTTAGAGAGAGAAGAGATGGCTATAAGCCTATCACATTTACAAAAAGATGCCCAACAAGCTAAATTGGGAGGAGAGTAACTAAGGTTCCTAAATACACACACACACACACACACACAAATCCCAACTCAAAACGGATTTTAAAGATGAAGAAACGATGAACATAGCATCCAACAAAACAAGAAATCTGGGATCCCCTGCTCATCAACAAGTAGGAAAGATCAAAGAAGTCAAATTCAAGCTCAAAATCTAGAACAGAAGTACATTTGGCAACATACAAGAGAAATTATCTAAGGCCAAAGCAAACCTTAATGCAATTCAAGCCCTACTCACGTCAACCCCATTCTCGTAAGTTGAGAAGAGAAGGAGACTATGGTGTGCACAACCACAAGTGCCCAATTAATGAAGCGGTGAACAAAATAATCTCCCCATGTTTTGGTGTCCAAAAAAAAAAAAACATATTATGTACCTATAGGGTTGTGACTTCTGAGTACACTTCATCTACAACCTCATATATTGCCCACGTTTAATTAAAAACCCTCCCTCGAGAGTCGAGACAATAGGATCAGCTCAACACATTTTAGTAAGGTTTGTTAACATTTAAATATCAATTAGATAACTACTGCGCATTCTTGGTGCAATGGTCACTCCACAATCATAAATGCTTGTGAGATGTGGGTGGTAAGGGCCTAGGTTCAAGTCTCCTGAAGGGAGCTTCACATACATATACACTTAGATTATGTTAGAGTAAAAATTCTATCTTGTATAAATATATATACATATATATATATATATATATATATATATATATCAATTAAATATTTCTTTTACTTTCTATATTATATATATTTTTGTTTTTTGAGATATAAAATTTCTAATTAAATTTTTGTATTTAGGTTTTATTAATATATCTTTTACAAGGTGCTAGGAGAATTTTGTCAATGATGATTTGGCATACTTATAACTATATTTTTTGGTAAATTAGTTGAAGAGGATAAAAGTATGAGATGGATCTTTCTTTTATCTAGAACGACGGAGTGGGGGTCGACGGATTGATACCGCAAGGATACATATCAGACGGTGTCAATCATTGGGTATCCGTCCAGTACTGATTGGTTGTCATAAATTCTTAATTATACGTCACACGATATGTTTGACTCAGCTTTGCTTTATCTTCACACAAGCGTGTACACCTGGAGTTCTTGCATTACACATTTGATTGTAATAAAAAGACTCTTATATGAAAAAGAGCTCAAGAAGGAATGGAGAATCAAAAGAAGTGTTTCCTAAAAGGAAAGAGTTTCCTGACCCAGGCAAGAATGGTAATTCTACACCAATATAAATACCCCAAAAACCCTAGCATCAAGGTACGCATAATGATCTCAACTCTGGCACTTTAGGGTTGTAAAAAAAGACTCTAACTTGACCTTCGGAGGGTTTTTGGCCGGCACCACACCGGTGCTCTCTGTGAGGTCTTCTATTCTCTTTTTGCAGGTGTTGCTTCGGTTTGGAGAGTGCTAGCAGTTTACTGGTGATTTTTTCGGCATCATCATTAGTCAATATTTTCAATTGGATTGGTATTCTATTGGTTCAATATTTTGGGAAGCTTCTTGGAGATGAGGGAAAAAATATACAAAACCTGCTTATATATATTTTCTTAAAAAAATTAATTAATATTTAAAAATTTTAAGACATATTTTGTATAATTTTGGGGCGCCCTAAGGGACTTAAGATCCTTGAAAAAAAATTGGAAGAGGTGGGGCCTTGAGACCATTCTCCCTATATTGGTTCAAAAGAATCAAAACCCAATGACTGCTGCACTTGTTTGTGGTAATACCTTACATGGTAATAACTGATTTAATTCAAAATTATCAATGTAACTGTTTGGAGCTTTTAAAATTTACCTCATTTTTGTTGTCTTTTTACCTGTATGGTTCTTACAGGTCCTAGTGATGTCTCTGTACCTCTATTCTTGATATATCAATACAACTCTATCTCCTATAAAAAAAAAAATACAATTCTATCTTTTATCTAAAAATAAAAAATAAAAATTTTACCAACTTAATATGACTTAATCAGATAACATACACATAAACATCACGTAAGCCCAATTAAATTTAGTAAAGTTGCTTTAATATTTAGTTCTTCACGTAAAGGTTTTGTAAACTATTGACCAACATAAAATACGTTACTTTTGTCCAATAACACCATCAAACAAGCTTATGGAAAGTTTTACAAAATAGTGACATTAAAAAGTTCTAACAATCAAAAGTCCTAGTAATAAAAGATCATATAAACTATTATTGTTGCTGCCCCTCCACCTTGTCCAGCTCCACTTCTAGCTCTTCCTTTTTTGGCACCAACTCCAACTCCTTTTCTAGATCTACCAACTCTACTACTTACAACAACACTTATTTGGGTTGAAACCTGTAATAATAAATACATTGAACCATATGGTAAGCATGCATGCACAAAAAACTCAATGACCAAATACTAGCAATATACAAAAAAAAAAAGCAAATTGTGTAGTATGTATTATGGCAATTACTATAGGTGATTAGCTTCTAGCAACACTCGATGGGCGATGATCCCCTTTCACGCCTAAGCCCATAAATGCATGATTGCCTCTAATTCTCCTAACTTATAACAAGTTCAAAAAGTTTGTAGTTAGCAACTACAATAATAAGTATCACATACAAAAATTAGTTAGCAATAAACATGTATTAATACATGGTTTTGGCTTCCTGTAGCAGTTGTTGCTCCTTGTCTTTGCTCTTTCTGGCTCTCACTAACATCATTAGATTTAGGGGTACCCTGCACCCTCTTTTATTATGACCTAATTGTCCACAATTGCCACATTTTTGTGTGGAAGATGACTTCTTCAATTTATGTGAAATCTTTGGTGCCTCATTAGTAGCTTCCTTCCTCTTGTACTCCTTTGGCGTCCCAAGTTGTACTAGCATCTTTTAGAGGCAAAATCTTATTACATGCAATATTTGGCCAAAAGTCCTCACCATTGGTAGGTTGGATGAGGTGCAAGTAAGTTCTAAGGTGAGTCTCAACTTTGTAATAGCTATGGACATAGTTTTCTACCTTTTCTTTCTTCTAAGCTATTGCTGAAATTGCATGGTTATAAGGGATGCCTATTAAATCTCACCTGTGGCAAGCACATGTATGCCTATCCAAATCAACTACAAATTGCTTTCCCTTACAGTGCACTTAAAACTTCGATCCACCAAACCATGTAAATTTGCAATCCCTAATTGTTTCCTTGTTAACTCATAATTTATCGTGAACCTTATGACAAATTGGGCCAAACTTCTTCAACATTGTATCCCTGTTTCTTGGGATCCTTTTTATAAGATACCTCCTAATCATCTAACATAGTCATATATGGACTTATCCTTAGCATCAGTATGTTAGGATTAGTACCCTTAAATCCTATTATATGATGCTATGTATAATATTATGTATGATATTATATATGACATTATGTATGACTTAATGTTGTAATTAATAAAGTTGTTTTATTATTATGTAAAATTATGGTAACATAAATATTTGGACATTATCACATAGTCCATGAGATGCATAGTATATGATTTATGTGATTTAGAGGGATCTTGAACTAAGAAATAGATTCTAGAAGCTAAAAAAGATTCTTTTCGAAATCCAAAGAGGTTCCCCATGGAACCAAACCCCCGAATCATCTGTCAACTGCTCAATCAATTATTTATTCGGAATGCTAAAAAAAAATTATGTGATGTCGATCGGTGGGGAAGAAAGCAACCAATTGAGCTTCTATGGTTCCTAATAACCTTAGTTGAGGGAAAGCAAACCGGAAAGAGAATGAAGCAATGAGGTCTAGGTGGATATAATACAAGCGATGACTGCTCTTGATCCCCGAGGCGATTGGATGGGATGGGGGGCACTGAGCGAATAGCTAAAAAGAAAGGGGGTGAATCCGCTCTTAGGAATCATTCAACCCTCGAAATGATTGTCTTAGTGTATCGTGTAAATTCCTTGAAATAAAAAATCAAATAATTCTCTATGGTGGAACAAAATATCTCGCATTTCTGCCTCAAATAGTTTATTGTTTTTGGTTTCCAAAGGAATGTTGGTATGTTGCCTTGAATGTTGCACTAGCAAAAAGCATTAAAGCTGCAAAGACCAATGCACCAATTGCGGTACAATAGAGTTGTAATTCACTAGCTATTTTGGATGCTCGTCAAATCTGAAAAAAACCAGAGGTTATTTGTATTCCTCGGAAACCTCCCGTTCCCTCTATGTCCATTCAATCTTAATTTTGCTGCATAAATGCACTGTAAGACCGGGGATGCCCTCAATGATCCCTTCCTCTTCCATAAAGGCTTTCACCCGTACTAGCACTAGTATATGGTGATATCCAACTCGAAAACCCAAAGACAAACTTGCTTACCTTATTATTAGAGAAAGGGGAAAGGGGGTAAACCCAAAGCTAAGAAGCTGACAACTGCGAGACTAGGAGAATGGGAAAGACTTGGTATATAATCCGTGCCTTCGTTCTGTCTTTTTAGGTCTATTCTGGATGTACAATGCAATTTCGGTAGTAATATTCCAATTCAGATGTTTGGGGTAGTATAAGTGATCAAGGGGTAGTAACTCATATCAGGGGAGGAAACTTTGCGTAGAGTTCCACTACTATTAATGGGTGGCTCCGCGATTTCTTATGGGCACAAGCATCCTAGGTAATTCAGTCTTATGGTTCCTCATTATCTGCATATGACCTCTTTTTCCTAGATGCTCATTTTGTATGGGCTTTTAGTTTAATGTTTCTATTTAGCGGACGTGGTTATTGGTAAGAACTTATTGAATCCATCCTTTGTTGCCGAGGGCTTCAAACCCAGAATTCAACCTAGCCAACGTGCTTTTGGTGTCAAGCCCAGTCCCCTTCCTCTTCCGATTTATTGATGGAGATGGGGTTAAGGAAGGATAAGAGGAGCGGACGCCTTCAATAGTCCAATCGGGAAGTTGAGCTTTCTTGCCATAAGCGAATTTCGGGATTGGCTTCTTCCTGAGCGAGAGTGGGACTTTCTTTAACTTATGTGTTAATTTGAGGCCCATACAGTGGTAGAGAATTGGAGAAGATTCTCGGGTGTTGAAGAGCCTCCTCTTTAAGGTGACTTTTCTTATCCAGGATGGGGTAACTAAGGAACATTGTATTGCAATTCACCTGCTTACCAAAAAAGTGTTGCGACTGTGTAAAGGATCAGGGATGCTGTTCACTGCGCTTTATTTGAAGCAGTGTAGCTCATCTCTTCAAACCTTTTATGGAGGCATAAAAAGACCCCATGATTTATCGTCCACACTAACAATCCATCCCTCTCCTCCAAAAGGAGATTTTAGTAAATAACCAAATATGAAGCTTGACGGACAAGAGGTGTCGACAATGTGAGCTTTACTGCCTAGTTTTCGGCCTTCTTAATCCAACTTCATTACTCTTTAAGACTACTGACTGCTTGTGCTTGGTTTAGGATATCCTCCTTTCTACTAATGATTCTTAACAAAATCCATTTTTTGGGTAGAACAAGAATTTGCATTCTAAAATTCTATCAGAAGGACTGCGCGTCGCTTCTGGCCGCCTTTTTCCGTCACTCGAGATCCAAGTCAGCACCGAAAAAGATCTTTTGATTCCTCGCGGCCAGGCCGGCTTGGAAGCAAGCTACCTGTCGCCTATCTCACCCCCTCACTTACGAAGAAGTAGTTGGAGCTGGGCTCCGAACTATGAGAGTTTGGTTTGCTTTTGTTTCATGTTTATAAAAGCAGTCTGATCAAATAAGGGATCAGACTGCTCCTGGTGTTCGAACTAGTCATTAATGGTCGGCTTCATTTTTCGGTATGCATTGCGAACACTTTCATTTAG
Source organism: Castanea sativa (assembly GCF_040712315.1). Classification (NCBI taxonomy): domain Eukaryota; kingdom Viridiplantae; phylum Streptophyta; class Magnoliopsida; order Fagales; family Fagaceae; genus Castanea; species Castanea sativa. The sequence continues at coordinate 54,668,891 of NC_134023.1, read as the reverse complement.
ATATAAGTCACAAGTTCTTTGTAAACTCAGAATTTTAGTTTGTAGTCGATGATGAAATTGGACATTTCATCTGCAAAGACTATAACATATCAATTAAGATGATTTTTCTTGATCATGGAAGTAAAGACTTCTAGTTGATATGTTGATATGTTTAAGGAGTTAAGATATATTGAACTAAACCGTTGTGAGATTTATTATTCTCCTAACGACTGTCAAATGAATAATAAATCTTACAACTTCTATTTACATTAACTCTTAATCCTAAGTGAATAATAGACTTGATCATGAAGTGTAGGTTGCTTTAATATATCAGGAGTGAGATTTATAGTCACGATTAAAATCTCAGTATGTTGGGTAGCTATATTTAGTGCTGATGGAACATATATTCTCAAGATAGAATTCATAATCTCTTATCGGGGATATAAAATATTCCATTGAGATAAGTTTAATGGGTTTGGTTATTCAAAGTGTTAGGTCTAACCACTTTAGTAAGGAGTTACTAAAGTATACATTTATGAAATTGGATTTCATAAATATATGATGAATAACTTAGAGGATTAAACTAGGTATTCAAAAACCTGGTTTATGAAGGGGTTGTATGTATAATAAAATCTTGGAATATAATTTATTAATAAGGCCTAGAGTACATTTATATATATATATATATATATATATATATATATATATATATAATGGTATTAAATATAATTAATGGTAACTTTGGACTTGTCAAGAGTTGGCAGAAAAGCCCAAGACCCATTAGAGCTAGTGTTTTATTTGCTCTCTTTTGATCCCACTCCAAGCCACATACTAAAGCCCAATTGGAATGGCCTAAGAGGTTAGCCCAATTAGATAATCAATTATAAAGAGGGAAACATACAGAATTTTGTAAGAGAATGAAATGGTTTATATGTGAGTGTTGGACACTCTCTTTTTCTCTCTTGAACATAAACATATAAACTGATTGAGAGACCACACTTTTTGGGCATAAGTGGAATTAAAGTGAAGATTAAAAGTATTCCTAAGTACTTCTAATATTTTGTTTTGAATTTCACCGCACCAAGGTACACTCTCTTGTTCTTATATTCTTAAATTTACATAGTACATGTTATCAAGTGCGAATGAAGTAAATTCGTTCGTATGTTTTGTATGAGATACAAGCATGTACTTTTCCAACATAGTAATCTTATAATTAAATAACTAACTAAGGTTGTTCAACATGTCACACTTAGGCCAAGTACTAAAATAATGTCTACTCCAATGTACACAATCAATACCCATCAAAAGCCCATAAGCGGTGACATCTATCTTTCTCTTCATCTCCATCTCCATCTTTGCCTCAAACCTAAGTCTGATGGTCTCTCTTACTACTGCCCGTATTAAATCCTTTGATAATTTGCCCCTGTGCTCCTTCTTGAAGTTGGCATATAAATGCCTATCACAAAAATTTGTTAGCATGTAGATATTAAATAATTTGAACATTACATTTAAATTTAAATATATACAACAAATATAACATTAAACTTACACACAAAAGAATTACATACCTTTTGTTGGTCATAAGTAAATATCCAGCCATGTTCCCTCACAGGACCAATATAGCTAACAACAACTCCAAAAACCATGACCAATTGTCATTTTTCTCACCCTCACAAATAGCAAATGCTATTGGGTATATCTCATCATTTCCGTCAATCCCAGCAACTGCCAATAGTTACCCTTTCAAAAACCCACTTAAATGACAAGCATCAAGACTAATAATTGACCTATATTCCTCCATAAATCCAATTCTACAAGTGGCTAGACACATACTTTCTCTTGAAGTGCAATGTGAGTATGAGTAAAATAATTTAGGTTGTGGTGCCTGGATTAGAAGATCTTAACTTTTCACAACAATCTTTAGCTCTTTCAAATTGGTAGGTAACCTTCCTTTAAACATTTCCAATGCAATCTACCTAGCCCTAAAGGCTTTGTCCAAGGAAACATATACTTGAAATTGATTTTTTGTATCTTCCTTTATGTCAACAATCTTGATGTTGGGTCTCTCTCTAAACACCTATAACCATGCAATTGCAATCCACCTTGCAAAGACCATCCTACTAAGAAAAGCCCTAGAACATATATGGTTTTACCAATAGCTTTTCACTAGTAAAGAGTTTTCTTCATAGGCCCATAAGGCATAAATACAACACTCACAATTCTCACATTTATAACTCACATTTCGAGATTTATTCTTAACAATTAACAATGGATATTATTATTAAAAAAAAACAATTAACAATGGATACCTATGCTTGATTTTATAAGATTGCACGGCTCTTAAACTCCTTGTGGTCACTAAATAATATGCCTTTCTCAAAAATGGGGTCTAGCGTATCCACCTTAGCCCTAAATTTAGTGTACTTGGGGTGCTCTTCATCATCCTTAGAGTTGATAGATGTGCACAAGACATCAAAGTGCCTATAATCACTTTTCCAACTTTTTTATATTATGCTTCTCACTACTAAAGCAAGTAGGTGTTCAATTTGATGTGTTTTGCTCATAAGGGTTTAGGTTGGATTGGTCATAGGGGGTGGTTTGGTCAATGTGAGTGGATAGGACAATGTAGTGGATGGGTCAATTGGGAAAGATGTTCTTTCATATCTATCAAATTCGGTATCACCTACCAAATTAGCATAGTCCTCATAAAAAAAAAATTGTCATCTACTCTTGCCCCTTCATCAACTTCTTTATGAAACTCATGCTCATCATCACCTTCATTACCTTAATCCTCATCAACTTGCTCTTTAACAGCTTGTTCAACATGCTTCACATATATGTGAATTAAGCTTTTGGGTGCAAATTCTACTAGTCATATATAGCTCTAACCTCACCATTTTTTCTCAATGGACATAAACTAGTGTAAAGCTCCGTCTGAAGAATCTGTTAAAATAATTCTGCTACATTAACACCAAGACCTTTGGCATACTTTAGCATGTAAGAAACAACAAGAGTGTTAAGATCAACATTTGAGAGTCGTCCTTCAATCCCTCTAGCATATTCAACATGTGTATCACTATGTGTAATGAATATTCTTCCTTGATGTATAGACATATCAAATGGCGGAACATAGGGATCCATATCAACGCATTGCACACACATAAAAATGCATTACTAAAATATATCTTTTAATTAATACATTACTAAAATATAATAAACATATAAATGTAACCAATATATAGGCAACCATTGCACATATATAAATAAATTATTAAAGTATAATCTTTAATTAATATATCACTAAAATATAATATTGTGTGTGTATATGTGTATGTACGCGCACACATAACCAAACATATAGGAGCCACAAAGCACAACATAGGGACCACTCAGTTGGATCAAAACAATTGCACACAGTCAATTTACCAATTAAAAATGCCAATTATTTTGCAAATTACATAGCTTATCATTGCCCAAGTTGACCCACCAAAATTAACAATTAGTAAAATAACTAGAGCTAGGCTTTCATTTTGTTTAGTTGTAGTTTCTATGATGGTTGATGTTGTTGGGTATAACAATATCAAATACATGTTTGTACAAAGTCTATGTATCTAATTGTTGAAGGGAGAAATTGATGTTCTTGAATGGAATGTGCGGAGGCCAAGTTGAAACTCAATTTTGGGCTCTGAGATGATACCCAAAGGCTTTTGATGTAGTGATAAGCTCATCCAAGTAAGAAATAAAGACTGCACCTTAGTAAGAAAAACGTTAAGGCTCAATAAAACACTTCATGATAGTTAATTAATAAATTAATAATCCTGTTACAACAATGCAAGAAAATAAAATTCTCCAAGTAGGCTCAAATTAAATTGATGGTCTAGTAGTCAATTATTGAAAATTTTTAAAAAGGTGTTCACTTCAGAAAATCCTTGTGTGTCTTGGTCAAAATGTTTTAGGGTACTTTTCTGCTACTACTACATCATTATGAGGGAAAAATTACATTGTTACAAACACATTATATCCTTCCATGGAAAATACAAAAAGTAAAGATCAATAGTTCCATGGTGAAAAGAAAAGGGTTAATTGGCATGATATGAAGGGAGAGAGGGATTCTAGCTCAGTGCGGCAAATGTTGAACCAAGATTCATATGCAACATTTATGTGGGGTATGTGTGGGGTAGTAAAGGCTATTTTGAGTGAGTGGGTGTGTAAGTTTGTAGTAAAATGGGGGAAATAATGGTAGGGCTAAGTCTTTAGTGGAGAAAGAGTCGTTTATGACTGATTAGGGAGCATTTATGGACTTAGGATATGCAAAAAAGGGAAAAGAATGTTTGAGGCTAGGTGAGTATGGGTTTTTATAGACTGAGAGGCATCATTTATGAGATAGTGAAACTAATCTACAAGCTGAACATATGGCAAAGTAACTAGAATAACATAATTTTCAGGGAGGTTGGTGTGTGTTTGTGGAGCTGATGTGATTACCCTTTTATAGTGGAGCTTAGGGGGGTGATTAGCAAGAATCCAAAATGTAGGTCTGATCAGCAAGAAGAAAGGCACACTACATCCTAAGATTTGGCTATAAATGATAGATTTTCTTTTAGGTTATCTTGCTTCTTTGGGCAATATCAGACATCAGTGAATATTTTGGTAATCTTGCATTAAATGCTGAGATTTTTGGGATTAGCTTTAGCCAATGAGATTAAGGCTGATATTAAGGTAAAATCTTGGAGCTGCAACTGAGATTTGGACCTCAGAGAGTAGAATTTAGTATGCTAAGCCAAGTGTCAAATTTTGGGCCTAATTCAGAGGGTTCTGCTAGAGATCTTTTTATGCCCTCCAAATCACATTTTCCCAAATTTTTTCCTTTAGAATTCATGGACTTGGTACATGAACCAATTTTGGAACATTTTTGGCAGATAAAGCTGATTTGCTAAGATTTGAGGACCTTGTTTATGGCTTCCTTCCGCTAGAACTAAAGTTTTGAGGAAGATGATAAAATCCCATTACCCATTAGATTTTAGCTGCTAGTACAACCTCTAGGCACTGTTCACGTCAATGAGACAGTGGCAAAAAGTTGACGAGACAACCCTTAGTTCAATCTTAGAGATTTGGTTGTCCTTTAAGGAATTCTCCAGCTGAACCTTGGTCAAGGATGAAAAAAGAAAGAAGTTGCCTGATGGTTCAGTCCTTCACTTTTGGTTGTCTTGGCTATAACTTTGGATTGGACTTATTTACATGGGTTGGACCCTTTGGCTGAGCTGTGTTTGTGCCACTCTTCACTTGGGCTTTTTTCTTCTTTCATCACACCTTGGGTCCTACAAAATGGACAACAATGGCACATATTGCCATGGGTTATATCCCTCATGAACTTTTATTGTTAGTAGATATTCAATATACTTTGGACTTTGATATATATTTGTAATGGGTCATTGGATAATGATTTGTAAGACTTTAAAATAATAGCATAAGCTTAATTATTTCAAAATACTTTGTAAATAATATTTACTATTCTTAATTAATGAATTCTATGGTTTTTTTAAGAATAATATAGGTAATGTTTACAGTTCCAAATAAGACCCAATAATCATGTCACCATTTTAATGATGGGCTTGTAGGATGAATGACTATGGAATTATGAATAGTGACAGTAGAATCAAATAATCATAATTTCTCATGAATTTAGGAAATAGATAAGTAGTTACTAGTACTCAAGTTTTTAAAAACAATTGCAGTTATGGGCATAGGTAATTTAATCATATGGTATTTCCCAAGTATCAACAATATTGAATTTTTTTCTAAATAGTACCAATGTGAATTGGGCTTTTAAATATCACCAGTGAGGACTGAGTATTTTTTATATTGCTAATAAGGACTGGGATTTAATATTATCAATGAAAATTGGACTTTTAATGTTGCCAATGAGAATTGGGTTTTTCGATATTGCTAGTGAGAATTGAGCTTCTAATGTTACCAATGAGAATTGAGCTTTTTGATATTGCCAATGAGAATTATGTTTTTTAATGTTGCCAATAAAAATTGAAATTTTTGATATTGTTAATAAGAACCGGGCATTTTGATAGATAATTTATCATGGACTTGAATCATGGGATTTGAACCCATTCAATAAAATAATTTGAGCATAGGTATGAACTATAGGCTTCACAAAATATTGGGCCTTATAATTTTTATATTTGTGGCCCAATTTAGTGGCGGCATGGAGAATAATTCTGGGCTTGCATAATAATAGAGGGAAAAATATTTAGAGAGGCCAATTACCTTGTGTTGAACCTATTGGTCTCGTTGTTGAACTTATAATGGACCCATTTGGCAATTACCTTGTGCATAAGTGTTGTTAGATGTGTGCAATGAACAGAGAATGCAGATTGTGCTCGTGGTGACCAGGAAAACTTGTCTACGCACATGGGAAAATTCTTCATATGTCACTAATTATTTCTGTTATTTTTGTAGGGTATTGATATTCTTTGCAATTTTTGTTGTTTCTGAATGAAATTGGTATTTTGTTATTAGCACGCGTGTGGTTCGGAAGTTGGTTGAGACTGTCAAAACTACAAAACAGATTTCACTAGTTAAGTCAGCACTTGAACCTGGTGTTCTTGATCTTATTAATGATCTGAATGAAAATCATGTGATTCAGCGTTGCTTGCAATGCTTGGAGGCTGAGTAGTGATTATCCAAAACCTACTCACCTTTCTCATTCTCACCATCTTTTCTTACTCTCAGTCTCTCTGTCTTTCGTCTCTCTTATTCTCTTAGTCTCTCTCTCTCTCTCTCTCTTTCTTTCACCCTCAATCTCTTCTTGCTCTTGCTTTCACCCTCGTCTCTCTTGGTATCTTTGAAAAACCCATTATTTCTCAAAATCCCTCTTTTTCTCACTCAGCTGCAAATAAATATTTGTATTTTTTTTTTTTTTTTTGATGAACTGGTAAGAATTTAATTTAACAGACCAACAAATACAAGATCAGAAAGCTTAAAATTCAGAAGCAAAATACTGCAGAGCCAGCACTGCTAGACAGCAAAAGCACAAAGCCACAACAAACTCATCCCACCTAACAGGAGTCACTAGAGGCAAGTAAAATTCAACTAGCTTATACAAACAGAACCATTAAGCCTTACTCAACAGAAAACCAAACTCAAGGCTGAAAACAGAGCTGGGCTGGATTAATTTCCCAATTATAGCAGAGCAATCTGTTTAATACTGAGTTACAGCTACACTTTTTACTCTACATTCTTCCTTTAACATCCTTTTTAATGATGCCAATAATCTGCTCTTCAGTATAGATTCTTCCTACATGTATAATAGCATTCCTTTGACATATGTGATAGACAGCAGACCACCAAGCTAGCTTACACAAGGTGGTTATAAATCCCTTTCCTTTTAATTGAGTAGCACCCCATTTCATTAACTCCTGCCAATTGGTTTTGGCATCTGACACTAGGCAAAGCCCCATGATATTATCCCAGATTCTCTCAGTAAAGGAGCATTTGAAAAAAGAGGTGGTCTCTATCTTCAATACGGGACCTACAAAAAACGCACATACTGTCCACAGCAAGGCCCCATTGTATCAATCTGTCCTTAGTTGGGAGCTTCTTTAGGATAGCCATCCAACCAACAAAGGAGTGCCTAGAGATAGCTAGATTAAACCACACCAGAAACCGCCACTCTGCCTTATTAGCTTTAGTTTTATTTCATTCCAGGTGTTAGCACAATCAAACTTGTGAGAGGCAGACCATAAAGCCCTGTCTTCCTCTTTCAACTCTATCAAAGGAAGCTTGCTCTGGATATTTACAAGAGTATCTGATCTGGCAGGCCTCCAAGTCCAGGTTTTGTTATGTAGGACTGATGCAACTTTAGCTTCAAGGTGGCTGGCAGCATCATATTACTACCCTACATCCATATTTCTGTAGCAATATACCATCAGGATGCCATGTATCATGCCAAAGAAATATCTTACTGCCATCTCCTACTTCATAACTCAGAATTTTTCTTGCCTCTTCTCTGAGTTTAAGAATAGATTGCCAACCCCGAGAACTGTCCTGTGGAATTTTTATAGTCCAAAAGCACCTTCCTTTCAAAAGGTATTCATGAACCCAAGCCACCCACAGAGATCCGTGTGAAAGGATTTCATATGCCTCATGAAAATTACCTTATTTCATTCTGCTACTCTTTTTAAACCTAGCCCTCCTTCTGCTACTCTTTTGAAAAGATTCCATATAGGCATGCACAACTTCTCCCAAGCCACTCTATTACCTCGTCCACCTTCGTTGCCTTTCCAAAGGAATTGGTTCAAACAATTTTGTACAGTGGCAAAATTGGCAAAAAGCACTTTTTTTGTGAAATATTCAGCAAAATAACATTATTCATATAATATGTAGCAGGATACTACTCTTTTAGAACACAATTTCTGAAAAATTGAGTTCAATTAGTGAAGTGCCACGGTGACACTCGGTGACCTGGTTTTTCTCAATTAAAAATTCCACATAAAACTCGAGTGGAAATATGAAGCACATGACTTGCACATACATTGCTAAGTGGCACAAACTTAAAAGACCAACCCCCCCCCCCCCCCCCCCCCCTTCCCAATAAATTGAAAACAAAATTTCTATTTTTTTTTTCTAGTTCTCTCTCGTGCGTATCATGTATCAACCCCTCTCCAAAATCCTTGCAACCCTAAATCCCCAAATCAAAATCATCTTTGGCATCATCATTGCTCCACCACCGCAACACCTCCTAAGAACAATTCTTGGTAGACTCTGAATGGGCAAAAGAATTGCTCTACAAACATAATGAAATAATTGCACGTCAAAGCCAGTGGAACTCAACATAATCATAAAATCTTGCTTAGGTTTCAACTACTTAAATTTTGACTTATCTCCCACTTTGAGACATTTTCTATTCCCTTTTTTTCTTTACTCGATGCAACTTGATCTCATAAAGCTTTGGCCAATGTTTTCCCTTCACTAAGATGCACCTTTTAGCACTGTCCCAGGCTATACCATTTAAAACATCAATACCATTATTCCCAACTCATACCAAATTTTCCCTTAAATTTTGAAGAAGAATCCATCCAAGCAAAGTACCATCCTTAGGTGAGATTCTAGCAATGCAATCAGTCTGCCAAACATTTGCCCAAACTTCTCCATTTATATAGTCCAGTTCATTAAGGTTGTGTACTTCATGACCATTATATGTGACAATATATTTTCCTACGACTTTGAAATTTTAACGGTTAATCAGATACAATGTTGAAGTCTCATCACTTCCAAACAAGACATTTTCATCAGTTGCCAAACCCCAACCATTTTCATCTGATGAGTAAATTTCTCAAACTTTTCCCTTAAGTTTCTAATTCCTTGATAAACCTTGTAACGATGTAACACCTTGACTATTCTAACATAATTTTCTAACCCAAAAACCATAATAATAAAAACTATCCTGTAATATCACTCAAAGTGATCTATCCTTAATTAGATCTTTCCTTTTGTTTAAGAGTATTAAGTACAAGTGGTGGAGCAGTGATAGAGATGATTTTGATTTTGGGATTTTGGGTTGTTGGGATTTTGATATGGGAGAGAGTGGCTAAAACTGATACGCACAAGAGAGATATGGGGAAAAAAATCTTTTTAATTGATTGGGAAGGGGGGGGGGGGGGGGGGGGTTGGTCTTTTAATTTTATGCCACTTAAGCAATGTGCGTGCAAGTCATGTGCTTCAAATTTCTACTTAACTTAACAGAAAAATTAAAAGCAGGGTGCAAAGTGTAACGAGAGTCATAGTTTAGGGTGCAAACTATGCATTTGAATAGTTTATGGTGTAAAGTGTAATTTGGATATGATTTAGGATAGTAAAGTGTAATTTTCCTGGTTACTTTTTCTTACTTCCATCCGATTAGAGTTTTATCCTTGCCAAATAGCTCAATTAATTTTCTCCCACACTTTATGTTTTTTATTTTATTTTTGGGTACTTAAAATGACAGGGATTTGAAGTACTTGAGCTGATTTGTGCACAGGTGGCTCTCAATTCTCCCAGTACAAAAACCCTATAGACACATAATGCTCACATTAAGTTTGGTCTTACTACAATTAATATGCTCCCCCAAAGTGATTCACTGAGGCATAATCAAAATTCATTAACTTCACACACTTAGTAAGCTTATTGCTGCCTATTTTGTAGGAGGAAGGGGATTAATTAAGATAGATGGTTCAGTTGCACACAGCCACAAACACTACTATCTTTGCATATTTGTATGTGTAATTTGCAGACATATAAATGTTCAACTTGTAGTATACTTATAACTATTCTACCTATTAAACTTTCTCAACAAAATAAAACCATGTGACATAATAAGGAGAGGTCAATACAAAATCAAACGTTTCAGTTTTATATTATATATAGATATAAACATGTAAATGCAACACTATAAGATGTTGTATCTACAAGGGTAGTTTTTGTTATCTAACCATTGGTTTGTACAATGGAAATTTATTTAATTTACGATAAATAAAACTCAAGTACTGGAGATACTGGACAACTCAATATGACGAATGTATCCTCGTCAAGCTCCACGTCTAAAGGCGGTGCATAGCCACTGTTTGCATGGGCGAAACATAACCCATACAAGGGAGTGCAACAACGAAAATCACCAATGGGACCACCAACCAAAGGAAGCTCCAATGGTGGCCAGGATGAGATGGCAGGGTGGAGGTTGGTGGCACCAAATGGCCCAACGTAGAGGTGGGTGGTAAAACATAGAGTGGAGTAAAGATGAATGATCTCGGAGAGTCAGACGGTGGTATGAGCTAAAAAATAATTGGTACTGAGTCGCCATATGATCTGTAAAAGAAATATTACATCTTAAATATTATTAAACCAATTTTTTTTGAGAAGCTAACAAGTAATTTTATTAAAAAGACAAAAGAAGAAAACACATCACAGCTGGTTTAATTAAGCTACGTCTAAAAAGATGAAAGTAGAAAACATTACAACTAGTTTAATTGAGCTACATCAAATGGTAAACTACATAACCAAATAACATACTGTAATTATTTATGGTTTGACTTTTTAGTTTTGACTTACAAAATCTAATGATAAGAATTAAAAATAAATAAATAAATAAATTGTTCACGTGGGGGTGGAACCAAAGAGGGACATTGGGGCACCCACCAGAGACCAAAACTGAGAACATCCGAGCCAAGTTAAGGCACTAGCCAATGTTAAAATTGTTCAGGCCGCAATTGGTGGGTGGCACTGTTTGGCTGTGGATAAACAAGGCCGAGCTTATGCCTGGGGTGGAAATGAGTACGGGCAATGTGGGGAAGAACCAGAGCGGAAAGATGACACTAGTAAATGTAATGCTTTGTAACTGACATAAATTAGAAACAAAGAAAATCTTTTAAATGAATAAATTTTCAGTTGCAATAGAAGTTTTAATATATTAGGAAAAATTGTTACAATAAATTAAAATAAAGAAATCGTTGCAATAAATTGATATCAATAAATTTTGAAATTTATTGCAATAAAAATTTTAAACTAATAGCTTATTGCAATGAAGTTATCATTGCAATAATTAAATATTAATTATTTAACAATCAATTGTAATGACAAATATGAAATTGCAACGAATATGTCATTGCAATAACCTAATATCAACTATTTCATAACCTATCACAATGCCAAAATGAAATAATTATCTATTACAATAAAGATGTCATTGCAATAATTTAATCCAGCTTATTTTGGTCATATAGGCATTTGTTAACTAATATTTTTAGAACATTCGTTTGATAGGTAGAATAATTGACTTACATACCCTTATTTTATTTTAGTTTTTTAAAATGGGGAATGGTAAAAATTGTCTTTGGAAATGTTAAGTGTAATTAATTTCTTTTAATATGTTACATGCTATTTTTTTTAATAATAAAAATAATTATTTATATTTTTATAATAAAAATTGTCTTTAATTTTAAATACATCAATGCATTTTCATGGATTACATTACATGCTAGTTTGTATAAAAGTGTACAATATAACTATATTTTCCTTGAATAAATTTTAGAATATCCAACCCAAGAGTTCATGCCAATGAAATTACAAAGGACTCTGGGCAATTACTGTTATTGAATGCATTGGCACTCGATGTTATAACATGCAATGGACAATGTCATATGTACACAATGAGAAGTAATAGTGTAATACTCCCTACGTATATATAGAATTCGTTTAGATAAAACTTATTTTGCTGAAAACTGAAAGCACTGTAGCAAAATAATTTTTAAATATGTAAATAGTGTCGTAGGACCAATTTTTAATTAAAGTTTTGGTAAAAAAAGATATTTATGAGTCCCGTGAACAATGTACTAGACCCACTAACAGTGTCATTTTAGTGAATTGTGTAAATGTTCAAAGTGGTTGTGGGTCCCGTGCACGAGACCCACGGATAGGTCTGTGTTCACATGTTTCTGGTAAAAAAAAAAAAAAAGGAAATGTTTTTCGTCTGAATCCAAACACTGCTATAAAGTAAGTTACATTAAGGCTTTCGTTACAAATCATGATTACATCAGTACATCTCCTTCCTAAAACACCCTATATATATATATATATATATATATGCTCAACTTAGAGAAATGAAAAGGGTAAGCATTTCTCAGAGTATCATGGCAAAATCACTCTCTTCTACAGTAATGCTTCTTACTTTATTTATCACACGTAGCCTTCATCAAAATATGGCCAAACTAATACTACCACAGCTTATACTCTAAGCTCAAGCTCATTGCCTTCTTTGATTCCACTCTTTCCTTCAAACTTGATATACTTATACGACTTGGCACATGCAATGTAGACTATTAGATCCGCCATTGTCAAAGCTGCTAGGAGGAAGTAGAACCGGTCTAGATGACCTTTGTTAAGGTTACTAGGGATCCAACCAGGCATTTCACCTCTAATAGAAATTCTCATCACAATTGTCACTAGCAAACTACTTACATAGTTTCCTAGTGACATTGATGTCGTGTAAAGCGCACTTCCGAAGCTCTTTAAACCATCGGGAGCTTGGTTATTGAAGAATTCTAGTTGACCAACATACATGAAAACCTCAGATGCTCCTATAAGCACATACTGTGGAATTTGCCAAAAGATGCTCAAGGAACTAGACCCTTCACATTGGGCGCATTCTGTTGTTGCATATTTTAATCTGAAATACTCTACAACCCCAGCTGCTATCATGGCCAATATTGCTATAACAAGACCAATTCCCATCCTCTGAAGCTCTGTGAGTCCTTTAGCATTTTTTGTGGTAGAGGCAAAAAGAGGGTCAAGAACCCGCCTGTAAATGAAAATGACAGCCGCTACGCTGAGAATGTCGAAACTAGTCATGCTTGCTGGAGGAATGTGGAAGGTTGAAATGGTGGTTTTCATGGCAGCACCTTGTTCCACAAAGAGAGATGCCATCTGAGTGAATACTACTGAATACATTATTGTACATAGCCAAATTGGAAGAAGTCTTAAAATGCATTTCACTTCTTCAACTTGTGTCACAGTGCAAAGGTGCCATGGATCACGAGCATCCTTGTCAATCTGGTTGAATTCCTTTGAGGTGATAACGGCAGCTCTATCGAAGAATCTGATGAGGTGAATATGAAAACCATTTAGCATATATAGTTATATACTATTTCAAAATGCCAAAGCCTAAAAATGGTAGAGGCTTAAGTTGTCAGTCAAAAATCTAGAATGAATGCAACTTCAACATCATATTTGGTCAAGACACTTATGATCATGTGCTCTGCCTAGCAGTGAGTTATTATAAAGAATAACTTATTACGCACTGAGTGCCAATTTTACCTAGAAAGATATGTATATACAGCTGAAGACGATAAATTGTGAAACTGAATTTTTGTATCAAAAGTGCTAGCTCTCCCCTTAATTCACAACAATGTAACATTCATCCATCTAACAACAACCAAGCCTTAATCCTAAAATTTTAAATTAAGTGATAAATTCTCAACAGAATAATCATAGTTGACTACATGTTACATTTCCTTAATTACCTAAAGTATTCATAAGTAATTTAAAGGTAGAAGGATATGAACTTACTTGAATCCTTGAGTGTGGATCATCTTTCTATCCCCATTTTTAGAAATTTCCTTTTCTTCTAACTCAAACAGATCTTCTCCACTTGGCATCATCTCAACTTTCCATTTTCTTGTTGCAGCCACCAACACTTGGCTAAACCGAGAGAGAGGGTTGCCTTTTGGTTCAAAATGCCTGTACCTTGGGGTTCCACAAAGAAACAAGACCAATGCTAGAGTGGCAGAGCCAGCTGAAGCCCAAAATCCTAGAGCCCACATACCTTCATTCTCAAAATAGCCCAAAATAGTGTTTGAAAAGAGAGACCCAAGGTTTAAAGCCAGGTAAAAGTAGCTAAAGAAGGATATTTTTGAGTACCCTTCCTTACGGTCCTCTTCATCAAATTGATCTGCCCCAAATGTAGCTATATTTGGTTGATACCCTCCATTCCCTAGGGCAATCAAGTAAGTGGAAAAGTAGAACAGTGCTATCTCGAAGGATGAATGAGATCCACAATGAGATTGGTCACTACCACAGCCTTTAGGCTTGAGTAAGAACATGTATGATGATAGCGATAATGATATCAGGCCCTGTCATATATACCACGAGATTCACATAAGCATATGAACAGTAAGATTTACACTTTTGAGAAATAATTAATTGGACTAGGAGGAAGACAAATGTTAAAAGTACCACTATATTACAAAGGTTTACAAATTTATGTTATAATGAAAGTGGTTAGTACACTTTAACAACGTAATAAATAAGTGTTTGAATATACTTTTATTGATAGGTGATAAATTAGTTTGTAATATCTATGTAGTAAAAGCTATAGTATCTTTAAAGAAAAATATTAGAGATACAAATTTTTTTACAAAATTTTTAACAAATTGTTGATGTGATGAGTGATTATTAGTAAATAAAAAAGTGATATTATTAGTGAATCCAGTTGAAAACTAATATAAAGTTGACCACAACAATAATTTGTAAAAATATTGTAAAATAATCTATGGCCGTAGCATTACTCATCTTTAAAAATATCTTTCACCACTAAGAAAAAAAAAATGAGTCATTGAGTGCTTATGGGTCCATGCATGTGTCAATGGGAAAGAAAATATATCAAATGATGCCAACTTACAATGACAAAGATAGCTTGGAAGATGGCACAAGTCTTGTACCTCCCCCAGTAGGACTCACTAAGGAAGGCACCAAGTAGAGAGAATAGGTAGACCGTCCCTGTCCATTTGCTAACATTGTTAGCTGCATCAGCATTGTCTTGACCCAACACTCTTGTCAAAAACAAAACCAAGTTCACTCCTACTCCGAAGAATGCCAATGTAGCCAGCCCTTGATTCACTGTGATAATTATTTTCCAACACAAACAAAAAATATAGTGAGTTTTGCTATCTTGAAATTATTGGTTGTTTAGTTATACTAAGCAATAATTCAAAAAAAAAAAAGGGGTATCTTATTTGCTACATAACGTCATAACGATCGCCAATAATATTCGTATTTTTTGTTTCCACATGAGGCATTTATATCTAGAAATAAAGAAATATAAAACATAATTAGTAGCACTTTTAGAAAAACTCCATGCAGCTTTGCTGTCTTTGTAGATTATTACAACACAGCGGTGACTCAAGAAGAGGAATCTTATTTGCTAAAGAACTGCATAATGATAAAAAAATATATATACACATGGGCAATGCCCCCCCTAATTTTTTTTAAATAAGATAATTATATAACTATATATAGGTACTAATTTTAGCAACTTCGTTCAATAAAGCTACATTTTATCCTCCTTATTAATCATTATAAGAGAAATGCTACAGTTACAAACTTTTATACAACATTTTTATAGATTATTGAGATAGCAAATTCTTACTAGTTTGCATCTGAGTCCACCACTTATATCACTTTTTTACTTACTAATAACCACTAATTACAACAAAAATTTGTAGATTTAGTATTTTCCTTCTTTTAAAATCCATAAAAAAAATTATAGATCTAAAATCTAAAAAAAATACATACATACATATATATATATATATATATATATATATATATATGCAAGCCCAAAATATTAGCCTAGCAACAAAAATTACCAACATGCAACAAAAAAAAAAAAAAAAAAAAAAAAAAAAAAAAAAAGAAAGAAAGAGAGAGAGACTAATCAACCAATTTTACCAAAAACAAAAAACTTAGCCCTTTAAAAAACTTTAAACAAAATAATTTTGTTCTTACCAACAAAAGAAGGGTTCTACACACACATAAAAAATAAATAAAAATAAAAATAAAACTTTTGCTGGCTAAGCAATAGAGCCAAAAGCCAAAGCTACTACATATAGCTAACAATAAAACCGTGCTCCATAACTCCAAGTTCTGGCTCCGTTCATATATATATATATATATATATATATATATATATATATATATATATAAATATATGTACTTTAGGCTTTTCTTGGTTACTGAGAATATGTTGAAAACAAAAAAATAAGAGATGATTTTCATGTTTGCATCTTAAGATATTTTTAACAAAAAAAAAAAAAAAAGCATTAGTTTAAGAGCAATTTTTAGAAACTTTTTACAAGAAAAGTTAACAGATATCCTGAACTATATTTAGAAATTATTTATGAAAAAAAATAATAATTTTTTTTTTACAATTTTTTCTTTTTATATTTACCATGAAAATTGTATTAAAACAGTTAACAAATGTCCTCAAGAAAAGATAACATAAAACACAAGCAGTGTAGAAGAGCAGAATTACCTAGGATCAAAATTCCAGCAACCCAAGTTCCAGATCTCTCTCTAATTGCAGGGCGGCCATGCCAATCTACAGTTCCATCAAGCGTACAAGTCTCTTGCCCCTGTTTGATCTTCCCATCCACGGCATCCTGAAAGTTCACGTGGAAATAGATATGTCTCACTCATATTGATTCTCAACTAACAATCCAACCAAACAATTAAAATTAAGAGGAGCATATATATGATCTCAATGCAAAGACTAGCTACTTTAAATCTCAACCAGAAGATAATGATAGAGCATTTAAGGTCCTCGTAACAAAATGAAACAAGTAAATATTATGAAGCATCATTAATTAAGTTATATGCTTGTGTGGTTTAGTCCATTTAGATTTGGTCAATAATTATTTTATACATATGATATATACGTTATCCTGTATAATTATCAGTTCACTACGGCATATTAACCACACATATTGTGAGAGAGAAGATTTCGAGCCGTACAAGCTTACGCGACTTTAATGCCACAAACACCAAGATGTTAGCCTATTTTTGTAGAAGATTGTAGGACCAAATTTTATTTAGAGATAAAATGTAGACGGCCATGAAGAGTGCGATGGACGTGACAAGTTTGGCGTGCAAATACCTTACCCACAAGTGTTACATTAAATGAACTGTAGAAAATCCCTCCATGTCGAATATGATAGTCAGTGATAACAACCTGTGTGTTCTTTGATGTTTTTAACTATTAATTGTGCATATGTTATGACTATTTGTATCTGTGATAAAGGGTATTTTGGAAATTGGAGACATGGATTTGGAATGACAAGTTTGCTGCGTAAGAAATTAGCAAAAATTGTTTCTGTTCTCTTTTATTTTTAGTGAAGTTGGCAAATATAATTAAAGGACAAGCTAAACTGTTTTTTGATGTTTGAACTTTTTCAATTTCCAAAGAAAATAAAAGAGGTAGAGATATTCCACATAATAACCTTTGCTTTATGAAGCATGCATGATGCATGGTTTGTAACTGATTCAGAATTCAGATACGTCGCTTAGGGTCAAGCAAAAGCTTTAATTAGAAGAAATAAAAGCTTTGATAGAACGTACCATTAAACTACTACATCATTTATAAAATCTGACTTATGGCTAACAGTTTTTCATTTTTCTTTTTCTTTTTTTTTTTCTTAAACCATAAAAGAATCAGAACACACATTATCCATGATTTTTTTTGATTCATAATCCATTAACTTAATTAACGAGCCTACGCAGAGAATTGAAAGTAGTTAACAATATGAAGTTTCAAAAGTCAAAACCACCTAACACTTTTTTCTTAAGAGAATTAAATATAAGCTAAAACCACACCAAAAAAAAATCCATTAAAGGAAAAAAAAAAAAAAAAAAAAAAAAAAAAAAAAAAAAAAAAAAAAAAAAATAAATAGTAATTAGTATTTAACAATTTGATGTTTTTATAAGTATAGTTTCGAGAAAGACCAACAAATTCTCAAATATATTGTAACTTAGTGACATGGACTGATTCTCCAAGTGGGGAGAATATTGATTCAAATCGCTTCTCCTAATTGTTTTTTTTTTTTTCTTTTACAGACTTTAGAAATGACCAAGCCTTTGGCTTAGGTACCTCCAAACTCTTACATCTTGGAGGGTACGGGTTTGATCTCGATATGTGGTTGTTAAAATCCCAATTCAGATCAATAGGACCTTAAAGTTTTAAGATTCTAGAATTGTTATACGATTTGAATCTCACTATAATTTTTTTAATTAATTAGTAGAATTAAGGTAGGATCGATCTAGATCTAAATATAGGACTGACAGCATCATGATCCCACGCCCAAGCCTAGATTTTGATATATTTATAACCAGTTTTTTAGACATATGAGCTCAATTTAAAATTATAAAAAATAAAAACCTTTTGTTCGACCTTTTGTAACAAATAAATTATTTCTTCAATCCAAATCCCTAGTTTTAATTGACATCTTATATATTAAATTTTTTTTCTTAACTCTAAATGTTAAATCAATTATGAGGAACTCTCTTCTCCATATCAAAAGCACATAAATAAAGACAATACAGTTTAATAACCAATTAACTTCCATTTAATTGAATTCTTGCTTTCATATTTAAAACTCATGTCAATACTATTCTTATAATGGCTTTTAGCTAAAACGAATTGACGTTTTGAAAAAAGTTTTGCTACATACTTGTATATGGTAATTTCTACATAAAAGATTATGAGCAATAAAAAGAAAGCAATATGACCATTGGATATATATTGCTTTCTTTTTACTTTTATATAATCTGTATACAGCAAATATTTTATACTATTTACTTTTATACTTTTAAATTTTATTTTTTTATGTAGATTATTGTTTATATTTCTATAATAAATGGTATTTTATTTTATTTTTACAAAAAAAAAATTCTATAATTTTTTTCCCAATAAAAAAAATCTTTCAATGAACTTAATGTAGAAAAAAAAAAATATTATGCAGGACTTCGATTTGACATCCACACCATAGATATGGTATCTTTACTTTTTGGGAAAAAATGAATAATAACAAAACACAAAAATAACAAATCAACTTAATGAAGACTGAAGAGACAGCTTGACTCACGTGAGACTCACTTTACATGGAGTCTGACAACCAATATTTCTCCACACGTCAGCTGGGAACCACATGAAAGTTTGAGCTCAAATCTTCCTATTTAGACATGAAAGTTTGAGCACTAAATCTTTTGAAGAATCATTTCTGAAAAAATAATAATCAAGATACGTGGCTTCTCTTATTGCTTGTCATGTGGGTGATCTTCAATAAGTTTCACTTAAAATATCAATTTATAATTATCATAATTATAATTTTATTCTTTAAGTATAATTATATTTTTGTACTAACTCTTTCTTTTTGCCAAGAAAATAAGAGAATATAAATAAGTTCATTGGATATAGACCTAGGTTCTAATGATAAGGGCCAGAGCCAGAGCTAGAGCTAGAGCCGCTTCATTTTGTTAGGATCAAGAATTACAAGTCCCAACCGGATTCAAAGTATGTTGGTGTTGGATCCATCAACCCACGTTGGTAAAACATAATGTGTTTGTTTGTATAAATAAAAAAAAATAAAAAGAAGATAAAACATAATGTGTGGCTAGTCATTTTTTTAAAGTTTTAACTCTTTCAAGCATTTTTTGTTTTTAAAATTATAAACAAGTTTGGCTATATTCCTTGTTTTTGGTCTATTAGGTTAAGTCCAAAATTATATGTAGCATCATATATTCTTGTTCTAGATAGAAGAAGTAGTTCTTGTCTGCTTATCCAAAAAAAAAAAAAGAGTAGTTCTTGCCTGTTTAACCAAGAAAAAAAACAAGGAAACAAAAAGATAGAGAGGTTTCTGCAACATTTTAGGGGTACGTTACTCTGCCCAGCGTCGAAATATACATGCCAACACTTTCCCAAAAGTGCAACATGCTACATGAGGATCCCATGCATGGAAGATCTGAGCTTTGATGACAAAACTAAATGCCAAAATGAATGAACAACACAAAATAGATTTGGATATGGTATTGATTAGTAACATATATGATGAAGAGCAGCTTGTAAATTTATCCAAGAAATGTAGCAACAGAAAGTATGCATTTTTATCACATAGTTTCATGGAAATATAAAGAAGTTTCACTAACCTTGTTGCTGCAGACATTTAAGCAAGCCATTGGTGCAGTACGCTCAGGCTCTCAGAACTAGACCTTTCGTCTATAAAATGAAAACCAAAAGAAAGAGTTATAGAGAGAGTTTTAAGGAGAGGAAGATAGAAGAGCTTGAAAATATTAGAGCTATGGTGGGAGAGTGTGAGGGGTATATGTATATATAGAGGGTAGCGAGAGTGAATGGACGGCTAGGATTTCATGTGAGAGAAAAGCCAGATTTGGAGGCGAAGAAGAGAAAAATGATGAGAAGGAAACGTGACGAGGTTGAATTACAATAATCATGAAGATATCATCATGATTCTGACTAGGCTAGTTTTCTCTTTCACTAAACAATTAATAATAGTGAACGTAATTTAGCTGTCTTTGATATCGACATGTTTGAAACATGCTTGCTTTCATGGGCTTCTCTTCTATTTTTAATCAATCTTTTTAAACTTTTTGTGAGACTTTATTTTTTTTTATTTTTTTTGTTTATTTTTTTAACTGTTATATCACTTTGATGGCCATGGCTATGTATTTCACTGCAATAAGATTATCAAAGATACATGCCAAAGATTCTTTATTTTGTTTTCTTTGAATTCTTTTTGGATTCATTTGGGGGAGTTTCAACTGAATGTGGGAAGCAGACTTTTGTGGCCTAATTAAAAGGGAATGAAAGATTATTATTACAATATTAGTAATTTTGTTATTATTCATTCATGGTAACTATCAATGGGAATGGACTAGACTAACAAAGACAAAGGAGGTCATTGTTAATTACTAGCTATTGAAGGGGCACAAATAATAAGTGCTTTTGTTGATAAAATGATGTCTTTGGTTATACCAAATAAATTGGCCGGTTGCTGTAAGACGTGCTGTGAGGAGAGGGCGACACACATTGATCGAGTAGACTAATACACCATAAAAATTTCAACCAATGTGACAAGTTGTTGTTGGTAAGTTAAGAACTAATGTGACCAATAGGTCCAAGTGAAAATTTGTTACTCAATTATTGTGAAAATTATTGTAAAATTCACCTTTGAATTAGGCGTGGTCAGAACAATTCTGGAAGGTGATTCTCAGGTTCTCATGGGTGCTTTAGCGGAGGAGGGTGCTCCTTTGTCATCTTGTGGCCTCCTCATTCCTAATGTATAAGCTCGTTTTTTTTTCTTCGGTTATATTACTCTCGTGTTAAACGAAAAGGTAATAAAATTTATCTAAGCATACTTTACCTTTTTCGTATTTTAATGTGTGAACAGAAGATATTTCATAGTTTGTAGACCCAAACCGGACCGTACAATCCGACCGAAATAACCGGAAATCTCCTACTAACATAGTTCTTTTAACCACCAGAACTGTTTTATACACAAAAAGTGCGAAACGGTTCGAACCATGGTTGAACCGCCCAGATTTGAGAACGGTGAACGGCTCTTACGGTTCAGATCAACGCTTTTTAAAAAATAAATTTAAAAAATTTAAAAAAAAATTAAAAGCTCACAGCACCTTATCACCATGGTTGAAGCTTCAACCACTATGAGATGCTGTCAAACATTGTAAATATTGAGATCCAATTATCTCTATCTCGTTAGCTCTGTCTCTCATTTGTTATCTGTCCAAAACTTTTCTTCTTAATCTTCTTCTCTTTCTCTCCCTGTCTTGTTTTCTTGCCTCTACACCGTCTAGATGTTGCGTAAACTGGTTTAAGAAAATTAAAGAAAGGTAAGAAAGAAGAAGAAAAGGTATGAACTGGGAACTGGGAGGTTGAAGCGACGGAAGAAACAAAGACTAAGAAGATGAAAGAAGGGAAAAATATGTAGGAGTTAAAGGCTGACTTTGTGCAGGGATTTTTTTAAAAGGTGTGGTGTAGATTAAATCTTGGAAATGGAAGCCTTGGGAAATTAAAAAAAAAAAAAAAAGAAGTGGTAAAGTTGATGTCCTGCGGTACAAACGTGATGTCTTTTTTTTTTTTTTTGATAAGACAAACGTGATGTCTTGTTGCCACTTGCCACTGGAGTGGCAGGTGAATGGAGGAAATAAAAAGAAGTAGATTTTAAATTTTTATTGGGTGAGAAAGAGAATGTTATCATTATGATATTTTTATAATAAATTTTAAATGGTAGATTGTTAATGGTTGTTATTGTTGAAAAAAAAGTAATTTTAATAATAAGTTCAAATTCGAACCAACTTATAATTTGTTGTAAAAATATTATGAATGTAGATATTCTAAATTAGAAATTAGCGTAATGATATTCTTACTTAGTATTTTTATAATATTTATACAATAAATTCTTGTATTAGATTAATATTTAAAGTAATGTTAATTCTATAATAAATTCACCATAAATCTTAAGTTGATAAATGTTTATTTTCAAAATAAATTTCTATATATATATATATATATATAGAACTATTTTAGTTAAATTTTCTTTTTTTTTACTAATTTAATATATTTATATATTTTTTAAATAATTATTAAATTAATTATGACGTCATCACGGTTCGACATCGGTTCAACCTTAATCCAACCTTAAACCTCTCCCTTTTACGGTTCATTGAGCGGTCCGAGTTTCAAAACCATGAGATATTCCACCACAATTTGTTTATGTACTCAGGCTGATTTAACCAATCTTCCCTAATAATATCTAATAGTGTTTTTCCTTAACAAAAAAAAAACTATTGTGAAAATTTTTTTGTTTATAACATTACTTAATTGAAATATTAGTCATATGTTTGCTAATTACATGGCAACTATTCACTGACTAGTCAAGCAATTACAAGGAATTAGAAATTTAAAGGAAGAGAGTTAGAGCCCAATTGAATAACTATCTCAAAAATCGAGGAATGGGTAAACAACAAATCAAGATAGGTGTCCCATAAGATCGGGGCAAATGTAACATTTATGACTTACAATAACCGCTAATAACCTTCAAACCTCAAATACAAGTAAGGTTTGACATTTAAAAAAAAGACACATCTAACAAGTAACATCTATATATATTCTACTTATTTTCTCTTATAGTTTCCCATTTAAATCAAACTTAGCTCTCTTTTTTTAAGAAATGCACACACATAAGAAGAGGAAAAGGGGTTTTAACACGAAGACACACCACAATTAATCAAACTTAGCCTTGATGGTAGGTATCTAGTTACATTAATGTTAGTAAGTGAATGTTTATGGTTTACCTAAAGGTAACGTAGTGGGAATAATTTAGCTTTGAGTATTCGTATTTTACATTAACTATATATATGCATGTAGTTGTAGTCAGTTCTAATATAACTTTTTTTATTTAATTTTTGACAAATGAGAGTATTTAAACATCTTCGAATATTTGATTATTTCATCGAATGTATTTAGTTTCCTTATCCCACACACACCAGATTATAACAAGGAACCCAAAATCATAAATATCATAAGACCTTAGGAACTATTTAGTTAACCTCTTAGAATATCTTTGAGTATTCATTATCATGATCCTCGAACCTACACTACATTCCTATGCCAATATGCCATAGCCTGTATCCTCTTCTTTGTGACATTATCACATTAAACACGAAATCAAATAACGTCCTATTTAAAAGTCGTCTCAAGGCCAGAGAGAGACGTTGCCTCAAAGCTACCTCTCGGAGCAACAATTTCACAGTGAACAAATTAACAATGATTGCAAAAGGCAGGCATGCATGGTTGAAATAAAAAAATAAAAAATGAGAAGTTTGTTTGGTTGAGAAATATATAAAAGTGATTTGAGGACTTTGGTTGCGTAGAATGTGAATCGAGGAGGACAGAGAAGTGAGGATCTACCTAGCTCTAGCAGTGGACAAGTTGGTATATAGCATATATACAATCTTCCTTTTCTTTTTTTACATTTTAGTTGCTCATGTGTATGCATGGATTGGCCAGGACCCATTTCCTCTGTCTTTATAGGAGAATAATTGGTGGATAGCCTATAATAATATGGACTCATACACCTAGACCATATATTTTGTTTATTCCTTAACAACCACAATACTTGTATGTACAGGTTCTAAATTAATTGGGCTATTTTCATGGAAACATCAATGATTTTCAATCTCATATTAGGTTTAATTTTTACATGCAAGGTACCTAGGAACTCCACTATCTGGACCAAAAGAGAAATAACAAATAAAGATCCAGTTTAGCTCCCCTCAGATTTGACTTTTCTACATGGAATCTAGAAGATCCAAATTCCCTTTGCACGATCTTCTCTTTTCTTGTTCCTTCACAGTGACTGTGTCAGGTTTTAATTTTAGGGGACAAAATTTATAGCTAACGTGCATTGTCTCTATATACCGACGGATATATATATATTGATTTGTAAACATTGTGCATTAACACAATCTGCATGGTATCTG
Organism: Castanea sativa; assembly: GCF_040712315.1. Lineage (NCBI taxonomy): Eukaryota > Viridiplantae > Streptophyta > Magnoliopsida > Fagales > Fagaceae > Castanea > Castanea sativa. The sequence continues at coordinate 54,644,024 of NC_134023.1, read as the reverse complement.
AAAGATCCAAATTCCCTGTGCACATTTTCTCTTTTCTTGTTCACTTCTCCACAGTGGCTGAGTCAGGATTTAACTTTAGAGGACAAATTTGATAGATAACGTACATTGTCTCTATGCACCGACGGATATGAGAAATTATTGTATACTTTCAAATGAGTAATTTTTATGTACTTTCGGAACATAGAGAATAGTGCTTTTTTTTCTCATATTTATGGTGGGGTCCGCTCGTTAAATTCATGGTGGAATCCACCATAAATGTGGGAGGAGAGAACACCATTTTACTATACTCCGGGAGTATTTAAAAATTTTCCTTCCTAAAGTACCATAAATGCATATTCTCTATTTTCATTGTTTCTAAGCTTTTCATATATGAATAATAAGTGTAATTTTTACTTATGATTCTCATGTAATAATTTATAGTGATTAGATAAGTCTCAAGTTTATAACTTATATCATTTTTGCTAAACTGATAAAATGATTAGGAAAATTGTTTTACTACGTGACGATTTATAAAACTATCCATATGTATTATTTCAATAAGTTACATGACTCATTTTAAAGTCATGTGATTAAATGTATACGTAAATAATTTTTTTAATTGCCATATTATGAGTTGAGGAAGTTTCCTCCAAATTAGTTTAGAGATAAACTTTTTCTTTATAATAAAAAGATTTTTAAAAATAAAAAATAATATATATATATATATATATATATATATATATATATATAACATTTTAAGCTTCTTTATTATGGAATCTTGTAATTCTTAATTAATATTTCTTTTCTACTTCTATATAAACACAAATATATACTAATCCCTTCAGTTTCCAACCTTCCCATATCCATCTCTCTCTCTCTCTCTCTCTCTCTCTCTCTCTCAAGAATATATATTTTATATATAATTTCTTTTTCATCCTAATTGAAATCTATAGGCTAAGAAATGAATAGAGGAAGACTTTCTATTATAGGTTAATTTACAATATAACAAAAACCTCTTTTCTATATAATACTGTATCACTATCACCCACTTTAATTATGTGAAGCCCTACGTGTATCCAATAAACCTATCTTACTGAGATACATGACAGATTTCATGAAATTATTAACTAATCTGATCAGTATCTGACCTAATCTAATCTCTTGGCTTATGCCAACAAAATCAACTTCTTTGCATATTTACGTGTGAAATGCACTTACAAATCAGGCTTAACTATTCAAATAGGAAACAATTAGTTTGCCTTATCGCTTCTAATTAAAAAATTAATAACCATCTACATCTCTCTCTACCATCACAACACAACACAGTGCATGTGTACAATTTTATGTCTTAAACGCTACAAATGGTGATAACTTTTCGCCACTTATTAAGGAAGGTAAACACGGAAACAAGGGCTCTTGTATTTATTGCTTTGTCATTTGAGTATATAAGTTTGTGCCCAAGATAAGGACTAGGAGAAAAGACTTGTCAATGGACTAGCACAATATTAGAGTCAAATAATTTGAGTCTTGTGACTGCATGGAGATATGCTTGTTCTTCTTCTTACTAATTAATATACCCACAAAAAAAAAAAAGCTTTATCTTGGTCTTTTAAATTGTAAATAGATATTTCATATTGGTATTTGGTATGACCAATGCAAGTTATACAAGGATATATAGTCGTAATGCCCTTTGGGAGCATGGTGTATTGGTAGGAGTCTCAGATTGGCATCACGTGATGTTTGTAGAGGTGTGCTGGTTTGAGTCACACGCTTCAACGAAAAAATGTTGTGTTGTGACGTGGATAACCCTAACGTACCCAAGGGTGCTCCACGCCATATCGAATTTGAGTTTAAGTGAGCAGGGTTGGTGACTACACACGCAAGACCCTTTTTTATTTAAAAAAAAATGGAGACACAGTCATAATAAATGACCTTTTTTGTACAAAATTATCTTTCTCCAAATTAAAATGACATACTTGTACTAATTACTAAACATATATCCCAAATCACCAAGAGTTTTATAGTTCAATTGGTTGACACTTCTTTATATTTTCAACAAAAACCTTCAGAATTTAAATCTTCTCACCCCATCTATTAAAGTATTTGCAATAATACCAAAAGGAAATGTTATTTTGTATTTGAATAAAGAATGGTATTACATAGTAAGGGGAGACAACAGTCACTGACAAATTTATTTTGAGGGATATGCAAGGAGAGTTCATAATGGAGCATTGTGCCAACTTTCTCCTTGTTTCGAATATAAAAACTGGGGTTCAATCTATAATGGGAATTGTGGGATTAGGTATTATTAATAAGTATGATGAAAAAATAATTAACAAACGGTTTTTATTTTTTTAATAATTTTAAGAGGTAAACTTTAAATCTTTAATATGATCTAGATCTAGTACAATACTATTCGTGTAAAGTGGGCAAAAAGGCTAACAAAACACAATTATATGATTTACAAATCTTATTATGCATATGCACCCACTAATGTGGTTCTTTTGAGCTGTTTTCAATAGTTTAACCTTTAAAATTTTTGAGGAGGAGGACAGAAGGATCCTAGTAGGTTCTGTTCACATCACACATCGATACCATTAATTTGTACCTTGGACCCTACATTCATCCAAACCCAAGTACTGTTGAATTAATCATTTCCCCAAAAGATCGAAAGACCCTAATATGGTATTAATTAGAGGTTAACAGCTTGTACTCCTCTAATTAATGCCTTGTAAGTTGTAATTAAATATGTTGTTTTGCAAAGAACTCATTTTAATCAAATACAAAATGAGAAAAATTAAGAGATGCTCTAGGAGTATTAGTTTAAGAAATATTTTGAAAATATTTTATGAGATGATAAAAAAAAAAAAAATTGGACAACTTTTTATATTTTTATTAAATGTAGTATCAAAAATTTTTAAAATGATCTATTAACAAATGCTATAAGAGCAACCATAGTTTGAAAATGGTCAAATAATAACAGCATTATTTGTAGCGCTTTATACATGTAGCTCAAACCCTATATGTACCTCTCATTCTCTCCCTATTTCCCTGTCTAAAAAAAATTATATAAAAAACCATATTCAAATGGTCAAATGCATATGCTATATTACAATATTTTTCCATGCCCATTTCAGATGATTGAGACTCAATGACTCATGCAAGCAAATTCAGGAAAATTCCTTCTTGTTGACAAGTTTTGAAATGGTCGTATATAGCCACAAAACATGAACCACAAATCATGCAACGTCAAACACAAACAAGATTTCGAAGCTCCAACGCATTACGTTCAACTTACACGACAAGCAAAATAGGAACTGCGTGTTTTTCTGTAACACAAAGTAACACATACCCATTTTGTGGATGAAGGCAGAAGCCATATACGCTATTCTAAAACCAGCAATATTAATGTTCTTGCAAACGCCACCGCCACGCATTGATGACAAGACCTAGAGTCAGAAATGAAGAACTAGTTGAGAAGTGGAAAAGAATAGTATTACATAATAGAATATAGAAAAATTGGCTTTCTATAAAAGTTGTCTTAATGCAACTTAGAAAATTAAAAATGTGTAAAATGTGTTACAAGACCTCCTGCACATTTATGTTCTTTGTTATATAGTAATAAAGTATGTGTACTAAATTAAGAAAATAAAAAAGTTAAGGGGAGGTTGTTATAAGATTATAAAAATTCAAGGAATCTTAGTTTATTTTATTCTTAAAAAATTATAAAAACTAAATTATAAAGATACAAATAATGCTATATGTATTAGAATCTTTTAATACTATCAAGATTAATGATGAAGAATACAATATTAGGAACTATACAATAGAGTTAACCTAATAACTAAATCTAAATGATATTAATCCTACTTAACAAAGATACCACATGATCAATTAACAAGATGCTGAATCATTATCAATACAATATGACAAAAAAGTTAGGAATCAATTTTTCTTTTCCCATAATAAATTTTTCAAAATACTTTTTAAAATAATGCCCTTAAGAGCATTTGCATCAATTCTTGCAAAAATTTTCTTCTATTTGAACATAAGAATGTACTTTTTCTATTTTATATATTTACTTTTCCAAACATCTTACATCAAATTATCTATTTTACACTATATTTTATTAAAATATCAAATTTTCTTGATCTTTTTAATTGTTTCTCTTTCTTCGTACCCAACAACCACCATTCACTCACTTTCTTCATTCTCGAGGTATGTAAAGAAAAATTAAAAAACTAAATATAAAATGAATAGTATCAATATAAATTTATATGATTACTGTAACAAACTTGTAAATTTACACAATTATACATAGACTGATATAGTTAATTTTAAATAAAACTGTGTAAATTCTACACCTTTTTATTTTACATGGATTGATGTAAGTGCTCAAACAGACCTGACAAAATTTTCCTATTATTATTCAGCAAAACTACAGTCAAAACCCACTAATAGATAAAAGTGTATTGACAAATTTGATGTCCATTATTACCTCTCCTTTTTCTTCTTTGAATAAAGTGGTGATGGAAAAGTCATATTGGTTAGGGAAATCCACGACAAAGAAGAAAGTACACAATTGAATGGAATTCCTTTCAAAATTTTCAATCTATAGGAGACACCATAAGGATAGAGTCAATGGCCTTATTAAAGTAAAAAAATTTGGTGGGTGTAATTTGTTTTGTCATTTTTTTTTAGTTTTACTAACTTCCAAGTTGGTTGGTTGAGCTGGTTGGACTTTTGGGTCCTAATAGATTTATGTCCCTGTCAAAATAGTGAGAATCAAACGTGAAAAGGGCCAGTTCGTATTCAATTTACGCACGGCTGATATGATATCCAATCAATTGCTTATTACTTTAACAACCACTATTCTCTTTGTGAACAGAAACCAATAAGCAGAGTCGAATATCTTTTTCTTTTCTTTTTTTGGGGGAAAAGCTTGCTTATCAGCAAACTGTGCCGCGCTGCCTGCTGTCTCAGCATGTTGCAGAGTTTTCAACGATTTTTGATTTTTCAGACTTGTCACATTTCATGTGGTTCACATTCAAAGTCTCGAAGATAAGCACCCCATGACTTTGGTCAGGACTGACTAGCTATAAGTGATTACTATTAAGTTTGATGATCTGACAGATTTAATTTAATTTATTAAAGAAGAGGCTCTAGATTTTTCAACAAAAATATCTAGAACAGCCATTCTTGATTTTTCTTTTTTCTTTTTTTGGGAGCAATTGAACTTAGAATGTCTACAATTTTTGGGTATATAATGCCCACAAATTTTGCATTCATACTAATTGAATCCTTTTTTTTTTATGGGAAAGAAGTAATTATTAAAGAAAAAGAAAAGCCACAAATTAAGAAGCAGGACTGTTTGCCTCAATTCTGATAATAAATTCTAAGCAAAAAAGGCAGCAACTTAATCAAAATAATCAAATATGTTATATATATAACTGAGAGACCATTTGACCAAGGTATGGATAACACTATGTGAAATTCTAGGAATCCAATATACATGAATATTTGGGAATCGAGGGAGCAAATAAGACATACTTGAGCAGCTGCTGAGAATTTTCCATGGAATTTCTGGGCTCTAGCTTAGATAGGGCCTCAACTACAACTTTGGAGTTACTATCAATGAAAATGGATACAAAGTCCAAGTTGACAGAGCTTTATGGCCTAGTTTACAGCTTTAGCTTCCAATGGTTCTCAATCAAAAGAATTGAACAAATTGTTGATGGCACTGGCGGCAAGTGCAGGGGTTCACAGAACTACCTAACTTAGAAAAAAATTAATTATTATATGTAAATTTTAAAAATTTTATAATTTTTTATCCTTAAAAAATATTTAGGACCACCCTAAATTTTTTTAAGCTCAACATAATTATATTTTGGACAAAATTTAGCAATAAATTTGGTTGTAGATTAAGACTACAACTCCACTTAATTTTTTTTTTTTTTATTGGATGTGAATTATGGCAAATCCACCATTGGATTACATTTTTTTTTTAAAATTCTCCATACTTACTAAATTTCAAAAAGATCAAATATCAATAGCTATGCCATCACTCAAATCTTTAAATTTCAAATTTTGTTGTCTAAAATTATACATCAAATTTGACATGTGTTTTAAGAACATTAAGAACATACAATTTAATATTTAAATTTTCAAAATATGTAACCATATTAATTTGCTTAGTGAGAGTTGTAGCAAAAGCCCAAAAAAAATTTTATGAAACTAAAATTTTGAAAAGATATAATTTGCAACATTGATAATGAGACTATCATACAAAGATTTCAAAATAAGAAAATTCAAAAAAGAAATTGTAAGACTTCTTTCTTTGTGTGTGTATGTGTTTTATGGTCAATATATGAAGTTCTATTTTTATTAAATTTTATATAATTTAAGTTTCTTAGTGGCCACCCTGAAAAATATTTTTGGAATCGCCACTGGTTGATGCGACTTTGTCACTTTTGTGGCCTAAAATGAATGTGCATTTTAGATTTTATTCTAATGGTCCATCCTCCATTTTCATGAGCTGATTTGATTTTGACCTTGTTCTTAAAGTAAAATACTATTAATCAAAAGATAATACATTTGATGATAATGATTTTGTGGCCTAAGGTGTAATTTGAAAGTTGGTATGGTGGTCCATCGCCAATTATCTTAGGCTTATCAAGTTTGTAGAAAAAATTCAAGTTTGATTTGTCATAGTTTTTGGACTGAAAAGTGAAGAATGTGTAAAGCGGCAATACCATTTTTCATTAGGACTACCTTAATACCTTCACTCCCTTTGAAATCTGTATTTGGTCATGAATCTCCTTCTTTGTGGGATTTGGGGTATATTACATGAGAATCAGGGCCCCAACATGTCAAATTAATTAAATATGTATATATATGTGTGTGTGTGACATTGTTTGTCTCTTTCTGTTTATTTCTTACTTTGTTCTTCTTTTTCTTTTTCTTTCTGGTATATAGTCACCATCCCATATAGGCCAATCTACGATGGGTCTAAAGTGGATACCACATTGTCCACTCTAAGTTCAAAAAAGTCATGCCAATGTCTACCACCCACTATGTAATTAATAATTCCAGACCATGGAATTTTTATATCTTTATTAATTGCATTTGGTTTTAGGGTCTATATCTTAATCGAGATTACTTTATATATATATATATATATATATATATATATATATATATATATATATATAATCACTGTTTAGCAACAATCCCAGCTGAGATAAATATTAAAGAATGTGATTAGCACCGACAAAGGAATTTGGTTCTCATAATTTTCCATAATGCATATCAGTTACTCCCATTTGGATTTATACTTATACAGGAACTCTATGACTCTGGGCCTAAGGTCTCTTAAGTGGACACCTTGACTCTATGGCCCAAGTAGAATTTGAGCAGGGCCTAGAGTTCTTAAAATGGGCCCCACAGTTCTTGGGGTGTGACCTATTCACACCAAGTTTAGGATTTCATGAAATGAGGGTGGATTTTTGTTTTTTTGCCACAAACCCACTTGTACCAAGATTAAGAATGGCAATGGCCATTGGGAAGGATGGATTTAAGTGAGCTTTCCAATGAAATCATATCTTATAAAATGGATTTAGAGTAAATTTTAATTTAAACTTTAAAATCTTATTTGGTTTGAATAAGTTATGATTTTCTGTGTCACAAGCCCAAACATAACCTAATCACATTAATCAACTACTAAACTATTCATAAATGTTAATACATACATACATACATACATACATATATATATATATATAGAGAGAGAGAGAGAGAGAGAGAGAGAGAGAGAGAGAGAGACTCTTTTATCCATCATTTCCTTTTTTCTTTCTCACCCTAAAGGCCTAATGTCCAGATTTTAAAATTCATATGATGTAAAATTGTTAAATGGTTTAGAAAATTCATACGATGTAAATATTGAATATAGTAGCACCTCTTGAGTGAAGTCCAAGATGCATTGGCAATCCAGAATGCCCAAAGTCTATAAATTTTTATATTAAGATATACCATAAGACCAATAAGTCGATTCAAGATCTCACTATCAACCTCTTGGCCTTAAAAAAGTAATCTTTCTTGATCTTGGGCAACTATATATTAAGATATGCTTTTGGATATTTCAGAAATGGACAGAAAGTTACAAAAAGATTGAAGTTTCATTAAAGCTTGCATGAGAATTAACACCACTACATCTTGTACCTATTTCAACTCCATATATGCTCAATAGAGAAATGCAAAGGCTAGGGTTTTCTCTAATTTCATCGCAAAATTCACACTTAATCTCATACATTTTTTTATTCTTTATAGTTTTTTATTATCATGCACTGCAATTTACATTAACCAATACTAATACATTTGCTTATACTGCACTTATACTTCAAGTTCAGAGAGCTCATTGGCGCCATTGTTGTCTCCACCTCCACTCTTTCCTTCAAACTTGATGTACTTATACCATCTAGCGAGTACAATGTAGACCATTAGATCAACTGTTGTCAAAGCTGCTAAGAGGAAGTAGAACCGTTCTAGATGACCTTTGTTAAGGTTAACAGGGATCCAACCAGGCATATCATCTCTAGCAGAGAAACTCATGACAATCATCACTAGCAAACTACTCACATAATTTCCTAGTGATATTGATGTCATGCATAGTGCACTTCCAAAGGTCTTTAATCCATCAGGAGCCTGGCTATTAAAGAATTCTAGTTGACCAACATACATGAAAACCTCAGATGCTCCTATAAGTACATACTGTGGAATTTGCCAAAAGATGCTCAAGGAACTCGAGCCTTCACAATCGGGGCAACTTTCTTTTGCATAGTTTAATCTGAAAGACTCCACAACCCCAGCTGCAACCATTGCCAATATTGCTATAACAAGACCAATTCCCATCCTCTGAAGTTCGGTGATTCCTTTAGCATTTTTCTTTCTCAAGACAACAAAAGGGTCAAGAATTCGCCTGTAAATGAAAATGAATGCTACTACACTGAGGATGTCAAAACAAGACATGCTTGCAGGAGGAATGTTGAAACTCGAAACGGTGGTTTTCATAGCTGCACCTTGCTCCACAAAGAGAGATGCCATTTGCGTGAATACTACTGAATACAATATTGTGCATAGCCAAATTGGAAGAAGTCTTAGAATGCATTTCACTTCTTCGACTTGTGTGACGGTGCAAAGGTACCATGGATCATTAGTATCCTTGTCAATCTGGTTGAATTCCTCTGATGTGATTACGGCTGCTCTATCCAAGAACCTAAAGAGGCGAATAGAAACACCATTTAGTATTTTATCTCTGTTCATAAAGCCTAACATGCTATTTCTAAATGAAAGAATCAGTAAATAGCCAGGCGAATGTGAAACTAGGTACCCTTAATTCATTAAAGAGTATGTATACAACCGAAAGGGAAAAAAAGTGAAAGTAAATTTTTGTATCAGAAATGCTAGTTCTTCCTTTTAATTGAGCAAAGACTAATTTATCACCTATGCATTAGTCCAAAAATGTCTTCACCATATTTGAAAGCATAGGACTTAGGAGACAACTATCAGCAACATTAACATTTCTTTATCTAAGTATTCATTATATTACTAAAGAAATCAAGTCCCAAGTTCGTTAAATTCATTGTACTAGAAATACAAGTTCTAGTTGTAACTTGTTATACATGTAATCCTAACTATACTACAATATTGTAATCCTATGGTTTGTTTACTATACATACTCTCAATATGCTAACTGTATTCTCTTCTCTGTCTCTCTCTCTTAATATTTTCTTCTTCTAACTTGGTATTGAAGTTATATCTTGTATTTTCTAACAAGTAATTTAAATGTTTAAGAGGGATATAAACTTACTTCAATCCTTGAGTGTGGAGTAGCTTTCTATCCCCATTCTTTGTGTATTTCTTTGCTTCAAACTCAAACAAATCTTCTCCACTTGGCATCATCTCAAACTTCAATTTTCTTGCTGCAGCCACCAGTACTTGGGAAAACCGAGAGATAGGGTTGCCTTTAGGTTCAAAATACCTGTACCTTGGGGTTCCACAAAGAAACAAGACCAATGCTAGAGCAGCAGAGCCAGTTGAGGCCCAAAATCCAAAAGCCCACATTCCTTCATTCTCAAAATAACCCAAAAAAGAATTCGAAAAGAGAGATCCAAGGTTCAAAGCCAGGTAAAAGTAGCTAAAGAAGGATATTTTTGAGTGCCCTTCATTAGGATCCTCTTCATCAAACTGATCTGCCCCAAATGTAGCTATATTAGGTTGGTATCCTCCATTTCCTAGGGCAACTAAGTATATGGAGAAGTAGAAAAATGCTGACTGGAAGGATGAATGGGATCCACAAAGAGTTTTTTCATCACCACAGCCTTTAGGCTTGAGTAAGAAAATGTATGTTGATAAAGATAGTGATACCAGACCCTGTTAGATACACATAAACATATGATCAGTTCAAGATTTGCACTTCTGAGAAATGTCTAGACTTCTAGAGACTATATATATGTTAATTGGCAGCTGAAAATATTGTCTGCTAGTGAGTCCAAGGGTCTGTGGAATAGCATTTGAATCCATCAAATGCTGGAAACTTACAATGACAAAGATGGCTTGGAAGATGGCACAAGTCTTGTACCTTCCCCAGTAAGAATCACTAAGGAAGGCACCAACTAGAGAGAAAAGATAGACCGTTCCTGTCCATTTGCTTACATTGTTAGCTGCATCAGCATTGTCTTGACCCATCACCCTTGTCAAAAACAAAACCAAGTTCACTCCAACTCCAAAGAATGCCAATGTAGCCAGCCCTTGATTGACTGAATAATTATTTTCCAATACAACAAAAGACAAGTTAGCTTTATTATCTTTCATGATTGTTAATAATACTAGACATTGATTAAGGAAACATGCAGATGCAGTTTTATATGTCTCATAAAGATGGGTCGGCTATAGTACTTATATATACACAAAGCACAATGATCAAATATATGTACTTGTTGATTAAAGAAAAAAGGTTTTTAATGGCATGATATAATATAATAAGAGCAATTATAGGTATATATTATGTACTTGTAGCGTTGGTGGTGGATGCATGTGATACTTGTGCCATTTATAATTAAAGGAACTTTCCGTAGCTTGCTTTGAAAAGTTGGAAACTATGGCTATTTTGGTGGCTGAGAAGATGTGCAAAAAGAAATTAGCTAGCTTCATTTTTACCCTAAACTGTTACTTTCTTATGTTTGCATCATTTCTTTTCACAATTTTTCTCCTATTGCCTCTTGAAAGTTTTAATGCATCACTCCAAAAGAAAAACAAACAAACATATAAATGAAAGGTTTAAAAGCATTTTTCTTGTCACTCATTATAAAACTGAACATTACCTACAGATCAAATCAGATAAGTCTTAACACATGCACTTTTCATATAGTTTCGATCTGAGTTTTGTTAAAATTTGCATGAACTGATACTTCCTTTTAACTTGAACAAATATATAAAAGTCAATATTTTGAAATCCAAATTACTAATATAAATATAGATATATTTGTGATAACTCTAATATAGAAAATTACCTAGAAGCAAAATTCCAGCAACCCAATTACCACTTCTCTCTCGGATTGCAGGCCTGCCATGATAATCAACAGTTCCATCAAGTGTACAAACCTCTTGCCCTTTTCCCACCTCTCCATTCACTTCAACCTGAAAGTTATAGCGAAATAAATCGTTCAATATTATTGACTAGAAAGAGAAACCCTTGCTAGCTAGAGCATTGAATTATATCCTCGTACCAAAATGAATGAAGATATTTAATGTTGTGAGCTTAATTATTTTTTTTACCAGCCTTTTCATAACTTGTTAAAAATTATGTAAGATTTATGAACTCGCTTTGACATGGGTTTCTAGGAATCTACTTTTATCATGTATGAATCATAATTATGAAAAAAATATATATTAAATTTATTGATAAAGCATTAACACAAGTCCCATAAGAGCCCAAAAAATTGACTAGTTTCACCCCCATGTTTTTTTTTTTTTTCCCCCAAAGAATCTCACCGCCAAAGTTTTTTTTTTTTTAAAAGAGTTTCAACTTAAAGAGTCCGTTTCTATTAATAACTCTTTATCGTCAGACCAAGATACTAATTATTTCTTGGTGTAGGCGGGGATTGAACTCCAAATCTCTTATACAACCATCAGTGACTTTACCAGTTAAATTAACTGGAACTCATTTCACCCCAAGTTTATGAGATCTATTCCAACCAAGTCTAATTATTTATTTCCCTCAAAAAAAGTCTAATCATTTAAAGTAGTGGTCCTAAATTCTGACTTGCACAAATACTCTTAGTTCAGTCCAAGACTCTAGAACATACTAACAGGTAAAACTTATAATAAAATTAGATACAGTTTGATACGTATTTTATTTTAGGTTATCTAATTAAATTTGACCATATAATTTCATTAGTCAATAAATCATATGATGGCTGAATTTGATTATCGTTGAAAAGATAACATTGTTTTCACTGTATATCCATTTAACCATAAGATCAAATTTACAATCAAATGAGTATTTTTTATCACAAGTATTTAAACTTTGAAGGAATCTTATTTTTTTTCTTTTTCCTTAGATTGAAATAATAAAAAAATTCATCACTAGTGTTGGTAAGGGTTAGTTGAGCAAAAAATTTCTTCAAATTAATTTGAAGAAATCTTCCATTATATATGTATTTTAATCATATGTTTTATTAAGTTATTTAAATAATTATTAAAAATTTAAGTTTTGTAAATAAAGCACGTGACTGTTAATAATTATGTGGAAAAAGATACATCTAAAGAATCATTTGAGTGGAAAAAAAAAAGTTTAAGAGACAAAAAGGTAAATAGAAAATAATAGAAAGAGATAAAGAAGTAAAAGAAGAGAAAACCAAATTTCAGGTTTTAGTGGGTCATACTTTTTCTTTTCTTTCCTAGAAATGAAAACTAGGAAGAACCAACCGGATTGAACATGCATGTTTTGTTATGATGATAAAAGGTAAAATAGGTTAAAAATCCAAAAAAGGTAAATATAAAATGATAGAAAGAAATAAAGAAGTAAAAGGAGAGAGAACCATTTCAGGTTTTAGTGGGTCATACTTTTTTTTTTCCTAGGATTGAAAACTAGGAAGAACCAACCGAATCAACATGCATGTTTAGTTATGATGAGAAAAAAAAACAATTTTTATAAAGTAAATGCCATAAGTTGAAAAAATTATATCATATGTGAGTGTATATATATTGCATGTTTAGTTTATGTACAACTTGTTAAAACTTTTACATCTTCTACCAACAAACTGCATGTCTTACTCTCCTCTCTTTATATTATATCCCTCCACCCTCCTTAGGAAAAAAGGTCCTTCGTTCTAAAGGAATGTCCAATATCATGTTAGATTTGCCATTTTCCCATTAGTGATAGATGAAGACCATGGAATGGGCTATGAAGTTGGTGACACAAGTTTATTAGCTAGTTAATAATTTACTCTTATCATTAGTACTAGTATTCTGTGTGAGATGTCAACACTTGACTAATGATGTATTCTATGTGAGATGTCAACACTTGACTAATCACACCATTCACTTGTGAATATTCTAAGAAATAGAACAATAATATTCATCAATGAACGACAAGTAATTGAATCTAAACATTAATTAATAGCAAGTAATATATGATGGAAAGAGATTTGTTTGTATGCATGTCAAATGCATTTTCATGGAAACTAGACAAGTGTCACTAACCTTGTTGCAAGCCATTGGTGCACACCCTTGCTAGCTAGAAATATAAATTTCAAACTGCAAACCAAGAGAGAACCAAAAAGATAGAATTGGTAAGTGCTAATGAGCAAGTGAGTTGTATGTGTATATATATAGAGTATAGCAAGAAACGATGGATGGCTAGGATTTCATATGATGAGGGATAGACCTAGATTCAAGGAGAAAATAAGGAAGTGAAAAAGAAACGTGTAAGATTATGGAATACAATCATATATGCATATATCGTATTGGCTATGACTGAGGATATGCAATGCATGCATATCTGTTTCTTACATAAAGAGAGAGTGGCCTCCATAAGCTGTCTTGATATTGACATGTTCGAATTATGTCATTGATTTGGTGAGCTTCTATTCTACTTTTTTATTTTTAGTTTATTTATTATAGTTTTGTGGGATTCTTTTTTTCTAATATCGGTGGCATCACACTTTAATGGTTGTGTTTTATTGACTAATAAGAAATTAACAAAAGTAGTACATGTTGCTATTAACTAATCTCCTTTTTTTCCATGATTTCTCTTTGGCTTCATTTGGGGGAGTAATATCTGGTCGTGGAAAGTAGCTTAACATGCCTCACTAACATTATCATTTCCTTTTCCTAATAATTACCATTGTTTATCTAGTAAACTATGAGTCAAATCCAAGCCATTCACTCTTTGTAACTATACATCAGTTTCCCCCATCTATTGTAAGATATTTTTCCCATTGACTCATAGGTGGCTAACCGAGTGTTGAAGTGGGCTTTTTTTTTTCTTTTTTCCTTTTACCAAAATACACATTTGGTACTTCGAATTTGGTCCATGTTGTATTTCAATCGAATTTGGTCCTTGATATTTAAAATAAATAAATAAACCATTTTAGTCTTCAAAAAGAATTATGATTTGGAGTTAGCGAAAGTGCATTTGCAAGAACACTAAAATAAGACAACCACAAGTAGCATCAATAGTTAACGTGGTTTGGCCTACTTCAAAATTACGTCGATGGGCAACACAATGAATTACAATTGCTCCTAATCAAATTTCACAATCCAAAATCACATATTTACGCACAACATTCATAAACCTTTCAAATATAAACAAAATTTCTCACAATCACAAACTAATTTACAAATTTCACGCATATAAACTCACAATCCTAAAAATACATCTAATAATGCTCTCACTCAAGATCAAGGAATCCACATGAGAGGGGATAATTGACGGCTTAGATTACTTAATTCGTATGTTCTTGTAAAACAAAGTAAACCTTCTTCGTGAGTTGGGCCTTCTCAAAGTGGGTTGGCCGAAATCACTCCAATGGTTAAGCTAATGTTCTGATTTCAAGTTTGAAGAATGATAAGTAAAATTTTCAAAGTTTACTCTCATACCTTTGATAGGGACTGTGACCTCTTTATATATATATATATATATATATATATATATATATATGCCCTGAGATCTTGGCCTTTTCCCACCTAAACCATCCCATGAATTCAAGTTTTTTAGAAGATAGGATGCATGTCACCTCAATAAACGGAATAGCTGGGGATAATGTTGAGTGATTCACCTTAAGGGGATGGGTTGCATCACATTTAATGTGATGTAAGGTTATTGAAGCACAACAAATGTTAGGTGAGTGACTTGTTAACTGGGTAGCACTTCTTTAGAGATGGTGACTCTGGTTCAGTTTGACAGCCGGTGACTTATTTGGTGGGTGATGTCAATAATTCTAGAACATGAACTATTTCACATATTTTGCTGCAACTATTTTACTTCATAGATTGTGTCTTGAACATAAGAAAATTCTTTTTTTTTTTTTCCTTTTCAGTGCTACACAAAACACTAACTTTTTTCTCTCAGTCCGCTTCACTCTTGTGTGTTTCTCTCTCAGTCTCTTTTCTTGAGAACAAATGTACATCCCTTATGACCTGCCGCCTCACTAGTCACTATTCCCAGGAATATTTCTGTCTCTTTTCTAAGGAACCTGCCGCCTCACTATTCCTATATAAGGAATAGAATTCTTGTACTTACAAAACCTTCACCTATTTCTATTAGGAATATGAGTACCACCAGTAGGCAACAAACTCCTATTCCAACTTGAAATATAATTTCAAGTGGGCTAGATTTTTAGATTATATATCTCAATATCTGTCACTTTTATATAAACTCACCATTCAAAGACAGCAACATAAAAAAGTTCATGGCAAAGTGTGTGGAATAAGTTAGGGTCCTAAATTTTTTGAGGCAATGCTTGTGGTTGTCTTGGAGGGCCTGAACTTGTTCATCTGACCTAGGTTGTATTTGAAAGGTTACAGAAACCCTAAAGTTTTGACTACTAATCCCCTACAATCACCATACAAAAACTATGATAGTCCATCTAAAATGTCAGATCCCTTTTTTTCCCTTCTACAAAAATCATCAAGCAAAAAGATTCTCATCACATCTCAAGAGTCAGGTCCAACCAGATATACATTCCATGACATATATGCTTACAACACGATATAAACACAAGAATGCATTTGCCTGCAGCTGCTAACACAACAGGCCCTTCAAGCTCTTTTTTCTTGAAGAGCAAACAAGTGGACCCGATGGTGCTGCAACATATTATGTCATGAAAAAAATTGCATGCCAGGATCATAGTGGACTTGGAAGAACAACATATTGCATTCATCCATCAGTCTGCACTAAAATCTTCTAACTTTTCCACAATCTTTGCCCCTTTTCGCCGAGGAGAACAGTCGGTACATATATATTTGGTCCTGCTTCTGCTGCTTCTGCAGCAAATTTAGTTAAAGTCTTTTTTATCTCTGATGTTTTCCAATGTTTAAGAAGTGTAATCATTTAGAGTTAGAATAAGTAACTTACCCTCTTACTTTGAATTCAAAGCACGCGAGGACATTTGTTGTTTTATTCTATATTGTCAACATACTTGAGCTTTGGAATGAGCTCAGTTCCAAGATTCCAGACCTTCTATCAGTCTAGAGAGATCGAGTTTAGTTTGTTTCACGTCCAAAGTTTTCTAAGCAAAAGAAAAAAAAAAAGCACGACCACTAAAGTATATTAATAGTGATATGTGATGAATAACATGACATGCAATAACATGACATTTAAATGGCAATAGATGTCTTCTTCTTTTTTTTTTTTTTGAAAAATAAAAAATGCAACAACAATGTTATCTCATTGATGTGCATTTCTTATGTGTCAGTTGACCTACATTTAAATGGAAACAGATTTTTTTTTTTTTTTTTGAAAAATAAAAAATGCAACAACAGTGATATCTCATTGATGTGCATTTCTTTGTTGCATGCATATGCAGTGGCGGAAACAAAAACAAAAAAAAACAAAAAAACAAAAATTCTGGGCAAAGTTATATATATAATAAAAAAATTAAATAAAAAAAATAACACACATGGGCGCGCACATATACATATATATATATATATATATATATATATATATATATATATGTAACATTTATTTATTTCTTATACATGGTATCTAGAAGATTCACTTTTCATCTGTATGTTTTCTCTTTATAGAGGTTCTTTTCCAGAAACAAATGGAGTGAACAATGGAAATGTTTCTAATTTCTAGTATAGTTTACTTTACACCATGACAAAATTCTCTTTTCATTTGTCATGCCTCCATGTGCTTTCAACCAAATTTTCTTCATGAGATTTACTAATTTCGTAATCTGATCACCTAATCCACTACCTTGATTAATTGTGCCAATGAAATCAAAGTCTTATTAATGAAAGCACTAGAATAATGTTTCCTTATTCCAATAAGAAGCAACCAATAGAGTGTTGAGAAGAATTTACGTCTCTCGCTTTTCCCCCTATTACATTACTAGGTACATAATTGATAATTTTCTTTAAAATTCATAAATGCTTCTACAAATTAGTGATAATTTTTGCCACTTATTAAGGTAGACAAACGCGAAACAATGGCTTGTGGACAACCAAAAAAAAAAACCCAAGTTTATATACGTACCCGCTGCATGCATAATGGCTAAATACATAAAGTTTAAACAGCCAATTTGATTCCTTAAAATAAATCGATCTAAAAATGTTAAGAATACAGTAATATACCTGCAAAATTGTATAGTATCAGCACTCCCTTGATTGCTTTTAAAAAGCACGTAGAATTCAATCTTTTTCTTTCCCTATTTTTCTTAGTATTTAAAATTTGGGTTTATAGCAAAAACCCCGATTTTGAAACTAAGAAAAAACCAAGTAAACGAAGGAGAACAAAAAGAGAGTAGTGGATTAGGATTTAGCTCCGTACGAATAGAAGAATATATAAAAGGAAAAAGACAATGCAGTAAATTGTTGTGATAACGTGTGACAGAACTATCGGATAAGATTAGTAGCTAAAAATAAGTGAGTTTGCTATGTAGGGAAGCCTTTTTCCCATTTTTTATGGTATTAGGTTGATTTGCTTATAAAATATGATAAGCTTTTCAGTTAGTGTTCTTCTATGTCAGGCTGGTTAGTTCAAACTAAGAACATGTATATACAAAAATTCCTAGAAATAATTCAAATATTCAATTATAGAGTTGTTGAAGTCCACCAATTATAGCAGGATGGGAGGACATAGTCATATGTATATACAAAAAGTCCTTAAAACAATTCAAATATTCAATTACAAGGTTGTTACAGCCCACCAATTACAAGACTTGGGGGACATAGTCATATGCATATACAAAAATTCCTAGAAACAATTCAGATAATCAGTTATAAGATTGTTGAATTACAGGGGTGGAGAACAATAGGACATAGTCATATATATATATATATATATATATATATATATATATATATATATATATATATACACACACAAAAATTCATAGAAACAATTCAAATATTTAGTTATATGATTGTTACTTGGATGGAAGAGATATTTTATTTCTTAGATCATGCTTTTTTAAATAATTTAATTTCTTTTTTTTCCGTTTAATGAAATTTAAATTTTCTCATAAAAAAAAGTTATAAGATTGTTGAAGTTTACCAATCACATTCATTGCCACATCCATTTGTCAGTTATAATCAATTCTTTTATCCATAGTAGATAATCTCTCTCTCTCTCTCTGTGTGATACTATGGAAAAGGATCTAAGATCTAAATTGTTGAAAAAATTAATTATCTAGCTTTTGGACCAATCAAAATAAGAACTACTTGTGTAGTTTTATGAGCCGAAGTTAGTGATCAATTCATTGTAGATTTAGAGTCCATCATGTATATATCGAGCAAATTTTCATAACAGCATATTAAGTACAAGAATATTTCATCAAAATACCACCTATTTTGGAAGGTCCTTGTTAAAATACTCTTTTGGATGCAACGTGTTTCATATATTGTCAATATCTTCCTTTTTTTTTTTAACTATAAAGTATAAACAATGCCATGATTAATACACTAACATCCACGTTGGTAGGTAACACACCTTCGAGTCCAAATTCCTTTTCTAGAAGGAAGAGTTCTTTTTGGTATCTTTCATTTTTTTTTTTTTTGAGAATTATTATCTTTCATATCATTGTGTGTCATCACTCAGCAGACATGGTCAGGCCTATAATGAATTCAACTAAAGTTTGAAATTTTCATTAGTTTATATATATATATATATATATATATATATATATATATATATATATATATATGTGTGTGTGTGTGGCTTTGTGTGAGAAATTTTTATGACCCTCCAATCTCAATCAAAGCTTTCAATATAGATTATACATATAAATCTATTTCTTTTCACAAGTGTACAAACTTTGGCTAAAAAGTGAATGTTCACTTGGAAAAGTTTAACGTCACTTATATTTGTTTAATCAAAATAGCGTACTTATAGATATAGATTATACATATAAATCTATTTCTTTTCACAAGTGTACAAACTTTGGCTAAAAAGTGAATGTTCACTTGGAAAAGTTTAACGTCACTTATATTTGTTAATCAAAATAACATACTTATCGCTATATATATATACATTCCAATTATTTAAATATAAATATAGTTATTGATGACTCATATAATTACCATGACCATATAACCACCTTAAAAATTTTCTCTAAGTCACATAGCTAATGTATAACTATAAACTGTCTTCCTTCATTCTTCATTCTTCTTTTTGTCACTAGCTTTCTCCTTTTTGAGTCACATAGCTAATGTATAAAATCCACTTCTTCAAGTACTCAAGTCCTAAAATAATTACCAACTTGTCAAAAAAAAAAATTTTAATTTATAGGTTTTTGGATCTTGAATTTGAATTCCTTTTTTCATCTATTTTTTGTGTTTTGACTGAATGAATATATATATATATACATATATATATATATATACAAAACTTTTCATCACGTAATAATAGTTAAGTATTTTCCCTTTTTATGTTTGTTAATTTACATTGTTTATGCCAAATATAAGTTTGATAGAAACAATTTTTGTTATATACTTATTAGTTCAAAAAGTTCTTTTATTATTTAATTTTTTAACTTCTTGAATTGTATTTGTAATTTTTTTTGGTACCACTAGTGGAATATATATATTTTGTAAAAAAAAAAAAAAAAAGTCCTAGAACTTAATCATTATTATGGTTTGGTATCTAAAAGCTGAGTTATTACCTCAATTATGGAATATAAATCTCATAAAATATCCTATATTAATGGAAGAAGAAATAAAAATTGATATGAAAATAGCATTCCCTTTCCAAAAAGAGAGTCGAACATGGAAAGCAATAGTTGGTATTCCCCAATTTTAGCAAGCCTTATGTTGAATGACTTATCACTTCACTAACCAATAAGCACGAGTACTTAGAAGTTATCTTATTGAAAAAGGTGGGCTTATCAGCTTTTTGCGCCAGCCTTGTCAGCAATTCGCAAAGTTTTCAAACAAAGTAAGTTCAAACATGCGACTTTCTATTTTTACTAAACATGTCTCATGTCTTACGTATTTATGGATATCTATTGCATGACTTTGATCTTTAGATTTGGATTAGTCTCTTTATGTTATAAAGATCAAACAGATTAATTACAAAAAAAATAGCCGAAAAGTTCTAAGATTCTTGAAGAGTTGCGACATTAAAATAGAATTCAATATCACAGCACACCTTTGGCGCGATGGTCACTCTACAAGTATAAGTGTTTGGAGGTGTGAAGGACAAATGCCGAGGTTCAAGTCTCCAGGAAAGAATTTCACATACATATAGACTTAGATTAGACCAGAGTAAAATTTCTATCTTGTATAAAAAAAAAATCAATAATATGATTTTTCTTCTCTCAATTTTGAAATGTTTTAAAGTTCATTATAATCTTTTTAATTATTTTATTTGGGTCAATTATTGTTTAAATTTTTGTAAAAAACTGTGATATTTTTGTCACTATCTTTCTTTTAAAAATTAAATTACTGTTATGAAATTGCTTTACAACTTGAGTGACAACACAATTTGTGTGATTTTGACTGTTAATTTTGATGGGAAGTGATATTCAAAGATACATTCAACAATTTTTTTTTTAAAAAAAAAGTGGGGATTAAGTCTAAATTGACATAAAAAATAATTTAAGGATGAAATGAAACTCTAGCCATATATCATATACAATGTATTAAACTCGTGAAGCACAATTAGAATCCAAATCAAATTCAAAATAGTTTCTAGTATAATTAGAATTCAAATCGAATTTATATTAGTTTTTAATTGAATTCTAATTTTGTACCATATTTTTAATTTAATTTTCTTAAATTTAGTGTTAAGTGACTTATTCATACTCCATATTTAGTAAGAAAGTCGAGACGACCACCCCACTCACCTACATAAAATCAACTCATTATCACTATTGTTAAATCTTTCTATATGTAAACACGAGCTAAAATCTAGTAGTACATAATTTAAGAACCAATAAATTTTTTTTTTTTTTGATGAACAAAAAAGGGGGGGAGGACGGATGCAACCATATGCGGCTTACTCCCCAGGGCGTGACCTAATAAGGGCACCCCCGCTAGGGAATATTGAATTGAGCCATAGCTACTGTAACTGGGATGCCACAGACCTCACCCTAGCACCCCAAGAGAGCCAGCGGAGGAGGCGCAAAGAACCAATAATAGTTACATTTGTACTCTTTCCTAAATATTATAAAATAAGTTGATAATACATGGTTTTACAACTAATGCACTCGTATTTTAAGAAACATCACAAACCGACTTTATAATAATTAAAAGGAAAATGATTTAGAGGGGGGAAAACTTGATGGGAATGCTCTAAGAATCCAAAATTCCAAATTTTTTTACGGTTAGAAGTACGTGACTTTAGAACCATAACAACCATTAACACTAAAAAGAGTTTACATAATATATGTCAAAATTGTTTTCAAATAAGTGTCCGTTTGAGATCCACTTATTTTGCTAAAATTGAAAAAAAATTTGCTGAAAGTACTGTAGATAAAGATAAAAGTTAGCTGAAATAGTACAGTGTGATCCATGAATAGTACCAAAAAGTGTAGTGAGACCCATGAATAGTACCAAAAATAAGTTGAATAATAAAATAAGTTGGCAAAAATAATCCACAGACACTGGTCCGTTTGAGATCCGCTTATTTTGCTAAAACTGAAAACTTTTTACTAAAAATACTATAGATAAAGGTAAAAATTAATTAAAATAGTATAGTAAGATTCATGAATAGTATCAAAAAGTGCAATGTGACCCATAAATAATAGCAAAAATAAGTTAAATAGTAAAATAAGTTGGTAAAAATAATATTTGTCAAACGTATAATAAGGGGGGGTGTTTGGTAGAGGTATTTAAACAACAGTTTTCATTATTTAAACAACGCAACACATATTTCCATAACATTTTTTTACCCACACGTATTTTCACAACGCTTAAACAACATTACCAAATGAGAAGTGTCTTGAAAACATGTTCTCAAAGAACATTAAAATAATTTTATGAAATTTTTCTGTTTCCAGTTTAGAAAAAAAAAATTACTAGAATAGTGTCATTTAAAACATCTTGTGAGTTTCCCCCGCCCCCTTTTTTACTTTAAGAACAAGTTTTGGAAACCATTTTTTGAAACACAACTCTAGAGTCTAGAGTGTGGTATTCATTATGATCAAAAATAGTTTATTTCATAGATTCTTATCATAACCTTATATTTGTATTCATAATTTACAAGGTAATGACGAAGATTAAAACACTTGAAAATAAATGGTTATGATTACAGTAGGTACTATACAGTGCATATTATTTGGGGGGGAAAACAATAACAAACAACAGAGAGATCATAGATAGAATCATAGAATGCTTTCTTCAAACCAACCCATGATTCCTCATTTTGGAGTCGTATGTTAATGGTCGATTTCAAGCAAGCCCGCAATTTAAGCCCAAGTGAATTGAAATACGTATATAGTTGTTCCTAAGTCCAATTCAAACATTGATGGATATCAAGCCCAATAAGTTGCAAGTATTTTACAGCCCAAATGCTGAACAACCCCGTACCTCAACTGGACACCAAAACTCTGCATACTTGTCCATTCAATTCCATACCCTTTTTTTCCCCCTAAGACCATTGCATACTATTTGCTTATCTATTATCTATGGTGGTCAAAAACAGCTCTCACGTGAACAGTGAAGAGGATTTTGATCTACGCAACTAATTTCTTATAGATGGGAGGAATTCTATAGTGGAAGGCTTAAGCAACAAATAAAAAGAAAAAGGTAGCTAAATCAAGCTCTTATATATGAAGGAACATTGTTCCTCAGGTACAAGATGGGAATTAAAAGACTGAAAACTCTTAAACAATCTTTTTGGCCTCTCCCTCTCAAATTTCTGAACCTCTCTTCCTGTTCTTCTTCTCCTCCTTTTATAGCCATCTCACTCCCTCTTCTCTCTCTCCCCAACTAGCTTGTTTCCAGCTGGATTTAGGGGATTCTTGTCCCATCATTCCTCTACTCTGCCACTTTTCTATCATGAAAAATGACTTTTGGGGATGTTTTCACTGTTTAGGTCAATCATTCAGCATTTAATGTGGCTGACATCAGGTGAGAAACCCCATAAATGTGGAGGTCACTATTTCATTGGGCTCTGCGTTTTTTTATTCATGTCCCTCAAGGCAAGTTTAGAAGACAGGAGTTTCTAGCCGTGGTAGGAAAGCTTTTCTCAAGATTCCCCCAATACGTCGAGGTATGGGTCACATCCCTCACCTTGATCATGAATGCTGGAAGGAGCGAGCATCTCGGTTCTTGTCGATGGTGAGCATGGTTTCATTCCTTGGGCATATCTCCTTACCTAGCCCAAATCCTCGGTCCATATCCAAGTCATCCACCCATAAAATCTATATCTTCTATACTGTTAATAACTGGATTCTTTATTTGAATTTCAACATTTTACATACTAAAATACCTCACACAAATTTTTAAACTCTTTAAAATACGTCTATCTTTTGGTTAAATAATTCTAAATTAAAAAACACAAACTAGTTAAAAGTATAATTTACTATTTCTAAGTTTTAGGCTTTTTCCTTTATCTTCTCTATTTAACCTAAAATTTAGGACCTCTCTCTATCTCCCTTTTTTTTTCTTTTTTTTGAGAAGAATCTCTATTTCATTTTTAAACATTATTCCACATTACCTTACCTCTTTCTTATAAAAAAAAATACAAATGATTATTTATATATCACTTTTAAATATTATAACACTAAACCAAAAAAGCAAATAAATAATGAAGAGCATTATTACATATGCAAAGCACATATGATGAGTTTAGTATTGTAATACGCAAATTAAGGAAAAAGTTTACTTAAAAAGATATACATAAACCAAACTATATGCTCTCACTGGTTCACACGCATACCAAGAAAATGTTGCTACTGTATTTGGAAGTTTGGAGGGATACGAGAGTAAAGGTAAAATGGGAAAATATAAAAACGGGAGGAGAGGCAAGGAGAATTATTACCCCTTCTCCTTAATTAGATATTTTAAAAATTAATTTGAGAGGGAGAGATAGAAGTAGAGAAGAGTGGCCTTATAATTAAATTGATAATTATAACTTCTCACCTTCCCTTTTACTCCCTCTCCTCTTCCATCGAAATAAGGTGTACTGTATCACATGCACATGTTTTGCTACATGCTCACAACATTTTATATAAGGTGTACCGTATCATATACACATGTTGTGCTACATGCTCACAACATTTATAGTGTGTTCTTCAGCCATTTCATGTGTCTATGAATGTTCTAAAAATCCAGTAATAGATGAATTTGAGTAATACTGCATACAGGATAGTTTTCACGATAAATTTCACTTATATATAATTGGCAGTTTTTACAATAATTTTCACATAGTATAGTGCTACTCCTACTTTCTTATTATTTATAAAAAATTAATAGGATGTAAAAACCCAAGGGAGTCATACAGAGAGATATGAAACCTTGCAGAGAGATATAGAATCAATCAAATCATTGTCACTCATCACATCTTTATACTTTTAATTTTTATAGGGCTGAGATGGTAGATGGGTCGTCTCTCTCTCTCTCTCTCTCTCTCTCTCTCTCTCTCTTCATTTGATGTTGTAAATAAATTAAATTGTATCATAAAGAAAGTTAAAGTAAAAATTTGTTATACTTCCTATATAGTATTTTTTTTTTTTTTTTAACAATATAGGATGTTTTTTCAGTCAAGCATCGAGTTCAACCATTTGTACTGTGTGTGTGTAATAATGTGGTGACACAATAGAACCACATTAAGGACTTTGACTTTGATTAAACTGTGATTCACCCTCCTAACCAAATGGAGATTATTTGCTAAAGCAAACCTCATACTAACCAAGAACATCTGGAGGAGATGGCCAAGGAGTCTTGGATGGTTAGGTTATAAAATATTTGGAGAAGAATAGAAGATGAGAAATTAAAAGTGAAAGAGTTACAATATATAGAATACTTGCAAGGCATACCTTGGTTTGGTAAGAAATCGCCCTAGAACTCTAAAAGTAGGTAGTTGGTCTATCAATTGGTTGTTCCCTCAGGTTGGTTTGGGGGGCATGCATTTTGAGAAACAATCCTAACATGCAAACAGATGGGATAGAGGTTAACTTTTAGACCAGGGTCCTTACTTTTTTGATCGATTAGCTGTTCGACCACAGTGATTGGCCACCATGCATGTTCAATCAAGGTTGTTTGGACGAGTTATATTCATAAGCCCAACATGTTCCAAAAGCTAGATGTGCACTGCAGTCCAATGCTATTGGAGATTTTATATCTCTACCTTAAATTAATAAAGTAGACGGAGAAAGGGAGATTATTAATTTTTATTTGAGATAACTTAAGTTCATTAGATTATGTAATTTAAAAAATAAATTGAGTAGTCCAGAACTTTGCATTTCAACTAATATTTCTTTAATGTTTTCAAACGAGACTTTCAATATTCAAATCTCTATACTCCCAACTATTGAATAATTAAAACAAAAAAAAAACAAAAAGGAGTAAAAATAGAATTATAGTTTATAACTATAAAAAATTTACATTTTATGAAATGTATTTGACTGACTTAAAAAATAAAAAATAAAAAATAAAAAAGAAGAAGAAGATATCAACCTATATAGGCTTAAACAAACCAACATTTAACGTCTTGGCATAAACTAAAAAAACGAAACTTATATTTTCCTAAAAGCAAAAAATGTAATTTAGAGCATTAGCATCCGTTGTTGCAAAAGTATACTATTTTTTAATACATCAAAAAGTTTACTTTATTATTTTAGCATATCATATTATAATACACCTATGTGGGCCTTTTTTGCAAGTGTTGGGCTGAGCCGTCTATCACTACACAAGGCCCAAAGTTTTCTGGATCGAGGAGTTGGGACCGATCTGAGAGAAAATCTTCCTAGTCCGGCTTGTGCACAAACAATGCATTTGTTAGTCAGGTCTTGATCATGCGCTTACGGCAAGCGGAGCTACCACGTTAACTACAGCAGGCAGATATAGTAAAGACAATAATAGGAATTTAGATAAAATAGTTAGTGGGCCTTAATGAAGGGGTGCCCATTTTTTACATGATGGTAATAAAGGGATGAGTTTTAGATGGAGAATAGGAGCGTATTAAAGAAATAAATGTCATCCTGCCACGTTAAGCTATTCTGCATTAGGAAAGGGAACCACTCCTTCAACGCTACTAATCTCTCTGAGAAGGGAAATTAGCTGCTTTGAAAGAACGGGCCTAAATGACTTGGGTCGAGTGAAGTTTCTTCCTTTTGTCATTAGAGAGCATGGGTTAGAGGGGGAGATGGAGATTAACCCATTCGGTGCATGCCAATCACTCTATTCTCTCTGCTTCTCTCTTACATCTTTTTTTTTTTTTCTGTTTCTTTAATCCTTTTCTTTTGTTTTTCTTTCTTGCTTCTTACTCTCTTTTTCTTCTTGTTTCTCTTGCTCCCCTGTTTTTGTGATTCTAGCGACTATCTTACAGAGGTTTTTTCGTCCCCCATTTCTCCCCTCCTTCAGCCGTGCACAATAGGGCTCCTTATATAGGGCCAGTCGTGCTTGACTTTTTACCATTTTAGCCCTTAATTGTTTTTGTTTGGCATGGGTTCCTTCACCGACCGTCACTGACTGGTCAGTCACCCAGCCAGCGCCCCTCTGCCTCAGTCAGAGAAGGCTTTTTTTGTTTTGCTTGCTCCTTGTGGCATTCTTACCTGCCATGATGTGAATACTCTCATTCCCTCTACCTCTCTTGGCATGCACCTGATGGTTCCCACCCAGCTTTACCTCTTTTGGGTAGTATGTCATCCCAGCAGGACAGTACTTCCAAAAGGGTTTAAGCAAGAAACATGAAAATGGGTTTTCCCCCTTTCCCACCGCCAGACCATACCCCCTTACCTCTGACTCATGACCTCATCATTTCCTGTATTAGTTAGGTACAGGCTGGTGGTGCTTGAGCCTTGCGTGTGCCTTGCTTTCATGCTTATTCAAAATTCTGTCTGCTGCTCATCTGTCTGTCGCGGTCTGAACGTCAAACTGCCCAGTCTGCTGCTTGTTTTTGGCTTCTTTCGGCATAGGCTGTTTCACCTGACACCTCATTTATGACCTGCATCTTCTAAGGACTGGGCCTTGCCTAGTTGTGGGCCGTTCCATGTCTTTATTCCCAGCTCCTGTTACTTGCTTCCTGCTACACAATTCTGTTGTGCCTGCCGTGAGGTCTACTTGACCTAAGCCTGCTGGGCCACTTTAGACCTTTTCTGTTTATTCTGTCTCCGGAGGCCCAATGATTTTACTGGGCCTCTTGCAACTCATAGGCTCCCTTGTCTCACCTACTTTCATTTGGGCGTCCTTGACCCACTTACTCTCTCGGGCATCTTGAGCCCTTTTTCAATTCTATGTTTCCCATGGACTTTTACTAACTTCTTGGGCTTCCTCGGCTTAAGTATTTCTCACCTTTTCTTTGGGGGTCATGGGTTTCCTATAGCCCCTTACTTTCTTTACTTGCACTACTTTGGGTCTGCTATAGCAGCCGTGGCTCATTCTCACTTTTCCACATCCATACAGCCCATGGGTTTGTTGTTACTTTCTTCCGGGCCTTTTTAGGCCCACTTACTTCCTCAGGATCCATTTATTTATTTTTTAGACCCACTATCCGTTATTCCTGCCACTTAGCTTAATGGCATTTCATATACCTTCTTTTGCCCATGATATTGGGCCTGCTTCCCTACTGGGCTCAAAAAATGAGCGTCTACAACACCATACATCACGTGTTCTATTTTCTCATTCAACATATTAAAATAATATATACAATACATTAAAAAAACACCTCCTGCAATTTATTAAAAAAATAATACAAAACAAACCCCCTACAGTACCTACCACCCCCATAATCAACAACTACCCAAACCTCACCCCATTAGATCAGAACCGACCACCGCCACTACCACAACCCACCACAATCACAAACTCACCACTAGCAACCATCGGCCAAAATCAACCAACCACCATTGGCCAACTCAACCACAACCACTAAAGTTAACCCATAACCACCACAACCACCAAAACCAAATCAACCAAAAAAAAAAAAAAACCTCAACTAAATTAAAATCAAAATAAAGAAGCTACAAAGAAGAGGGACGAGAGAGTGACAATGATGGCTCCAGTATGGGTTCAAATTAGTGGTTATGGCTACAAAGAAGCTTCAAACCATGGCTAAGATGGCTTCAGGTGACGGTGATGGCTCCAACCTAGGTTTCGTAAGGGAGAGAGAATAAATCAATAAATAAGAAAGAGGGTCTACCGAGGTGAATAAAAAAACAATAAAAAATTTACAATTTGTGAATAATAGTGTTCCAAATTTGGAACTGTTCATCCGTACCAAAACTTTTAAAATTTGAAACATGTGACATGGGTGCTATCTTGGTGTTTGGTGTTTGATATTTGATACACTTAATGATACTACTCTCATATTTTATTGTCAAGTTTTTAGGTATTTAGGGTGTGTTTGTATATCTTTTATTTTGCTGAAATTGAAAAATTATTATTGAAAGTACTGTAAATAAAAGTAAAAACAAAAATAAAGGTAAAAAAGAAAGAGGGCCTATCGAGGTGAATAAAAATAAATAAAAAATTTACAATTTGTGAATAATAGTGTTCCAAATTTGAAACTGTTCATCCGTGCCAAAACTTTTAAAAGTTGAAACATGTAACGTGGGTGCAATCTTGGTGTTTGGTGTTTTGCATTTGACATTTGATACACTTGATGTTACTGCTCTCATATTTTATTGTCAAATTTTTAGGTATTTAGAATATGTTTGGATACCGCTTATTTTGCTAAAATTGAAAAATTATTGTTAAAAATACTGTAAATAAATATAAAAGTTAGTTAAAATAATACAGTAAGACTACATCAAAAAATATAATAAAATTTATATATAATAATAAAAATAAACTAAATAGTAAAATAATTTTAATTTTTCACCATAACCAAACAGACACTTATTATTTTGGAGTGAGTTCATCAAAAATTATTTTGAAGTGAAATAGATGGATAGAAACGAAGTCTTCGAGGCAGGGATCTGGATCCTCTCCATTTCAAAGGGAAATGGAGAGGGTCCATTTCACGGTGGAGATTTGTTTAAACATCATCAACGCTCAAAATACTGCCACGTCATTTAAAAGGGAAACACACACTTTAACTGGAGTTAAGCACTTAACTGGGAGAGTTGTTTAACTCAACCGGACAAAATCTACTGAAAAAAAAAAAAAAAAAAAACCCTTGTGGAAGGGAAAAGTGAAACAATGGTGTATTAGCCTATCTCTCACGTTCAAAGCTTCACAGAAAGTTCAGAGAACAAGTGAAATAGAGGTATATCTTGTTCAAAGCTTTTAGGAGGGAAACGTGAAATAGTTCAAAGCTTCATAGATTTTAACCCAAAAAAAAAAAAAAAAAGCTTCACGGACAGGATCAGAGAACAAGTTCAGAGACAACTCTGTTTCTATCTTGCCAAAACAAAGGTATATCCATAAACCTTATCTTATTTGATGTTTGATCATTTTTCTACAGTTACATTGTTGTCTTGGTGAGTTTATGTCGTTGTTTTGGTGGCTGAATGCAAGTTAGGGTTTATCTAAATTTTTGAGATAAAGTTTGAATCTTTATAATGGTTGGATGATTCTTGGAGTATTTTTTTTTTTTTTTTGAGACAAAGATTGATTTTTTTTTTTTTTTTTGAGATAACTTTACCGCAGCACCAAAAAATTAAAACCCAATTAGAATTAACCTTTATCAGACACCCCAGATGATCACAGATACCAAAAGCACAGAAATTTACATCTAAAAGTCAATCAAAACCAAAACTGCCAATGAAGGACAATGAAGGAATATGGCGTGGATTGTAATTGGGCTTAAATTATGGGAGGCGGGTCAGGGTCCAAGTCAAAGAAACAACCCGTTCTCTGTTATCATGTAGACAAGACAACACCGAGTCCGAGTTCGAGTCCGTGACCCAAATGAAATCACAATTCACAGAGGAGAAGAGAAGAGAATTAACCAAAGAGAACGTACAAAACAAAACCGAATAAAACCAAAAGAGGGAAGCGGTGAGAAAAGAAATGGAAGTAGAAGTAGATGAGAAAGGAACTCAAAGCCGCCGGCGCTGAGCCCTTGCCCGACGGCCGCCGCGGTCTCCGCAACCATGGCCGTGGTTTTAGATCGGCGTGACAGTGGGTTTCAGATCAGGTGGCCGTGGTTTCAGATCGGTGGCTGTGGGGCCGTGGGTTTTTCTCGCTGTGAGCCGCCGAGGATCTTGGGTTTGATGGGTTTTTCTTGTCGTGGCCACCGTGCGTCTTGGGTTTGATGGGTTGTGTTCGCCGCTCTATCCTCCGCCTCCCTCTATTCCGCTCACCGGTGAGGCTTTTCTCTCTCAATTTTAGTTTAGTTTAGTTTTTTTTTTTTTTTGGCTATGGGGTTGATTTTTGGATGGATGCTGGTTGTGGTGGCAGTGAGTTGGCCGTGAGTCTGGGTTTGCTATTGAATTTTGATGGTTGATTGTGTTGAATGTTGATGGTTGATTGTTGATTTGTGAGGACCGTGGGATGGAGAGAGCTCTCTGTTCTCGAAGATGAGAGTTTAAACTTCTGAAATTTCAGAAGAGAGAAGCATACGCTGAGTTACCCTTGGTTTAACAAGAGTTTGAAGTGGTTGGGTTAAGTTTTTTACATTTTAAATGACGTGGCAGTATTTTGAGCGTTGATGATATTCAAACAAATCCCTACCGCGAAATGGACCCTCTCCATTTCAAAGGGAAATGGAGAGGATCCGGATCCTCGAGGCAGGCGGGGACGCAGTACTTTGGCAAATCAACGTCATTTGGCGCTCATTGTTTGGTTCTTAGCCTTTTAGTGAGTACGTTGTACTATTTACAACTCATTATTTTGAAAAGCTGCTTAAAAAGTGAAATAAATAATTGAAAAGTGATTGGCAATGCAGCGCTTTCTAAGGAGAAGTCTTTGCAGCAGAGCAGATGCTACAGTTTGCTGCTTCTCGAAACAACTCTTTTTCTCTTTTTCTAGTTTCGTTAGATTTTACTATTTATTATCCAAACTCTCTCTCTCTCTCTCTCTCTCTCTTCACGTGGTAGTGGTCAGCTAATCATGTGCCCTTTTTTTTTTTTTTCATTTTTGTTTATGTGAAAGTCCCCCAACTTTCTCCACATCTCAACGAGTCTCTGTCTTCAAAAACTTCAACTCTCTCTCAACTCTCTAACCCCACCACCACCCAACACCCACTTTCACATTCACATTCACACTCACTCTCTATCACTCCCTCACTCATTGCTCATTCATTTTTTTCCAAACCCTCCACCTGAAAATCTTTTTACTACTTTTTTTTTTCTCTCTCTCATTCATTCACATGCTCTCAATCTATATATAGTCTCTCTCATCTCTCTTTATATATATATATGTAAAGCTCTCATCAGTCATGGGCTGTTTTCAGTCCAAAACTGCCCACCTAGCTTCCCCTGACCAAGACCCTCCTCTTCCTCACCCCAGTCCAGATCCAGGTAACTTTTCTTTTCATTTTTTTTTCTTTTTTTTTTTTACTTTTTTACTTTTAACTTTTACTGCTTCATGCTTCATGTTTTTTACCAAGTGTTTGAAATGGTATGGTCATGTTTAGACTTTAGAGTTTAGACTAGTATGGTCAATGCATGGTTGTAAGAAAAAGTGAGGTAAGAAAGAGTGAGTTGATTCTAGGAAACTAAAAAATGTAAAGACTAAAAATAATACGAGTAGAAAAATAGTTAAAAATGAAATTTCAATTTAGTAAGTAATAGAACTATGTTCGCTATGATTTTGGATTGAATAAAATAGTAGAAAACAATACATGTGACCGACTTGGACTAATTCGAGAATTATGATTGAAATTTGTTACTAAGGTTTTTGGTGTTGTAGTTTTGTTTATTAACTTTTAATATTTGTGTTTTGTGTATTGTTGTTGTGTATGTATTTGAAGCAAATGGTGGAGGAGGAGAGGAGGAATTGGAGCAAAACGATGGCGTGCCGGCATTCAAGGAGTTCGAGCTGGCAGAGCTGAGAGCAGCAACAAATGGGTTCAGTAGTGAATTGATAGTCTCTGAGAGTGGAGAGAAAGCTCCCAATGTGGTTTACAAAGGGAAGCTTCGAAACAATGGCCTTGTTGCCATTAAGCGCTTCTCCAAGCTCTCCTGGCCTGACCCACATCAGTTTGTGGTATTGTTTGTGTTTTTATGTCTTGTGTTTTTTGAAAACAAGCTTCAAAGTTCATTTGTTGAAATGGGAAATGGGTTGTTGTTGTTGTTATTGTAGACAGAGGCTTGTGGAGTAGGGAAGGTTCGGCATAAGAGAATGGTGAATTTAATAGGATGTTGTGCTGAGGGAGATGAGCGGCTTTTGGTGGCAGAGTTCATGCCTAATGATACTCTCTCCAAGCATCTCTTTCACTGTATGCCTTTTTCTCCTTCACTTCAATCTATTTTGTTTATTTATTTATTTGGAAAAATCTTAGTTTACATTTTTACCATGTAAACTTACACTGTCAACTTACAAAAATGTGGCAAATGTTGTAAACATTTACAAATTGTTTATTACTAGTAGAATGTAAATCTATAAAGTCCTTTTTTTTTTCTTTTTAAAAAATTAAAATTGGTAAGTTAGGTACTAAGAAGCTTGGACACATTTAGGTGACACTGACTTAGACATGATGTGCCATGACACGATTGAAAAGTTAAGACACAATATGGTGGAGATACCATAATTAATTAATTAATTAATGTCTTTTAGGTATATTTTATGTAGCTGATTGTAACTAATTTGTTGAGGATTTATAGTTGACCTCGAGAATTTGGAGCTAAGTCTTTATTGTTGTCTTTTAGGTATATTTTATGGGTCCCCTTATGAGTGCGCTAGGGCATCATTTAAAAATGAATTTTATAATATAGTCGATTGACTTTTTATAGGAAATTGAGTCACTTTTAGTTTAAAGGGTATTTGTTATTAGCTTTTGCTACTTTTTAATGCAAAGACCTGTTTGAAGCCTCCTTAAGGACACCTTAACATAATCCATACATTTTTTTTTTATTGACATTTTATGTTTATTTTAAATTTTAAAATAAATAACAACCATCAAATCTTTAAAAACATAGATAAAATCAAAAGGTTTTTTATTTCCTCCCAACACATAAAGGACATGCATGTAGGAGTTTTCTTGGCGTGTCTAGCATGGACAAGCCGGAGGTTTTGAAGTGTCCGTGCTTGTTAGGTTACATAGGCATCCATTGGATTTTGAAGTAGGAGCTCACTTTGGAGCTACCTTTGAGCTAAAATCATTTGGCTGGTATCATAGCCCTTTCTCTTGCATCACAGTCTAACAAATTTATGAAACTTCTTCAATTAATTAGATATCTTAAGCCCCCTTATATGATACTTATATGTTTTTTATTTGATTATTGTAGATGGACTTCATGATTTACTTTGTGCATATTCTTGTATCCCTTAGCATGCAGAATTTGTTTGTGCCATTAGTTTGTTTCTTTTCAATGTTGAAAAACTGCTGTCCTGGTTGCTAGTTCAAGTTCTCTTTTCTTGATGATTATTGATTGTTTTAGGGTTTATTATGTAGCTTCTTTGGTTCTTTTTTGCCCTTTTCTTATCGTGCTTTTGTAAACATTGATTATTTATTCTAGGGGATAAACAACCATTGCCTTGGGAAATGCGTGTGAGAGTTGCCTACTATATTGCACAAGCACTTGGTCATTGCAACACAGAAAACCGAAAAATCTATCATGATTTAAATGCATATAGAGTTCTCTTTGATGAGGTAAGAATTTGTCAAATAAGTATTTCAAAATGAAGATTAATCTTCGCTGCAATATAGTTGTGCTTCATAAACTTTATAATTTAGAATATAATGCACAAGATTGGTGGATACTAATGATTGTTCATACACTGTATGAATATATGCCTAGTTCTATTTTATTACATCTGACTTGTGTGTTTGTTAAACTACATTGAGTAAATTAAGCATGTTAATCATGTAGTTTTTTCAAGTAAGACAGAACAATTAATATAACCAAAATGAGGCAACATATGATATAAAATATTTTTCTGATATTATCACATTCCCTTCTAATTTAAATTTTCTCAAACAAGAATGCATCTAGAGTTGGATGTATTTCTCTAGAAAATTAGGCATCAAGGTGGGGTGATAGTTGAAGGAACTCAAAGAAATTACTCTCATATAGATTAAGATACAACAACAACAAAGCCTTAGTCCTAAAACTTTTGGGGTTAGCCATGGATCCTCAAAAGACTAATTGAAGTAGACCACATGTATTCTTCTCTTCCATTCTATCATATCCAAAATCATACTCATGGAAATTAAGATAATATTGATTAAAGTTTTTTCAAAAAGAAAAAAAGAAAAACTGGGGGACATTTTATATTTTCTGTGTTGTTGCAGCTATTTTTGTATCAATGACTTTTTGGGGCTCTGTTTAGAGCTCCTTAGGGATTAGCAGGGTGACCCTTTTCTTATCTGTAGACTGTAGCGAAAAAGTGTTTGAATGGTTTCTAGGAGTAGGGAAGGAGGACCACTAGAAGATCTTGTTAAAATTTTCATGGTGACCCCAAACACTAGTACAATTTTCTGGTCATATCCTTTTTCCTATTTGATTGTGCTCTCTGCAACTGCAAATACTTTAGTGTAATTCAAAGCTTCAATGGAATTTGTTAGATGATCCATCTGGTTATGGTTGGGGAAAGAGTTTGCTTGGACGATTGCCTTGAGTAGGCTAAGAGCATCAGCGGAGGGTCTTATTATAATGCCCAGGGTGCTTCTAGTCACCCTATTACAGCACATAAATATTTGCTCTCTTTTATGCTATACACTATTGGCTGCATTCTATCTGCCCTGAGTGCCCCACTTCCCAGGCTTCTATTATGACTTTTCTTAAAGTGGTTTTTGGGCTGCATGTTAATCTAGCTAGACTACAATGCTTTTAAGTATTGTTGAGTAGGGGCTCTCCCATTTATATAAGGCTTCTTTTGGGGTCTCAATTTAAGCTCAATTCTTTGCAGAATTTAACCATTATGCAAACACATGAAACTTTTTGGAAGGTATCCCAGGGAAGTGTGCTAGGGATTGGTTAACTTTGGTGGTTGCCACACTATCAAGACAATATAAGAGATGTAGTCTGAACTGGGAAGGGGAACAGAAAGAGTTGAAGAATTGGTAAAGTGAGATAACGTTTCCATCTAGGACTTAATGGGTCCTTTGAGACCAGGCCAACATTGCATATAAATATTGATCTCTTAGGTAAGTATTGTGAAAATTTTAACAGATAGGACTCAATTTACTTTAGCCTTCCTCTTCTCACCATTGTAGTGTTCAGCAAACATCTGAGATGAGTGTTTCTTGAAAAAGCGATTGAAGTGGTTAAGGAAGGGAAATTGGATGAGATTTTATGATATTCTTTTTCATGCATAGGAATTTGGAAATTTTGGATTTTGAATTTTATTCTATATGTTTAGAACCACTATGGACATGAATGTTTGGACACTTTTTATATTAGTAAGTTAATTGCTCGTCTAATGTGTCTTGAACCCACAAGTCACTACCTCATCCCTATTCTCCACCTTACTCTTTAAGAGAACGATGCTGTTAGAATATGATATGGGAGGTTGAAATCATGTAGTGTCTATTTTTTCAAAAGTCCCCATGATTAAAGTGTTGAATATTTGTAGAATCTGTACAGGCATTGTCAGAGCTGTAGCTCAAATCTTTTTAGAGGTGGGTAATAGTGTTGGCAATTCCTTTTGATTGTATTAGGATTAGTATTCTTTTTCCTACTTTTTTTTGGCATTGCAGAGGTCCTGTTCCCTTTGGGAACCAATTTGAAGTTCCTAGGTCCTTCAGGATTTGGATCCTGAGATTGAGAATTAAAAAATTAACTTTCAATCTCAGCCCTTGAACCAGAAAAGTTCAAAACTTTTCTAATCCAAGGGCTGAGATTGAAATTTAATTTTTCAACTCTCAATCTCAACCATTGAAAGCTATTGCATCCTGTGCGATATGGGATTTTAATCTGGCCCTACAAAGGTTGTCTCCCCCCCCCCCCCTCCCTCCACTCTCTCATGGGAATGCTAATTTAATCTTGCTGATTCAATCTAGAGTGAAAAGTGCATTCCAAATGTTCCATTGCATAGCTTTCAATCACCTGTTGATCTATAGTCCTTTGAACGGTACAGATTTCCTGGTAACTCTGAATTTTTTATTGTCAATTTCTGTTGTCAAAAAAGGGTAGAAATACTGTTGTGAGTGGTGGGAAAATAGAATCTATCTTAATTTTTTTTTAAAATGCAATCTTCCATTCAAACATCTGAAATTTAATGATAATTGATTATTGTTTGCCTCTTTCATCTTGGTATAGACGCATTTGTGTTTTTTCATTTACTAGCTGTGATATTGGTGCTACTGTGTTAGTAAACTTTCCAGTATTATTCTGAAACCTAATTTTGTTCTTATGTCAGGATGGTGACCCACGATTATCTAGTTTTGGTCTTATGAAGAATAGCCGAGATGGAAAAAGTTATAGCACTAACTTGGCTTATACTCCTCCTGAGTTCTTGCGGACAGGTACACCAATATGATTTCACATAGATTTCTATGGATATTAGAAGTCTGCATTTAGGCTTTGTTATTTGCTCTCTCTCGACAATAATGTCAAGTATTAATTAGGCCAGTTAATTTATTGAATTAGGAAATATTTACTAGCAGAAGCTTATAAAAATAGGAGAAGGATGTGAAATTCTTCTTAAGGTAAAGAGATCATGAAATCAAGCACTCAAATTCATCCAAAACAAAGCTGCAATGAACCTCTAGTTAAGCAGCGTGACAGTCAGAAAAATGTCTGCTAAATCCCACAAGAAGAGAAGAACCATTAGACTTGATAATGGTGTACTTGTTTATACTCGATTAAGTATCACCCTAGAGGTGTGCAATGTATTACCATAGAAATTTTGTTTTCAACGAGACCTATCTGGTTTCAGCAAGTGTCTTTTGTTGGCTAATTGTACCGATGCTAGTTTCATTGTGCAAGCCTACAAGGAGAAATAAATTTTGGTATTTCTTGACAATTTGAATAAAATTTGTAAAAAGTGCACTATATTCCTTGTTAACATGCTGATTTTGTGCTTATAATTTTCAGTTTAATATAAATTCAAGACTTGGTGAAAAAAATTAGAATATTTTGCACAATAGTCTTGGTATCATGGATGTGCTAAATACTTTCCCTTGCCTTTTATCTGCTTAGTAGTTGGAGTCATCACTTGTGGTCATGATATATAACTTGTTGCTGATGGTGGTTGAAAGTTAAGTACTCCACTCAATGTGATACGGATGTTTTGAATTTTTGCAGGCAGGGTCATCCCAGAGAGTGTGGTCTACAGTTATGGAACTGTTCTTCTGGATCTTTTAAGTGGAAAGCATATCCCTCCAAGCCATGTATGAACAGTCTATCCCATATATCAACTTGTTTGTTCTCTTCTTAATCATGCTTCACGGTATCCTGCACTTAAATTATCTGCTCTTTGTGTAAATGACCGTCTTCAAGGGTCATTTGTCATGGCATCATTCATTATAATTGAGAATTATTAAACTGGGCAGATAAAAATTCTGTCACAAGATATCCTTGATATTCCCTTCCATTGCTAGTAAATGTGGCTAGATACTGCAACAACAAACAATAACCAAGCCTTTGTCCCAAAATTTTGGGGCTGGCTATGAATCCTCAACACACTAGTCATGGTCAGTCACATGTATTCTTATCCGTCATTATGAATGTAGTTATGATAATAAAAGATTTAATATCTTTATTTTAAATTATTATATATATATAAAAAAAATAAAAAAAATAAACAGAAAAGGGCGAACCTTTGTATGTGAGAAGGTAATATTCATGGTTGCCAAAGAATAAGGCTAATATCTAACATCTATAAAATAAAACTTTTAAGAAATGAACCAAAAAAAAAAAGAGAGTAGCATAACTATATTAATAATGAAATTCATAAGTCAACATAATTTATGGTAACCGTTGGTGTCTGTGGTATAAAAGGTACTGACAAGAAAAATATTTTGGTTCTCTATTAGGGGACTTATCTATCTGCTTAATAATTTACATTTTCTTTGTTCTTAGCAAATAAAGGAGGCCTAAGATTGACTAATCTTTGATGTTTCATTTTGTTCATGATGGTGAACAATTATTTTTGGCTCTCTCATGTGAATTTTGAATTAATTAAACGACATTGATCAAGACTTGGATGAACCCTATGTCAACGAAGGTGAGGTTAAGCAACATTCTCCTCATCACTTTCTATTTTATTCCCCAGGCATTGGATTTGATAAGAGGAAAAAATTTGGCATTACTTCTGGATTCGTCCTTGGAAGGACAATATGCCCAAGAAGATGCGACTGAGTTGGTTGAACTGGCTTCAAAATGCTTGCAATATGAGGCTAAAGATCGACCTGAAATCAAATTTCTTCTTTCATCAGTAACACCGCTCCAAAAGCAGAAAGAGGTGAGATTTTTAGTGTCTCAAAACTGAACATTAATTAGAGCACTATGTCATTCTGTGATGGCTTGATCTGTGCATGTGTTTTAGCCTTATTGAGGTGTTTCTGTTCATGTTTGTAATCCTAGGTTGCATCACATGTCCTATTGGGTTTAACAAAGACACCGGTGGTGCTTCCAACGATGCTCTCCCCCCTTGGAAAGGCTTGTGTGAGAATGGATCTTACTGCAGTGCATGATATATTGCTTAAAACTGGTTACAAAGATGAAGAGGGTGCAGAAAATGAAGTGAGTTTCTTTCACTTCCTTACAGAAAATGAAGCAGTTGTAATTTTTCAAGAGAAAGATATTATATAAAATAAGTAAAAGCAGCCCTCCATCATCAAAATTTTGGGTTCTTTAACTTTTGAAAATTAAAGAGTATTGATGTTTGTAACATCTCATGAAAGATTCGTCCTTGTCTTGCATGATTACTGTATTGTTGCTTTCATGTAATTTGAACATATGTGATATTTCAATTATCATTCTGCTGCTTAGTTTACATGGTTGTGAAAATTTTACTATACTCTAGTCTTTAATCATCTTTCTTCATATTAATTTACATAGTTGGAAGGCTAGTAATCTTTTGTAATTAATGATAAGTTTTTTTTGTAATATGTTCTATGTAAAGCTGTCATTCCAAGAGTGGACGCAACAAGTGCAAGATATGTTGAACACCAAGAAGTTTGGGGATATTGCATTTAGAGACAAGGATTTCAAAAATGCTATCGAATATTATTCAAAGGTATGTTCTCATAGTTCTGTTTGTGGAAAAGTCAAGAATACATCTAAAGAATTTTCACCTCAAAATAACAGCCACAGAAGCTATATCTCAACATCCTTTTTTTCTTTTATAATAAGTTGGAAAAAACCTTAAGTATCTTTTTTATTATATCATCAATTTGGTGATTCATGAGGAAACCAATGACTTTTTCGAGATTGGTATATCTACCTAAGGAAAATAATGACAGCAATTTTCCTCAATTTCTCACCACTCACTTGTGGAAACCTTGCCCGTTACATTTTCCCTTCTCTTGTTAGTTGTTTGTTACTTTCTCCGGTAATACTTACTTTACAAGTTTGGTATCTAACTTTCTCTGCTAATGCTTACTTTTCAAGTTTGGTATCTTCTTTGGATCAAGATATATATTTTTTTTTAATCTTTGTCATCTTGAACTACTATGTGCTCACTTTTCCTATGCAGTTAGTATCAATGATGCCTGTTCCTTCGGCTACTATCTTTGTGAGGCGAGCCCTCTCATACTTGATGATTGGTCAAGCAGAACTTGCCTTGAGAGATGCAATGCAATCTCAGGTGTGCTTGCCCGAGTGGCCTACTGCATTCTACATGCAAGCTCTTGCCCTCTCAAAGCTTGGAATGGAAACCGATGCTCAGGACATGCTTAATGATGGAGCCTCCTTCGAAGCAAAGAAACAAAACAGCTGGCGGATATAGGCTTTCGGCTTTTAGCTATAATGGTGGTGGCAATCTCATCTCTTAATTTTTTCTGCTCATTTTTACCATTGTGTTGCAAGGGGCATTTGCAAGAAGATCCATGTGAGAACAAGTTTGATATATATGGTATTGATTGGGGTTATTTTTAAGTTTTGCACCCACTTCACTTGATTAGTTTCACACAGAGAAATGTATAAAGCATTTGTAATAAACAATAATCTAAGTCAGTTTTTTTAGATTTATATATTGAATTGCAAAATATTAGTCCTGCCCAAGTTGAGTTATGCACACCATAAATTTATGGACAAAGTTTAGCCACAAAATTGGTTATAACTTTAGGTT
This sequence comes from Castanea sativa, assembly GCF_040712315.1. Lineage (NCBI taxonomy): Eukaryota > Viridiplantae > Streptophyta > Magnoliopsida > Fagales > Fagaceae > Castanea > Castanea sativa. The sequence goes on along the minus strand of NC_134023.1, from coordinate 54,602,867 downwards.
ACAACTTTTCTCAATATCTTTTTAGTAAATGTGAATTTTGATAAATCTACCATTATATCATATCTTCTTTTTATATTCTCCATGCTTGCAAAATTTCAAGAATATTAAAGATCAATAATTATGTCATCAATAAATTTTTTAAATTGCAAAGTTTTTATAATTTAAAATTATACATAAAATATAAGCTTATAGATTATATAGTAAATAATATTCAATTGATACAAAATTTAACATGTGTAATAAAAGTATAAATAATATGCAATTTAACGGTTAGATTTTTAAAATATGTAGTAATATTTATTTTATTGAGTTAGTTTGTTGCTTTAAATTACAACCAATTTTATAGCTAAATTTTGTCCTAAATTTTTTCTTTTGTTAACTTTGTGTTGTCAATTACAAACTATTCTGGTAATAATGGAATTATGTTCGGTAAGAGTTAGGTCCAAATCTGTTATAGGAAAAGACCCTTTTAGGTAGAAGATTTTGTTTCTTTGTCAACGAAGTTTAGATAAGTTCTCAAAAGATTCCATATTGACGCTATCTATTTGCTATTTATAGGATTTTTTTTAGGGAATCCTGTAATTATAGGACTATTTTTTTCTTTTTTTGAGAATCTTATTATTATGGGATTCTTTTATTGTTATTGTTATTATTATTTATTTTTAGAATTATGCTGTTTTAGGATTCATATACCAGTATTGGGATCCTCCAGATTCTGTAAAGGATTTATACTAGTTACTTAAAAATAAATAATAAAAAAAAAGAACAAAGAAGAGAACATACATTATCACTTTGCTACAAAAGTCATATATGCATCTTTATATTATAAGAAATATAAACATCTTTATGATTTGCCTTATTTCTTATGCACTAGAAAAATGGTAAGCGGTAAACGAGTCAAGTTTTGTCGAGTATTGAATGTTCGAATTTGGTTTGGCACCAAAAGTCAAATATTCAAGCTCAATTTGAGTTTCAAACAAAGCCTACAAATAATGTTTGAATTTGAGTTCATAAATTTTTTTAAAATCATGAGCTCAGTTTGATTCATCAGGCAAGTTGAGGTCGAGCTCAATATCAAGCTCAACAGTAAGCTTTTGAGCTCAAGATTCAACACAATTGCACAAGTACATCATTAAACTCATATTAAGCATACTATCAAGTTCATTTGGTTTGAACAAGTAGTCTCAACTCCTAATTAATTAAAAGATAACTAAAATATGAGTTTATTTTTCAAGTTCATATCAAACTTATTACTAACCCCACAAATGAGTCTAGGCTTGACTTATTTTTATTTTATTTTTTATCAAGTCCTATTGTTCACAATCATATTCATGATTTTTTTTTCTTGTTTGAACTTGGCTTATTTATTAAACAAACCTAAATAAGGCTCAAACTTATTTTGTTTATAAATAAATAAACATAGACAAGTCTTTTATTAAATCAAATCCAAAATGTTTATGAATGATTTAGTTTATTTAGCCTTAATGACCCTTAACAAGTACTGCAAATAAAGTTTTTTATTTTATTTTTTATAAATGAAATGAAATAAAGCAAAGTTAATGGTTTCATTTCTTCAAACCCTAGCTATTGCCTAGGATAAATTATTAATTTGTTATCTCTAACCATTTGGTGCAATGCTAACTTATATATCTTTTTTTTTTATAAATTATATCAACTTTTATTATTATTATTATTGAAAACTCAGAAACAGCCAAATCTCCAGAGTACAGATGTATACTCCTAATATATATATTTGTTTAATAATATTTAATTTAATAAAAAAACTTTAAAAAAAATGGTGGATGGTATCATGGCAAAGGAAACGTGGAGAAGGAATATTTTTTGTTTTTCCTGACACGATTCCCACTGACAGTCAGTGACGGTGTCCCTATCCCTGACGTGGAGGTGGCCCCACCAAGGATATCAAGTGGACCACGCCCTACACTCACCCAAATATTTTTTTAGAGTTGTGCTAGGACCACGCAAATGGTCACAATATTGGTCACAACTCGCCTATGTGGCGAGTTATGGTTGGTGAAGGGGTGATAGTGAGTCACCCCTCCACCAACCACAACTTGCCATGTGGGTGAGTTGTGGCCAATGTTATGGCCATCTGTGTGGTCCTAGTATAATTCATTTTTTTAGCATCTATTTGTTAGTCATTTCAAATAAAATAAAATAAAATCTTATATATTTTTATAAAAAAAAAAATCGTATATATTTTGTTAATTATATTTTTATAATATTTAAGATCTTTACAAACTGTTTCTTTTTTAGATTATTATAAACTAAATTTTAAAATTTCAAATCAAACTTTGAACTTTAAAAATTATGTTAATAAGAACTTGAATTCTTCAAGATTAATTCTCAAGTTTGATTCCCCTCAAAAACAAATTCTCAAGTTTGATAGGAGGTTTAAATTGATACAATTTTAGTGTTTGATCTTGAATTTATAAAATATAGGACTGAATTTATAACAATTTTTTATAAATGAAGTCTTAATCTGAAAATAGGTAAGGAGTTAATATATAGGGAAGGAATGCTATTCACCTCTTCTAATAATTTTTTAATTACCAAAAAAAAGAAAAGAATATATAACCGTTTTAATTTTATAATTTGATTTGAAAAATTACACTATATTTTATATTTAAAAATATAAACAATTTAGTTCATAATTTTCCTCCTATATAATAGTATTGACAATGTTTGACTACAAGCCTAGTTGAAGCTTAAAGTTACAACTCCAATCAATATCTTTTTATTAGATTTGAATTTTAACAAATTTACCATTGAATTATCTTTTCTTCTTATATCTTCCACGCTTGCAATTTTTTTAGAAAATCAAAGATTAATAACTATGACATTAATCAAATGTTTAAATTTTAAGTTTTCATAGTCTAAAATTATACATATAAAATAAGTTTACGAATTGAATAGTAACTAACACTCAATTGATACGAAATTTGATACGAGTTAAAAACAAACAGAAAATGCAATGAAACGGTTAGATTTTCAGATATGTATCCGTGTTGTTTTTTCTTAGTAAGAGTTATAGTCTTAAACTATAACTAAGTTTATAGATAAATTTTGTCAAATTAGTATATTGACTAAACGAGAAATACTACGTTCACAAGGCTTTCATAATACTTTCACAATAAATCTTACGCAATAAGTTGTTATTATTTTTAATTTGAATCCACAATTTAAATTACTCTTTTATCTACCCGTAATAGCCAATAACAACGTTCCACTTAGAATTTGTGTCGGAAAAATATCGTCAACATAGCATATTTATCTTGACTGAAATAGTACTTTGTCTAGAAAAAAGAGAATAGATAGTGTGGTACTCTGTTTAGCTCTTTTATCTTTCCGTAAGAATCAATAAGAACGTTCCACTTAAAATTTGTATCATGAAAATGTTATCAACCTAGGATATTTATCCGGACTGAAATAGTACTTTGTCTAGAAAAAAGAGAATAAATGGTGTGGGACTGTGTTTAGCTCTTTTCTTCCAAAACACCCGGACTCGGTCTCAATTTTCAAAAATACTAAAATAATTACAATAAAATATTCTATCTTTTCTCAAATCTAAAGTCTAAACAAAGGATATATAAAAACGATGCAAAGCGCAGCTCAAACTCTATTTTCAGTTTTAACAAACACCAAAACCAACAGCTTTCTCGGTAAATCTCTCTCTTTCTCTCTCTCTCTCTCTCTCTCTAGAATTCTTTTTTCTTTCAAGAAAAGTCTTTGTCTTCTGGGATTTTTATTTGATAATTGGAGAAACTTTGAACATGGGTTTGGAAAAGAATTTGTTTTTAAGGTTTGTTTGATATGTAGGAGGTTGACTTTCGTTTTATTTGCTTGTGGGTTTGTTGGGTTTTTATGTTTTGGTCTTGTTTTGTGTTTTTTCTTTTCATTTTGTTTTTGAATATGTTCAAAGGCTATATATTCCTAGAATTCAAGTTGTTTGCTTTAGTTTCTAAGTTAGTTCGAATTTTGGACACATGATGTAAACTGAGGTATGAAAAACTGTAAATAGGAATATATTACTTTTTTGAATAGATATGATAGGATTTGAACTTATCACAGTTTGTTTTGGGATTTGATCCCGTCTTTCATTTGATGATAAGAGACTTTACCAGTACAGAATCGGTGGAATATTAAAGAATCATAATCTGGGTTTTAGTATAAAAAAAAAAGGAACAAGAACTGATTTGTTATTCAAGGAATGTGAAATAGATAAAAATGGATTAGACTTTTGATATGGGGATAGTTCCAATTAGCTAACTTCTTGAGAGCACTGTGATAAGCCAATTAGTTTTTGATAATTGCCATTTGGGTTGGGGGCTTTGGCTTCTGCTGGGTCCTGTATTAGGAGTTATTTGAGTGGGTTTGAACTTTGAAGGGAATTTATATGTTAAACCATGGAGTTTTAACAATCTCTCAGAGAAATAAGAATGAGTGGATCTTGTAGGATTCCCAAGAAATTCTTCAATTTCTCCAAGAAGATATTGAATGAGAACATGGTAGGCCGGAGGCAGTTTGGGTGATCATATTGGGACTTTTGAGGAGGTTGAAGGGAAAAGATCTCGTGATTTTCTTTGAAGCTAAATGGTTGTTTAATTTTGTAAAACTAAAGTTAGAGCATCTACTAAACCTAGGAGGGATTTAATCTATCCTCGTCCTAGTTTGATGTTGGTGTTGTGGATTAGCTTGAGGCCATGGGTTATGAGACCTCCACCCCTATAATATGTGTAGGTTGGTGGTTAAGGTCATGGGTTCAACTCTCATAGGGTGTTTGAGTTGCTTACCAATCCCCAAAAGGGGGGATAATGGAAATGATTTAGAATTGATTTTTTAACAAAAAAAGATATAAGAAAATTTCATTTAAGGACTTAAACATCTCAAGAGGTTCTGTTAAAATGTTGAATATGAAAAGAAGCTTGGTAGAGCTTGACTTATGATTTTTTTGTAATGCAAGGGCAAAATATTCCGATATTTAATGTTTGGCAAAGTTTCTGATGGGTTCGTTTTATACTATATGATCTACAGTCCAATTCAGAGTATCACAGAGTTTAGAATGTTAAGAACTTTCACTTTGTGAAAATTGCAGTATATACTTTCTACTGGGAGGTTGCAGGTCTGAGGAGGAGGTGGTTGTAAGATCAGTTTTTAGAAGTCTTTTAAAACCTGAGGAGGAGATGGTTGTAGAGTCAAATAGTTGAGAATAAGAAGAATTCCTGTCATGAATGAAATAGATGTAGAATAGTAATGGTATATTCACCTTGGGCACTGGTGAACAGACAAAGTTCCTCTCTGTGCATGGTAACTTTTTAGGATATGATACAACAGGGATATAATAATTGTTGATACATAGTTAAATTTTTTTGTTTTTATTTAAAAAAAGTGTGCTAATATCTGGTTTTGAAGTTATAAATAACAAAACAACACATAAGTACATAACTCATAATCCATATTTGACATTTATATAGATTTGGAATATTGAAGTTCTTCTAAGCCACAAGATCCCATCTTTTACATTTAAATCCCCCTTTTCACAGCAGCAAGAATTTTATGAAAATAATAATAAGTGCATGGGTGTGTGCAATTTGTCCTAATTAATATATAATTAAGCCCCTTTTTTTGGGTAAGAATTCAATTTATTACTCCCAAACATATATTTGCTATAGCCATGTCATATCTATGCCATGTCACACTGTGTTTGTGTTGTATTGTACCATTTTTATGCTGTATCCATGAAATAAAAAGACTAGTTAGGATACCTACCCAATGCAGACCTCATTTTATATTGATGTATCTTATTAGATATGGTTACGGCATGTTTTTTAGTATCCATGCTTCTTAGCTTTTAACCGTCCCTCTGGTAAAGTCCTTATGGATTTTGAATTAGTTCTCTTGAGTCCAAAACCAACGATTGTTCTTGTCTAGTTTTTCTGATTTTGTCAACATCGTCTATCTTTAATAGTTTATCTTTTAGATTTTAAGCTACCACCGACCCTGACCTTTTCTTTCATTGATTTGGCCTCAATCAAGTTCAGTGACTTTGCAATTAGAATTAATGGAAAACTAAAGATTCATGAGCATATGACCATGAGTGGTCAGATTCATTATCTAGGCTCAATTTTGTCCTCAGGTGGGAGACTTGTTGCTAATTGAATTAAATTGTTCTAAAGTTTTCTGTTCTGGAATGTAGTTGACAATGTGGAGGGTGAGATCCATAATGTATTATATTGTCTAATACTTAATTTACAAATCTTAAGGTTGTCACATTCGGTAGATGAGTGTGTTAGAACATTCTCAATGTTTAGGTGGATAATATTAACAGCAACATAATAGGAACATACACATTCATGAGAAGTTTGGGCTAGCCTTTATAAGGCACCAGAATTGAGAGAAAATCGGTTATGATGGTTTGGATTTTGCTTCAAAGATGGGTTGATGCATTGGTGAGGGTGATCGGTTTTAGCTTGATGATGCTTCAACGGTGACGGTTAGACTAGAAAGGATGAAAGTCAAGGTAGTGAGAAAATGTATTTTGAAGATTGTCTTGTTAGAAAGTGTCAGTGAAAGCTGAATGATGAACTGGTATAACTTTTTTAATCTTAAAAAAAGGGGCCAAGGGTTTAGTCATGCAGGGAGCACCAAAATCATCTAAGATTTTATTTATGAATGTGAAATTAGCTTTGTTTTTGAATTTGAATTATGAATTTTTGGTTTTTAATGTTGAGGGTTTTAAGGGATTTAATGAAGTACTTACCATATTGGTGTAATCCCTAAACCCTATTAAATTAGTGATCTTGTAATCGTGAAAAGAGACAATTTGAATACTTTGTGATGCAGGGTGCACCAAAATTATCTAAGATTTTATTTATGAATATGTAATTAGCTTTGCTTTTGTTTTTGAATTTGAATTTGAATTATGAATTATTGGTTTTTAATGTTGAGGGTTTTAAGGGATTTAATGAAGTACTTACCATATTGGTGTCATCCCTAAATCCTATTAAATTAGTGATCTTGTAATCGTGCAAAGGGACAATTTGAATAAGAATGATGTGATGATTTGAGAATGGTGATTTTCTCTTTTTTTGGTGGTGATGCCTAGCGCTTGCGGGCAGATTCTGGGTGGTGAAGCCTAGGGTTTGTTCTGTTTATCTTTTTGCCCTTTCTCTCTATTTTCCTACCATGTTTTACATCACTTTGTATATTTACAATAATGCTGCGGAAGTCATTGGGTGCTAGTAAATATATGGATGGAACTTCTTAGTGGTCTAAGAATGGAGGGGGCATAGAAATCTTCCATCACTTTACCCTGAAGAAGAAATGGCTGATGCTTGATGGATATGAAGGATTTCATCCCTCTAGCTTGGTTGGAAATGTTTGTAATATCTGGTGCTTTTTTATGGGAATGGGTTGAGTCTGGTTTCTTGGGTAGGTTCTCTTTGTTTAAATCGAATTTAATGTAGTGACATAGAATAAGCAGCTGATGGTAGCAGTGATCAGCAGAATGCGGCCCTGGAGTGGTTGGCAAAATAGATTGTAGTGAAGCTTTGAAGCTTCTTTCATCTCTCTCTCTCTCTCTCTCTTACGGCTACAAGATGTTACAATAGGCGTAGAAAATGCATCATTTGGTGCCAAATCCTTGTATATTTCCTGAATTAGTTGCTTGGGTTTTTTGAGATTCTTTAAAAATTGAAGGAGTTTGAAGCATCAAGGATTCTCTTATCTTTAGTTGATGGGGGTTTCCCGATCTGGTGCTTGGGCAGTGCCAGTCCAAATTGATTATCTATTTGACTGTAAGGAAATGCAAGTAAACTGAAACAGAGTTTACCAACTCAAAAATAAAATTTTCTGATCAAATTGAGATTTTTTTTTTTACTTCTGTGTAAATGGATAGTTGTACTTTTTGCTATATGCCTTTTAATTTTAAATATAGCTAACTTGTTATTTTTTGGTGTTTTTTTTCTCCCTCTGAGATCACTGATTTCCATTAATGGACTCTATATACATGCAGGCCCAGCAGATTGTTGTTTTATGGATAAGACAGTATCTGGCAAGGAGGTTCCCGACGAGGTGACTCGAGAGTCGCTTATTTCCATTTCTTATTCTGAACCAGATAAGGTTCCCACTTCAAAACTCTCGACTGAAAAATTGAACAGTGAGAATCATCTTGGAAGGGTTGATTCCAATGGGGATGAAAAGTACAGGTCTGAGCTGATTTCTATTTCCTACACAGAGTCACCTGAAACTGGGGGTCTACCTATTTCACTTTCACCTGGAGAACTCAAGGATTAGCCGGACAGTGGGTTCCGTCTTATGGATATTGTGGTATGTTGTGTTGTTGAACTGTGGTGATATTAAGTGCATGGATTTCTGGTCTACGTGTAATGCTCTTCGTGTCTTTCTGGAAGTTGACATTATTGTAAAATAAACCTCAGACAGAATTTTACACCATTTTGAGTGAGGAAGCTTAACTCGGGCTAATATATGAAAATCTGTAGCTTCCTTGCAATTTCCATATTCATTTTACTAGTTTTTTTTTTTTAATTTTTCCTCCAAAATGTAAATGCTTGAATCCACAAGCTCAAGATGTCTGATCCTGTCCTTGGTGTGTCTGTTTAAATGCCTCATTAAACAGCTGCTCTTTTAAGGTGATAAGTAGGTTTTTTTTTAGTGAGTTTTTGGTGTATAGGAGCTTGCTCTGCACACTGCCCTGTAATTTGAATTAGTTTGGATTTGGGTCTTTTTTTTCTTTTTTCTTTTTTTCATTTTCTGGTTTTGTCTAAGTAAAGTATTTTGACGGTGCAAATATTTACAATTGGTATTCCCTTTGGGACCTATGTGTACATTTGGTCAAATTTTTGTCAATGTTACAACACTTAATAGTTTTCTATTGGATGAGTGTTTTGACAAATCTACTGATGAATTACATTATTTCTTTATACTTTCCATGGTCAGATGATAATAGATTAAAAACTATTACATCTATAAAATGCTTAAATTTTGCCAATGAGCTTTAGCTCAACTGACACCTCTTATAAGTTCTAGGTATTAGATTTTTTTATTATTGTAGGTAGGTCATCTGTTCAATCTGGAATTCCATCTCTTGTTTGGTTTCTATTATCAGTTTCATTTCTTTTGTTCTAAGTAATATCTATGTCAGGCTTATGGCCAACTTCATATGGCTTGTTGCTCATGACAGACCTGTTACTAGTGAGAAGCTGAAATCTAAAGGAACGGTTGGCCCAACCAGGTGCCCGAGTTGTGAAAGAGGGAAGATTTAATATTCTCCATATATATTGACATGAAATTTAGGCATATGTGTTAAGAACATAAAGTTCGTATAATCCAACAGTTATTATTAACAAGTGTAACATTGAAAAAGGATTAGACCAGTTGAACATGATCTTAACTTGAAACCATATATATTAGGCATCCTCTTCGCCTACAAGTGGTTTTGATATTAGACTTCCCATTTCATGTTGTAATTTGATTTATATAAGTAGTAGACAAAATAGACCATTGCAAATGCAATAAAGCAAGAATTGGTCTCTGTTGTTCCATATTTTTTTGTACCTGGGAGAAAATTTGTAGCTAAAAATTGTGGTTGTGGCCTTGTGGGCTATAATAGAAAAATCCAATACTCAGGATGTAACTAGTTAATGGATGGATCTTTCCAGGTTGGAGTTTTTGTTTTTTAGTAGAATTTGTGTTAGAATTACAAGGGTCTCGCTTTCAACTTTCCAAGATGGTTTTGATTGGGCTTTTGGTATGCTGAGGGAAAATCTTTGAAATCTATCACTAGGGGCTGGTTATTTTGTTGTGATCATCTATCATATATGACAGGGTTGAAATAAGAAGTCTTTCCTTAATCTTTGAAATCTATGACTAGGGGCTGGTTATTTTGTTGTGATCATCTATCATATATGACCGGGTTGAAATAAAGTCTTTCCTTAATCTTTGAAATCTATGACTAGGGGCAGGTTATTTTGTTGTGATTATCTATCATATTAGGCAGGGTTGAAATAAGAAGTCCTTCATTAATCTTTGAAATCTTTAGTCTATCACTAAAGGCTGGTTGTTTTATTGTGATCATTCATCATATTTGGCCGGATTGAAATACTGGGTTTTTTCTTTTACTAAGGTTTAAACTAATAGAGATCTAAGACCAGTTCGACAAAGTATACAGACTCAAAAGTAAGGTCACAGTTGATGCTTTAAAGTACAGGGCATTGTCTTGTTGTTTGCTCCATAATTTGTCTCCCGAGTGTGACTTTTTTCTATCTTGTTGATGTGTTGTGATCCTGACTTGACTTCATTGGCTTTGTTTGGAGCTTTTTATTTTGGCGATTGTTTATAAAATTTCTTCTTTTTGCTGCAATGGCTTTGTCCTTTGGTATGTCCCTTCAGATTGAGTTGGGGATTTAATACATTATATATGCAAGGTTTTTGAAGGAGTATTCTGTTATTTTTTTCAATAAATAAAATTATAGCTCTTAAACTGTCACAAAGAGTGTAGTGTGATTATTTATTTAGTTAAAAATATGTGCATCATGTTTTTTTTTAATTAGCTGTCCATATCAATAATCTAAGGATATAATTTTTTTCCTCACAATTATTGACATGGTCTATTGTGATTTGGGTACGATAAAATTAATGTTTGTGATGGGATCATGTGGAGGTGATGTTCTCCAATCACAATTGGTCACCTTACTATGTAGCAAAAAAGTTGTGTTTTTAGCTTTTGCTCTATCCATATTGCCTAAGAGGCCATATGTTTGCAATATTTGAATGCGCACACCAATTGCTTTTGGGCCAAAAGGTACTTTCGAAAGATGCATGAATATTTTCCTAACCAAAATAGTATTAAAAAAAAAAAAAAAGTTTTTGAATGCACAAATTCATAATAGTGGAAATTGGAGCCTGCTATTTGAAATAATGTCATGCTTCCAAGTGTTGGTTTCTAGTTTAAAGTATACCCAGTTTTTTTTTTTTTTTTTTTAATTTTCTTCCTGTGGTTAAGTGAACCGAAAGCACAAAAAAAAAAAAAAAAAAAAAATATATATATATATATATATATATATATATATATATATATATATATATATATAGCATTGTATAGGCATTGTGACAAACTATATAATATGTTTCGTCTCCTTTTGGCTTATTGGAATGCGTCCTTCGGCATTTGTTTCTGATCATGTCTTTTAGTTACATTTGGTTGGAACTGATGCATGGCTTTATCCTACTTTAGTCTATTGTGGTTGTCAATTTTCATTGTTTGATGATGCAAAGTTGATATATTCAAGGTTTTAGAAAATTTCAGAACCTAAAATGACTGAAGCTTTGACCGGTTAGTCGGCTTTAGATTTATTGTTTATCTACTTTTTTTTTTTACTATTTACACACCTCTACATTGTTTTGAAATGAGAAAGGAAAAAAAAAAGAAAAAAGGAGAGGACATTTTTAGGGTAATAATAAAAAGGATACATTGGCATCGTTATAAAATAGTTTAGAATGTATTGTAAATTTTGAAAGTTAGAAAGATTCAAGTGATGCCAAATTGTAGGGAGTCAAGTGCATTTTTAACCCTTCTTTTTAAAATCATTTCTTTTTATAGCAAAAATATTATTTTGGTTTCTACATTTAATAGTAGTTAATTTGGCCCCTATTATCAAATTATAGAGTTTAATTTGACAACAATATCAATTTATGAAATTTATCATATAATGTTTTCCAATTTTTATTACTTATACACATTGTTATGAAAAATAATAAGTGAAGAATTTAAATTCATAACACGGTTTGAAAGGTAACAACAATTTTAGTAATTTTTTTTTTTCTTTTTTTGCTTAAATAAAACATTTAAATCTTTATTGTCTCTAAGAACTATCTTTATATAATAGGCTATATATATATATATATATATTCAATGAAACTTAAGATATAAAAAAATGTAAAAAATTGTAAGAGCAAAATGTAAAACAAATGTTATAAAATCATTCTTGAAAATATAGTAGCACACTCACCCCACGATGTCCGGCCTGGTTATCTATAAAGGGCAGTGATAAATGCATACTCATTTAAAAAGAACACATACATGTTATAGGCTCATAGCAGAATCAAAAACAACTCTTGCCATCCCCAACTGAGCAAACATGGCTGATTTTGCTTGGAAATAATATTGGTGCCGACTGTGGAATAGGGGAATAGGGATAAAATATATATTGTACTCTTTGATAAAGTTTCTTCTATCTGGAGCATATTTATCACAATAATTCTGAGCAGTGTTGTGTTGTTTTGTTTTTAATGGGTCGGTGGAAAATGGTGACAGACTGATGAGATGTCAATCACATCATTTGATCTCTTGGGTTTCCACTACATTGTCACTGTACTTACAGCTCGATGAAGAAGATCAGATGTGATGATGGGTGATGGCCATGCCCAGATACTAATTCATTGTCTCCAGATAGACTTCCAATAACCCTTTTTTTTTTTTTTTCTTTTTCTTTTTTTTTTTCTCTATACATTTTAGTTTTTCAATTTTATTTTCTATGTAATTTTGAGAAGAAAAAGGTGGGGAGGATTTGAATTAGAACTTAGAAGTTAGAATCTTCTTTTGGGTTCGAAAGTTCATTGTTGGTCAATGTTCTTTTGCATACCATGTTACATGTTTCCCAGCAAAAAGGAGATCATATTTTATTATTTCACCTCCCTCTCTCTCTCTCTCTCTCTCTCTCTCCAAGAGACTATTTATAAGCTTTATACTTCGGGTGCATTTGGATTTCGCTTATTTTGCTGAAAACTAAAAACAATAAAAAATAATTTTCGGATTACTGTTTACACCAAAAACACTGTTCATTTACCTATTGCACTGGCACTATTAATATCCCATGAACAGTGCAATAGGCGCTGGTTAAAAAAAAAAAAAAAAAAAAAAAGGTCTGAAACGCAAAACGTCCCAAATGTGGACGTGATCCAAACGTCACCTTCATGATGTAGAGAGTGACTACTTATAAGCTTTATACTACATGTTCAAGTTTTTAAATAAAACTTACGAACCATTTATATAAGAGGAGATAGTATCTTATTAAAGTATTAAATAATGTTACTTTTATGTCATACTTTTATCTAATATTTCTATGGCCAATTTAATAATATTTTGTATTTTTATTTTCACATAAGCATTACGTGCAGTTGGTGGATTTGATTTTAAAGTGATAAAATTAACACAAATAAATTTACAAATACATCAAGTAAATTTCTAAAAGCCAAGAGTCTTGTATCCTGTAACTTAATTGACACATTCTCATGCACAAATGATTGAGATCTAAGAGAAAAAATATTCGAGCTGCGGAGTTAGTAGCATATTGTAATTATTTTAAAAAATAAACAGAAATGTTTTATGGAAAAATGATAGAGTAATTAATTTTGTTAGCAACTTTTAATATTACTTATAAAAGTGGAGTCAAAACTTTCCTACTATAGTTTATTAACAATTGTCCTAAAGATACCAGTTAACATAACTCAAAAATAAATAAACAAATAAAATTTTAATACATCCAAATCCTCCCTCCCGGCCCAAATTATTGACCTTCTTTCGAAAACTTGAGGCTAATGTCTTCTGATTTCCCCGCAACCAGTTATCTGACTTATCTCATTATCCTATCTTGGGGGACACATTGTCTAAGAAATTAAGCTCAGGGTGGACCTGCCTTGCTCACCTTACTTGCTTGATTATTATGCCATTGGCTGATACTTGCGGGCATAAAATCCTTTTCAACTCATTCATCAAAGATTCAAAATAATTATTTTCAATCAAAATCTATATACATATATGTGGTGGCAAAACTTGTTATGAACCTGAATGACCTCACTGAAAAAATTATGATGTGAAATTCAGATTATATACGATAATAAAATTTGAATGATCATTGCAAAAAGTCTAACAAGAGAAAATCTATGCTAGCGACTCAAGATGGTCATGCATGCATCATCAAGGGATGGTCTTTGTTGGCCATGGTATTAACTATTAAGGAGTTGGAGAGGACTTTTGCGAGATTGAGATCCGGTGCTGCAATTAACTCCATTCTTTCCAAACAATTTTTACATTTTTAACTTTAACTTTTTACTTCTTTTTAATATTTTTTTATTTAATGGTTAAGATTAAAAGTTTGTTTTTCCAACTTTCAATCTCAACCATTTATTGTAATCACATCAGGTGCAATATCTAAGATATTGCATCTGAGTGTGGTTGAATAACCAATCAATCAAAATCACTAGTTTTTATGGAAAAAACATGATTCGGGGAAGGATTTGGACTACAATGAATCCATTTTTGCGTGTTGTCACTTTGGGGAACAATAACCTATATATAATGCCTTTTCTAGGGTCCAATGTGTTATGGCTTACGGAAAAAAATAAAAATAAAAATAAAAATAAAAATCCGCTGTCATTCTTTCTAATTAATCATTTGTTTTCAAGTACTATTTGTATGCAAAAGAAATGTAAATCAGCAAATTTTCAACCAAAAAAAAAAAAAGAAAAAAATTATCAATCTACCACCTAAAAAGTGGTTCTAATGATGAGGATCAATATTTTTCTTTTCCCCTAAACATTGACAAGATTTGAATTATGATCTACTCCAGCCCTATTATTCTAGCTCTTAATTACCCGAAAATTATTTCAATAGAGTAGGAAAGTCATTGGTTCCTTGAATGTAATGCTTGTATCTATCTTTCCGAGTCAGAGAAGTATCGCATGGGTTAGTGCTAGACCCAATTTCATTTCAAATAGATTTCATTTATATTTTAGAGCATGTTTTGTTAACAATTGTCTCAAATTCTTAATTTGACTTGATTTGGACTTTTTTAGTGTAGAGCGAAATTTTATTCCTTGTTAAATACTTGTCTACAAAGGAGTGTATTCTTTATTGTTATGTTGTAATTTCTTTTAATTTGTATTAGCTTTAATCCATGTAAATTTCTTTGTAATTCAACCTTAATTCATTGTATTTCTGGGTTTGGGTTTAGAAGTCCATTGAAGTACTATGGATCAACATTTTTGTGGGACACTTCCAAGACATTGGCACCAGTGAAATGGCAAGTGACTTCATTTTAAAATCAGTTGAGGAAGGCTTTCATGGGACATTCACGGAATAATGACCTGTAAAATGCCCAGAACATAAGGTATGATGGTGTTTGAGTGACATTTTGGGCTTTTGCTCTACTCCTTCCTTAGGGAAATATCTGGGGTTCCCTATTAAACACTCGGCTGTTCCCCAAGACTTCAGATTTATTATTGAGAGGGTGCAAAGCAGGCCAGCCGGGTGGAAAGCTAATCTGCTCTCATTTGTGGGTAGGCTAGTTTTAACCCAAGCCGTGACCACCACAATTCCTAATTATGCCATGCAATGCATTGCTCTTCCCGCAAAGATTCTGAATTGCATTGATAGACTTAGTCGCAATTTTCTCTGGGGTTCGTCGGAGAGCAAGAAAAGGCTTCATTTGGTGAGTTGGAAGAAAATTACAAGGCCTAAGAAAGATGGGGGTTTGGGCATTCAAGCAGCCAAAGCTAAAAATGTTGCCAATCTAGCTAAGTTAAATTGGAGACTTCATACGGAGCCTTCATCTCTTTGGGCTAGGGTCCTCTCCCATAAGTATTGCTCCTCGAGGAGGTTGCCCAATGCTTTGTCACCCAAGCCTTGTTCTACTACTTGGGCAGCTATCCGAAAGGGTGAATTAGTCTTCAAAAAATGAGCGAAATGGGTAGTTGGCAAGAATAGCAAGCTTTCCTTCTGGTTTGATAAATGGTTAGATAAAGGACCGCTGCGGAGTTTAATTGCAGGAACCCTTAATAGGGGGAAGAGCAGACTGCTTTAAAAGATGTAACTGGGTTCTCGGGTTGGAATTGGAGTGGGTGCTCTTTCTCCTTCCCTGACAGACTGATATCAGAAATCAAGGCTACCCCCATTTCCTTTAATGCTAGTAATGTGGATCGTATCACTTGCTCTTCTTCTCCAAGTGGTGCTTTTGAGTTGAAAGAAGCTTATAAAATTGCAATTTTGGATGAGGAAGGTATCTACATAGGGTGCTTCGATGGGGACTGGATTTGGAAGACCTCCACTATCCCAAAAATAAAGTGTTTTGTGTGGCAGTGCTTACATAAGAGCATCCCGGTTAGCACGGTTCTTGCGGCAAGAGGTATGGAAGTCTCAACGGTGTGCCAGCTGTGTAGGGAAGGCTCAAAGTCTATTGTTCATGTTCTTAGAGATTGCCATGTAGCTCACACTCTTTGGACCTCTTTATCTCCTCCTATGGCTAAATCTATTTTCTTTGGGTTAAACTCCTCAGAATGGCTTAGACAAAATTGCTGCAACTCTAACATTTCTCCTAATTTGAGTATCAGATGGGGAATCATCTTTTGTTTTGGTATATGGATGCTTTGGCTGAATAGGAACGGTGTAGTGTTTAGACGTGAGAATGGGCAGCGAAATCTGAAGTCTGATGTTCTTGCACAAGCAACGGAATTTGCCTATATTGGCATCATTGCTAATCAGTCCTCTACCCGAAGGCAGATTGCTATCAATTGGCGTTTCCCTCCTTCTACCTGGTTCAAGCTTAACTCAGATGGCTCTTTGATTAGTAATCCGGGGAAGGCGGGTGGTGGAGGTCTAATAAGAAATGATAAGGGAGAGTGGCTGAAAGGTTATGCTAGGAATGTGGGGTTTTCAACTAGTGTGGCTGTGGAGCTATGGGCGTTACGCGATGGTCTCAGATTATGCATAGCTCTCAAACTTTCTACTGTGATCATTGAACTAGATGCCAAGCTTATTGTTGATCTTCTGCAAAAATCTAAAGGCCACCGGAACTGCATTGATGCTCTTGTAAGTGACTGTAAAATTGAGTTAGGAAATATTCCTAGAGTCCAAATTAATCATTGTTATCGCAAGGCGAATAGATGCGCCGATGCGCTTGCTAGAAGGGGAGCTTTGCTCTCCCAAGACTTTGTAATTTTCTTAGACCCCCCGGCGGAAGTGTCCTTGCTTGAGTCTTGATTCTGCCAGGGTGACTTATGATCGTTTTGTTTCTGGTTAGTGTTTAATGAAATCTGCCTTTCTACAAAAAAAAAAAAATGGTGTTTGGCATCAGCTTTTATAACCGCAACTTTTAGTTTTTTTTTTTTTTTAACTCTTTTGTATAGTTTTTTTAAGACATCACATTTTCCCACTTTTTTTTTTTTCACTTTTTCAAAATTTTTTAAGATACAAGTATATTTTAGCATACTTTCAGCAAAAAGTTTTCAGCAAAAAGCTAAATAAGTTGTTTCCAAACCGACATTATTCAAATTATTTTCTTTACCTTCCTCCTTGTTATAAATACACTCATTTCTCACGAATTTTACCCTAAGCACCCACCTGAGGGTTGAGAGAATTGGAAGTTTGTTGAGAGGCCCACAGATTAATACATACTGACTTTTAGTTCTAAACCCATATTATTACCTCTGAAAGATTAAAGCTTTATATACACTGCCATTAATAATGTTTTGAGCTTGAAACTAAGCACACACCCTTTGTCTGTAAAAAACTACAAGAAAAGGTCAAAGGCATTTATGAGTGAAAATTTTGTAAGATATTTTAGTTTTAGTGGAAGGCAGTGGAAGCAATGAAAGGTATATGGCAACGGTAGCACCATGTAAAGCATTCATACCTATGTAAGCATCAAATCTGGAAATTAGAAATGATTCCTTCATGTAGAGATCATATCATCTTTTTGGAGGACATTTTTTTTTCCTGTTTGTTTAATAAGAATTAACACTTAAACTCATGGAAAACGCATTACATACATTGACATTTCCTACCACAATTAGTATGATCTGACTCGATTGATATGAAATACTAGTTAGCACTAGTGTAAAGTGAATAATCTTTTGGATGTCTTTAGAGAGAATAAATGACCTGTTAGATTAGAAGAAAATTCTTAAATACCATTGGAACAAAGGTTATTCATTGAACAATTCTGTTTGTTAATTGATGTGTGCATGGTAAATTGTAATGGATTTAATATCCACATGTTATTATTTCCCTTACAATCTATTTGTCAAAATTCAATTTCTTATCACCACACACCTTTGGTGCGATGGTCACTCCACAAGTATAAGTGTTTGTGGGGTGTGGAAGGCAAGGGCAGGGGTTCAAGTCTTCAGAAGGGAGCTTCACACACATATACACTTAGATTAGGCTAGAGTAGTATTCTATCTTGTATAAAAAAAAAAAAATTCAATTCCTTATAATTGAGTTATAATATGTCAACCATACAAGTTAATGGGTTTTTTAAGGTACTTATGTATATCAAGCCAAGTTTAGGGATTGTTCAGGTTTATTTCATCAAGAAATTGAACTCTAGAAATTTTAATTTGACATGTTTTGTAGTTAACAAACGAGTATCAAGATATTAATTGTAGACGCTTTATTTTGTACCCATTAATAACCTCAAGTTCTTAGCCAAAATGCTTTGTTTGACATACATTAGCCAAGGGTAGTTGAAGTGTTCTCAATAGTCTAGAGACAATCACAACTCAAAATTGCCCTAAATCGCTTTGAAAACTAGGCCATTTGAAGTTGAGCCATTAGTACAATAAAAAATTAGTGTTCTTGGTGAGTCTGCATATGCGGCGTCGGGGGCTGCGTACACAAACTCACAAGGTTGCATATGCAGCCTCTCTTTCACGACCTATTTTTTCATATTTATGTCCCCAAAGCTTCAATCTTTGGGTTGGGCTGCCCTCAGACCCTTAGAAACGTCCAAAACCTTCTAAAAGGTTCCGAAAACCATAGTTTACTCATATATATACTCACCTTATGCTTGCATTCAAAAAGCTAACTAGAGAGGGTGCCTCCATGTTTCTAAAACCCTAATTCTCTCTTCTAATCTATTACATAGCACCTTTGCATATTTTTATGTGTTCCAAAACTTCTCTCTAGTACAAACATAAGGCATAAACTTGCTCTCAATTTCGTTTTAAAACCTTTTTTCAATTTAAGTTTGTTCTTAAGTTGTGATTACTAAATTTTATTGTGTTTTTTAATTCTCATTTTTCTCTCAATCTAATCTTTGTGATGTAGACACTGAAGGGTCGGTAAAATGAATTTCAAATTTGTAATCTTTAAGCAAGGTAAGTCATCTTCCATGACTTTTCTTTTACTAGAATAATATGATATTGTTTATTTGATTTAGAACATTTATTTGACATGGTGGGGCTTAATATGATTTGTTCTAATCTGTTATGAGTTGGTTATATTTAGTTCTTAATGATTTTGTGTTTTTATTTCGTTCTTATATTAGATTAACATGCTTCTTGTTTGATGTTAGCTTGAAGATTATTATTTGTTTTGGTTAAATAATGTGATATTTGTTTGATGACTTTAATATGACCATGATGTAGTTTTTATCTAGTTTTGGTGTTTCCTTTGTACTTCTCTTTGGTTTAGACTTATATATGCAATTGATTAAATCTGATATGTAATATTCATGATTACGTGTCAAGGATGTGTAATCATCATTGAGGTTGCATACGCAAGGTCGAGTCTGCATATGCACCTCGAACCTTGATTGGGCAAAATTCTTATTTTTATCAAATTGATTCTTTTTCACATGTTATATGATTATGTTTAACCATGTTTTAGGTTAATTAATTATTTCTTTTATTTTATTTAATCAACTTTGCTATAATATGTTTTCTTTTGAATTTATTTGTTTTATGGAATATTTCCTTGCATGTTTGATTTAAAGGTTAGCTTGTCCTTTTTAATAATAATTTGTTTGATTTAGTTTTAATATGTTTCCGTTTATGTTGCTCTGTGATACTTGACATGTTTTATGTGTTATTTTATTAAATGGATTGTATGTATTGTGTATGTTTAGATTTAGAATTACCACCGCACACCCTTGGTGCGATGGTCACTCCACAAGTATAAGTGTTTGTGGGGTGTGGGGGGCAAGGGTTAGGGTTCAAGTCTCCAAGAAGGAGTTTCACATACATATACACTTAGATTATGCTAGAGTAGAATTCTATCTTGTATAAAAAAAAAAAAAAAATTAGAATTATGGCTCTTTTAATAATGTATTTATTTAAACTTGATCAATCAACGCATAATGGACGCCGGCCCATAAGTCAAGCGGATTGGGATGTTTAACACATTCCCATAATTGTAAAGTAATACTCATTTTTTCCCCCTAATAATCATTTTTTCACTAAATTAGTTTTAGAGTTGCACTTAGGGCTGTCCACGGGTCGGGCTGGGTCGGTTTTCGATCCAGGCCGGACCCGACCCGCCGGCGTCGGTTGGAAGGCGGAGGGACCCGAAACCGACCGCCGGCGTCAATCGGTTGAGTCGGTTTCGGGTTTGGGTTTGGGTAGTTTTCGGTCGGTTCAGAGGATTGCCGGATTCTGCAAACGTCACCGGAATCTTCAAAACACGCGCCGGAATTTGCAAAAACTCAGTTCATTTGCATCGAAAATCGCCGAAATAAGCTTGGATCGCCTCGAATGTCGCCGGATCTCACCAAATATGGTCGAGATCTCACCGAAATCAGCTTGGATCTCCTCGAATCTCGCCGGAAATCAACTTGGATCTCCTCGAATCTCGTCGGAAGGCTGGAGAATTCGCAGAACGTTCATACTCTTTGGGCGGGTCGGGTTTCGCGGGTTTTGAAGGAGAGGACTCGAAACCGACCCGCCGGAGTCGGTTTTTGGAGAACGGGACCCACGTCCAACCACCGGAGCAGTCGGATCGGGTGGAAGCAGGTCGGGTACGGGTGGTTTGGGCGGGTTGGGCGGGTGGCCGGGTGGGTTGGCCAGCCCTAGTTGCACTTCATAGTTTTTAATAAATGGGGCACCCATGGATTACAAAGAAAATGGACCCCGAATCCAGATCGGGCAAAATTATTATTTTTATCAAAATGATTGCTTTTCACATGTTTTCACTTGGATAATATTTTTTTTTAATTTATTTGTTTTATATAATCTTTCCTTGCATGTTTGGAACGCACCCTAAAGATATTATTAGTACTTGTCTTATGCAATGCATATAGTTCACTTAACCCCAAGTAAATTATATACATTGCACATGATGAGACACATGCTATTTTCTTATTAGTGGTCAATGCCAAAATTTTTCCTACAGGTTGGACAAAGTTTGATTCCAAACATATTAAGAGCCCAAACACTGGCAGAGCCAGAAAAATTTCGAAAGGGGCCAAGCCAAATATATCATTGTATTCTGGCCGCTTTAACTCTCTATATAAATGCGTATGACTTTAGTTTTGAAAAACAACAAATATCTTTTGATAAAGAGATTTACTTATATATTTTTATTAACTTATACTTTAAATGCTCCTAAAAATTATAACTTATATTTGACAAAAAAGTCAATATTAAAAGGAAAATAAAGGAGACAACAATAAATTAAAGAGCATTTATTCTTAAAAAAAAAAATGAAAGAGAGCATCACCTAAAATTTACTCAATATTTTAAAATTTTAACATTAAAAAGAGGGGGGGGGGGGGGGATTTTTGAAAACCAAGATAAAATGTGCATTATATATGACACATGATTTTTAAAACTTTATTTTTGGCCAAACAAATGGCTTTTAAACTTAAACAAAGTGGTAACTCTTCTTTTCATTCAAACCTTACCATTAGTGGTGTACCCCCAAATAAATGTTTAGGTTAGACTCACATGAGTCACGAGACACTTCGACATTTGAAAGTCACATTTAGATATATATATTTTGATCTCTTTTTTCTAAAAAAAATAATCAATAACGAGTACAGAAAGAAAGGCTTTGAATCTTGAATGTCACAAACACATTAAGAGGTGCTAGCGAGTTAATCTACAATACTTTTGGACTAGATTTATATTAATCTGAATTCTAAACAAGTACATATTATTACAATGGACTTTGATAGAATATGCATAAAAGCTAAAAAGAATCCCAAACAGAGTATAGGATACAAATGGTGGAAAAGATCTTCAAACTTGAATTTCAAAAATAGCTTTTCAGAATACTCAGAACAAAAGGCAGAGGAAAGAGATGATGATAACAACACGTGATCGAACCCAATCGCCATTGCCGTTTTGTTAAACCATTTGTAAGCCATCATATTGCTGTACGTATGACAGTAGCGCATGTGTGACACCTGCTTAAAATGCAATGCATATTCTGTAAGTGCCACGCATGTATGACACTTGCATAGCATGCATGAAAAGGCTACAAATTAGGTTTTTCATTTTTTATTTTTATAACAAAGTAAAATCATTCAAGCGGCCATGTGCATTTTTAGTACTACCCATTTAAAAAAAAGAAAAAAAGAAAAAAGATCTGCCCCTTAATTATTCTAGTTAAAACATTTTTTTTATGCGCGCGCGCGTGTGTATATATATATATATATATATATATAAAGTCACAATTTGTACCTAAGCCCAATAATAGAAAGGGTATAAGTTCAAAGAACTCAATACAATAAATTTGTAGAAAGTGAGTTTGAAATCTAGTTTCTTATGAGCTTAGCTAACAACGGTAATGACCCAAGATCACAAAACAATATTGATTGACTAGTTTGTATGACAAGAAATTGTCCTCGGACTCAAGCCAAAGAACTGATTCTTATATTTCTTTCTTCTTAAAGGCAGATTACAAAAATATTTAGTCTACAGTGTTTTATCTCTTTATCTCCCTATTCCTTATCTTAGGGTTTTCCTCTTCCTTTTATACTTCCCTTTCTCCTCTCTCTAACCTCCACGTATGGATCAGATTGCCGGGCAAGATACTTGTCCCATCAGCCCTTTCCTGAAACTTCTGATGACAACTATAAGGCTGAGCCCTGCTACTCAAGCATCACTTCCTCATTAATGTGGCCAGAGAGTTAGCTGCAGAGCATTCAATGCGGAGGCAACAGCTTTTCCTTTAGATATTTCATGGTTTTCCTTTGTCCTATACCCCTGTGTTGCACATCCTTATCAATCAGAGTCTCATAGGACATTGTCTCTGGATGGCAGATAACTCATTTCGACCTCGGCCTAGCTGATCTGAGGAGATATTCCTCTTCGGACCTACTTCTCGGATGATTACGATCAAACATTGCTTCTTTATAAATTAACATAGACCCTTAGTAAAATGTTTACTCATCCTCGAACTACTTAATGTCCTCGGCTTGGGCATCTGGCCCATTATGCACATAAATGTACACTCTAGGCCCATCTCCCCACAATATATATATATAAATTAGATTCATCACATTTGCTTTGTGCGTACAATGGGCTCTTTTTTTGTCTAGTGTCATTATTTTTCTTTTTATAAAATTTTTTGGACAAGTTTGTTTTAAAGATATGGATTAGTAGAAAAGTGTCGTATTTTGTAGGCATTTTAAATGGAGCTGGAGATATATTTTTACTAGGTCGTCCTCAAGTTTTTTCCCCGTTAAACGTAAAGTTTTGAGATATTTTTAAACTATATAAAAGTCCAGTCTAAAGAGGATAATTCTCTTATTTATACTATTTATAAGAGGATTTAAGAGGATTTTTCTCTTTGGATTGGACTTTTATATGGTTTAGAAATACCTCTAAACCTTATATTTAACGGGGAAAAAACTTAAGGACGACTTGGCAAAAATATATCTCAAACTCCATTTAAAATGCCTACAAAATAGAACTCTCTCCTACTTGTCCATGGCTTCAAAACAAACTTATCCAAAATTATAAAATAAAATGAAATTATGACACTAAACCAAACAAAAAAAAAGCCTCATCACACACACAAAAAGCGTGTGATGAGGCTAGTAGATAGTATAGATAGATATATAGCCAAGTTAATTTGAAGGTTTTTCAGGTTATTTCATCAAGAAATTGAAATTGAAACTTATTTTTTAAATCCTACAAGAAAATCATTTAACTGAATTGCTGATATATCTATACTACTATTTAAAAGGCTTTCCCTATTTGGAATTCTCATTTTAGATACCCAAAATACCCTCAAATTTATCCATAGCTAAAGCTTAAATCATAGGTTTAGACATGTAAAATTAATAATTTAAAAACTCCTAATTTTTAACTAAATTAAAAAAAGAAAAACAGTTTTTTCTCCCACCTCCACATTTCTCTCTCGCATTAGTTGTTAAGTACTAATACAACTTCTTCTTTTTGAAAAAAATATAAAAACAGAACTGCTTTTTCCAAAAACGTACCATTTTTTTATCGCAAAATTGTTTTTTTCCCACCTCCACATTTCTCTCACGTTAGTAGTCAAATACTAATACAACTTCTTCTTAAATAAAAAATAAAATAAAACTACCATAAGTAAAACGTGTAAACCCAAAAAATTAAAAATTAAAAGTCTCATCGCGTGCACTAAGTGCGTGTGATGATGCTAGTATATTTTTAAAGGAATACACGTATCCTTATTCTTGTCACTTTTTAACTATTGGTTCTATTTAGTCCGTAAAACGGCTTGCTATTAGTTTTAACCAATTATCCATAAATGTACTAAATCACTGTGTGACATGAGGTTCCCATTAATATGTACATACTAGTCGGTTGTACTAGTCAATTCTCATGGATGGAGTTTACAAGAGGCACATGGATGACACGTTGGTGATGAAAAAATCTCATAGATAATAGGGAGCAAGTAGGACTTGTTTATTGGCCCAAATAGTGTTCCAGAAGTCTATTGAGAGGAAAAGATTCATATGCAATGAGAAGATTATTGAATATACATGTGCAAGTGCAAGTGAAGCCACACATTAAATAAAAATGAGATTTTTCTTTATGTGGTAATCTATATCTATATATATTTAAAAGCTGAAATGTAGCATTTATTGTTATTACACTTCTGCTAAGCCACATTAGCGACCATATCACCCACTTATTTTCTACCTCTTCTTTTCTATTTTTAAACTTTTATTCTCCATATTCTAAAAATAAATAAAAACTATTCAACTCCCTATTAGTCCACACCTATTGTTACAATTCTTCTAACTTTTCCCCTTCATTTTTACTTCTTCTAACTCCTAACTACTCTCTACTTTTCCATTACACTCCCTTCATCATTTCCTTTTTCTTAGATGTTGACTCTTTTTCTCTCCATTTTATTTGTATAAATTTGATATCATTTCTCTTATTCAATCTATACCATATATTTCCCACAAAAACACTGTGAGTACTCTCTCTCTCTCTCTCATCATCATCAAGTCTTCTCTCTCTCTTTTATAACTTTTTTTGAATTTTGGTTTGGATTAATACTTAGTTTTTTTGTTTTTTTTTTTTTGGAAATAGGAATTTGAGTTTATATCAAAACACAACGTACATGGTTATGAATTATTATTTTTTATACAAGATAGAATTCTACTCTAGCCTAATCTAAGTGTATATGTGTGTGAAACTCCCTCCTGAAAACTTGAATCCCGCCGCACCAAGGGTGTGCAATGGTTACATGGTTTTGAATTTAAATATGCCTACCAATTATTTATGAAATAAATTATTATAAAATCTATCTTTTATTCCTTTGGTTACATTTTAATTTTAATTAAGATAACATTGTAATTTTGTGATGGGTTTTGATTATTATGATAACTTCCTATTCTTTAAAAAGTGAGAAATTGAATAATAAATTTGAAACTTATAGAATTTAGTTATCTATTAGGCAAATATAACACACTAGGCAGAAGTTACACCTTAAAAAAATATTAATCGTAAAAAAAAATAGAATGGTATATTTGTAAAGATAAAAAAATAAAAAATACTTGAAGAATATTAAAAAAAAAAAAACAATACTTGAAGTAATTATTATTACACCCGTTATATAATATTTATATAAGGATCATGCTAACAATCCATTTGAAGAAAATTTTGACATCACTTTTATGAGAAATGAAAAAAACTGTTAAAATATTAATTATTTTTCTTTCTTTTCCCATAAAAACTTTCTTTAAATAGATTATTAAATAATACCTTAAGTGCATTCGTTAGTATTTCTCTTTATATAATCCCACACATTGTGTGGATTTAGCGCTAGTTAATATAATACGGTCAAGCCCAAATAAATACATGGCTGTATTTTATTGTATCCAAATTTGCCTTCCCAATTCACATGAATGTATTTACTTCTTTTGTTTGCTTTGTTATATGTGCGTGCTGTCACGAAAAACAAAAATACATCAAATCGTGTGCCAGCTCTGAGTAATGAGAGGGAGAGATTGAGAATATTTATTTACAGTTTTTTTTTTTTTTTTTTTCTGAGTGCACTGTCAACACAATTTTTGTGTCACAAAATTTAAATTGATGTGTTTTTATTGCATCTCGTTTGCACTTTACCATTAACATCAATTCACTATTTACCATTATAACAACATGTTCACTACATAGTTGTAAATATTTTGTTAATCTTGTTGTGACTATCAAGTATATTCATATATAACGACGGTTTAGAACCATTTTCAAAAAAGACAAAAGCAAATAACCCCCCAAAAAATATATGCCGGCCTGATCTCGTAATGGGTAGAACTTGACGAAAGCTCATTGTGAATCATTCCTAGCCTCCCATTTTTTTTTCAATTAACAATTGTTTACACATAACAAATTTCATAATTTTTTTAACAATTACACGCAACATAACTTGCACCTAGAATAATTATTGACTTTACTTTTATTGCACACGAATCGCAACGAATACAAATTTTCTGTATCATATTTTATGTTTTATTAATTATAATTTGTCATATGTTTATTTATTTTTTTCTATTTTAAACTTTGACTATTTTATAAGTTGTGATTAGCTAATTTGCAGACACCTTGAGGATTCGGATGATGTATTTCAATCTGATTTATCTTAATTTTTTAATAAAACTTGGCTTACCTTATTCTAAAAAAAAGGTAAATTATGATTAATATGAAACATAAAAACCTTGGTACAAAAAATTTGTATTCAATCGCAACACATAATTACTTAGCAGCAAGGAAAAGAATTATGAAATTTTTCTGTATTTTAGTGTTTGTATTTTTCATTTTTTTTTTCTACACCAGCCTTCTACGGATTTAATATTCTAGACTTTTTTATTTTATTTTATTTTATTCAGTCTATAATACAGTATATATATTTACTTTGAGACTCACATATGGAAAGAAACAGAGAGGGAATTTGCAAAAACAAAGAAGCTGAGAGGGATACGTGTGCTTGCTTGTGAGTCCTCACTCGCTCGGAGAGTACCTGAAAATATTGGTGGTGATAGTTAGTAGTACTGGTTGTGCTAGCTATCTAAGTTTACTCAAAAAAAGAAAAAGAAAAAGAAAAAAAAGAGTAGAAGAAGCGAGCTAGCTAAGTATTAATGGAGTTGGGTCCTATCTGCAACGTCTTGCTGTGCATATTTGGAGTTTTGGTGGTCCTGAAATGGGTTGTGAAGAATGCAAATTGGTGGCTGTACGAAACCCAATTGGGAGAAAAGCAGTACTCTCTTCCTCCAGGTGATCTGGGTTGGCCCTTCATAGGGAACATGTGGTCCTTTCTCTCTGCCTTCAAGTCCAAAGACCCTGATTCTTTCGTCTCCTCCTTTGTTTCCAGGTCTCTCTCTCTTGCTAGTATTCTTATCATATCTCACTGATAAAATGAGTACGGTTAATTAAATTCATCATAGGACCCACTATTCATGCAAGCGAAAGATCGCGACTCTCCTCTGAATATTAAGTCATGTTCTAGTTTATTGTTATTCAGGCTAACATGTACCAAATTAAACTGCTTTGCCATCTCTCTCTCTCTGCTTAGCAAATTTTATGCTGCACTGCAAGGATTATTGCAATACTGCACCATAAACATATGAGGGCAATTTTGTACTTTGAAGTTGAAACATGTTATATCATACCGTTTGAACAAGTCATACCACTTATTTGTATTAACAAGTTTACACCAGTTTTTATATGGATCTACCATTAATATCATTTTTTTTCTATTACTAATAATATGATGTGATACGTAAGTAAGTGTCAACATTTTTTAATTACAAAATCTTACGTGTTACGTCAATAAGTATCAACATTTTTGAATTACCAAACACTCCCACCTATGGTTTATAGGCAGTGTTTAGGAGTCTTTTAGGTTCCCTTTCCCTTAAAAAAAAAAAAGAAAAGAATAGAGTTGGCTGGAAAACTCCCTTCCCTCACAATCCAAACAGGCCCTAACTCTTTATCTCATGCACTCATGGATCACAACACGACACCAAAAGGTCCAAAACGGTTCATCCTCGAGGAAGTGCCGGCTTATTTTTGTCATTTTCACTGTCTTGTAAGTATACTATTTATCAATTTTTTATATGCTACGTTGTAGAAAACATAGATTTTTTATATATATACTTTGCATTAAAATATGGACTAATCTATGATGTGGCGGGGCGCCATCACCGATGATGGAATGCTCCAAATTTCACCGTCAGGTTTGTGTGAAAATGCCAATATTTTGATTCACCCCCCAAAAATTTTTATTTTGGGCCTTTTTCGGCCGTTAATTTCAAACCGCTTCTTGCATTTTTAGTCCACGTCATCAGGTGGTTATCTCATGATGGGCCCATTTTATATTGAAAGACCCAAAGATTCACATACTTTTTTCTTAAAGTATTATGAAAATTTGTCAAATATTATATGGACCCTCTTGTATTCATTTCCTATTATTATTTCATGAAAGAATTTAAGTTCCAATTCTTTACCCCTTGTTGTCGTAATCAAAAGGTATTATGAAAAGATTTGAGATATGAAATATGTGATTGTAGTGTTTGGTATACCCCATTTACACTTGAAAATTTGATGTGTTTGTAAAGATGTAATCAAAAGGTATTATGAAAAGATTTGAGATATGAAATATGTTATTGTAGTGTTTGGTGTACCCCATTTACACTTTCAAATTTGATGTGCTCGTAAAAAATGTTCAATATAAATGGGTGCTTCTATAAGTGTGCAATACAAGAGGGTGTTAAGACCAAAAATAATAATGAAGAGGTGTAAGAAACAACACTTCACCACAATGATAAACCACTAGAATTTATGGAATTTGGAGAGTTTGGGTATGATGGATAACATATTTTTCTCTGTTAATTGAGATATGGGAATTCGGTAAAGTAGATTTTTCTTGATTTTGGAATGAAGTTCTTGATGTTTGCATAACTTGGTAAGTTGGTGGAATAGTTGTATAGTGGAAGCCTTACTGATAATAGTTGCTCTAACCTATCATCTAGGTCCCATGTGGTCTCATAAACTTGACCTACTCTTCTAAGTTGGGAAAGTGCAATCATTTTGTAACACTAAAAATAGGAGAGAAGGACCCACATCCTTTTTTCCTTCTAATTTTAGTTTAATGGCCATCAATTTAACACATGCTTTGTCCATTAAGTGGTAGAGAGAAAAAGAGGCACAAAAAGAAAAACTGGGCAACAAATTTCTCAACCGTTTATCATTTTAGTGCTAAACGGTCTATTTTATCTATCTGACTGCTCCTCCATTTTTAAAGTTGAAAAGCAAATAATGCACTTCTAATGGAGGCATAAAATCAAAGACAATCATATCTGTATAAAAGTGAATGTGATTCGGTTCAATGACTATTATGAAATTATCTGTAACATTCTAAAATCATTGGACCTAAGGTTGAGTTCAGGTTGTGGCCCAAATCCATCTGATCAACTTTTTTTCTTTATTCCTAAATAAGTATATAGGATCATCACAACTTACCTTCCTCTTTTCAAAAAGAAAAAGAGAATCATTACTCTTTTACAGCTTTATCCTCATATAAATCAAGTCATTCTACCTTTGCTTCAAGAGTCTTTGACAGTTCATGAACAAGAAGATGCATGGAAAATATAATACATCTTTGAGATGTAAAAAATTTGTGGGTAGTGATTATCATACAAGTTATTGCACATTCACCGTACACACACTGCCACGTGGGCTGAGATCGTGTTTTTGAAACATAATTTCACAGATTGTATAGGGAATGGGCAATGAGGATTATGTAACAAGATTTAGCCAAAATATATACCCTAGCAGAAAAGAATATACATCCACGACTCACACATTGGTACCCTTAGTGTCAAGTAGGCACCACCTACGGTCCATACCACAACTCTTAAGTTAAATCTCCTGAAGTGAATCTGAACTAGGAACAAGGATTGATTAAAACAAACAAACAAAAAAGCATGATTATGGCCTGATAATGTATTTGGTTCTCATAATTTTGAGGCAGGAAAATCTGTACAGTGGTTGATTATAATCATGGCACTATTAGAATTATTAGTTGATATTTTCATATGGATACTAAATTGGATGTGATTGGTAGATTGCTTCATGCCCTGCCTTTTAGTAGTATGGTTAACTTTGCTTGAAGATTTGGATTGTATTTTAAAAGTTAAAAAGTCTGTAGAAATTGGCAAATGTAGTCATTTTCAGTTCAAAAAATGACACAACCATGTTTTTATCAACAATATGCAGATTTGGACGAACTGGAATCTACAAGGTCTTCATGTTTGGGAATCCAAGTGTCATAGTTACCTCACCTGAAGCATGCAGAAGAGTATTGTCAGATGATGATTGCTTTAAACCTGGTTGGCCTAAGTCCACTGTTGCACTCATTGGAAAGAAGTCATTTATTGGCATTTCTTTTGAAGAGCATAAGCGTCTCCGGCGACTAACAGCTGCTCCAGTCAATGGTTATGAGGCATTGTCAATGTACACTAAATACATTGAAGAAATTGTAACATCTTCCTTGGACAAATGGACAACAATGGGAGAAATTGAGTTCTTGACTGAACTTAGGAAGCTTACTTTTAGGATAATTATGTACATTTTTCTTAGCTCAGAGAGTGAGCCAGTAATGACGGCCTTGGAGAGGGAATATACAGCACTTAATTATGGAGTTAGAGCCATGGCAATTAATATTCCAGGATTTGCTTATCATAAAGCACTCAAGGCGAGTCCAAGTAACATTTTTCAGTTCTATTTTCAGTCGATCCAAAAAAAACACAATAGGATTCAAAGATATTCTTGGGCTTAATTTTATGTTTTCCATGGTAGACAAGTTTATGCATATGTATGATCACATGCGCATGTTTGAACCATGGATAAAAAGTGGAACATGATTTAACATTGGATTGAATAAATAGATATGCAAATTTGACTTACTTGTGAAGCCAATTGTTGTGTTTTGTGTAGTAACTCAAATTGACTTATGGCTATTTCAGGCTCGAAAGAATCTTGTGGCTACATTTCAATCTATTGTGGATGATAGAAGAAATCAAAAGAAGGTTTCCGTTCCCACAAAGAAGAAAGATATGATGGACGCTTTGATAGACCTTAAAGACGAAAATGGTAGAAAATTGACCGATGAGGAAATCATAGATATTCTAGTGATGTACTTGAATGCAGGTCATGAGTCATCAGGACATACCGCAATGTGGGCTACCATTTTCCTAAACCAGCACCCAGAATATCTTCAAAAGGCAAAGGTATTAGAGTTTAAATATTGCTCATTAGCATCAACATCTAGTTCTTAAAATCAATGTCTGAAAAGTTGGTGACTCCGAGAGTTTACACCACTTTGGCAAGTCAAGTGCAACCTTAACTCATCACTCATATGAGTTTCATATTAGACTTTACATCCACCTGCATTCCACTTATGACCTTGTCAACATTGAGAAATTGTGTTTACTGCATCATAGCATAGTCTTTTGATTAACTAAAATGGGCAAGTTTGTAGTAATTCATTGCATGATCATGTACTGCATGTGTCACTTAGGACTGTAGGAGATAAAATTGGATATGAGTAAGAGCAGCTCTCTTAGGAATCAGAGATGCATGTGTCAAAAGATTGGAGTCGATTTTGGAGAAAGTCTTAAACTTTCCATTAGGAACTCCATTGGCATGAATATGCAATTTTTTCTTTTTTTGTTGAGTTCATGAATTTTATTCATGAGTTCCTTGATTTTAAATTGGCATAACCCAAAACTTTGCTTGTTCCAATCGCCGAGCTCTTTCCTTGCCACTTGAAGTTATCCATTAAATTGAAACTTGGCAATCCTGCAAAGCTAAAATTCCAAGCCTTTTTTACAACCTCTTTGCAAGAGCTATCCCAAATCCAGGCAATTAAAAATATGAAAGGTCTGGCATAATGCTGCTTTTCCAAACAAGTATCCAAGATTATAGGGCAGTGATCTGAAGCTGTGGCAATCAGATGGGAAACACCAACACTTGGGTTATGCTGTCAAAATATTAAACCGGGCCAAGTTTTTTCTCAGTTTGCCTGGACAAGCTGTTGAGAGGATGAATGGATTGGAAATTTGATGTCCCAAGAAAACAAGAAAAACACCACATGGAGTGTTACAAGCATTTCTCTGATTTCTCTAGCTCAATTAATCTTTTTATATTTTCTCCACCTTTTTTATCAGAGTTCTACTCATTGTGGCTTGAGTTTTGATTTTTTTTCTATTTTTTCAAATTCTGTTTCCACACAACTGCAGAAAGAGCAAGAGGAAATCGTAAGGAAGAGGCTACCAGAGCAGAAGGGGTTGACACTGAAAGAAATTCGAGAAATGGAATATCTTTCTAAGGTACAACATCCATGTGATAAAATTCATTTTCCCTTGGAATGCACCAAGTAGTTTTTCTCCTTTTCATCTTATGATTTTAGAATTTTGGCAGGTGATTGACGAAACACTTCGTGTGATAACGTTTTCCCTAACAGTTTTCCGAGAGGCAAAAAAAGATGTCAATATAGCAGGTCAGTGTATGCAGTGGATTTTCTTTCTTTTCGTAAGATATGGCTATGAGATCTTGTGCTTGCATAACAAGTGAATATAGAAAGAAAAATATTACTATAGATGTATAAAGATGACTTGTGCATTCATTGCATAGACTAATATTATTTTCTTGTTATGCCAATAAATAGTTGTAATAATCTATCATACAGAATTGGATAGAGGATAGTGCAGCGCCTCCAGCATGAACATGAGTTCATTTGTAGCAACTACACAATATGTTATGATTTATTAATGAGAATTTTTTCAGGTTATACCATTCCCAAAGGTTGGAGAGTCCTGGTGTGGTTTAGAAGTGTTCACCTAGATCCTGAAATTTATGAGAATCCAAAGGAATTTAAGCCTTCCAGATGGGATGTAAGTAAACCATCATCTTCCCACCCCCCCAGCCCACCCTCTTCAAATGGACTTTCATAAGTATCCTGATTTGCTTTATATTGAATGCAGAATTTTACACCCAAAGCAGGAGCCTTCCTTCCCTTTGGAGCGGGAACTAGATTGTGCCCGGGAAATGATCTTGCTAAGCTGGAAATTTCTATTTTCCTTCATCATTTTCTCCTTAATTACCAGTTAGTTTAACTTCTTTTCTTCTTTTATGCTACTTTAAATTCCTGAGTAACATGTTAATGATTGTTCTTTAATTTGACAGAAACAGAGGATTAGTTATGGATAAAATAAAATCTATCTTTAAAGGCTTGAGAATGAAACAAAATGTTGTTTGGTGGCTGAGATGATAGAAGAAAACTTCAAAAGTTTGGAATTTAAGGAACCAATCTAACCCCTAGGATTATCAAACTAATCAACTGCATTAAAGTGCTCATACCAGAAAGTGTAGCATCTCATACACCTCCAGCATATGTACCTGTACATAGTACATAATTCAATTCTAGATGTATGAGTTCAGAAATCAGAAAAATAGATCTCTAGATGTCCTATTAAGTTGCTTCAGGTCAAAACCCAAAAAAACATTTTTCTGTGTGTAATTTAGCAGTATACATGCACAAGCATTTTTGTTTGCACGCAGTGTGTCACTGTGTGAAACAGGAATTACAAAAAAAAAACAAGGGAGAATTTTTACTGTGTGATCTAGTAGAATGCATGTACAAACATTTGCCAAATATTTCTTCATCTTCTGACCTTTCTTTTTGTTTTGTCATGGTACAGGCTTGAACGGCTTAATCCTGGATCCCCATCGATGTACTTACCACATACAAGGCCAGTAGATAATTGCTTGGCCAGAATCAAGAAATGTCCCTCTTCTTCTCTCTAAGGACAAAAGGAGAGTAGAAGCAAAAATAAAACATGTTCATGTCACGGAATTAGAATTAAGTAGTGTTCTTTTCAAGTTTATCTTAGTTCTTTTCAAATGTCCCTTGATGCTTATTTTATAGAGTTAATTAAAAGGCTGATTAACTTAAGAACAAAGCGTCTCAAGTTCTTTGACTATTTCACATCTAACAATGTTTACCCTCTTCCACATCATGTGTAAAATGTAGACACTTGATGTGAAATTATGGACATCATGTGAAACATTTCGTATCTGAAAGTGTGAAACAACAATACGCCATGTTTCAACTTTCAAATACCTAAACTTAGGTTCTATTTGAGCGGGTGGAAGTGGAATCAAGAAAAACCATCCATGAGGGTGATGTGAAAGCTTGCTTGATCCTCTTGCTTCCTTTGACTGCTCCCCTGACTGGTCTGTTGCGAATATAATTAGCAACATTTTCTGTGTCAAAGAATCTTTTCTTAGCTGTCTTTTCTGTTGGGTCAAAGGAGAATGTAACTCCGTTGCTCATGTGGCTGCTAAATTCTCCCTTAGATCGTTTGAGTCTTTTTGTTTTAATAAACTCAGTCTTCCAAAGGTCTTACGGACTACTTGTGAGGTCGATTGTTGTTCTTTCTTTCTAGTTTGAATAAAATTGAAGATTATGAACGAAAAAAAAAAAAGAAAAAAAAGAAAAAAGAAAAGGAGAAAGAGAAACCCATCCATGCTTTATTTTGTGGCTAATCTATATAATTCTGATGGCAATACTATTAGGCTTCAACAAATGATTCTAGCAAGGAATTGATAAAAAAAAAGGGGGTGGGGGGATGGTCATTTTAGCAACTAGTAGAAAAGAGTATGATGCAAGAAAAAATCCACAATAAACAGAATATGCATGTCTTTAAGAAAATAGCCCTTGAATCCATAAGGGGTTTCTTGAATCCACAAAGAGAGCTCCTGGAATCCACTAGAAAATAAAGAAGAAAGGTCTCTAAATTTTTATAAAATTGAAATATGCATTGCCTTTGAGGCCACAATGCTCTTAAGTAGATATAAAAGAACCCTAGGGTACCAACTGCATTCCTAAGGCCTTTAGGAACAACCTAAAAAACTCTAATTTGCATTAGGCACGAAATTAGGCTATAAAATTGGGAAAATTATCTAGTATGTGAAATTAAGAAAATTACAAAAAAAAATTCTATGATCTCTAGGAGACGCCCTAGAGACATGTCTTTACTTTCAATTTTAAATAAAAAGTTATAACAAGAATAAAAATCTATATATATATATATATATATAAAAGCAGAGATCTCATATGGGAGAGCATGAGGTTCTGCCAAGTGGCACATTTGTTGAGCTTCTCTCATTTAGGCTTCCACTTTATCAATTTATGTAAAACTTTTAATTCATTGAATTTGTTAATGAAGTGAATACACATTAATTATCTGTAAATATGCACTAATTATATATATATATATATATATATATATATATATATATATATATATATATATAAAAGAAAGAAAAAACATCATGTAAGAGATCATGCGATTCTGTCATTTAGCGATTTGTAAGAATAATTTTTTATTTAGCTTTACACCTCAACTTCTTTACATATTTGGATTATAATAAAATTCTATTAATAGGATATTACTATTTTCACTGAGTGTTTAACTTACCACTATCATACTTCAATAACATAAAACGTGACATCATAAATTTTAGATGATATTTCCATAAACCAACTAAACATTTACATTTTTCTCAACAAAAAAAAAAAAAAACTAAACATTTACATGAAATTACAAATTTTTTATGCTAACTCCAAGCCAATGTAGAAACAAAAATTATGATTAAAATTTCAGCAAATAATAAATGATTAAAAAAACAATCAACTTATTACACCACATTTTTTTTTAGAAGATATTACACCACATCATAACTAATTTCTAATTTATGTAACTTTTTCTCTATAGTTTAAATTCTCCATCCCTTAATTTTGTATTACATCATTAATTTAACAAAAATCTTTTCATATTATTACAACATTACTTCATGTTATTACTTTAAAATATTTTGAATATTCTATATAATTTTTTCACATAATAGCTTAAAGCACAATCTGCGCATCGCGCGGGACCATGACTAGTTACTATAAATAGCAAAAACAGTTAATTAAGGGTGTAAACTAAGGAATTTTCCTGAAAAGTGACATCAGTTGTGAAGGCAATGAGTTTTGATCCTTGCAACGATTCTCATTATGTCACCAATTTTCATGCAATTTCAACATTGGCTCCGATAATTTCTACTAATACTTTTCTACTTTTCAGGATTTCTTGCATTTTTCTACTTCCAGGATTTCTTGCGGATTAACTTCTAATGATCTCTCCATTCTAGTAAAGCCTATCATATCTGTTTTACATTAAAGTAAGGGGACGATTATTGTGCAAAATACTAAAAAAATCATTATATGAGAGATCTAAAATTCTAAATGGAGAAGGGCCGCAAGCGCTCCCTCACATGGGCTTAATACAAAAAATAAAAAATGCCACTTTTTAACATTTTGAAGTGTATACTAATAAAATACTAAAGACATTTGTTTTAAACTACAGAATGTAGTGTTTGCTTTCAAAAAAAAAAACTACAGAATGTAGTGGGACTGTGGGAGGGTGTTCGTATCTTCCTCTTCAAATCAAGAGCAATTTTTTAATATATTTTGGACCCGAAACAATTTTTTGCCCTACTTCTAATTTGGGGCTATTACACTTTGTCTATATGTAATTAAGAATGTTTATCTACCTAAGGTTAATTCCGTTAGGTAGTCATAACCCACTTTACTGTTTACCCCTAAACAAAAAATTGAAACACATCAAAACATTAAAAGAACTCTAGGTTCTTCTCTGGAAAAACTCTCATTATTTAGAAATTTTTGTTTGATCAAAGATTATTCTCAAAAAATTCGTTTGATTGAAGTGTTAAGATTGTTTCTTTAACAAAAGATTTTGGGATTTCTATTGGCGAGTAGCAAGATCCTAGATCCCATTGTTGTTCGTGACACTATAGCATAGTATGTTCCTTACCTAGGGTTTTCAATTGTGTGAAAATTGATGTGGGTTACATGTGAAATTGGTTATTTTGTTTGTAATTTTTTATTTTTAAAATTTGGGTAAAGTTTTCAAAAGAAATGATTTTTTTTTTGCAAAAATGCAAAACTGGCCTTCTAACTTTCACCGTTATTCATTTCAACCCTCTAACTTTCAGTTTTGTCAATTTAGTCCTCTAACTTTCAACTTTTGTCAATGTAAAGCTCCACTACAACTCAGTTAGTGGCTGCCATTAAACTCCAGAAACGACGTCATTTTGTATTTTTTATTATTATATAAATTCGGAATTAAAAGAAAATAAGAAAAATCTGAAAAAAGAAAAAGAAAAGAAAAACATTAAGGGGACCGATGTTGTCATTCCCCTTCCCCTGAAATCAAAACAAAACAAAGAAACATTGTCCGACCCAAATCCCTAACGTAAATCAAAATAGAGAAACATTGAGAGACCCAAATCCCTAACGTAGAGAATTTGGGGAAAAGGAAGAGAGGCTGAGTCAAATTTGAGAGAGAGAATTTGGGGTCGGCGGTTTGAGAGAGAGAGAGAGATAGGCCAGGTCTGTTTGAGAGAGAGGTTGAGTCGGATTGAGAGAGAGAGAGAGAGAGTAAATCAGTTTTCTGAGATAGACCGATTATGAGAGAGAGACCGAGATGAAGGTGACTGAAACGGTTTTGAAGGTGACTGAAGTCTTCTCACTAGACTGAATCGGATTTGAAGGTAACTGAAGTCTTCTCACTTATCACTAGCTGTAGCACCCCACCAACACTTCTCTCACAAATACATCTGTAGCTCCAGCTCCGACCAAGAATAGTTTTGGGTAAGTGATGATAACCCAATTTTTTTTTTTTTTGGTATAGGTAGTAGCAGAACAATGAGCTGTGTGTTATATAAAGCTAGTGAATTTTTCAATTGAAGAGTATTTTTATTACATTTTGTTTGTTTATGTTGGACTTTGTTGACCGATAGGTGAGATTAAATGCGTTGGACGAATATACTTTGTATGGTTTTTTTTTGTCTGTTTGCTGAACATATTCACATGCAATTTTATTGTTTCGAAACAACTTGTCCCCACTTGGAGGAATTGTTTGCTGTATGGATAATATTGTTTTTTGTCTGTTTGCTAAACATATTCACATGCAATTTTATTGTTTCGAAACAACTTGTCCCCACTTGGAGGAATTGTTTGCTGTGTGGGGTATTTAGTTGTCAGCACTTTATTTTTCTTTTGAGCTAATGGTGTGTGTGGGGTTATTTGAAATTGTCTTTGTCACTGTCTGTCGGCCAAAATACTTGTGTTGTGTGCTGACTTTTTTATTTAAAACTTTCAGAGGGAAGATGATTGGTCAGAATTTTACGTTAGTTTTTCACTACAACAGAGTATTGCACCACTCAGTTAAGAAGAGGAAGTTTATGATAATATGGATTCAAGCTACTTTTCTGTTCCGGAGGTTAAGAATTATTGTGTGGAGTTGGGGGTATTGGATTATGTCCAGTTTTATTATCTTGTGCCTGGGTTGGACCTTAATAATGGCCTAAGATATTTGTCTATTGATGTTGATACTCATGAACTATTTAAGTGTCTTGACCCCATTGATCCTAAAATAGACATTTATGTAGAACGTGCAACCCCTGTTCAGAAACGATTGTTAGTCAGGGAAGTCAGTGTTGTTGATGCTGCAAATTTGGTTGGTTGTGGTGTTGGTGTGGAGGGTGTGGGTGTTGATGACATTGATGGTGATTGTGATGATAATGAAGTTGATGTAGAGAATGGGGATGTTGATGAAGTTGATGTTGAGGATGGGGATGAGGCTCTTTCTGATGATAAGTTTAAGGAGGGTGGTAATGTGGTTGATGAAGGGAATGATGTTAGGGGCAAGGATGGGAATGGTGCCATGGGAGATGTGGATTATGAATGGTATGACTCTGACTATGATGACCTAGCCAATGAACAATTATATGAAATTACTGTGGATGATGTTGATGACTACACAATTCAGCCCACCATAACCCATAACAATCAGCCCTCACAAGAATTTACAAATGCCATCCATCCATTGTCACACCCACCTAATTTTGCAAACCAATCACTATCCCACCTAGATCTAGTTCCAACTCTTTTTAATTGGTCGTTGGACGAAATTCCAAGTGGATTTGACTATGCATCCTCGAACCAGTTGCATTCTCCCTACAATTCTGATGGTGATCAAAAGAAAAAATTACCTAAAGTCTGAAGTGAATACTTAAAGGATCCTAAGTTTGTGTTGGGGATGTCATTTAGGGACAACAAGCAGTTCAAAGAGTTTGCAAGAGCTTACAAATTGAAGCATGGATATGGCATCAAGTTGTCAAAGAATGAGAAGTCTTGGGTGAGGTATAAATGTATTGAAGGTTGTCCTTGGAAAGTGTTTGCAAGCATTGATAAGGAGGCAAACTTCCGAATTAATGCACTGTATAATACTCATACATGCGTTAGATCTTTCCATAGTAGGCAAGTTTCTGCACATTGGGTGGCAGAAAAGTAAGTTGATCAATTTTAGACTAATATTGAATTTAAAGCTAAAGATTTGGTAGCTGCAATGGGGCGGGATGTTACTGTGGAGCTTGCCTTGTCAAAGGCATATAGAGCTAGAGACATTGCTAGAGGCATGGTAAGATAGGACTTTTGTAAGCAATACACCAAGGTCAAACGCTATTGTGCGAAGTTAAGAAGATCTAACCCAGGTACCACAGCTAGAGTCACAATTGTCGTCTCTGGTCATAATTTTAAGAGGGTCTATGTGTGCTTAGCTGCATGTAAAGAGTGATTTTTTAGACATTGTAGACCATTGATAAGCTTAGATGCTTGTCATTTGAAGGGTGTAGTTGCTGGCCAACTTCTAGCCACTGTGGGTATAGATGGAAATGATGGTATGTACCCAATTACTTATGCTGCTGTTGAGGCAGAAAATAAGGAGACTTGGACATGGTTTTTGGAGAATTTAATAGGTGATATAGGGCCTGTGAGAGATAGTTAATTTATCAATTTGGTAGTAGAAATAGTTAATTTATCAATCAGTTGCAATTATAGACACTCAATTTGCACAGAATTGTACAAACATAGTTTGCATAGAATTTTGCCATCACATGTGACCATCACATAAACATTTCATCATCACTTGTCCATAAACATTTCTTCATAACAAGATTATAAAATTATGGCAAGTACAATTTTTCGTCAGACCTAATTTGCATGTATGCACGAAGTATGAAGATTGAAATAAAAAATATGCACACAACACATCTATAGCACTATATAGTAGTTTTCTTCCATTGTTGCATCTTTGTCATATATCTTTTTCCTATATTGTTTTCTTGTCTCAGTCTTTTGATTGTCTTCTCCATGTCTGCAACAATGGAATCTTTCATTTTGTTCATCTCTTCCAAATGTTGACTTTCTTGGGATACTTTCAGAATTTTTCTTACTAATCCATTCATAATATCCCGCCCTTTGTCACATAATTCAATATCAAGCTATTAAAAGTAATCACATTTGTGCTCCCTCTGCAAATAACAAATATGGTTAACATATTACTCAAAACACACCAAAAAAAAAAAAAGAGAGAGATTACAATAAGTTGGATACAAACTACTTGCCTTATAATTTAGACATCTCCAAAACTTTATTCCTGGATTCTTATTAGTCTTTGATGTGATCACAATTGCTGGAAGTTTGCATCTACACTCTCGTACTCACTACTATAACCATTGTATGATTGATTGCTAGAGATTGTACCAAGAGGCAACCGAAGCTTATGTGCATAAAGAGGGTCTGAAACAGAGAGTGTTAGTTACTAGTTAACTCAAATTAAGAAGAATACCCATTTTCTTGTTGAGAATTGTTCATCTTAAAATAGAGAGTAAATTAGATAGAACTACAGCAATTCACTGCTCTTATAGCAAATAGAGTTGTTCATGCAAGGGGTCTTCATTCCTTATTGAAAGATGAAAACATTGTCAATGAGTTCTAACAGAGAGAGGTGAAAATAACGCCACACAACTCAACTAAACAAAACCAAATCCTAGCTAAATTAGTCCAATTTTTTGCCTCTAAGCTTCTATGAATTTTTCAACGTTTGATGATCCTAAAAATGTAAGTTTTAATACTCAACAGATAAAGACACCAAACCCACAACAATTCATTGTTCTGCTACTACTTATACCCAAAAAAAAAAAACACTAAAAAAACTAGGTTTTCATCACTTACCCAAAACTTGGCCGGAGCTGGAGCTACGGAGTACACCCATCATCGATTCAAAATTGCATCACCGATTCAGTCAATATAGGGATTCTCGATCTAAATATCTCGGCCTCAATTTCTACAAATCGGTCTTCATCAGAACTCAATCACCGATTCAATCAAATTGATTCATAATATCTCTGCAAATCTGTCTCGAACAGTCAAATCGAATCAAACGGACTCAGTTTCCTACTCGATCTCTCTCTCTC
Source organism: Castanea sativa (assembly GCF_040712315.1). Lineage (NCBI taxonomy): Eukaryota > Viridiplantae > Streptophyta > Magnoliopsida > Fagales > Fagaceae > Castanea > Castanea sativa. The sequence continues at coordinate 54,561,155 of NC_134023.1, read as the reverse complement.
TCTCTCTCTCTCTCTCTCTCTCTCAGTCTGACTCAATTTCTCATACTCGATCTCTCTCTCAGTCCGACTCAATTTCTCTCTCAAACGGACTCAGTCTCCTTCTCAAATCGTTTCCCCAATTTCTCTAAGTTAGGGATTGTGATTTCTTCTTTCTCTTTTTTTTCAAATTTTTCTTATTTTCTTTTAATTTTGAATTTATTAAAAAAAACAAAACAAAGCAAAACGGCGTCGTTTCAGCAGTTCTAACGGCAGCCACTAATTGAGTTGTAATGGAACCCTACATTGACAAAACTTGAAAATTTGAGGATTGAATTGACAAAACTGAAAATTAAAGGACTGAAATGAAAAATGGTGAAAGTTAGAGGGTCAGTTTTGCATTTTTGCCATTTTTGTTCATTTTCTTTCTCAGTCTTATGACCCTAATGTCTAAGGGTCCGTTTGGTTGGAGGGGTGGAATAGTGAGAAAATAGAAAATGATGGGAGGATGGAAAAATGAGAGGATAGAAAAGATTTAAATTTTTCTCATTTTTGTTTGGTTGGGAATGGAAAAGTGGAGGGATGGAAAAAGTGAGTTTATATAAAATACTCGTATAATCTTTTAAAAAACAGTGTCCAATTAAAAAAAAATGACAAACAACCAAAAAAATAAGCAATCACCCAAATTTATTATTAAAAAAAATCATGTCCAAGAAAAAAAAATCACATCTAAACAAAAAAAGAAAAACACAAAACAAAGCACCCACAACCCCAGGAAAAAAAGAAAGCGGAAATGCACTTTTAGTCCCTACATTTTGGCCCGATTTCTATTTTGGTCCCTACATTTTAATTTTACCACTTTTAGTCCCTAAACCAATTAACGCATGTTATTTTCGTCCTTTTCGTCAGTCAGCCGACGGAAATTGCTGAGGTGGCAGCCGGAGACAATAAAATATTATTAAAAGTGCCACATCAGCATTTAAAAAAAAATTGTCAATTTTAATTAAATAAAAAACAGAAATAAAACAAAAAATCACTAAAATTAAGATAAAAATATCTTGACTCTCTCTGGTGTTTTCTCTTCCATCTCATTTTCTTAAATTAGTTTTTCTTCTCTCTTTCTCATCCGTGTCTCACTCTCTCAAATTTTCTCATTCTCTTCTCTCTCTCTCTCTCTCTCTCTCTCTCTCTCATTCGTGTTTCTCACTCGTGGTAACTGGTGGTGCAGTGGCTCGTGGTGGCGGTGGTGGGTTGAGATCGGGATGGTCTGGGGTGGATAGGTTGAGATCGGGGTGGGGTGGATGGGTTGAGATTGGAGTGGTCTGGGGTGGATAGGTTGAGATCGGGGTGGGGTGGATGGGTTGAGATTGGGGTGAGGTGGGTTAAGGTTGGTCTGGGGTGGCTGGGTTGAGACCGACTAGGGTGGCTAGGGTTGAGCTCGGGGTGGCTGGGTTTGAGGTTAGGTTGAGGTGGATGGGTTGTGAGCCGGCTGAGGTGGGTCGGTTGTGAGCCGGCTGAGGTGGGTCGGTTGAGATTGGCTGGGGTGGCTTGAGTCGGGGTGGCTGGGGTTGAGGTTGGGTTGGGGTGGCTTGAATTGGGGTGGCTGGGGTTGAGGTTGTGTTGTTTGATTTTCTGGGTTTGTGTTCTTGTGTTCATAGGCATTTGATTTTAGTGATTTTTTATTTGATTTATGTTTTTTATTTAATTAAAATTGACAATTTTTTTAAAGATGCTAACATGGCATTTTTAATGTCTCCAGCTGCCACCTCAACTATTTCCGTCGGTTGATTAACAGAAATGACGAAAATAACAAACGTTAATTGGTTTAGAAACTAAAAATGGTAAAAATAAAATGTATGGACTAAAATGAAAAAACGTCAAAATGTAGAGACTAAAAGTATATTTACGCCAAAAAAGAGCGGAACAAAGCACCCACAGCCCTAGGAAAAAAAAAAGAGTACGAAGACATTTTTGTCGCTTAATGATCACACTTCCCCTACTCAGTTTTCTCCTCATTTTGGAGAGAAAACTTTTTGGTAGGCTTGGGGAGAAAACACCAGGAGCCCATTATTATTTTCCCCTCTCCCCCTCCCAACCAAACACCCTCCAAAATGTCTTCCTTCCTTATTTTCTCTCATTTTTAATTTTTTCTTTTCTTTTCATCCTCCCTTAAATCCACTCTATCAAACACACCCTAAGGGCCTTTCAGATACCATGATGACAATAGTACCGAAGAATGTTTTTGCTTTGTAAAAGCTGCGATTTTGTCTTGGAATTTTTAGGGTTTGGAGTTGGTTTTTTGGAATCTTTTTGCTGTGTTTGCATGTCTTGATTGTGGTCCCTGATGTTCTATATCTCCCCAGCCCTAGGTTTAAGGTTTGTCCTCAAGCCGCTTTGTGCTTATAAGCTTCAATTGTCTGCTAGTCCTCTAGCTGCTTTGTGCTTATAAGTTTCAATTGTCTGCTAGTCTTTAACATGGTATACATTATTGCTTTTTTTTTTTTTTTTGATTGATGTACATTATTGCTTTTTCTACTATCACTGTCTATGTTGTTAATCTATCTATGAGGTGAAACTTGTGGTGCGAATTTGGATTTTAATGATTAAAATCCAAAAAGCCTAATTGGATAGTTTAAAAAATGTTAAGGATTTAGAATTTGACAAATCTATCAAAAAATTTAAACCTTGAAATCTTTAAATTTGAGATACCTTCTAAACCCTAGAAATTTAGAAATCTTTAAGACATACTTCAATAGAAATTAAATTTATAATTTCAAATTATTAAAGGTATAAAACACGTCCAAACAAAGAATTTTAAAATTTGTAGATTAAAAATTAAGGCATTTCATCCAAATTCAAGTATTCAAACGCAACCCAAAAGAATTCATTTATTTGAAGACCATTGATTTGTTATTTACACTTGAGATTCATAGCGGTGGTACTCTTGTGTGCAAACCAAAACTACCTTATTAAGGTGGGAAATTGAATTTAGTCAAAGATTGTGATCCTAACGGTTTGAGCTACTTTGAAATACATGGCATGTGTGTTCAAATGAGGGCACCTACTATTACAAAGTTTCATTACTTGATCCCTAAAGGTAATTTAGAGCAAGGTTATAGATTTGTTATTGGAGATGAGGAAATGGTATATCTGAATGAGTTACGTGTTGGATGGCTAACAATCATATTTTATGTAGAGAATGATGAAATGTTACTTGTAGTTGCCATGCCTTGTGAGAATGTAGAAGGAGATGGGGAAGAGAATAGGGAAGATCATGAAACTACATCTGAGAATGATTTAAAGTTTTAAACTTTCTGTTCATCAAGAATGCACTGTTATCTTGACTTTTCTGATTTCGGCCTCAATGTTGCACTAACTATAATCATATATGAAGAATAATTTTTAAACTCTGTTCATTAAGAAAATTTGTTAAATGCAAGAAAGGCACAAAAATGCCAACTAGCAGCAATTCAAAATTCCATTACATAGATATCATAAAGAGAGAAAACACAAAGTATACAACAAGCTAGCAGCAACCCAAAATTCCATTATATTGAAAATATATTTGTTTACTAGTTCAAAACAAGAAAGAAAATTTCAAATTCTAAAATAAATTTGAACACAGAAATTTCCAAAGCAATACAAAAAACTCTAATTCTAAACCTCTGTTGGAAGTATGCAATTACTACTACTCTCTTGGAAGAATGCAATTACAACTACTCTCTTGGAAGTATGCAATATATTAAAAACTACTTCCCATTAGAGAAAGATTCCATCAAAACTTTATTAGAATCCAACTTGAGCCTCAACCCAACTCCTTCATCTGCTTCATCATCTCTTGGATTCAATCCGGCAACCGCATCAGGTTGACTTGGATCACTGAGATCCATACATCAATGCAACCGTAGTTAAATCCAAGCGCCCCTCATTGGCCTCGAAGCCCACTTTCAAGCCCAAATGTTGGCCCTCATGGCTGTCAACTAGGCTGTGTTCGTAGCCCTCTAAATACCCAGTACCCTTCCTAGAGATAGGCCTCTTCTAAGCTCAGAGAAAGGAACAAGAAGGAACTTTTAAGATGTGTTCTTTTGAGGTGAAAATAGGGAGAATGGAAAATAGAAAGAGGAAAATAGGGTGAAAAATGTTGTTTTCCACTATTTGGTTGGAAAAAGAAAATAGGAAGAAGAGAAAACCCAGGAGAAAGTTTTCTCTCTCGAGCCTACATTTTTCATCCTCCCAAATCGGGAGGAAATCTGGCAAGAAATGAAGGAAAATTTGGGAAGAAAAGTGCTTTCACAGCACTTTTACACAAATGCCCTTTCCCACCTACCTTCATTCATTACCTATGACCCTCTCACCTACCCCCCTGATGACTTTTGCTTGCTAATCATCCTTATCACTTTTCTCTTCTCATCTTACCTTCACCAACGTCCAGCGATCTAGGTTCTCTTTTCTCTTTTTTTTCAATGTGACCTAATCAAGTTGATACATTCTATTGTTTTTGTGGGCTGAATGTAGTGACCTAATCAAGTTGATACATTCTATTGTTTTTGTGGGCTGAATGTAGTGTGAATTTGCTAACCACCATTTTGTTGCTTACAAAATCTTTTGCCCATTGAAATTTATATATACACTATTATAATTTTTACATTACAATAATAAAAATAAAAATAAAAACTTCTATATATGATGTGTTAAATTTTATATTATTTAATGAGTACAAATAAATATATTTCTTACATATTATGTAACAAGAGTATAATAGTCAATTTATATAAATTATATTTTTCATCCTTCCCTTTTTCTCTTCAACCAAACAAAAGAGTTTTTCACCCTCCCACTTTCCACTCCTGCAACCAAATATACGAGAGAGAAAACTAAATATTTTTCATCTTCCCACAATTTTTCATCCTCCCACTTTTCCACTGCTCTAGCACAAGTTCAAAGAAAAGAATGAGAAGAATAAAATTTAAAGAAGGAAGGGAAACATCAGGGGCAGTGAGAAATTCTGCTCTCAAAATAAGATTACAAGAAAGGTTTTTTATTGGGAATTTGCGATCGAAGTTTAAAATTTTTTTGATCAGAACAGTTCTTAACATTTTCTTTTTAATGAATCATAAACATTTTCCATTATAATCATAAAAGATGAAAATAGTCACATATGCAGTCCCTAAACGAAGCTGAGTCTGGCAAATAATTAGGAGAACTATGCATGGATGATACATGGACAGTTCAGTTTAACAGCGAACTAAAACACAAAATCTCACAGACAGACTACAAGGAGAGACACGGGAAACCAATAACAAATAAATAAGGAAAATACCTAGTTGCTCCTTTCCTAATTCCTTTTCAGGCTACTTGTCTAAGTCGATACTAGGAAATTACACTAAGCAGCCTTTGTGGATTCTTCTGGTAAATCGTCTTCATCATGATAGATGTTCTCTGCCATTTGCCAGATTTGAAGTATGTTGTCTTCAGCTACACTAGCAACAACCCAATCTTCACATGGGTTCCAGGAAAAATCAGATATTTTACTCGTGTGACCGCCATGAATAAAAAGCAACTCTGGCGGTCCATCTTCAGCATCCTCTGGTGTTTGCTCTTCATCGATCCTGCAAAAACACCAAAAAAAAGTCTTAGTTCTGGAACTTGAAGAATCAACTATAGATCCTCAATCAGCAGCATCTATTCTTCTAATCCAATCCATTTGAAGTGACTAAATGTTATGCTGGCCTTCAACCTACAACCCTTCTTTTTTCTAGGATTGTGATCGGCTGTGAGCAAAATATACGCCACTAAACACTGAAACAAGCACAGTTTTATAGGCAATGCTTATTTTTATTGTGCATTGTCATGCTCCTAGTTTCTTCCCTAGATTGAATATTGTAATCACTGCAGAAAAGGGATATTGTGAGGTTACACCATCTTCTCCCTCAACTTCAGTAACCATTAGAGAGCCTTACTTCTTTCATACACTTAATGACTTGTGCATATTCACTAACAGCCAAATCTAAAAGCATTCTCTTAGGACGACTTGTCCAGTAATATTTTCCTAGCAACTACTAAATAATGAGCTGAAAACCAGCATGAGTCCCATGCAAACTCACACTGTCACTGTGCAATAAATTACAATGAATTCAAACACAATTTAACCTAATTAAGAAAAGCAAAGGATAATTAGATTCAATACTCACACATGAATAAATACCGATTCAAACACAATCCTCAACAAAGACAATAACTAGTTGGTTCAGCAAATACCTGCTAAGATCCCACACCATAAGTCTCCTACCAAGACAACAAGATGCTAATATGGTCTCATTCTTTGGATTCCAGCCAACTTGGAAAACCTCCTCCCTGTTTTACATCATAGCAAAAAATGCAATTTAAGAATAGTAGCACATTCAAATAACCCATGTTAAAAAAAATGTCTACATAGTTCAAGGACAAAAAATATATCCATATAGTTGAATCCACAATATCAGATGAGAATTCTTACTTGTGACAGTCAAAGGTGTGAAGCGCAGTGGTAATCTTGCGCAGATCAAACAACTTAACAGTTTTATCAGTAGACCCCGTTGCAACAACCCATTCATTAAAGGGATTGAAAGCTAGGCAGTTTACCTGACACAATATCATGAAAATAATACATTTTCATCAACTGACCAAAAAACATTAAAAAAAAAAGTAGCATATTTTCTGAAGAATATCCAAGTATATGTCATATAACAAAAATTATTGGACTTTAAGCACTAAAAGCATCAAAAGAACATAGAAGGGATGTTGCTGTACACAGATCTATTACAAGGCATAGACAAATTAAGAATCTCAACCATCCCAAGATAATAAAAGCTTTCTTGAGAATCACTATCATGCAGATATTCATAATGCAGGATAGGGATTAAGAAAAATAATTTTTCTTGCTCTCTTGCATAACTTATGTCCACCCCCTCCTCATTCTGCCATCTTCCACAATAAAGATGGTATGATTAGATGAAATCAAATATCACATCATAACATGAGCTGAGTTATATTATCAAGCAATAATGACAAAAAATTTGTCTCCTTGGAATACTATAGAAGTGTGATGCACACAGGTTGCAAGAGCAAGAAAGGAAAACACAGAATAACCCTAGACTCCACTGCCTAAGGCTTCTTGAAAGTTGGAATCACCACCAAGCTAGAGAGAAAAATTTTGGATTCCATATTATCAATCAAACTAAACATGCCAATAATGTTTCCACTGGGAGCTACAATCAAATCAAATCATAATCTGGACCTAGATATTTGATTGCTATCTTAAGGGAAATCAAATCATAATTAAGATAGCAATCAAATCCCTCAACCACAAAATGAAAATAATTTCAATAACAATTCAAATCCCATAATCTGGACCAATAAAACAATCAACATAAATCTGGTGTCCACGCCGAAGTGCCTGCTCCCTAAGGTCATATTGAGAGAGACATTGATGTGAGGTAGGTATCGGGTCTAAGCTAACACTTTCAAATACATGATAGAATGACTTCATTTTGACAATGATGCCTAATTTTGCATATAAATTTCTAATATAGGTGTAATATTGCCCCTACAATAGTCATAGGCACTTTTCTGTGGTGGCAATTGTTACCTGTACACATTTACCTACCCTTCACCTCCATCTATAAATGGGTAATAGGTAGACCATTTATGAAATGGCTACAAATGGATAATGAACATTTGTCACCCATTTATATAGAGCAGGTAAATGGCCATATGCCCCCCAAAACATAGAAGTTCACCTGCCCAACTACCCCACTCTTCTGGATTTTGGCTTTCAGTTGTCTCTAGCCCTTTGGCATGAAGTTTTTCAACCTTTGCCCCTCTACCCCTAGGTCCAACCCAAACTGGCACCCTCTATATTTTAAATTTGGTTATTCACTTACAATGATGGGGCTGGGGATCTTTGTGAAATGCTTTTAGATTTGAAAGCATTTTTGAGGAGAAAATGACATCATTGCAGTATGATATACTGAGTAGCTTGGAGATTCTATGGTTCTTAATAGCTGAGTTGGCTTAACCACATGAAAGAGAAATGGTGAAGTAACCTGCAGATCCAAACGCTGTACAATTTTGTGTTGCCCTAGGTTGCTAACCTTTTTCTTCTGTTTTTGCTAGGAGATGCACCCAACCTGTTGTTTCCTAAAAACACAGATTAATGTGGCCCAAACTATGAAGCCCTATTTCATTTTCAAATGAGACTAGGACAAATCTGGTCCAATAAACACAATTCCCCTTTAGTCTTTTGGGTGTAAATTCAAAGAAAGGATTGCATTGTTCGATGTGGTGTATATGAGGGAGAGGAACAATCGGAGTTTCAGGGACACAGAGAACTATGCCTAATCTCAAACTCATTTTCTTTAGAACTTTGTTGGAAAGGATGTCAGTTTTGCCTAGTCTATCTTTATGTTCTGTTATTGATTTGATGGATCGAAGTAATTAGTGTAATTGATTATATGGCCCCTTGTTGTATACTCTATATATATTTGGGTGACTTTTTTTCTTATATCAATAAGAATTGCATTACTTATCAAATATATATGCATATGTGTGTGTGTGTGTGTGTGTGTGTATAAAGAAAGGAAACTACAAAAATAAAAATTCATTGACTCATTAAGCTTTCTCCAATGTGTTCTTATCAGCTTAGAACACTGTTTATCGTACACCACTGTGCCGGAAGCACAAACCCTCAGTAGCATTTCAACCAAGCCTGGTTTCCCAAATATCTAGTTTTATAATTATCTATTCTATACATGCCTGCATATAAAATTCGGTATGTGTGGGTAGGGAATTGGCCTAAATAAACCAGTTGGGTTGGGTATGGTTATTATTCATTAATTTAAATAGGTATTTATATACCTTACTCATCTATGAACTATTCTAACCCATCCATTTGCCACCCCACCCTTTCCTAACAATTGCATAAAGCAATCTACTAGTGCATACTTTGGCCTTGAAGCCCAAAATTGTTTAGTAAACTAGAATGTAGCAACATAGACCACCAGTAGCAATTTGCCCACATTCGTGTGTGTGTGTGTGTGTGTGTGTGTGTGAGAGAGAGAGAGAGAGAGAGAGAGAGAGAGAGAGAGAGAGAGAGACAGAGAGAGTATTTGCAATATATACCTCACTTTGATGAGCAATAACAGATTGGACAGGCTTGCTCACTGATGGAGTCCGAAGATCCCATATAAGCAAGTGCTGATCATCGCCAACAGAGCCAAATAAGTATTCATGCCTCAGATGCCATGCTACATCTTCTACAACACCTTCATGAACCTAATATAGCAACAAGTCCAAACCAATGTCAAAGTAAGAACTCAAAGCATTTAGCTGTAAAATTTTTACTACAGATGTTTGATAAAAATTTGAAAAGAAGTAAAAGATATAGGATATATTCTGTCTAAGAAGTTGTCCAACTTCAAACTACCAAAACAGTTCTTTGCATCCATCATATAATATACTTTCAGTCTGTCAATAAAGTGCTTCTAAATTGAAAATGTACCAAAGCATGAGATTATTGGCTCCATGTGAATATGGTGCAGCTCCAAATCATGCTTTAAACCCTTAAAAAGATTTCGTCAAACTAATTTTACATACAGGGGTGCACGCAGGCTTAGCTAGATTTTTTTTTTTTTTTTTCCTGAACAATTCACATAGAAATGAAAGAATCACCTTAAAAATTTGCGAGGCATCAAGGGTCTTGTTCTTAGGATTCGCATTAATATCCCACAAGCATATCTGAGCATCATCAGAGCCACTCAGTAAATGACCCTGCTTGAACTTACTCCATGACAAACCATATCCTTCAGTGTTATGGCCCCTTAATCGTAAGTCGGGACTGCATGCACCATCTAGCGGAGGCTTAGATGGGTGTTTGCTATAATCAAAAACATAAACTTCTGCACTAACTGTCTTAGTAGCAATAATAAACGGGTTTTGAGGCATATATCGTGCCCGATTAACCTCCCCATCATGATTTATTTGCTGAATTATTTGCACCTGCAAGCCCAAAAAAAAAAAAAAAATCCAATTTAAACAACCACAAAATAACTAACCAATTCCAACAACACAGTATACAAAGAAATGCACCTGCAGATCGCCTCAATCCATGAGCATGATTAAATAAATTGAAAAAACCTCATTTCACTTCTTTTTTATGCTTTTTAAAAAAAAATTTTAAATTTCAGGTCTTTTATTGATTAAAATCACATAAATTAAAATCGAACATTAAATAATAATTAATTAAAAGACAAAAAGGAGGAGAGGCGCTTGCCTTGCCATTAGCGCAGCCAAAACCGCCGAAATCAGAGCGGTCGTCATCATAATGGCGGGCGTCGTTCTCGGCATCGTCTAAAGGGAGCTGGAGCTGAGCAAGCATGAGGTAATTGGGCTCATTCTCGGAAGTATGAGTGCCGAGAATCATCTTCTGAACGGAATAATCCTTGCCGGGAGGCTCCTCGCGGTCGGGCAACCACTCGACAGTGAGAGAAGGCCACTCCAAGGCGTGCGTAATGACGAGATCGTAGAGAAAAGGCGTGTTCTTTTTCCAGATCTTGTACTCTTCGTTTATCAGCCTCTCCTCTATCTCTCCCCTCATCTCCTCTTCGTCTTTCCCCATTTTTCCCTCTCTCTCTCTCTCTCTGCGTTTTTGTGTTGGAATTGTGAATTATCTCTTCTCTCTCTGTTTTGGGGGTTTTGTGTTTTGTGTTTTTTTTTTTTTTTTTTGGGGTGAGGAGGGTTCCCGCCAAAGATTGAGCGGGGGGTTGAGGAGATGGATTGAGTTGTGAGTGAGTGAAACCCTAGAGCTTTGAGTTGTTGTAGTACAATCCGGAGTGCGAGCTTCTTTTTTTTATTTTAAAAATAATTCTTACTTTTGTTTATAGTCTTGGAATTTGGAGAATTAATGGTGATTTGGGTCGGGTCAAATGTAACCCGATTTTCAGATAACGTAACAAAGTAAACAAACTACAATATTTTTTTTTTAAATTAAAAAATGAATAAATAAAGTTTTCATTATCTTTGGCACCAGAAATTGAAAAAAAAAAATTAATAATTAATACAAAATTTCAAATAGCATATATAATTTGTATATTTATATAAAAAATCTTTCAAAATAAAAAAGTACAGTTAACTTACACGAGTTTTTAAAGAATATATGCAATTTTGTATATTCGATATACATAATTTTCAAAAAAAAAATGTACATAATTTTTCAATTCTATGCTTTCAATTTACATAATTTTGCATATTCAAAGTACACAATCTTTCAAAAAATGTATACCATTGCGTATATTTAATATGCAAAATTTTTCTAAGAATGTTCAGAATTTTGAATAGTCAAAGTAGATAAATTTTCAAAGAATGTATATAATTGCATACACTCGACGGACACAATTTTTCAATTTTGTATATTCAATGTACACAATTTTTAAAGATTGTACACGTTTTTGTGTATTCAATGTACATAATTTTTCAATTTTATTCATTTGATGTACATAATTTTTCAAATAATGTACACTATTTTGTATATTCAAAGTACACTCATTTTCAAAAAATATATACAATTATGTATAATCAATATTCACATAATTTTAAAAAATATACACAATTCTATATGTTAAATGTTCACAATTTTTTAGTTGTATGCATTCAATATAGACTATTTGTCAAAGAATGTATACAAGTATGTATATTCAATATATGTAAATTTTCAAAGAATATACACAATTCTGCACACTTAACGTAAAAAAAATTTCAAAAAATGTATACAATTTTGTATATTCAAAGTGCACAAATTTTCAATTTTATGCTTTCAATGTGTCTAATTTTTCAAAGAATATACAATTCTGTTGTACATTTAATATACACAAATTTTCAATTTTGTGCATTCAATGCATATAATTTATCAAAAAATGTACACAATTTTATATATTCAAAGTACTCATTTTTTTCATAAAAAATACATAATTCTATATATTTAATATATATAAATTTTCAATTCAATACATTGTTTGAAAAAATTGATGTCTTAGGTCTAATTGCAACTGTAAAGAACAAAATGGACTAACAGATTCTTTTTCCATGCATCAGTTAAAGGGGAGATTGCAATGTGCAATTTCTTAGTTGTCTGCAACTGAAGGATAATTTGCAAGCCACAAGTAGCAATAGTTTCCAACTGCTAGGTTATAAAAATCATTTCCTTAGCCTTGTAAATTTGGCAATTAAGGTGAAGAAGTAATCACCAAAAGTGATGGTATGGACGGAGAACGAACAAGGTAGAAGCGCTAGATGATGAAGGGGTTTGGTTGGACAGTCAAGAGGACATTGAAAGGGTAATTCTGGATTATTTCACTAACATATACAGTTCTGACCACCCAACGTTATTTGAAGCAAGTCTAGGGGCAGTGAGGCAGATGGTGATGCCAAGAATGAATGAAGCTTTGCTATGTGAGTTCAGAGTGGAGGAAGTTAGGCTTGCCTTGAACCAGATGCACCCTACCAAAGCCCTCGGCCCGAACGGTATGTCTTTCATTTTCTTCCAAAAGTATTGGGATATAGTCGGCTTGAGTGTAGTAAACAAAGTGTTCCAAACCCTTAGAACCGGAGTGATGCCTGATAGTCTAAACGAGACATTCATATGCCTTATCCCTAAGGTGAATTGCCCACAAAAGATTACGAAGTTTCGCCCAATTAGCTTATGCAATGTAGTATACAAGATAGTGTCAAAATTACTAGCAAATAGGTTGAAGAAAATTATGCCTAAGGTGATTAGTGAGTCCCAAAGTGCTTTTGTTCTCAGTAGGCAAATTAAAGACAATGTGTTAGTGGTGTTTGAGACAATGCATTGCATAGATCAAAGGCGGAAAGGAAAGAAAGGGCTAATGGCTATAAAACTCAACATGAGTAAAGCATACGATAGAGTGGAGTGGGCTTTTTTGGAGGTGATGATGAGGAAATTGGGCTTCAGTGACAGATGGATTGGGCTGATGATAATGTGTGTAAAGATAGTTTACTATTCAGTGCTTATAAATGGGGAGCCAAAAGGAAAGATCATACCAACAAGGGGATTGTGGCAAGGCGATCCTATATCGCCTTACATCTTCCTTTTGTGTGCGGAGAGGGGTTGACAGCCCTGCTTAGAAAGGAGGAAAGTGAGGGAATGATCAGTGGAGTTTCGGTCTGTAGAGGGGCATCACAAATTTCTCATCTTTTGTTTGTCGATGACTGCATGATTTTTGGAAAAGCTAATATTGATGAAGGCAATAGAGTATTAAAGGTGTTGGCTGATTATGAAAAAGAATCAGGTCAAAAATTGAATAAAGAGAAGACGTCACTTTTCTTTAGTAGGAATACCAACAAGGAAATAAGGGAGGAAATCAAAGGAATCTTTGGGGCTTAGATTATCCACAAGCATGAAAGGTATTTGGGGCTGCCTACTCTAGTGGGGAAATGGAAAAAAAAGGCCTTCAGTCGCATTAAGGACCAAGTTGGGAGGAGAATTGCGGGATGGAAAGGAAAACTTTTGTCGAATGTGGGATGAGAACTTGATTAAGGCAGTAGCACAAGCGACTACAACCTATTCTATGAGCTGTTTCAAACTCCCGAATTCCCTTTGCCATGATCTTAATTCAATGGTGAGTCAATTTTGGTGGGGGCAGTAAGAGAAGGAGTGAAAGATGGCATGGACTTCATAGGAAAATCTGTGCCAACCCAAATCGAAAGGGGGAATGGGGAATGGGGTTTAAGGACCTAAAAGTGCTCAACTTGGCTCTTCTAGCAAAGCAAGGTTGGCGGCTAAGTAAAAACCCGACTTCTCTCACCCATAGAGTGTTTAAAGCAAAGTACTTTGCGGGCTATTCTTTTATGGAAGCACAAGTAGGGAGAAAGTCTTCCTATGTGTGGAGAAGTATATTGGCAACAAGGGAGACGGTTGAAATGGGTTCAAGGTGGTGTATAGGCAATGGCAGAACAGTAGAGATTTGGCAGAATAGGTGGATTCCAACCCCAGACAACTTTAAGGTAATTAGCCCCCAAGGACTGAATGTGGAGCTGGTAAAGGTGGCGCAACTTATTGACGGGGATACTAGAATGTGGAAGGTGGACCTAATCAAGAAGACTTTCTTTCCCTATGAAGCTGAAGTTATTCTCAAAATTCCATTAAGTCCAAGAATGCCAGAGGACTCCTTGATTTGAGCTTGGTCAAAGAACGACGACTTCACAGTGAAGAGTGCATACAATATGGCCCTCAAGGTGCTTAAAAAAGAACACTCGGCTAAAGAAGGTAGAGAATGCTCAAATAAGGGGAAGATTGCAGGGTTATGGAAGTTGGTTTGGCAGCTTAGATGCCTAAACAAAATTAAGCATTTCCTATGGAAGGCGTGTAAGAACATAATTCCGACAAACTTCTGCCTAGCATCAAGGAAAGTGACCTTGGACAGTAGTTGTGGTTTTTGTGGTGGCTATGAATCGTCTGGCCATGCATTATGGGATTGCATTGTTGCGGGGAAAGTTTGGAAGGAAGTAGGCATCAACTTGCCCAAACTGAAGCAACCCATGAAGAATTTTATTGATGTGGTGTGGTCGCTAAAAGAGAGGGAGGGTGGCTTGGATTGGGAGCTATTTGCCATAACATCGTGGATGGTATGGAACAATTGAAACACGTTCAAGCATGAGGGGATATGCAAGGATCCTAAGAGAATTGCACTGGATGCCAGGGAGTATGCGAAGAAAGTAGCAGACGAGTCACTGCCCCCTAGCTGCGGCCAAGCCCTGCCAGAACTAAATGGTGTCCACCTCGACATGGGAGCTTCAAAGTTAACGTTGATGGGGTAGTGTTCACAAGCCTGAAAAGCTGTGGAATCGAGGTGGTCATTAGGAAGGAGGACGGACAGATTATGGGCGCGTTGAGCAGAAATTTGCCCCTTCCTTTAGAAGCTTTGGAGGTGGAAGCGAATGCAATGGAAGAGGGGATTAACTTGGCTCGTGACTTGGGTTTGTGGGAGGTGGAGATAGAGATTGATGCTCAAGTGGTAGTCAAAGCAATCGCAGATGCAGTATTGAGGCCAATCTCTATCCTGAAGGTGGTGGAAGGGATAAAAATGGGGCTGGGTTCCTTCAAGCATTGGTCGGTAAGCCATGCTAGCAGACAGACTAACATTGTAGCACATATTTTGGCTAGGGAAGCTAGACGAATACATGATTGTCATATTTGGGTGGAAGACACCCCCCCCTGTAATAGCAACCCAAGTTCAGTTGGATGTAAATTGTGAGGACAATTTGTCCTAAGTAATGAAAATGCTGAGTTTTTCACCATAAAAAAAAAAAGTGATGGTAATAAATTTTATAAGCTCAAGAAATTGATGCATGGAAAAAATTTTACACTCATTACGATGGAATTTTCTTGCAAAACTACCTTTATAACAAGAAAAAATTTTATAACAATAAAATTTTGAAATAGATACATCGTGAAGCGAAGGATTTTATGGATTTATCTGGTGCTCAACTAGTCAGTTGAGAGATTTGCATTAAAGAGAGAAGAGGGCAGAGTGTTTCTCAAGTTGTAATTATATCAATAGAAATAGCACACATTTTTCTGTGCAAAATTCTCTTCACTCATGCTATAAAATGGGCTTCTTGAATTCTAGAAAATTTTATGATAATACATATTTACAGCAAGGTTACAAACATAACCTTACAAGCTTGAAATTGAACTTCCTTTTGGAAAGAAGAGCTGGAATAAAACTGTCCATTTAGTCATCAGATTTTGTGAAATCAATTTGGTTATTCTTCTTCATTTAGAAGTAAATCAGCTGCACTACGGCGTTTCTGGTCACCTTGGACCTCACACTTTTTCTGATCTTGGGTGTTATCATTATCCGTCTTCATAAAATGGAAGCCCATTATATACCTATACTCTCCTGTCCCAAGGCAGCGAGAGCAGTAGCCGAGACCACTTCCACCACAAGTCCTGCACCTGCAATAGTGATTCAAGACAGTTGATGGAAGGCCAAAATTGGATGAAGTAATCATCAAATGCACTCATAAAAAGAGTTACATATGTCACCATTTTGGCCATTCCCCTTTAGGAAGCATTGCTAAACGAACATGGTTTGTCCTTCCTGTGATATCCAAAGAAAAGAATAAAATTAGCAGCTTAGGAAAAAAGAAAAGAATGAAAAAAAAAAAAAAAAATTGCTGATGAGTTGAGATGTAAAAACTCAATGGCACACTTTCAACATGATTTATGTAACCTAAATTTCAAAAAACTCAAGGTTCTTGTTGTGCTATGAGAGTTCAGGTTCCAATTAAAAATGTTCACTATCTATAACTTGAGATTCCAAGAACTAATAAAGCATAATGGCATAACAATGCAAACCTATGTTCTAGTCCCTAGTTGAGATCAAACAATGACTTTATGGACTAATTCCAACAAACACTAGTCTGAAGAAAAAATAAAAGCTAAGCACACTGTTAATAGGCACAGCCGCACAAGCACCTAAGCAACACTAGCTGAGCCAAGTCAGCATTTCTCATGTCAAATTAAAATCAGGGAATTGAGATGTTTAAATGATAATTTTGGAATTGTCCTTGTTCAAAGGCAAGATGAGTTAATGTTTGAAATGGACCTATAACTGAATTAATGTATGTGTTTGTGCATGAGAGAGAGACCTCTTCCACAACAATGGTGGCAATCAACCCTTCCGCTCCCTTGGCAGACGACACAAGGTGGATCTGGCTTCTTTCTTTTTTCTTTACGAACATTTGACTGCAACAACCAAGATGCATATAAACGATTAGTGACATAACTTTAAGGCAATAGCCAAGAGGCATTCAATAATCAATACCTTAGGATGAATCACGGAAAACACCATTTCAACAAGAATTGAAATATTAACAGGCTGAATTAGAAACTTCCTAGTCAGTATTCTACAATAAATACTGAATTTATCATAACATAGGCTCTTGAAATTGTAGGGACTAAGGTCTTATTGAGATGAAATGTAGTTATCTTAAAAGACTTGAGGATAAGGAAAATGTACACATATTGCACGTCTGTCCAAGATATAACAGAGTAGAACTTACCACTCCCGCAATCCCAAACAACATAGAGCAATTACTTAATATAGGTGAAAATTTACGTTAATTTACAACTCTACCGAGAGCCTTGTAGCTCAACTAGTATCTTTTGTTATTTTCAATAAAGACATTTAAGGTTCAAATTCCCCCTCCCTTGTTGTAAATATTGAATTAATCAAAACATATATCCTTTATATATCTCATTCTGATATAAATAAGCTACACTTAAACTCCATTAAAAGGTAGAGCATTCGTGCTCGTCAATTATCAAGAAATGAATACTTTTCAGGAGTCAATAAATTACACCTTTGTGGACAATGTCTAGATAATTTGAAGTTCAATACTCCAAAAAGAAGCCTGAGTGCAAGATAGATATGTGTCTGGGTGGCTTGTTCTAAGTAAGGGTGTAATTGTTTCCAAGCTAGGACAGGATGTTGTTATCTCAGTTTGGATTGTGTAAACAAGTTAACACTTAAACAGTCAGATATGGCTACTGCTTTGATATACTTAAAAAGGAGAAGTGACTGCAAGGGTGGTAGATAATGACATAATTGGTTACAGATGTTCAACCTATGGCATCCGCTCTAACCTCAAATCTCTCTTTATTTATTTATTTTTTGTTTGTTTTATAGGTAACAAAAAAAAAGTTATTAATAAAAAAACTAGCCAACCAAGTACATTGGGATGTACTGTACTGTAGGGACAATAATCAAAAATCAAAATTACAATAATCAAGTAAAATAGAAAGAAAAAACAAGAAAAATGCGACAGAACAACACTCCAAACAAAGAGAGTATGCATGAAAAATGACTTAATCTCTAGCCCTAGCTTTCTTATTTAATGACAAGAAAGTTAACCGTTGAGTTATCTGAACCTGCTCAACTGAGTTCATAGTTTTGGAAGACCAGGCATCATTTTGTATTTAATAAAAGATAAACGGGTACGTGGCAAATTAACTAAACAAACATTGCTCAATTCAAAAATAAAATTTACCACCGCATTATTTGGTATGATGATTACTTATATGGTACGATGGTTACTTCATAAGTACAACTGCTTGTGAAATATGGGGCAAAAACTAAAATTTAAGTTTCCAAAAAGAAGTTTTACACACGTGCTTAAATTGGTTAGAGTAGAAATTCTCGCATAAAAAAAAAATTTAATATGAGCCATCTTTTTATTATTTTTTTTGATATACTGTTTGGTTAATACCTTGAAACTTGAATTTCAAAAAAAAAAAATTACTCTTTATTTTCGTTTGAAAAGCAGCACAGAAAGGAAACAGGGCAACCCAACAGGGGCGTTAGGATAAGAGAACTTGCCTCAGTTGTGACGACCAAAGATGGCTTAGTGAAGGAGAGATAAGGCAAGTGCGGCGAGGGTTTCGGATTCCGTGGAGGAGGAGGAGCTGGTGCGCCGTTGGATTTCGCCGCCTCCAATCGGACGGCGGCTGCTATTGAACCCACCGCTCTCCCTGCCATTCTTTCTTTCTCCTATCAAAACAATGTTTTTTTTTTTTCTGTTATGGGTTTTTGAGTTTTAAAGTAACAACAACTCCACCACAATTGCATTTTATTTTTTAATTAAAAAAACGACGTGTCGTTTAACTATTCCCTTTATATACGAGCCGCCGTTATTACTCGTATCATCCAAGACTTCATTTTTCATACAGTTGAGGGAAGAGCTGAGCTTCAAAAAAAAAAAAAAAAAAAAAAATTAGGTACAATCTCTCTCTCTATACATAACCCAGATTGCTAATTTTTGTGTTAATTTTTCATGTTCTGTCATTTACTTTTCCTTCTTTTTATTTTGATTTAGTAGCGTTTTTTTAATCAGTGATGGAAATGTGGATCATATTTGGACATAAGGTCATATTAACACATGGTTATAGGAAGATGCAACTGCTTTCAAAAAACTACTATTAGTAGTCATATCATCCACTCTTGTATTGTTGCTTATGTCAGGAAATGAAGATTCGAATCCTGAAGCTCTTACCATAAGTGAGATCAGTAAAATGACATTGAACTACAAGACTCTTGTATTTTTCATTATTAGTATTTGTTTAATTAAGCTGGGTTTTTTTGCCCTTTAAGCTAATTTTGCAAATATATTAGTTATGTTACCACTTTAAAAACTCGAGTATTTAAGACTTTAGTTTGAATGTGAAGAATTCGAGTCTTTGAAACTTAAGTTTTACTAAAAACTTAAAAAAAAAAAAAAAATCATCTCATGATTTTTCTCCATGAAATTCGAGTCTCTGAGTTCCAAAGGACCAAAAGTGGCCACAATACTAATATGTTTGCAAAATTAGCTTAATGGGCAGAAGAAAAAAACCCATTTTAGACCAAGTGATAGTTAAATTTATGCTTCTTTTTTTTTTTGATAAGTAATAAAGAAGTATATTAAAAAAACACTACTTTATGCAAAAAAACATAAGGCAGAGAGAAAATTACATAGAGATAAGAAACACAAGAGAGAAAAAGAGAAGGAAAAGAAACTAATTATAAAGGAGAAAGCTAAGGAACATGGGGAGAGAATCACTAGAGGTGAGTTCCCAAGCTTAAGACCAGTCAAACAGAGAGCCACTGAAAGAAGCCAATGACTGGTCATCCGAACTTTCCATGTCCTCAAACATTCTCATATTTCGCTCCCTCCTAAGACACCATATTAAGCACAATGGAGCTAAATTCCAAATTCTAGACGATTCTAAATTTATGCTACTTCTTAATAAGCTTACATGTTCTTGCATATTTTCCAGTGTTTGGGAATGCTACATTACAAATAGAAGAATAACAAGAATGCCTTCACTAGTGCTGTTTGTTAATCGTACAATTTATAGTTATAGAATTACTAACACCTAAGGCAGTTGATCCTTGTTGATGCATTGCCGTTTGGTTAAGCCAGAACAATGCAGCAATAAGATTAAAAGATAGGAAAATAAAGATAAGGAGCTTAGGAATCAGCACTTAGTCTTGCTTGGAAAATAGCATTAAGCATAAGAAAAATCACTCGAAGTTGGTACATAGGGTTGGCCGTAGTCGACACAGACCATGGAGACAATTTTCATAGAAAATTTATTACATCAAAATAATCTTCCTCTAATAGGAGACTAGGAGTACTAAATTCTAAGAGAAATTCTAATTCTAATTACCATAGGATAGACCTATCAAAAAATAAAAAACTACCATAGGATACGCTAAATGACTCATTACAAAAATAAACTTAACTATAAATAAAAATACTAATCGACCTAATTAAATACTAGGACCTAATTAAAATACAATTAATCAAGAAAAATACAATTGACTTGAAAAATAAAACAAAACTAAATTAAAATAATCTTCGGAGTCGCAACTCTTTTGCATCGCTTGTCCTCCTAAGTCATGACCGAGAGAATATTCAATGCATTTATGCTCCACCAAGTTTAATATCTGAAGAATCTTTGAAGTAGGAGTTAATTATGAGTATTTGCTAAGTTGTTGAAACCTTGTGATCTTGAGGAATACTCCTTTATGAGTTTAGAGAAGAATGAATCTGGTCGTTCTAGTAGCTTTCCTGGCGTGTCATATTCTGCGATTCTTCCTGTTCCAGCAAGTGCGCTTCAGTCTTTCTTTCAATACTTTCATGATAAATTTTCATGTGTGTGTGTGTGTGTGTGTGTGTGAAAGAGAGACAGAGAGAGATACATGCCTTCACTGAGAACCAAAACAAGATCACTATCTATAACCGTGTGGATTCTGTGAGCTATAGTGACAACTGTCCGATTTGTGAACTCTTGACTAATGATCTTCTGTAATACTCCATCAGTTGCGGAATCAACTGAGGCTGTCGCTTCATCTAGTACAAGAATGCTACTCTTCTTCAACAAGGCTCTTCCAAGACAAAATAATTGTCTTTGGCCCACACTCCAATTTTCTCCATTTTCAACCACTGTTAGACGCATGCATGTTACTGATAGTAAAGAAAAGGGCATTCAATCAATTATGTCAATACAACAAGTTGATAAACCTGACCTGTGGAATCCAACTTCTCTTCCTTATCATGCACTAAATGACCTAGTTGATATTTATCCAGAGCCTGAAAATTTTGGAATTTAAATGAGCACATGTCGGATAGAAAAAAAATGGTAATGATGACTCTGTACTTCTAGGTAATTTAGATTTATAAATGATAAAATTATCTCATGTAACTTAGTATGGAAATTTTGCATTTTCCTTTTTGGTCTTTGACACATAATCTACTACCCTTCTTGAATGGGGTTAGGTTCTTGGTGGTATTAATTGGATATAAGGTTTCACCACCAATATTTCCCTATAAGAGGTGTTTGATAAGAATATTTACCTCCCATATTTCACTGTCAGAATACTGATGTAGTGGGTCTAAGTTTGTTCTAACGGTTCCCTCAAACATTGCTGGGTCCTGTGGTATGATGCTAAGCCTTGATCTTAAGTCATGAAGTCCTATCTTGCAAATATCCACATCATCAATTATAATGCTTCCCCCTCTGGGCTCAACAACCCTGAAAATGGCCTGTATGAGGGTTGATTTACCACTCCCCGTCCTTCCTACAACACCAACTTTCTTCCTTCCCGGAAATGTGCAAGTAATGTTTTTCAGGACAGATGGCAGATGTTCAGCATAACGGACCTGCAATACAGTCAAGTCAGTTGTATGTTGCAACAACTTGTTATGTTAGGCTAAGGACTTTCATTACATCCACTTTGAGGCAATGGATACAATATTGTTACTTCTTGTAATTATGTGTACTATGGATGAAAAAAAATGAAGTGTTCATAAAAGTATTTTGATATCTAAAACAATATAAAAATTTCAGACCTTTCTTCATAGTTTATAACCTTGCTATAGAGGCTCACCTGCAAATTTTTAAAGCATATTGTTCCAACTTCTGGCCAGTTATTTGGTGGTCTGCTCTCTTCAATCACAAGTGGTGCTTCGCTTGCTATGTTTGAGTACTGAAGAATTCTTTCAACTGATATCATCCTATTTTCTGCATTGCATATGTTCCATATAATTGAAGCTTGTTGAACATTCAAATTTATTCCATATGTCACTGCCAACCCTGCAATGCCTGTAAAGAGTCCAATTCCAGATAAGTGCTCTCTTTATGACTAGAGTTTTCTTTTGAAATCTTTTATAGTAACTTATTTTGCTTGTATGAAAATGGGCCACTAATAGAGAAAGCATCTGATGCAATGCATAGTTGTATGCAGTAAGTCCTGATTTCTCTTTCCCGGGAGATTTTCTATCCCTTAGTCTATGGCAGCAAATGATTAATAATGAATTCTACTTTGAGGTCATTAAAATGCTTAGCTTTAAAAACATTAGTGATACTCACTTGGATTGATAATTCCTTCAGGAAGGGTCACCAGTAATACCAATGAGAAGGCAAACACAAAATTAGATAGCAAATTCAGTCTGAAAGAAAGCCATTCCATTGCTGACATATTATGAAACCATGGCCTTGAGTGGTTGTCTACAAGACCAATGTTTCCATCAATAAAACGGTCTTCTTGATCAAAAGCACGGATTGTCGCTGCTCCTGATAGTGATTCTGCAAAGTGGTGGAGGATTGGTGCTCGTTGTATACCAGCTAAGCGGGCCAGTTCTCTTGCCGTTGGTATGTAATATTGCTGAAGTAATCATATTAATCAGCATCCATAATATGGGAGAAGTTCATTCACACACAGAGAGTTGGGGAAGGGCGTGTTGTTCTGAAGCTACTTAACAGTAAATACACATTACTTTGCTTTTGTAGCATTAGAATTTAACTCAATGGTTCATTGAGTTATTGTGTTTTCAAGAGATTTTTTTTTGGTGTCAACACAGTTCTTTTTAACATGATGAGTTTTCAAATGCTTTAGAAGTCAAAATTGTTATTGCCCTCTATATTTTACACATTAAATAATCATCTCTAGATAGTATATAGAGAGGGTGAAAAAAGTCTCTAACCTGATACCATATGCAGATTGCAGTTACTGGAATGAAGATGACAAATACTTCCCATGCCACCTGCGACATCACTGCAACAGTCCCTAGAAGCTGTATTATGGAGAAAGCACACCAACCTAATTTTGTTGCCAATTCCAAGTCTAACACACTTTGATCTGTAGATGCCTGCAGAGGTAACTTTAGGCTGTCAGCCCTCTTGAAAGAACCTTTACAATTATATCTTTATGTGATGAGAAACAGAAAGATAACTTGAATCTTATGATTTTTTATTTTTTAACGCTTAGTTTATTACCTCTTGCATGCTATTATATTCTGACATCTGGTTTTGAAGTTATGAGTTAAAACTTTGGTTTATGACTTGAAGTTTTGTCTGAAGTGGTAGGGTATCTCACCAATCCAGCTACTTATCGTTGGCATATTTTCTTATCTTTCGTGGGATGGTTACTCTGAAGATAGAGGATTCTTTAAAATTTCCTTCTTACGTAATGTTAGGCATTCTGCCGGGGTGTGATTGGAGAGGACAGGAACTGTGAAATGAATTTCATTTTGTCAAAGTCATTCTGGCCTTAGTTGAAATCAAAAGGTTTTTCCCTTCATTAAAATATTTTGTTTTCTATGGGATCCTTATCCTCTAAAATTCTACATGTTATTAACATCATATTTAACTTTAACTGATCTAAAATTGTTTGAATTTCCTTATCCTAGTTTTTGTATATAACCCTTGCAAGGAATATTCGTTAGTTGCAAATGCAATTTTTTTTTTGTCTAGTACATCTTAGTGTTATTATTATTATTATTATTTTTTTGTAGAAGAAATTTGTGATATATGTACAAATTAAATAGATTCAGCCATATTGATAATACTACTAGTAACACCAATGTATAAAATTAATTGAAATCAACGTAAACTTTGTCAAATTTGAACTTACCCGATTTAAGATTCTTCCAAATGGGGTTGAATCAAAAAATGCCATTGGTGCTCGGAATATACTATGCAACATGTTTGTAAATAGCTTTTCTGCTGTCCAAAGTCCTGCTTTTGCTACTAGTACAGCTCGCGCCAAAACACAAAGTGAACTTCCAACAGCTAGTACTACATAAACAAGCAATATGAAGTCCATTGCCAATTTTGGTTCAGTCTCACTTGTGGGAGGAGAAGCCCATGCCATCCAGTAGTTACTTGCTACCTGTAATATTTGGAATGATGACTGTGCCAAAAGGATGAATGGAACTAGGGCCCCACCTTTCACAATGGTCAAATAAGACCAGTAAACTTCTTTTCCGATGCTTCCTTTCTCTCTTTCTTCATCTTGTACCAATTTACCTCCTTTTTCTGTAATTTCAAGAGAGAGATTATGCTCAGAGTCATGTTGTGTGTGTAGAAGTTCTGCATTTGAAGTTGAATCTGTGTTCAGTTCATCATCAGCTGCAGGGCTTTGGGATGTTCTACTTGAATTTTCAACTGAGAGGATGGAGTCTAGAGCCTGGCTATGAGCACCAACCAAAATCTCAAATCCTATTTTTTGCTTCATAAGTTCTTTGAATCGTCCGGCTTGTGCAATTCTTCCATTTTGCATCACCTGTTAAATTTATGTTAGTTGCAGTCTGAAGAACCACAATCCTCAGCATTGTAGCAAGTCTTTAGATTTTGGAAGTCCCAATTCTTAACTATCAGGAAAATTCTCAGATTATCAAGCAATCCTAGAATCATAATATATGCTTTTTTTCCTACAATATATATTTTTTCAACCTCTTAAAACTATCCTAAAAAAAAAATATTGTATTTAGTTACTGCATATAATGTCCTATTCTATTATCTACTTAAATGACTAAATAACTGAAAGAGCTTTCATGTCATGCTTACCAGAATTAGGTCTGCTGCTGGAAGAAACTCAACTTGGTGGGTAACAAAAAGTATAGTCTTCTCTTTAAGAATCCCCATCAGGCATTCCTGCAAAAGGTATATGAAACAATAAGCAATGTTGACTTCTTAAACTGTTTCTTCAAAGTAGGAGAGTGGGTAGGCTGCTTATTATAGGGCCTAATTAAAAGATACATTCTCATATTCTAGTCACTGACATGATTTACTAACCTCAAAGAGTTGGGTGCCTGTATGTGCATCAACTGCACTGAAAGGATCATCAAGTAGATATATATCAGCATCTTGGTATGCTGCACGAGCAATCTGTATCCTTTGCTTCTGTCCACCACTCATGTTTATCCCTCTTTCACCGATTTCTGTTAGATCACCACAGGAGAAAAGTTCAAAATCCTTTGTCAAAGCACATGCTTTAACTGTTCTGTTATACTTAGCACTGTCATACTGATTCCCAAAGAGAATATTCTCCCTGATATTTCCTGTCAGTATCCATGGAGACTGAGACACATAAGCCTTTGTACCACTGATCTTCACTGTCCCTGACAGCTTTTGTATTTCTCCAAGCACACATGAGAGCAGGCTTGACTTCCCTGATCCCACAGTCCCGCATATTGCCACTTTCATTCCCCTCTTCACTTTTAACTGTATTCCTTCCAGAGTTGGATTCCTTGACTCAAGATCCCAGCTGAATCTTCCACTGTCAATCTCAATGCCATACTCTGTTTGATCCTTTGGAACATACTCAATGGCATCCTTTTGAATTTCATCCTGCTGGAGATAGGAACTAATTCTATCAGCTGAGACTTTTGCCTGTGCAATCACAGACAGTAAGTCAGGCAGATTGAATATAGGGTCTTGTAGCATTCGGAAGGTGGCCAATGCAGATAAGACTCTTCCAGCTGTGAGTTCAATCCCCATTAGCATACATGCCCCAAAAGTTACCACAGAGATAAATGCGGGTGATCCCCAGAAGATAAAAGCTGAAAGCGCTGACAGCCTTAATGATTTCCATAACCAACCATACTCTACTTTCCTCAAGCACTCTAACCTTTGAAGGAATTCACTGTCCCAAGCTTGAAGTTTAAGAGCCTTCATGTTTCGAAGAACTTCTGAAGTGGATTTCATCCTATTGTCCTTGGCTTCCATGATCTTAGATTGGTATCTCTTCTGGACTCTTGTAAGGGGTATATTGCAACCCATGACTACTAATGTTGCAGCTAATGCAGCGAATGACCCCAAACCTAGATTTGTATGTAGAATGTAGATTGCTAAGGATATTTGTACTGGCAACATCCATATTATGTTTAAGTACCACATTAAGTCTGTGATTCTTTGGATATCTACACTCATATAGTTGATGATCTCTCCACTAGTGTGGTTCTGGCGGGATTGACTTGACAGAAGTAATCCTTTTTTGTATATGCGAGATATAAGAGCAACCCTAAGGTGAAGGCCTAGTAGGCGTGCCCGAAAAATCCATTGCCTCTGTGCCATTGTCTCAACTATTTTGGCACCTAAAAAGCCTAGGGCCAGAAGGTACCCACTCTCTAAACTCCTGGTGCTCTTCTCAGTTAGGAAACGTACAAAGTCATCAATGAGGTATGGGCCAACATAGGATGCTGCAGCGTTTATCACTGCAAATAATGCATTGATTGCTGCTTTCTTCCTGGTATACAAATAGATTGCCTTATAGATGGATGGATTTGTGGTTCCATCTCTCTCCTTAACTTGTTTTAGACTCTCATTGAAGGAATGGGAGAGAAATCTTGCCGAGTCCTTGATATCAACATCTGGAATTTCCTCCTGTTCAAGGGGTTTCTTAAACCCAACAGCAAAAAGTGGATTCAGCCAAGAGAAGGTAACAAGTTGGACAAGAGTAGCTTGGCCATATAAAGATACCCTTTTGTATTCTGAATGTTCATCAGTTTTTCCGTTGAGAAGTGGTTCGGCAATACCATTGGGGACACTGAAGATGATACCTGTCTTCCCTCGGATTGAAATGACCAAGAGGCATGTAGAAGCAAGCAGGCCAAGGAAGTCTGCATAATCTCGTACTCCAAGTTTGCCATGGTTTATAACTCTGAAATGGGTATCAAGAGCTGTGCAGATAATGGACAACAGGAAGCTGCAAAGCCACCATGCTCTTAGTAACCAGGGGAACTTGATGTTCTTCTTATTGGGGATTATGTATACAGTAACAAGTGTGATTGCCCATGATAGCACTTGCATAATTTCTGAGGAAAAAGCTCGAGTTTCGGAGTTGCACTGAGTTCCACTACCATTTAGCAGCATCATTAGCATTAAGAAGTGAATTCCCAGTAGTAAACAGGAACAAATTATGCTGGCTATATATGCAGTGCTGACTTTTATTCTGATGGGGTACTTGTCTATGGCTCTATCCATAAACTTTCTTCTGTTTTTGCATATCAGACCTGGCAAATTTCGTGCTAGATGTACTAAAATTATTGCATAGAAACCGAGTTGCACAACGATGCTGGCATGCTCCCACAAACAAGGCGAGTCTAGTTGCAGCCATTCTGTCCGAAATTGAAGAATCTTTTGTCAAATGTCATGAAACAGGTTTCAACTTTCAAGAGAGGGAATCTCAAATTTTTCCACCGGTATGCTAATACTCATGGCAATGGCTAATATCAAACTTGGGTAGAATGATACAGATTATATGTGAAGTCTACATGTAATATACAGTTTCATCAATGAGAATAAAATTTATTGTTTTGTCATGCTATGCAGAATAATTTACCCCAGCTTAGTAGCAGATGACAGTTGACTAGCATTTGCTTAATTTTTTGGTAGGGCATGTTCCTATTAGGAGGATAAAAGTAGTTGTTCAGTGCTAGTGCATCTTATAAATGACTTTGGGTTACACTCTATGATGGTTATAATCATTATGTGGGCATTTTGTGAGAAACCTGATGGTAACAAAAGTTGGTACAATGAGCAATTCTGAGTTGTGCTTATATTCACATCCTCTGAAGAGCCTTTAAAGTTTCAATTTGAGATTACTAGCTTGGGTCCTAAGTTCTTCCTCTTTTTTATTTATTTTTTATTTTTTTATTTAATTTTTTTTCAGTGTTCAATTTTATATTATAAGGTTTAATTTGAAATCTCTTCTAAAATATGTTAGTAAAAATAATTACTTTTTACATATTTACATCCCTATAGTAATAAACTTAGTTAATTAAACTCTAAACTTTAACACCAACCTCCTTGAGGTTTTCTAAAATGACACTTCCCCTAAACAGTTTATGAAAGGAAACTTCATTCATTGAGGTTTGTATAAATCCAACATGTAACTTTTCAGTAACATAATATTTCTTTTTAAAAAAGATTCCTATAAATTATATTCCTATAAAAACTACTCCAAAAACTATTCCAAAGAACCCAAACATAAAAACGATATGGACACTTCTTCTTGACCCACAACGCTGAATAACAACCATACTGGGAAATTTTGACACTAAACCTGGGTTGACCATTTTTATTTACCAACGTGGGGCATCCTTTTGTTGCTACTTGCTAGGTATGATTCTTGCCAATAAGACAGAAAATTCTATTTTAACTGCACCCTTCTCACTGTGTTCTAATAAGAATTAAATTTGACACATTTCCCCTTTCCCAACCTTGCAAATACATTTAACCTCTTTCTCAACGGTTTGTTAATTTGTGCAACAATTGCATACATCCCTCTTATAGGAGAGTGATCAACTCAACAAATATGGGACAACCCATTTAAAAGAGATGTTCTCTGCAACCTTTACACAGAAGGGCAGTGTTTATTGCACACAGCTTGTGTCACACACTCGCATTGCAGAAATAACTGAAATCGTAACTTAAAGTCCCGATTTTTGTTATGTCAGGACCGTATGTATATACATACACACACTGTGTACGTGCAACAAGTGTTACCCTACAGAAAATACTACTCTTTGTTCGCATATCAGAAAAACTTTTGTCATCACTCTCTCCCCCTCTCTCTCTTAATTAAGTACAAACAGTTAAAAACCATTTATGCTCGTCATTTTCATCCTCTCCCTTCTTCCCACTCACCGATGTTTATCTCTTTCTTTTTCTCTCTCTCTTGGTTCTCTGCATAAACAAATATTCTTTTATCCCTTTCCCTTATCATTTCATAAAAAATATTGTTTTTTCTCACCCAAAATCCAAAAACACCGTTTTCAACCAAAAAGTATATATACTCACCCATGAGAAAAATCCCCAGATACAAACAATGTGTTGTAGTTCACCAATAAAGCCTGATCAAACAAAACTCTTCCAGGCTAATTATTATAGACAGTAGATAATTCCATGCAGATGCCACATAGATACGAAAGCATCTTGTGACTGTGAAAAGACCCATTTGTCCATGCATGCACAGGTCCACATGATTGAATTTGTCTCCCTCCTCCCCTTCTAGGAAGAGAGGTAGGTGTTGATTGGTAAAACCAACAAATTGTTTTTTTTTATAATTAAAATGTGTATGGAAATTACAAGGTAATGCACTTAGTCAGATTAATTATATAGAGACAAAGACTTAAAAAAAGTTAATGAATTAGTCAAATTAAACATATACATAGACAAATACTTAATTAAAAAGGCAATGCCTTTAGACATTTTAATCATATAGACAAAGACTTAAACAAGTCCAGCCAATTTTTTTAGTAAAAGTGCATATTTTACAATTTACAATCTTCATTCATACATACAAGACAGGTATTAGCTTAGACAGCATCGACCTAGCTAGGAGGCTAGGAGAGTTTAAAAGATTCTGGACTAGTAATCACCTGCACCTATGAGATAATAAACTAAAACAATTTGCTTTAGAAACAAAACAAAACAAAAGTCAAAATTTGAGCCTTCGGCAAAGTAGCTAAAGACTAAAAATATATAAGAAAACTAAAAATATATAAGAAACTCAACCAAACTACAAAGAACAAACCGTTTGTTTGTGGGATTTTTCTTATCTCTTTAGTCTTTACTTTTAAGAAAAGTTTTTTTGGATAAACCATTTACATTATAAACTAAAGTGTTTAAGATCAACATGATTGCTTTTACAACTACTTAATGGCATTTTCCAGTTCCCTTGTGAGGAATATTCGGTTCAAATTCCTCCTTCCCCACTTAATATGTTGAAATAAAGAAAATTTAAAAGTATAACAAAGACCATATTTTCAATGTTTGCATCTTCAGCTGTGTAAAACAATAACAATATGATGATTTCAACCATAAAAACAAGAATTTTATGACAAAGCATATGTGATCATACTCTCTTTTTCTCATGCTTGTGTTTTGTGTTGTGTTGTGTTGTGTGTGTTTTCTCTGCGCGGAACTTGTTTTCCTGGGAAAAATGAATTTACTATAACTTACGTGTTGCACCTTGTAAATTGAACATGTTCTCCAAAACCATGATTTCTTCTCCAGAATCAAAGATTCAGCCTTCCTTCAACGTAGTATTCATCAAGAAAGAACAAAAGAAAAGAAAGAAAGAAAGAAAAACAGTAAGCGTAAAATTACGCAGAAAGTCTGGAGAGCGAGTTTACCAAGTTGTTGAGACAAAAATAGCGAGAGAGAAAGAGAGAACTTACAAATATTCCGAGAAGAATGCCTGAAATATATGTGTGTAGTTGTAGTAATTTGTGTTTTTATGTCTCTAGTCATTGTAAAAAGGAAGAGAGAGAGAGAGAGAGAGAGAGAGAGAGAGAGAATGATCATGTGCGATAGCCGTGCGAAATTACATGAAGAATGCCTTTTTTTTTTGGTTTGTTAATTCTAAATAATTATTATATATATATATATATATATATATATATATATATATATATATATAATTTTGATACTACTTTCATAGAAAGTATAAAAAACTGTCATAAAAATTAGTTGTATATATATATTCTCATTAAAATTTTAAAAAAATATTTCCTAAATCAATATCTTTAGAACATCGGTTAACTTCTCTCTATCAAAAATACGAATCTTTCATATTACAGTGCTTGGAATATTTTACACAATTGTAGGACTTACATGTGATGGAAATGAATATGCCAATATGATATTTGAGATCACTTCTCTATTATCTTTTGTTGGAGTTTTCTAAAATGTGGTTGAGGCATGTGAGCACAAAATGAAGCCAAATGATAGGTCTTAGACACTTTTAGAACAAGGCTTAGTGGTGGTTACTTGTTAATATAATTATCAAATTTCAAATTTATACGTGGATGATTATAATAAACAACTGTCATTAATTATTATAATTATTAAATTTCATATTTAAACAAAAAAAAAATGAAAGAGAAAAAAATTATATTATATTAATTTGTTCACGTGCATTGTACGAACTACCAACTAATATATCAAATATATGTATTTTTCTTGTCACTATAGATTTCACATGATTGTGAAACTTGTAATGAAAATGAATATGTATATATAAATGATATGTGAGATAACTTTTTCGTTACCACATGTATGAGAAGGTTGTTTAGTGGTAGAAATCCCTTATGGCCTATCACACCTATGAGTCCGAGAGTTATGGATTCAAGTTTTGAGTAATTGCAAGCCTAGTATTCAGGCAATTCCACACCACAACGCAATGCCAAAGTTTCAGTGGTGCAAGGATATTAACCACAAATAGAATCTCTTTTTTTATTATAAAAAAAAAAAAGTTGGAGTGGCATGTGATCACCAAATGAAACCAAGTGATGGGTTGCTATATACTTTTAGAACAAAGCTCAGTGATGGTTCTTTAATAATACAAAGGTTAGGGATGGGTATCATAATAAAGTTCTAAAGTTGATGGTGAAAAAGAGATAGCTTTAGGCTTTAATAGCTCATGCTTGGTCTTGAGCTACAAAACCAACTAGTGGGGTGCTGGCTGCGATAATGATGAAAAGTATAGTTTGTGTGATACCAGTCTTTTTGAGTGGTGGAGAATCCTTTGGAAATCGCGAAACTTAGGTGGGATTTGTATTTTATTTTGGCATATTGTGCTTGAGACAAAGAAGAATAAATATATAATAATGTTGGGTTAACTGAGTAGCTGGTAACATTGCTCTAGCGCTAGTATGATAATCGATCCCCTTTAACATTTTCTTTCTACAAAATTTTCTTACAAGTACAATGAGCCAAAGAGTTTTTGGGATCCAAGAATGAATATACTTTTTGAATAACTCAGAACTCATGGGTTTGTCAGGAATATATATCCCATGCCATTTGATTTGGAGCTTGAAAATCCAAATGATTTAAAGGAAGGGAAATTAAATATTATTTTTTCCATTTTTTGTACTTGTATACATTACATATTAAAGTCCAGATTCTATTCATTTATAGATTTAGTATTAACACTTAGTTATTTGAATATGATGATGGTAGGAAGGTTTAATTGATTTGGCCGTATTGTATTAAACGCACAACTTACATAGCAGTGCCAGAAATATTTTGTATTGAATAAAAAATTGTGATGATTATTTTTTTTTTTTCCTTCTTATAGATATAGCCAAAACGACCGATATCACAAAGAATCTATTACTTATACGTGTGTGTACTGGACATCTACATATACAAGATTATAAGCTAATTTATTTGAATAAATAAAACAAACATTTATCAATCTTCAATCCATAAATTTTATGTGCCTAATTTTTCCAAAAGCAATCATGAAATGCAATTAAACAAATAATTAAATGTATATATAGATAACCAAGATCACAAATTCGAATAAATAAAACATATCTCTACATAATTTATCAAATACTAATTAAAAGAATTAAACACATAAAACTTATGAGTTGAAGATTATTAAGAAGAAGAAGAAAAAAGCAATCATAGAATGCAATCAAACAAATAATAATTATTATTTAATTTGCTGAGCAACAAATAATTATTAAACGTTACACTAATAGAATCATATATGATATTGTATTTGATCAATTTAATTTGAAATTGTCAAAAAATAAAGAAATAAAAACATAATATCCATATAGAAGCCCAAGTACCTAGAAAAGGAAATAAAGTTTTGTCTGATTGGATGTCACTCACCAATGTTTATGATCTATATTGTGCAAAAATCAAAACTATGACTACCATATATTGAAAGCTCATTTCAATTACCTTTTACACATTACTGATTATGGACAAGCAATTCTCTTCTAAAGCTTTTAGTAGTGGATGAAAAGTGTGGAAACTTAAAGAAGAATTTGAGGATTTTGGAGAAAGCTTAAAGGGAAAGAGTTGAACAAACAAGCAGACAGGAAGTACTTACTTGTCAGTTACCGTTGTGTGTATTTGAAGAGGTGAATTGTGTGACTTGCTGTCATTAGCTACTCGCCAAATACCACAGTCCGCAGTCCTCATCAGCCCATAGTATAAGTAAGAGCTTTGTTTATGAATAGGAAGGCAAAAAAAAAAAAAAATTTTAATTCATTTTTTGAAATAATTATTAGGATATATAAGTACATGTTTATTACAATTATGTGAATTTCTAATTCATTTTGATTTTTGGTATATACAACTTCACTGTGTCTTTATGAGAAAAATGTAAGCGACAACTCCATCATTCGTTTCAATGATCAATGTCTTTTATTTTGCTCATAATTGGTCCCAATAAACCCAAAAATACGGATAGTTACAATATGTTGATCGCGGTGTGAAATTTAATCACTTTATTATGAATTAATCCTTTATAAAAATTTAAATTAAAGGTTTGTTGTTGTTATTGTTGTTGTTGTTGTTGTTGTTGTTGTGATATATACATCTCATTACTTATAGCATCATGATTCTTTTCAAATAAATATAATTTGCCTTAGACTTTCTTTCAAAAATTATATACACACAACTCATCACTTATAGGATTGTGAAACTAAGGTTGGTTTGAGAGATTCCCAATCCAACCTAACCCAACCTATCACATGAGTATAAATCAACTAATCCAATCTAAATGGGTAGAGTCGAGTTGGGACCGTTGGGTCCACAAATTATGCTTAAATGTTTCATACCTTGTAAAGCTTTCATTAACTAAGTAAACATTTCTTTTTAATAAATTACTATAATTTTACAAATTTATCAAAATTGCTTATCAAAATACCAAAAATAAATAAATAAATAAAATAAGAAAAACAAATATATATATATATATATGTGTGTGTGTGTGTGTGTGTGTGTGTGTGTGTGAGAGTGCGCGCGCACTTTAGATTGGCTTAAGTCAGATTAATTGAAAAAATAAAAAATCCAATCCAACATTTGACTCAAAATAAAATATCAACCCATGAAAAGCCAACCTAAAGCGTCAAGTTGGTGTCATCTAATTGGTGGGTTGGATGCACATCCCTAATTTAAGGGTATGTCATTTCTATTCCTATGGTTTCTTTGCCCTCTTTTACAAAGTTTTCTAACATCAATTCATAATTTTTACCTGGTCATATTGAAAAGATTCACTTGGCCTAGTGGTTTTCATCTATGACATTACTAGTGCAAGGGCTTTTAGAAATAATGCACTACCTGGATTTTGCAACTGGTCTAGCAACAGATTGAGGTCATCTCGAGTTACTATATCCCCGGAACAGACCTCTTGAGTGAGGCTTTGTGCTATGTCTAGTCATGTGTATTGATCACGAGGAATGGTGGAATCCTTGAAAAAGGACTCCAGGATGATAGAAGCCTTTAAGTGCAAAGTATCTGTGGAATCCATCTGATGCGCCTGTGGCAAGTTGACTTTAGCCAAATAGTTCAGGATTTTTGGCTAGGTTTGGATGTGGTTCTTAAATTGGTATAATGCTTTGACTTTCTTTTTCATCTAGCCATATGCGTATACAAAAATTTTCACAATAGTTGAGTTGGAAAGTTTTCATTGATCCTTGCTTTGATCCATTACTTTCATCACTTTTTTAGTTACCAATAACAATTTGCCACCTTAACAATTGTAAATTTTTTGTTTGTCTATGTATTTATTGCATTTGCTTACCAATGCCAAATGAGACACAATTCCAACCTAAATCTAGAACCAATGCTAATTAGTCAAATGAATCTGATCATATAATGAAAGAGCTACATGATGGTTATTTGAAGTCTAAGGTTACCTTTGGATGCAATTTTAAATTGGGATATTGTAATTTGCCAAGCTAATTAGTAATGCGAGCTTGTAAACAAGTGAGATATTAATTTGGTTGAATGTGTATTGAAATTGTTAATGTGGTTACCTATTGGTTTGTCCACCTTAGTTGTGGAGTTATATCCCTAGTGTATTCCTTGGCATCTATAACATTTTCGTCTTCCATGTAATTAATATGGGTGGTGATATAGTGGATGCATTTTGGCTAAGTATAGAAATTGAAGGACCGACACACTTTTTATGGGTCACAATACTTTCACAATAAATCATGTGTGGTAAGTTGTTATTAGTTTTAATTTGAATCCACAATTTAAATTACTACTTTTTTGCATGCTAATAACAACTTACCACTTAAGAATTTTTGTGAAAATATTTTGAAAATGTTGTAAATATAGCATTTCTAAAAAAAGAAAGGATGTGATGATAAGTGTTTTACTTTAGGTACAATTCAAGATTTCCGGTCCTTGTCACCTCCTATTTGAAATGAAGGTAGACCATAGAGGGGGGAGGGGGAAGGACCAAGAAAGAAAAGTCACCGAATCTAAGTACATTTTCCTACCCAAAAAAAAAAAAAAAACCTCTACTACATTACGTAAAATTGACTAAGATACATAAAATACCAATGCATCCTTAAGAACTGACTATGACCTTTATTCCTCATGAAGACCCTCCAATTCAAGTGGATACATGTGATGGAACATGGTTATTTTATTTTTTTTACATTGCTACCTTCTGTTATTAAAATACTACTATGTAATAGAGGTTTAAGTGATAGTTTAATAAATGGTCATGTTAATGGGTGCTCTTAGGAAAATTTTTAACAAATTATATTAGAAAAGTTTTAATATCATTTTTTATGGGAAATATAAAAAGATGTCAACATAATTAATTGCTTTATCATTTTTCCATAAAATGTTTCTAAAAATAGTTCCTAAACCAATGCCCTTAGGGCATTCATTGATATTTTTTGTGGTGTCTTATATTTGTGGTTTGAATCTCATGTCCCTTTCCCCCTCTCCCTCTATTTACCTATCTAGAAAAAAAATTTTAAAAATATTACATAATAGAGCACAATAATTTGTTTTTGTTTTATTTATAAAAAGGTTATTAGATAATGCATTGGAATTTATAAGCTCTAGTATGTTATGTTATAGGCTATTAATGATAAAATTAGAAAGAAAAAAAAATTAAAAATATTACCTTTTATCATAAAATACATATGGACTTAAAAAAAAAAAGTGAAATACTTATAAAGTAGTATAAAAAGAAATATAATTGGTGTCAAATTAACAACAAAATAAATAATGTTTTGAATAAAGTATATAAATTTTTTTATATTAACTTGTAAAAATTAACATTTAAGTTTGTAAAATGTTTAGGGAATATAAAGTTTATGTACAATTTCTTATGCCTAATACCTTAGATTTCTCAATTGATTCAAGTGGCTGCATTGAAAAATGGACAGCATTGTTAAATTTAATTGTTCATAAGAAAGTTAACTATAGTTTTGTTATCTTGTCTGATGCAACAACTATGAAATTGAATT
This sequence comes from Castanea sativa, assembly GCF_040712315.1. Classification (NCBI taxonomy): domain Eukaryota; kingdom Viridiplantae; phylum Streptophyta; class Magnoliopsida; order Fagales; family Fagaceae; genus Castanea; species Castanea sativa. The sequence continues at coordinate 54,524,552 of NC_134023.1, read as the reverse complement.
CAATTAAACCTAGCGTACAAGGGGCTATGCTTAAATTTTGCCAATGTTTACTAAATAAAATTTTTAGCATCTATAATATCACAATATCACTATAATTTATATAAACAAAAAATATCGTAGTAATATAAATTATCATGTTCTAGCACATGTTTTTTAGTGTTTTTTTTCATATAAAAAGTTAGATACGCACTCAATTTTACACCTAGTCCCGTGTTTTAGTGATTGAGAGTAGGTGATGGATAATTTATCTGATGTGCTCGTCACATTCCACCGCTCACAATGAACCATTGCAATAAGTTAAAAAAAAGGAAAGAACATACAAAAGGATACATTCATTGTTTTGTTAGGTTTTTTTGATTTCTCTAATCCCACAAGTTGACTGGTGGGTTTTCATGAGGACTAGTTGATCTTTGTTAATTTCAATTGGAAGTGATGTTTTGGCTTATATATCAATCATTCATGATGGCCTACTTTTGGTGGACCCTTTAGCGCAAAGTACTTGTCAATGTCACCAAACACATTTTGTACCCTCAAAATATAAGAATGATTCTCATTATAAAATTAAAAGAAGAAAAAGTTAAAAAGAAAAAAGAAGTGCTTGATTGGAGGAGCACTTTTTTTTTTTTTTGGATACTTTAATATTTTTTTTGTTGAGAAATGGATACTTTAATTTATTATTACATTTTGTGTGGTGTTTAAACTAGTAACTAGACACTAGTATGATTATCTCAAAAAAAGAAAAAAGAAAAAAAGACACTAGTATGAAGTTTGGCTTTCGCAGCTAGCATGTTGGCCTGAAGCATGTGTCGTGTCACGCGGGCAATCATAATCCATGACGTGAAAGGACTGAAATCAAAGAGTGATAGACATTATATGATAAGGACTGGGTGTGATAGTATCATATTTTTTACACAGATAGTTTTCAGTAATTCTGGATGATCTTAACACAGATTAATAAATCATTTAAAAAAAAATTTATTTTGAAAAAATAAAATAATAGATTTTTTAAACAACTTTTTCAGTTCTTTATATTAAAAAAAAAGTCTTAAAATGAATGATTAATAGATACATTACAAGAACTGATTAACCAAACTCTAAAAAAAAAAAAAAGTTAGTTTATTTAGATTTTAGAGTGAGTTTGAAAACAGTTTCTTTATGATAGGCCACCTAACCTTTTTTTTTTTTTTTTTGGAGGGGATAGGCCACCTAACCTAATATGCTGCAATTGCTGCATATTGGTATGCAGTAAATTCTTTCCTTTATGATAATTTATATATATGGTATTTATAAAAAAAAATATAGTCTATTGTAACTTCTATGTTAGATGTGTGACAAAAAATTAAATATGTTAGCTTATTATTATTTTTCAATTAAGTTATTTATAAAAAAATTGAGAGAAAAAAAAAGGAAAAACACATTTCCCAAAAAATTTCTCCTAAAAAAAATTAATTAATTTGTTTATTTGGTAAGAGGCGAGGCAAAAGTGAATTTACGCAAAAATATGTTGCCAAACAAACTTAGACAATTACTCTTTATTATTATCTTGTTAGGCATCCACTGATTTGATATGATTTTTCTTTTCTTTTTTTTTTTTTGGGAGGGGGTTGTGTAAACAAAAGTGGATCCCAAATCCTTAATATTTTGATATATAGAGAAATTTTGATAATTATATATTTTTGTTATAGAATTTCAAATGGAGTAGTTATTTTGGTTGGAGCAAATTATCCTTTTTTATTTAACAAGTTTTAAAATTATTTGATTAGCTAGTGATATCTTAAAAAATTAAAAGAAAAAAAAAATTATGTCATTAAAAGAATGGTATTTCATGCTCATATTGAGCTATACATGACATTTTGACATAAACATAAATGGTAAAACATAATTTTTATTATATAATATATATGTGGTAAATGTGGTATCATTTGAGACAAATTTCAATAAAACAACTGCATTTTCCAATTTAAGCATCTAATTCCCAATTTAAGCATCTAATTCCCAATATCTGAAGTTGTATAAATCAAGGAAGTCCAATAATATTGATCTCTTATTATTGTATAAATCAAGGAAGTCCAATAATATTGTTCTCTTATTATTTTGATGGGCCAATAATATTAATTGTTCTTGAATCTTGATGAAGTAGATAAGATAACAAGGAGCAATTGTTTTGAATATGACAATTTCTTGGAACCACGAAAGGTGAAGAACTGAAATTGTTGATGTGATTTAACAAAATAAAAATTTTAATATACCAAATTTGTGTAAATTGTAATTTAATGAAGAGAGAGATTGATTTAAACATGTTGGATGTTAAGAGAATATTAAAGAAAGAGTAGCTTTTGAATTAAGGCTTTGGACTTCAGAGGCACTAAACCCTAGCCAACATTTCCTTCATAGTCATTTGCTAAAAGAAGGTTGATTAAATTTGTTTTCATGTAAATTGAACGGAAACTCTTGCTTCTAGTCGCATTAACAATTGTGGGTTTTAGTTAACTCAACTGGTAAAGTTTCTAATGGTTGAATAAAAGATTTGAAATTCGATCTCTACATACACTGAAAACCGATTGGTATCTTGATTTAATGATAAAGAACCATCATATTGCAGTCGTCATAAATTAAATTTTTCATAAAAAAAAGTCACATCGACAATTGGTCCATTTCTCTATATAGTAGTTCTTCATTAAATTTGAGATTGTAATTTATAGAATTCAATCAAAGATTCAAAATGATTAATTCGTAGAAGAAACCTAGTGGCTAGTACCTACAAACTACAAACACAATAAACGTAATTTTCTTTTCGTTCTTTTTCCCCGTAGATTCTTCGTTGGGTCCAAACAACATTATTGGATGCACAGCCTGACTAGTGACCAGTGACTAGTGAGAAGCGGATACTAATCATTGAGGATTCATAATGGCAATAAATTCCTGACAAGGTTACAGTCATTGTCTTATTTTTATAATAAAAAAAAGGACAAGCTAAATTTATTTTCAACCTCAACTATTGTCAATGAAACCAAATTAAATATAAAAAAAAAAGAACTTTTTTGAACCCTAAATCACTAATTTCCTCACTTATTTCTATAGAAATTTTTCAATTGAAATAGCCCAATTAAGCCACATAAACATATTTTTATTAGTTCATATAATTAAAAATTTTAAAAATATTTCTTCTATTTCCTTTTTTTTTTTTCCAATTCCATTTACACCCTCTCGCTCATGTGTGTTTGCACCATTGATTGGTTTCATTGAGAATTCATCAATTTTAGATCGTAAATTTCTAAAAGATTTAACGGTTAAAAAAACATTACTAAATATGATTGCTTCCATCTTATTACCTAATTAATACTAGCATTCTCTCTCTCTCTCTCTCTCTCTCTCTCTCTCTCTCTCTCTCTCTCTCTCTCTCTCTCTCTCTCTCTCTCTCTCTCTCTCTCTCTCTCTCTCTCTCCTTATGTATTGCTTTCCAAAAGATGATATTTTGTTCAACACAACCTAAACAAAAAATCTAATTTTCTGGTTAGACTGCGATGAAGCAGCAGTCTAAAAAAAGTTTTCATACTTAAAAAAAAAAACGTTTTTCCTTATGGATAATGGTATCTACTTTGGCTCTTTCTTATGGATAATGGCCTCTAAAAACAACATTTTTCCTTAACAAATTCCTAAGTACCATTAATACAATTTGTTTTTCCTTTTTTCATACTCAAATTAATATGAATTTGGATTTAAACAAATAAATAAATTATTTGTTTTTGTAAAAAAAAAAACGTTTTTACTTAACATATTCCTAAGTACCATTGATACAATTTGTTAATTTGGCCTTTTTTGGTACTCAAATTACTATGCATTTGGATTTAAAAAAGAAAAAAAAAATTGTTTCGTAAAAAACACTTTGAACATTTGAGATGTAAAGTTAAAACTTAAAAGTTGAGGACTTGGGATTTTGAGTGCTACGGTGTTGCTGTTTGGCTTAGCCTAAACGATCTGTTTGAGTTTATATATATGGCTTTTATTTTACTTGCCAACATAGAAAAATTTTGGACATATTATAGAATAAAATGCTAGGCAATTAAGGTTGAGTAGTTACAAACTTTTGTTTTTGTATTTTTTTAATTTAATTGGCACAAATAAATTTTTTTGTTTTATTTTATTTATTTAGAAGAGCATTTGACATATTATGTGGTAATATATAAATATAAATTTTATTTGATTCGTATATGATGGACAAAATAACTATAATATATATTTTTTCCTTAGTAATATGTATTGGAAATTAAAATCAGATTTTGCAATTAAATGAAAGATGATTTTTAACATACTTTTTTGATTTTTTACTTTGAAAAAGAAATAAAAAATAAATTATTTTGTATATTCTCTTTTGTTTCTATTTTATGAATACTGAGTATATATGTGTAAATTTGTATTTTTATGCATTGCTTTAATTTTGGATTTCAATTTAGATATTTTATAATTGAATGAAAAACATTTTTTTTTGGCTCATATATACTTATACTTGGAACCCCAAATCTTGATTTAGTCAGCATAGAGAACTCTCTAAATTTTGTGTAGAGAACCCCAAGTTTAATTTGTTACCTTTCTAGCAAAACTCGGTTTTTACAGTACTATAAACATAGGATCCTATGTCCTTCCGGATTTAAGACTAGTTCAAGGTTTGAACTTTCAAGCCATCCACGTTAAGGTCTTAGTGAACTTTCTAAAATGCAATATGTAAATTACTTCTTATATATATATATATATATATATATACTGTAAAGGAAAATAATAAGTGAAAATTGTGGTAGTATTAATTAAGATAAATTTACCCACTTTTTCATTTTCTCTTTATAATATATAAAAGTTTTTTTTTTTTTTTTTTTTTTTGTGTGGAGATAATTTCAACTTATGATATTCACTCCTAATAATAACTCTTCATCACCAGACTAAAATACTGATCAGTTTTTGGTGTAGGCGGGAATTGAATCACATATCTCTTATTCAACTATTAAAGATTTTACCAATTGAGCTAACTAGAACTTACATATATATAAAAAAAAAAAAAACAGTTAATTGATCTCATTGTCTATATAATTAACTATCTATGCCATTGCCATGTCTAGAGGGTTTTAAAATTTTTTGCGTAGGAATTGCAACTTATTTACGTAGCAGTATTTCAAAGAATGGTATGTCTACGCATCCATAAAAATTTAAAAATTAAAAAATTCTTGTGACAAGACACCATATTATGATATAATGTACCTAGTTTAAGGTGGCTATGATGGTATATATATAATTGTAATCATTGTCTCATTGATAACTTAATTATTTCATGAATTATATTGTCGTCTATCTTAGGATTTTCACAGATTGACTGGTAGGACGTACCGACGTAGCACACATGTGGAATTTTATCACTCCACGTATGAGAGAGACAGAAAGATTCAGTGCATTTGAGAAAAAACATAAGTTGGATTTGGAATTATTGAAGTTAGCCACTGCATGCGAAAATACATAGATGGGATAGGACTTGGCGGTAGGAGAGACGAGCAGATTGTCATATATATATGCAAATCTTTCAATTTGGAAGAATTTTGTTGTTGTTGTTGTTGTTTATTTTTTTTTCAAAAACCAGGTTATGCATGGATAAGGATATTGAATGTTGCCAAAAGAGTATTGGTTACTTCAATTTGGAATAATTTTGTTGTTTTTTTGACTTGGCGGTAGGAGACGAGCAGATTGACATATACAAATCTTTCAATTTGGAAGAATTTCGTTGTTTTTTGTTTTCAAAAACCAGGTTTTGCGTGGATAAGGATATTGCATGTTACCAAAAGATAGGTTACTTGTTTTTGTTTTTTTTTTTTTAATGAAAAAAATAATAATAAATAAGCGAGGAAGAGGAATTCAAACCCAAGTTTATAAGGTCGAGAGAATAAATAAGTTATTGAACTCATGGTGGAGCTCCATAGAAACCATTTGAATGACGAAAGCATGCGATAAGCTCTGTAAGGTGGCTCTGTGATGCTAGGGCTCTGTGGTGCATGGCATTAAATTTGGGTGTAAATTATGCCTTGTGACACCGGAGGCCATGGTTTTGCAAAAAATTTGATTTATTTTTTTTTCATTCCCTTTACTACTATAGGTAAATTTACAAGTGATTTTTAGGAGCAATTATACTGTCCCCTCAAAATATGTTAAATTTTTATATTCTTACTAGTGTGAGCAAATATATAAATAATTCTCAAAAAACTTTGATTCATTTTTTACCATGTTATTTAGTTTTCAATTATTTTGATGAAATCTCTATAACTCAGGATTGATTTAATCACAATCTTGTTATAAACAAAGTCTTTTACATAATATTCACTTGGCTTATAAATCGTTGATTACATGATATGTGGTTTGCCAAAAAAAGAAGAAGATTTATATACTTTTTTTTTCACATGTTAAAAAAAACATAAAATATAAAAAGATTTATTTTAAAGGTAAAAGATAATGATGAGATTTTTTTCTTAAGCTTACATTAAACCACATATTTATTGGCTTATAAGTCTTAAATTCCAATGATTATATTCCAAGAGAAATATAAAATTGATATGATTAAATTTAATCATATGACTTAGGATTTGCTTTAAAGCAAATCCTAAGTCATATGATTCTTATTAAAACAATAGTAATGCATGGGTTGGTTAGAAAATAGACAAAATTATTAGAGGGATATATGCGCCTAGCTACATACATTTTTCTTTTTTAAATTTATTAATTATAATTAATTAGATTTTTTTTTATTCCTAAGCTTACATTACACAACGTAGTTTTTTTTTTTTTTTTTGATAAGCATTACCCCACATATTTATTGGCTTAATTATAAGTCTTGAATTCCAATGATTATATTCCAAGAGCAATGGATAAAAGTGATATGATTAAAGCAAATCCTAAGTCATACATGTTTCTTATTAAAACAATAGTAACGCATGGGGTGATTATCAGAAAATAGACAAAATTAGAGGGATATATGTGCATACATACATTTTACTTTTTAAAATTTAGGTGAAAATACCATTTTAGTCCTTACATTTTGGAGTCATGGTCAATTTGGTCCCTATATTTTGACAGCAGTCAATTTAGTCCCTGTAATTTTCAGTTCATATTCAATGTGGTCTCTACCGTTAACTCACTAACGGAAAATGTTTATGTGGCAAACGATGTGCATTGTTGACACATTTAAAGCCTACGTGGCAACTAAAATAAAAATTAAAAAAAAATTATTATTAGTTAAAATGTGTCATATCAGCATTTAACTTCAATTAATTCAAAAAATAAAATAAAATTCTTAAGGACTAAAGATATCAAAAACATCACAAGCTTTCTAATCGGATCAATTGATCAAATACCCAACAAACCCAAAGAAAATCAAGAAGAAAAAAAAAAATAAAAGAAGCCTCTTACACTACAAAAAAGGTTCTATAGCCGTATTTTTAAAACGTGGCTATAGCTCAGAAAAACGTGGTTATAGGACGATTTGGTCTACAGCCACGTTTTTTTAGCATTAAGGTATGTGAATGGCAAGCTTCATTTAACTTTTCTTGGATTCTTAACCTGTTATAGCCAAATTGTGTTGTTCACGTACAATTCACTAGACCCACTTAGCAAATCAAGGTGAATATTCAAAAATAGAAAATTTTGCACTCTCTAAATGCTAAAAGAGAGAGAGAGAAAAAAAAAAAAAAAACTCAGATCCGCTTGGCACTATATTGCTTTCAATGACTCTATTCTTAGATCTACTCCATTGAAATCATAGATTGAAATCTGTACACGAAATCGAGTCCCAGACCAATTGATCTCTAAGGGCTTGTTTGAATTTTTTTTTGTCATCACTCCTCACTTAATTTTCGTCACTTAATTTTCGTTACTCCTCACTTAAAATACCCCAATTTTCCCAAACACACCCGTTTGGCACCATTACTCAACTTGTCATCACTTAATATTTTTCAACTGTTTGTGGGCCCCACACACTGACCCAATGTCAGTTGACTTTTCTCTCTCCTTTTTTTTTTTTTTTTCCCCTGCCTCTCCCCTTCATTTTTCTCTGCTTTTCTCTTCGTTTTCCCCTGTTTTTCTCTTCATCCATGTTAACACAATGACAAACCATCACAACAACCACCGCCGCAGCCGCTGCTACAACCCACCATAGCCACAACAACAACATCAACATCAACAGCGGCGACAACCTTGACGAACTCGAGAAGAAAAAAAAGAATGGAAACCCAGTGAAAAGAAGGGAAAAAAAATCCAAGCTCGGAAATCTAGTGAAAAGGAATGGAAAATAAGAAAAAAGAATGAATTTGAAAAAACCCACACCACCGCCGCTTACCACCACCACTCACCAAACCCAGAAAAAACCCACTGATTCAAGGCCGAAATTCAAACCGTCCTTCAACACCGAACTCAGACCGATTCGAAACTGATTCAACCCGAAACTTAAACAACACCACCAGCAACCCGAAACACAAACAAACCCCTAGTAACCCGAAGCCCATAACACCGGTCAGAGAGAATAGAAGCTACAGAGACAAAGAATAGAAGCAACACTGGTCCGATTGTGATGTCCCACCACAATCAAATGTTGTAAATCCCTTCCCCCTTCAGCACTGTTTCTTGATTTTTATTATTATTATTTTTTTATGAGTCTGAGATGAGAAAGGCAAAAAGGGGAAAAAATGAAAGAACAAACTGAGATGAGAAAAGGAACGAACTGAGAGGCGCATCTACAAGTTGAGAGTGTGCTCGGGCAAGTGGGCTAACCAGAACTACTAGTAACGGGATTTGCCTGCAATATGATTAAGGGGAATGGAACTCTAGTTTGAGAACTTTAGCTACGGACTTAGGTTAGCTAGCTTAGCTTCTCCTATGGCTATTTGGATTAAGGAACTAGGGTAACGCGTAACCAAATCAAACGCCCCTTTATTAGTAAGGTTGCTTGCTTGTCACACAGGTTGTCTTTGGCTTGTCTCCTTTCGCGATATGCACTTGGTAGTAGCCCGACCGTAGATCCAACTTCGAGAAGTATCTCGCGGTTATTGATTCGGGTGAAGAAGTTTGCAATCAAAGTGGATACCTATTCTTGATGGTTAGGTTACCTTGTTGAGTGCTCGATAATCAATGCACAAGGCTACAACTTCTTCTGGAATGAATAAAACAGGGGCTCCCCAACTTTTTCCTCAGTAAGATAGGGAAAAACTACCTTGGAGACTGGAATATAAATAGGCCTCAATGAGTTCCTGAAATTTTTTCCTGAGCTCAACCAATCCCCTTAACTAATAGATGCTAGTTGAGGGGGGGAGGGGAGGGGGGCATCTTCTAAACCCAGCCCTAGTCTAAGTATAAGGGGGTTTGACTTCAGGCTCCAACTCGATCTTGTGGTAGACTGCCCTCCTAGGAGGCACTTGGCAACTCACTCGTGGGGCATGATATCCCAAAATTCCTAAAGTACTTGCTGCACTTCCTGAGAAAGAAGTCGTCTTGGTATTGGATCCGCTCTTCTGTTAGCATGAACATGAATTAGATTCTATTCGTCTTCTTTATTCTTAAAAGAACCCCCCACCCGAACCATTCTTAAGACCCCCAAGCCCTCTCGAATGAGTTCTACTATAGAAGCTTTCAACGTACACCCGGGGACAAATCTTTCACTCACTGAGAAGTGAAAACCTGTGACTAGATCGTCCTGAAGACGGATGCGACGGGAAGAAGTGGCATTTGGAAGTGTTGCTGACTTAACATTTAGGTTTCGGCATAACAAAGCTTGCACTGTCTTTTCGCACTTAGGCGCACAGCGTGCCATTGGTAATGATTTTGCTACGGTGCCACAAATTCGCAAACTGATCCTAAGTAATCGTTGTTGTTCATTGGATTCCGGAGGAACTACTTCGTTAGGATTGAGGAATTGCTGCGATTCTTCCTGAATAGCCTGGATTCTCCCGTCGAGAGTCACTTTGAAAGTATTACCTAAACTCTTCCGACTGAATATGATAAAGCCTATAAAACAACGAGCTACTATAATTTCTTCATTATAGATTGAGATCTTCTTCGAACTTAATGCACAAATAGATGGAATAGCAGCAAATAGCATCTTTCTAGCCTGCATATTCGTGGAACTCAATCTCATTTCGAAAGCTTATCTCTATCTTTCAGCAACTGAACGGGAAGTGGTTTAGGAAAGGACTTTAGAATCGGATGCGCTTGTCCAGCGAGAAAGGCCCTGACCCTGCCAACCAAGCCCATGGTGCGGTCAGCCATGATATACTCAACTTCTTCTTTAGTAAGTTCATCTACAACATCTGGTGGTGCCCTCGTGGGCACATTCCTCTCTTTGGGTCGATCTGGTCAAATCAAAGTCAACTGACTCACATGGAATACGGGGTGAGTTTCCACCGAGCTAATCGCTTGAGTCTATAGGCTACCTCTTCTATCCGCTTCTTTACAAGGTCTACTTTCTTCTTCCTTCAGACCGGGCCAAGCCTTTAGGTTGTCTAAGTAGGTTGGGCTACGTCGTTGCGCTCCTGCCACCTTTTGGCAAAGTAGGCTGATGGGCAAGCCCCCTCTTGCCGCAATGGTGTGGGGCATAAGAGGCTGTTGCCCCATGGCCAACTCGAAGGGCCTGAAGTTTGACGCAGAGCTTTTTGGTTGTTAAGTTATAGCAGCACTGAGTAACATCCAACAACTCCAGTTCTTCTGGTTTGCACTAAAGTGCCTTAAGTAGCCCTCGAGGAGTCCGTTTATTCTCTCAGTCTGAACTTTCAAAGATATACCGACCATAGGTATCTTACCATCGGATATCGGCAGCTGTCTTCTTACATTACCGACCCTTAAATATCGGGTTTTCATCAATTTCACATAACATAAAAAAAAAGTTTTTTCATCATCAGAAACAACCTGATTTCCGAGACCTCTTGCATTGCATTACCATAACATAGAACCTTGATCTGCGGCTTTGAACCGATTGGAGGGAGTTCTAATGATCGTAGCGTAGGCCGAGCACTCTTCTCGATCCAATACAATTTTTGGATGCATTCTCGCCTTAAGTGGCTAAAACCTCTATATGGAAAAGTTTCTTATTGCAAAATGAATGGCATTCTAGAAGCTCTCACTAAAACAAGGACTTCCTATACTGTACTAATAGTAGAGTCAGTGGACATAGGGCATGTCCCCCTCCTGACGTTCCCCTAGCGGGTGAACTACCAATAGTGATTGAAGCTCCTTATGCCTGGTTCCGTTCTCCCCTAAAAAGAAACCAATTTAGCTACTAGTCCGAAAGCCAGAAGCTGAAGGCCAACGACACTAGCTAACTAGCTGATAGAGATGCCACAACTGCTTCTTCTGGAAGAGCTGCAAAAGCGAATACCACTATGTTAGTTGCCTCCTTTGCTGATAGAGCGGCAGAAGGCGAGTACGACATTTCTGCTTATATCTCGTTCCTCCTTGGATATAGATGAATGCCCCTTCCTATAACAACCTAACACATTGCGGTGCCCCTGAGAAAGGCGAAAAAAGGAAGGAAGAAAAAAAAGAATGAAAGAACGAACTAAGTAGGAAGAAAAAAAAAAGAAAAAAAAGAAAGAACGAAAGGAAGAACAAAGAAAGAAGAAAGAAAAGTGGAGAAGGAAGAAAAAAAAAAAGGAGAGTAAGTCAAAAGTTGCGGTTGGTGGGTCTCTCCATGTGTGTAATTACAAAAATGCCATTGAAAACAGAGTTATGGAAACTGAAAACACCTAAAATGTGTTTTTATTTTCCATAACTCATCACTTAAAAATCAGAGTCATGAGTGATGGAAACAAAAACTGGAAACAAAATCTAAACAGCATTCTTAGCCATGGGTCCCACCATTTTTGAGTTATGAGTTATGGAAACAGAGTTATGAGTTATAGAAACAGCAAATCCAAACAGCCCCTAAGATTTGGGTTTTTGGGTTTAATTCAAAGAGATTGAACCAAGTTGAGGAGAGAGGACGTGAGAAGGGGAAAAAGGAGAGAAGTCATTGCTAGTGGTAGTGGTGGCATGCAATGGCAAGAGAATCATTGGCCATGGAGGTTTAAACTAGTTGCTAAGTTGTTGAGTTTCTTCAGATCTGGAACAAGGTTTTGAAGCTAGGACTGGACTGTATGGTCCGACCGGGAAAACCTCGAACCGCTCATTTTTGCGGTTCTTTTAGCCTCAAAAACCGTTCTATAGGAAAAAAGTAGGGACCTGTGTGAACCGCGGTCGGACCTCATGGTTCTCGCGGATCTCATAGGTCCCTTTTTATAAAAAAATTCAAAGCCTTAAATGGCACCATACCAGAGTATTTACTATTTTTGGTCGGAAAAAAAAAATATCCAAATAGAAAACGTAAAAAGAAATTAAAAAATGGAGGGTCTGACCTAGAAAACGTCTGATCTTTGTTTCAGTCTCTTTGCTTCACTCTAAAAAAAAATCTTGCATAATCCAAATACAAAACAAAATCCAATTCTTACAATAAAGTTGAATCAGAGCAAGCAAATATGAAGAAGAAGAAAAAGAAGAAGAAGAAGAAGAACAAGCCGATCTTACCCAGTCTAGTGGTGGGGAGGAGGACGAGCGGCAATGGGGCGGCAGATGAGGTAGTGCTGCATGGGGAATGCCGATCTCCACCGACTTTGCCCTTTTGGTGATCTCGATCTCCATCGGCACTTCAGATTCTCCTCTCTCTCTCTCTTCTCTGATGTGAATAGTGAATACTGAGTAATGAGTATGTGATAAATGTGAAGGTTGAGTAATAAATTGGGTATGAAAAATGTGTGGTGGAGGTTATCCTTATCTCTTATTTTTATTTATTTATTTTATTTAATCGTGTGGTTTTTTTTTGGATTCAAACGTGTGGTATTTAATATTAAGAAATGAGAATTAAAAAATATTACCACAATATTTTCACAATAAATTTTAAGTAATAGATTGTTATTAGCTAATATTGGTGAGTAAAAAAATAATTTCAGTGGTGAGTTCAAATTAGAACTAGTAACAACTTTCCATATAATATTTTGATGTGATTCTTGTGAAAATATTGTGAAAAATGTTGTTGATATAACATAACAATTCTTTCTTCATCTGCTTTTGTTTGTATTGCTTTTTTTATATCTTCCTTTAATTTCATTCACTTTTGTTTCTAGTGCTTTTTTAGGTTTGTGAATGTGAGCTAGACAGCTGGTCACATAGGCATTGGAAAGTCGAAATTAGAAAGACAATTTGATGCTTTTAATTTTCTTTTTATAAACAAATGTTTACTATTATTATTGGATAGATATTTCATATTTGGGTTTGAGATGGATATATTAGACATAGTTAAAATATGGATTTATAGTTTTAATTGGACTATTTTAGTTAATTTTTCTATTTTTTACTAATTTTATATTTTTATATATATATTTAAAATAATTATTAAATTAATTCTGACGTTATCACGGTTCGAACTCAAAAACCTTGAACCTCTCTCTTTTACGGTTCAATGAATGGTCCGGGTCTGAAAATCTTGATTTGGAACTGAGTTGTTGATTTTTATTTTTTATTTTTTATGTGTTTGTGTTCTTCTTCTGGGTTCTTACTCTTCTATGTTTATTTTTCTGGGTTCATGTTCTTCTATTGGGTTCAAGTTTCTTGTGTGTTTATTTTTTTGGGTTAATGGGGGGTTTTTTGGGCAGATTTTCTTTTTCTTTTCTCCTTTAAGTTAAGATTGTCATTTATTTCAACTTAAATGCTGATATGGCACATTTTAATGACAATTATTTTTTTTGATATTATTTTAATTGCCATGTAGACTTTAAGTGTGCCGATTGCCAACAATGCATACCGTTTGCCATATTAACATCTTTTGTTAGTGAGTTAGTGGTAGAGACCAAATTAACTAAATTGACTGCTGTAAGCATGTAAGGACCAAATTGATGATGACTTTAAAATGTAAGAACCAAAATGGTGTTTTTGCCTAAAATTTATTATAGCTAATTAAATATTATATCAAGCAATTATTTTATAAGCATAAGAATGTAGATTGTAATCATTTTAATTAAAAGAGAATTAGTTTTAAAATAAATTTTATTTTGATAATATTCATCTTGTACTTCAAAAAAAAAAAAAAAAACTTCTTCCTTTAGATATAGAATATATCAGATCAGTTTTATAATAGTCATGCACATACATACATATATATATATATATATATATATATATATATATATATATATATATATATATATATATATATCGATAAAAGTAGGGCTAACTAGTAACCACGACACCACTAAATAACATTGTTTGCCATATCCGCCTTGAGTGGGTGTCAGAATCTTGAGCACTTTGTTTGTAACATAATATTAAGATTTATTTCTGCTGCATATATGATCCTCTTTTGGATTGGTAAAGCAGATATAAGAAATAATGGTTCTTCAATCCATTGCAAAAGCCTTTTGTTTCCACTTTTCTCTTCTTTTCTAGACCACAGGCATATCTTTAAATAAACAAACCACAAATATTTCTAACTAAAAAAACATTGTTGATTGCCTTTAGAATGAAACAATGTCTCCTGAAAATTGTTAAGTTATTGGTTCTTTCAAAAGCTTAATTAAAATTTCACAAGATGATGAATTTATTCATTTAATTTAACATTTTCTCATGCATGGGTCACTTATATAAGCTGCCATGAAGTAGGGGTCTAACATGTGAAAATTTAAATGGAAGGTGAGGTGGGGTAATAGAGGATTGAATCTCGAGTCTCTTACTCTGAAGTTATATTAAAATATCAATTCTCTAGGTTTTCCTAATTTGTTAAATGAACAATAAAAATTTCAAGTTTTCTAATAAGAAACATATTATTCATGTAGAGAAATATTGCAAATTTAAGAAAGAGAGGAAAGTAAGAAGCTCCCGCTATGGCAATGAGTAGATAAGAAGGGGGGAAGTATTTTTATTTCTTAGAATAAGAAGGCCATTTGGACCTTCAACTTGTCACTGTGCATAAAACATCATTAGTCTGCAAATATTTTCCTATTTTATTTTTAAATTTTAAAAATAATGTATAGTTTTTTAAATTAAAGGCTTACATTTTTTAAGTATAATAATTTATTTTTTAGGATAAGTCTGGAGTCATGAGTTTTTTCACAACATGTTTAATAATTGTCGAAATGGTAAATTGTTAATAATAAATAAAAAGTAAGTATAATGCTAAACTGGTATAAAAATGATCGAATAGAACTTGCCAATGTAGAAAATGTTATGAAAAATATTATGCACCGTAGGAATTACTATATATACTCTATCTTTTAGATTATTTTTTGTGTGGAGAATCCTATATTTTAAAAACAAAATAAACATATAAAAATAACCTGGATCAAATAAACACCGATGGTTCAAATAGCCAATGATGGCCAGCCATTTTCCGATGCACTTCAATATGTTCCCCTACCCTCTTTTATACTTTAGTTTATATTCTCCACTTATCTAATAATTGATATTCGGTTGAATTATTATCATTATTATTATTTTTTTGGTGCGTGGTCGAATTTGATTCTACTTAAACCCAATACAACCCTTCAAGAATGTGACATAATTTTGAAAATCTCTCTCTCTCTCTCTCTCTCTCTCTCTCTCTCTCTCTCTCTCTCTCTCTCTCTCTCTCTCTCTCTGTATTAGAGGTGAAAGTCACCATTAAATTTAAAAAAAACCACCGTAAAAAAAAAAAAAACCAAACCCACTGTTTGTGTTAAAAAAACATGTTGAGAGAAAAAAAAAAAAATCAACAAGTAATGTTAACACACAATAAAAGGGGTAATTTTGGTATTTTCTCAAGACTCCTGCCCTTTCCTCTTTTCAAAGTCTCTCAAAATTGGAGAGATAGAATATTGGTAGGATAAGGAGAAAATATCTGGACCTACCAAAATTCTTTTCCAACCAAACAATCTTCACTCTTAGTATCCATTTGGATATTGATGATAAAGACAGTGTCTGTGTTTTGGCTTTTCTTTTTTTGAGAAGTGCGTTTCAGCTTTCTAGTGGATTCTGTGTACTATTTACGGGACCCATAAATCTCTTTTTTTAGCAAAAATTTCATTAAAAAAGAGTCCAACAATATTATTCACACATTTAAAAATTATTTTGTTATAGTGTTTTCAGCAAAATAAGCGATATCCAAACACACCCTAATTTCTTTCAAATTTTCTTCAAATCTCCTCTTTTAATTTTTTTTTCATCCTTTCTAAAATCACCCTCAACCAAATAGGGTCTTAATTTTTATATTCTTTCCATTCTTTTCGAGAGAAAAAAAAAAAAAAAGGTTGTGACCACATAATTATCTTAGGGGATGGTTAGCATGACTTTTTGTTCCAAAACACGATGCAAGACAAAATATGATCAGCGTTTATTTTATTAAGTTTTAATATTTTTATGTAATCAATTTTAGAAATTAAAATCTATGGGGTGTTTATATATTTAGTTTTAGTTGTTTTTCTATTATGTTAAATCAATATAGCTTTCTTAATCCTCTTAACTGGGGCATTTTGAATTCTAAGAGCAACAAAACTATATTTAATAGTCTAAAAATTAATTTATAACTCCATAATTTTAAAATGATATAATTTTGTATCCATTTATCTATTTTAGATATTTTTTTTATTCAAACAAGTTTCCAAGATCTATATGATGGCAAACCATTTAAAGTACATACTTTGCCAACTCTATTAGTACATAAATATATATATATATATATATATATATATATATATAGAAATTATTGTAATGCAAAGGTATACTTTTCCTCTCCTTTGTGTGTGTTTGTTTCTCAAAAAAAAAAAAAAATTTATTGTAATGAAATAACATATCATCATACATGCCAAATAATGCAAAAATAACTTCACTCTTTTCGTGTAGCGATCATATTAAACATCAATTAAGAAGCTATAAATGTAGTTATATCATTTTGATTTGACAATATAACTTTTATTTATTTCATAGATTATATAAGCTTTCGTTGGAGAGTTTATCAAGAAATAGAATGGAATGAAATAAAATATATTTAATTAACGAAAATAAACAAAATGAAATTCAGTAATCTTGTTTGAATGTTTTAAAATAAATGAATGGAAATGAATGGAAAGTTAGTAATCTTATTTTATGACAACATTACTATTTAGACCCTTATATTAAAATAGAGAACTGAATAGATATGAGTATTTTGGAAATTTTAACTATTAAATCTAATTTCATTCCATCCAATTCCTCTTAATTTTGAGAGAATGAAAATTTGAGGTTATGAATTAAAGAAATAGAGAAAAATAAGTATTGCACATTTTATTCACTTTCACTTAAACTCCCAAACAAAAAAATAGATTTCATTCCATCCATTAAAACACAGACAAGAAAAATGAAGAATATTCTTTTCTTTTCTTTTTCATTTCATTCCAAGTCATTTCTTCCTCTCCTCTCATGCTAGCCTAAAGATTAAACTCAACATTATCTTTAACAAAAATCCAAAAAAAAAAAAAATCAGCATTATCAGTGTCCATTTGAAATCCGCTTATTTTGTTGAAACCGAAAATTTTTTGTTGAAAATGCTGTAGATAAATGTAAAAGTTAGTTAAAATTGTACAGTAAAACTCATAAATAGTATCAAAAAGTATAATGAAACTCATAAATAATAACAAAAATAAATTCACAAAAATAATTTTCGCCAAATCCCACTCGACAGTATATAATTCATGCCTACATTGTTTCCTATGGCTCTGAGTCAACTCCTCCCCCGCCCCCCAAATCATATGAAAGGTGCTGGTGATGTTGAGCGGTGACAACTGACAACCAGCAGAAAATAAAACGTGCAGTGCCTGAGAGGATGTGGATGGGGCCAAAGTTATACAGCCCCCCTTGGTTTCTTGCGCTGACACAGCCGTAGCCTCCGCCTATCACGTGAATTCAATATTTTCCAAAGAGTACAATAATACAATAATAATGTATGTGATTTTTATAATATTTTCACAATAAATTTAAATTTTAAAATAAAATTTATTTTAAAATTTATGTTCATCTTAACATTTTTCATATTATGACGATGCTTGCTAAGAAACAACGTCATAGATTATATATGGTGAAACAAAGTACAAAACTATACGTATGTACACTTAATTCAGTGAGTACAATGAGTGGGGGCAAAGGGATTCAAAATTTTGATTCTTTTCATAAAGAAGATAAGAAAATGTCACTGACTTGCCAAGCTTTGGATATATTAGACACATGGTTATATTTTGAGAGAGAGAGAGAGAACTGTTATAATTTCAAACAAGAAAACACTCATAAATTTCATCTTATGGTACAACTATTTGATGCGTCGGTGTTCTTTTTTTTGATAGCAAATGGCAGTAACAACTTGATGATAAATCTGACCTCTTTTTACAATCTTTATCAATTGGCAATTCATATGCCAGACCTAAGGACAGTATCACACAAAAGCTTCTCTCTCTCTCTCTCTCTCTCTCTTCCCCCAATTGCCAAGAAAAACTCAAAGACATGCAAATGCCATCTTCTCACTGCACATCCATAATTCCTATCTGCTATCAGGGAACTTAGCCTCGTAAGCCTGGGGCACCATATAAGTTGCAGTAATCATCTTTCCAGCAAACCATCTTGGTCTTAATAGATTTGTTTTGAACCTCAAAAAAAAAAAAAAAAAAAAAAATCAAAAATCAAAAATCAAAAGCGATAAGATTTGCTTTTAACTTTTTTTATTTTAGAAGAGTTTTCTTTTAACTTAACTCCTCACTGTTATGACTTATGAGTTACATTATTTGATCTCTCATTGTACACTCTTTGCAAAGAAATTATTAGTTATAAGTTTGAATTTCATTTTATAGGTTTATAACTGAAACAAATAGTCTATAAAGAGATAATGACGCCTTGTATAAATAGATGTGATTATAAAGTTTGAGAAGAACATGAATTGTCTGTCAAAGAGTCTTGTGGCTTAATTGATTAGCTTCTCAATGACTATATTTAGTGTTCAAATTCCCTCAACCTCTAACTATCAAATTATTATAAAAAAAAAAGAAAAAAAGAAAAAAGAAGAAAGAAGTATGAATTATCTATTATGCTGTTTATTTCCCATATTCACAACATCAAATAATTTGCAAACAAACTCAAATAGTTTGAAAAATAAAAGAATCAAACATAGTTTGATGACAAGGTTGAAGCCTTGAACTTGGTTCTTATTCCAAATATAATATAAATCAATATTAAACTTTTGGTAAATGAGTCGGTTTAATTTGATTTTAGTCTTACGTTATCATAATCAATTACTTAGAAAATCATATACATATTGGAGATTATGTTTGAAGTTTGAACATAAGCATTTGTCAAATAATTTAACTAAAACATGAATTTTTAATTTTTTTTTTTTTGAAAACTTTTCCCCATAAAGTTCCTTTTTAAATATTTTGTTTCTCACCTAATACTTACTGTCTGATCCGACAAATCTTTTCCAAATCTTAAGAATCATGATGCGATTAGGCGAGGAACTTTACATTATCTCTATTCCTCTTCTTAATGAGAAAATTTTGTTAAGCTCATTACACTTCTACTATTTTTTTCACCTTGCCACGTGCTAGACTCTAATTGGCCTATCTTTTCAACCTAGGGTTAATTTGGGGGAGCCAAGTTCACTGCTCATACCACTACAGAAAGTTAATTAAGAAGGCTAGCAGTAGAATTGTTCTTGAATCAACAAAATAGAAGAAGAAAGAGGAATTTTAATCAACCATTTTTGAATCACACAATTGACTAAATTTGGAGTGAGGGTTTTTCTTTTTAGTTTTTTATTTAGATAGTTTTAGCCTATAGCTCCGACTTCTATTGATTACTTTTTATTATCATACCAAAGATAGTTTCAACCTAGAATTCTTGGAGTGAGGTGATAAATGGGAAAAAAAGACATCTCTATTTGATTATTTGTGTTCGGATTTTGCTGAATGTACAATAACTATGAATGGGTTGGGTTGAGAGGTTTTTTCAATCCAACTCAGCAGGGTGGGTTAAAAAAAATCCAGTTTAACCCATGTGGATTAGGTTCGACAAAGTATTATTATTATTATTATTATTATTATTATTATTATTATTATTATTATTAAATTGTGCATTAGATTAACACCACCACAAATAAGAGCAAATTTATGACGAAATAATTCTAAACATAACACTAAACCAACACAAACTATATAAGAACTTAGAGTTTGAGTTTTAATTAGGAAGAGGGGCAATAAAGTAAATAATAAAATTGTATAATATATTTTAAATTTTAAATATATATTAAATATAGGTGGGTTGGGTCGGATTAGGCAGATTTGTGAATCTTATCACCTGAACCTAACCCGACTCATCGTAAAAAAAAAAAATTCATTACCCAACCCAACCCGCCAACCTCTAAAACTCGACTTAACCTGGCAAGTTGAGTTAGATCAAGTCAGTTTTGGCGGATTGGTGGGTTAGCTCCACTCTCCTGTTAAGAATACATATTCTCTTATTTTAGGAATTTCCATGTGGGATTTTAGATCACACAATAGGAAAAGTGTTTCGGGCTTAGGCCCATCTGAACGCCACCAGTTTGACTGTATTAATTTGCTTGTGGCTTTGGACTCGTCCCTTAGTCCAATAACGCCATCTCTTCTAGTGTTATGACTTGGGCCTTCACACATTGGCCTAGGCCGTGCAATGTTTATTTGCTTTAAGCTGTTGAAAAGAAAAAAAGGAAGGCCTGGCCCCAAACAGTATTCAAGCCTCTATTCAACATTTCAAATTACCTTTGAAGAAAGAACTAGAGGAAGAAATTCTCTTTGCAAAACAATTTTCATGGAGATTGTAATATAGTGTAAAATTTTTTGGGGTGTTCATGTATTTTGGACTTTGCCAACATGTATGATCAACCTATATATTGTGTCAAAATGTAAACAACACTCAATTGAAACATATATAAAACATTCATTTAATTAAATTGTTTAACAATTTAACAAAATTAATTAGTACGTTTGTGATAAGAAATTATTTAAAAAGGAATTGAAATGGTTGAGTATAAGTTTATAATTTTAAATCATTTGTAATATAGACAATTATTTTCTCATAGTATTCCTTTGTGTATATGGTCCATACACATTACCTAATACATGTTTTAAATGTGGACATCAATAAAAAAAAAAAAGTGTAAATAGCACATAAAACCATAGACATTATCTATATAGATTTTATAGACACTAGCCTTTAAGCACGCGCGTGAGCGCGTGCTCAGAGGCTCTTCTATTTTTTTTTTTAAAAAGTTAATAATTTGCATCCATTATAATTTAGGATTATTACATTTTTCAATAAAAAAAAAACTAGGGGTGTGATGAAAAATTATTTCACCTGCAAACACATAATACTCATTACACCCCTAGGTTTTTTTTGTGATTGAAAAATGTAATAATTCCAAATTATAATGGAAACAAATTATTAATTTTTTCCCAAAAAAATAGAAGAGCCTCTGAGCATGCGCTCATGCGCACGTGCTCAGAGGCTAGTATTTTTTTTTAACAAAATATCACAAATAACTTAACATGAATTTATGAAATTAGTTAAAATTAATGCTACTAAAACTCCTAACAGCCAACCACTTTATTTGAAAACTCCTATGGGTGACCATAATGAAAGGAAAATACAAATTCAATGGAAAAATATTGTGTGATTCAAAAAGAGCCTATTCTTATGGAGTCCAAATCTTCTGTCCCACTTTTTCTGCTCCACTCTGTACTCCACCAATAAAAACTTGCCACGTGTTCACCTAATTAATTAAATACTACTATTAATTAGTAACGGTAGCATTAATAAGTTAATAATGATAGCATTTAATTAATTAGGTAAACACGTGACAAGTTTTTATTGGTGAAGTATAGAGTGGAGCAGGAAAAATGGGACAGAAGATTTGGACTCATTCTTATGTGTGTACAATGAGCCTTTTTTTTTTTTTGTTTAGTGTCATAATTTTTTATTCATCCCAATTTTAGGTTTATGCATTTGTCTAATAATATTATGCATTGCAAACTACTGATACAACCATAAGTGTCATCAAGCAAGCTCCAAAAAATGAACACAAAATTTGTTAATTGATTAATTTTTGAAACATTATTATAATTAGAGTTAGAATTAAAATTTGTAGGACATAAGTCAAATTGAATGGTTCTACATTATGGGTGTGGTCAATCTTCTATTTTTATTGGTTAAATTTCTAGTTACTTTTTTTTAGTCACATTTGAAACTTATATTTTTTTCAATGTCTTGATCACAAGATATAAGGATATCATAAAGTAAACAATGTCTGGATAATAAAAATGTTTTCTAAAAACTTCATCCATAAACCATATATATATGATAGTGTATGACAAATAAGATTATGATTCAACATCTTTTATTAAGCCTTCCAAATGTTTTACAACAACATTTGCAGTTATCCTATTATGTTTAAAGACTTTTCTATTTTTTGTTAATTATTTGTTTATTTTTTGCTAATAAATTTTGTAAGGTTATATGTAATGAATAAATAAGAAAAGAGGAAAATTATCTTATGAGAGATTCTCATAAAACCTCTCTCCTACAATATGTGTGGGTTTCCTATATTGTCGTTACATATCTCCCACAAACCCATCTAAAATGTTTTTCCTTTTGATATGTTTGTAGTCATTTTGTCTGGAATCTTTTTTTTTTTTTTTTTAAAAGCTTCATAAAATTTATTTGTTACTAAAATTTTGATCCGCCTTATATTTTTCTTTTTCACGATCTCCCTACTAAAATGTTTGGATAATCAAATTTAATGGTTACTAAAATATACTCAGAATTATCTATATCACTCCTAGCTAACTTGCACTATCAAATGAAAATAATAATAATAATAATAATAATAATAATCAAGAATATAATGCAACATAAAAAATGAAAAGAATTCTAAAATGAAAGAAAGAAAATAATCAAACAAAATGGTATATGCCATTCAGTTAGTAAAATGTAAACAAAATGATTTTGAAAAAAATTTTGTGCCCTCTACTAAGTCCACAATCAAAAGGTAGTTTCTCAATAAGGCGAATAAATGGTAATAAAAAAAAAAAAAGTCAACTACTTACAATACATATTATTTACTTGAAAAAAAAAATACATCTCTCATTAATTCCAAGCCAGGGTAGTCAATTGTTCTACCATCTTGCTAATATCCTCATGTTCTTTGCACATGTACATAACATCTGCAAGAATAAAAAATGGTAAGACCAATGGGCTCACACAAAGCACAAAATGGTGTTGTAGGGTAGAGGCTAAAGATGCAAATGTTCAATCTGAAATAAATCCAAATAAATTGTGCAAGCAAAGGAATGATCGAGTGGCACAACCATCCATTAAGTTCCATTTATTTTCTTACGAAATCAAAGAATTAATGAGATTTTGAGGAATGCTTTGCATATTGGGTTCCCCGGTTTGCTAACAGCACCACACATGGTCTTGCCAGGCTTGCAATTGAGATTAAATCCATTTAAATTTTTGTTCAAAAAAATTCTAAAATAAATTTATTACAGCATAAATAAAAAAGCAACCCCACTCACCTAAGATTCTACATGACAATGGTTGCAACCCGGGGCATTAAAAATTGGATAACAATGAATGGAAGTCAAAAGAAGACACGTTGAGAGCAAAAACAAATACAATATTTTAAAGCAGCAATTGAATGTAAGAAATAGAAAACTAAAAAAAAGGATAAGTAAAAGAAGAATATTTGCTTATATACTTATCCGGATAATCTTGGAAGTCAAGTAATCAAGCCTTTTGTTATTCCAGTACATTAATATTGTATTCTGGTTATTTATTTATTTATTTATTTTTTATTTCCAGAAGAAGAAGAAGATGAAAAGGAAGGAGGATATAACATGAAACTTAAATAAAATAAAATAAAATAAAAACTGGATAAGCAAAAGAAGTTAAAGAGGAGTTAAATTTTTTGAATCTGATAGTAAAGCAGTTTCTTAGGAGTAAAACATGGGAGAGTGGAATTCAAGCAATTTGTTAGGAGTAAAATGTGGGAGTGGAATTCAAACGTGTTAAGGTTTTTTTTTTTTGAATTTGAAAAATAAAAGGGCCGGTTGGGGTATTTTTTTTTTACAAAACATAGGATTTTTTTTTTTCAAAATAGAAACGTGGTAGATAATTTTTTTGATACAACGTGGCTTTTTTCATTAGGTTTTTTGTTTTCAATTTTTATCAATTTAAGGTTTTAAACCATTTCTTATGATTTAGAGATAAAGATAATTTTATTAAACTAAGGGTATTTCATTCGTTTGCAAAAAAAAAAAAATTTAAGGGTATTTCATTAGTTTTTTTTTTTTTTTTACTGAACGTGAGGTTTTTTCAAAGAGTAAAATATTAGAAATTTTACTATTTAGTGTTTTTTTTTACTCAATGTGAAGTTTTTTTAAGAATATAATATTAGAAACGTCTGTTAGAATAAGTGGGTTAGTAGGAGTGTTCCTATTTTGTAGGTAATGTTTTTTCAAATTTATCTAAAATTTAGGACTTTTTAAATTGAAAATTTTACATGTTTAACCCTACTATTTAAGCTTTACAAACTGGTAAATTTGAGGATATTTTGGGCATCAAAATTGAAGAATCCAAATAGGAGAATCTCCTTAAATAATAATATAAATAGATATTTAAACACCCATCAAACTGTCCAAATAAAAGAAAAGAAAAATAAAATCCATCAACATTGGTTTCCTATTTTTTTGCAACTTCAAGCAAAAATAAATAAATAAAAAAACCATCAACGTTGGTTTCCTTCTTTTTTTTTTGCAACTTCAAGCAAAAAAAAAACCATCAATGTTGGTTTAATTTTTTTGTTTGCAACTTCAAGCAAAAAAAAAAAAAAAAAAAGAAACCATCAACGTTGGTTTCCTTTTTTTTTTTTGCAACTTCAAGCAAAAAAAAAAAAAAAAACCATCAACGTTGGTTTAATTTTTTTTGTTTGCAACTTCCAGCCAAAAAAAGAAGAAGAGAAGATAAGGTAAGATAATGATATAATAAAAGAAAAGAAAAGTAAAAAAAGAAAATAAAAGATAAGATAATAATATGAAAATGATAATGATAATTTTAACAAAATGGAGTCCTTTTAGTATCTAAATCACGATAAAATAATATATTTTTGCTGGAGATAAAACAACCATTTTTTTTACAAATTAAACCATAATCCAAGACTTTCAAAAAAATGAAAATAAAAACATTACTTACCTGAGGGAAACAACCTTCAACCCTAAGCGTTATGATGGCAAGACATTAAGCTTGGTGGCAAAAAAAAAAAAACCTGTACAAAAAAAAAAAAATCTGACTTAAAAAATGAACATAAGGGAAACAAACTTCATGCATACAGAAATAAAACTTGTTTTCAGTTCGTGTAGTCATCATTAAAGACAAAAATGTGAGATTAGGGAGAGAGAGGGCTGAGATTTGATATAAGAAAAAGCTTACCTCAAATCTATGCTGTTGTTATTGTCGTTTGTATTGAAATCTGAAGCAAAAAGGTGGGTGAAAGGAGTTTGAAAACACAAAATTGAGAGAATTGCGTAACTGAAGAAGAAGCAATTTGAGTTTGAAAACTAACGTAAGTGTAGTGGAAGTGTGCTCCTAATTTGTAGATAGTGTTTTACGTGGAAGTTAAAGAACCATTTTTACCAAGTTTTGCCCCTACTTAAACATAGACTGTAAGGGTATTTTAGACAAAAAAAAAAATCTTTTACCAAACTATTATTTAGTTTTGTCTCTATTTAAACCTAAGGTTATAGGGGTATTTTGGAACAAAAAAAAATCCACTCCAAACAGGTACAGCCTCTTAAATAGTAGTATAGATTATGTATATAGACTTTTTTTCTTTTGAGAAACTGTATATACAGTTTATAGTAACAATTAACATGTGCGAGATGATATTTTTTTGTTACGGTCTTTATATAGTTTGCCAATATTTCATTTTAGCCACAAAATTTTCTTTCTAAAAGTGTATGAGATTTAGAAATAAAGTTGGATATAAAAAGTGAGGAAAATAATATTCTCTCTTATCCGTTTCATGAAGATTTTAGTTTTTTGAGTACTATTATTAATTAATTGCCATTTTTTTCCAAGCAAAACAAACACATGTGATTTTATTTTTGGTTGTAGCTTTAGATCCAAGAGTTAGCCTCTCCAAAAAAACTATCAATAGTAAGGATATTATGTATCATGACCTCTCACAACTCTGCAAAAAGTGAGAGTTTTGTGTACTAGATTTGACATTTTAGTAACTAATAAAATACAAAGAACTAAGAAAAATACAATTGACTAGCAAAACAAAATAAAATTAATTTTCTCCGACTCTCCCTCATCACTTGTTCATGGCCGAGAGGATATAATGCATTTATGCTTCTTAGTTCTTGCTATTATTCATATGATCAACCTCTCTTGCTCCACCAAATTTGAAATCTGCAGAATCTTTGAAGCTGGTGTTAATTATGAATATTTGCTAAGTTGTTGAAACTTTGTGATCTCGAGGAGTACTCCTTTATGAGTTTAGAGAAGAATGAATCTGGCCGTTCAAGTAGCTTTCCTGGAGTGTCATATTCTGCGATTCTTCCTGTTCAAGCAAGCAAGAGTTCTTCAGTCTTTTTTTCATGGGTAATTGTTAGCACCGTACACCAAATTAAAGTCATGGTTTCAATTCAAAACCTAAAATGTGTGTATGTTGTGTGTAATAAACAATGCCCTTTTTTCACTTTTTTAGTGCATGATTGCATGTATGTCATGATTTTAGTTCAAAAACTGAAATGTGTGTATGTTGTGTGTAATAAATACAACCATGCTTTCATGTATGTTAGTGTACGGTTGTATGTATGTCACGATTTCAGTTCAAAAATTGAATTGTGTGTAATAAATGTGTAACAAACATTGCCCTTCTTTCATATATGTTAGTCCATGGCTGTATGTATGTCATTGCTTATATGTGTGTGTTTGTGTTTGTGTTTGTGTGTGTGTGAATGATACTTGCCTTCACTAAGGACCAAAACAACATCACCATCTATAACTGTGTGGATTCTATGGGCTATAGTGACCACTGTCCGATTTTTGAAATCTTGACTAATGATCTTCTGTATCACTCCATCAGTTACAGAATCAACTGAGGCTGTCGCTTCATCTAGTACGAGAATGCTACTCTTCTTCAACAAGGCTCTTCCAAGACAAAATATCTGTCTTTGGCCCACACTCCAGTTGTCTCCATTTTCGATCACTGTAAAAAAAGGCATGTATGTTAATGATTGTAAATTAAAGAAAAGAACACAATCATTACGTCAAATACAACAAATCGATGAACCTAACCTGTGGAATCCAACTTCTCTTCCTTAGCACGCACTAAATTACCTAGTTGACATTTATCTAGTGCCTGAAAATTTCAGAATTTATTCTAGTGAGCATCTTTCAAATAGAAACATTGATAATGATGATTTGAAAAATTATAACATAAAACGGTTGGATGACATATGTACAACATGGATACGGCACTCCACATGAAGTGTTTATGCTTCTTAGCTTTTTTATTTTTAAGTAATTTATATAATAATCTCTTGTAACTTGTTATGGAAAATTTTCCCTTTTCTTTTTGGTCTTTAACCTATAATCTACTACAAATATTAATATTGTTATGGAAATTTTTCCCTTTTCCCATTGCACAACATATATTAATATTTTGGTTCAGCACAACATATATTTATGATTTTATTTTTAGCGACGACTTATTTTCGTCACTATTTGTCACATTCAGCGACGAAATGGTTTTCGTCACTAATGGTGTTCTTACTAACACCTTTAGTGACGAAATTTTTCGTCGCAAAAAACTTAAACTTTTAGAGACAAATTATTTCGTCGCTGTAGATGAATTTTGTTTGGCGCCAACATTTTTCGCATGGCGCCTTGGTTCAGCACAACATATAGCGACGAAATCTAATTTTCGTCGCTAAATATTACTAATTTTTTTTATAAATAGTGACGAAATTTATATTTCGTCGCTATATAGTACTTTTTTGTGAGGAAAAAATTTTCCTCACTAAATTTCGTCACTGAAAATACATTTTGTTGTAGTGTTGTTTTATTTCACTTTATGTTCCACAAATCATAATATGTGATGTATTTTATTTTATTTTTTATTTTAAACTTTGACTATTTTGTAAGAAAATTCAAATGAATACATGACAATTTGTAATTAATAGAACATAAAAAGTGGAACTTAAGATTTGTATTCATCTGCTACCGTTTTTGATCTCTTGAGTAATGGTGTTATTAATTGGATAGAAACTATCAACTTCACTATAAAAGGTGGTGTTTGATAAGAAATTTTTACCTCCCATATTTCACTGTCAGAATATTGCTGTAGTGGGTCTAAGTTTGTTCTAACTGTTCCCTCAAACATTGCTGGGTCTTGTGGTATGATGCTAAGCCTTGATCTTAAGTCATGAAGCCCTATCTTGCAAATATCAACACCATCGATTATAATGCTGCCCTCTCTGGGTTCAACAATCCTGAAAATGGCCTGTATGAGAGTTGATTTACCACTCCCTGTCCTTCCTACAACACCAACTTTCTTCCTTCCCGGAAATGTGCAGTTAATGTTTTTCAAGACTAATGGTAAATGTTCAGCATAACAGATCTGCATTATAGTCAAGCCAATTGTGTGTATAAGACAATATAGGGCAACAACTTGTGATAGTAGGTTGAAGATTTTCATTACATTGACTTTGAACAATAGCTACAATATTGTTACTTCTTAGAATTATGTGTATTATCGATGGAAAACGAGAGACTTGTATTGTGTCTAGTGCATTAAAGATGAAGATCAAATAGTGTTATTAAAAGACAATGTAGGGCAACAACATTGTTATGGTAGGTTGAGGACTTTCACTACATTGACTTTAAGACAATAGCTAAAATATTGTTACTTCTTGGAATTATGTGTACTACTAATGCAAAATGAGAGACTTTTACGGTGCTTTAAAGAGATGAAGATCAAATGGTGTTAGTAAAAGAAGAGCAAATGAAAGAGGGATGAAAAAGTTATTTTGATAAACTTTTTAATGAAAATGATGCGAAGCGATTTGGATAACTCAATGGATGATAGAAATCGTATATTTTTTAATTAGGATGACTGATGTAAAAAATGCATTATTTATAATGAAAAAGAGAGAAAATAATGTGGAACTGGATGAAATCCCTATTGAAGTTTGGAAGTGCTTCAATGATGTCAGTGTATTCTTTTTTTTTTTGAGAATCTGATGTCAGTATATTCTGGTTGACAAGCATTTTCAATAAAATCTCAAGTATTAATAAAATGTTCAGTAAGAGGAAAAGAAGTACCTATTTTCAAGAACAAATGGGATATTCAAAACTATATAAATTGCCATGAAATTAAACTTATGAGTCACGCTATGAAACTTTGCGAGAGAGTGATTAAGTATAGGTTTAGATATGAAACAACAATATCAGAGAATCAATTTGTTTTATGCTAGAACAATCTATCATGGAAGCTATTTTCTTACTTAGATGTTGATGGAAAATATCTAGAAGCTTGTAAAGATCTTTATATAATTTTTATCAACCTAGAGAAAGTATATGATAGGGTCCCTAGAAAGGTTATGTGGTGGGTTTTGGAAAGAAAGAAGTTCCTTTAAAGTATATTAGGTTGATTATAGATATGTATTATGAAGCTGTAACTAGTGTGAAAATAAGTGGAGGCATCACATGTGAGTTTTTATCACTATAGATTGGACTAGCATTAAGTCCATATCTCTTTACATTAGTGATGGATGAGCTCACTAAATTGATTTAAGAGGAAGTCCCTAAGTACTTATGCTTTTTGCATCTGATATAATTTTAGTGGATGGAATTAGAAGTGGAGTTAATATAAATTTAGAAATTTGGTGAGATGCATTAGAATCTAGTGGCTTTCGATTAAATAGGACTGAAACGGAATACATGCAATGTAAGTTTAATGAAAGTAGATACAAAGTTGAAGGGGCAACAAGACTTGATGGTCAAGATATACAAAAGAGTGAGAGTTTTCAATATTTTTGGATCAATAATTCATGAAGATGGAGAGAATGTGAATTATGGGATAAAAGCAGGGTGGATAAAATGAAGAAATGCATGAAGAGTATTGTGTGATCATATAATACCTATTTTTTTAAAGTGAAAATTTTGTGAGCCTGCTATAAGACCAACTATGCTATGTGGTATTGAATGTTGGGCTGTTAAAAAGCAGCATATTCATAAAATGGGTGTAGTTGAAATCAGAATGTTAAGATGGATAATTGAAAATACATGAAAAATAGGACACGAAATGAGTAAATCTACTTAAAGATAAGGGTAACCTCTGTTAATGAAAAAGCGAGAGAAAGTTGCTTGAGATGATTTGGTCATATGAAGAGGAGAGCAATTAATGCATAGGTAAGAAAGTATGAGTTTATTCAAGTTAAGGGAATGATAGAAGGAAGATGAAGACCAAAAATAACATTAGTAGAAGTAGTTAAAAAAGACATGCATGTCAATTAAGAGAGTAACAAAGACTATGTTAGATAGAATAGAAGTGAGAAAAAGAATACATATGACTGATTTTGACTAATCTTGTTAAGGATCTATGATTGACCCCAAAAAATTTGGGATTAATGCATTGTTATTGTATGGATGAAAAAGTTAATAAAAGTATTTCGACATCTAAACAATATCAAAATTTCAGATCATTCTTCATAGTTTATCCCTGCTATAGAGGCTCACCTGCAAATTTTTAAAGCATATTGTTCCAACTTCTGGCCAGTTATTTGGTGGTTTGCTCTCTTCAATCACAAGCGGTGCTTCACTTGTTATGTTTGAGTACTGAAGAATTCTTTCAACTGATATCATCATATTTTCTGCATCGCATATGTTCCATATAACTGAAGCTTGCAAAACATTCAAATTCATTCCATATGTCACTGCCAACCCTGCAATGCCTGTAAAAGTTCCAATTCCGGATTAGTTCTCTCTTCATGACTAAAGTTTTTTTTTTTTTTTTCATATTTTTTAAAGAAATTGTTTTTGCTTGTGAGAAAATGGGCCACTAATCGAGTAAGCATCTGATGCAATGCATAGTTCTCTGCAGTCAGTCCTAATTTCTCTTCCCCAGGAGATTTTCTACCCCCCAATCTAAAGGGAGCAAATGATTGACAATGGTTTCTACTTGGAGGTCATTGTAATGCATAGTTTTTAAAAACATTAGTGATACTCACTTGGATTGATAATTCCTTCAGGAAGTGTCACCAGTAAAAGCAATGAGAAGGCAAAGACGAAATTGGATAGCAAATTCAGTCTGAAAGAAAACCATTCCATTGCTGACACACTATGAAACCATGGCCTTGAGTGGTTGTCGACAAGACCAACGTTTCCATTGATAAAACGGTCTTCTTGATCAAAAGCACGGATTGTTGCAGCTCCTGAGAGTGATTCTGCAAAGTGGTGGAGGATAGGTGCTCGTTGTATACGTGATAAGCGGGCCAGTTCTCTTGCTGTTCGTATGTAATATTGCTGAAGTAATCACAATTAATTATTAATCAGCATCCATAAAATGGGAGCAATTCATTCACACACAGACACACCGAGAGTTGGGGAAGGATGATTTGTTCTGAAGCTACTTAACAGTAAATAAAGTACTTTGCTTTCTGTAGCACTAGAAATTAACTCAATGGTTCATTAAGTTATTGTATTTTCAAGACATAATTTTTTTTCTCTCTCAGCGCAGTTCTTGTTAACATGATGAGTTTTCAAATGCTTTAGAAATGAAAATTGTTATTTCCTTCTATAATATTTACACATATTAAGTAATCATCTCTAGATAGTATATCGATAAGGTACAAGAAGTCTCTTACCTGATACCATATGCAGATTGCAGTTACTGGAATGAAAATGACAAATACTTCCCATGCCACCTGAGACATTACTGCAATAGTTGCTAGCATCTGTATTATTGAGAAAGCACACCATGCTAATTTTATTGCCAATTCTAGGTCTAACACACTTTGATCTGTAGATGCCTGCAGACGTAAGTACAGTCTGTCAACCCTCTTGAAAGAACCTTTACAATTATATCGATCATATGTGGGGAGAAAAAGAAAGATAACTTGAATTTTGTATTAGTCATCAATTTTTTATTTTTAGTGTTTTGTCTACTACCTCTTGGAAGCTATTATATCTGATAAAAGGTTTTAAAGTCATGAATTAAAATTTTGGCTTATGACTTGACGTTTTGTCCAATCCAGCAACTTATAATTGGCATCTTTTCTTATCTTTCATAGGATGGTTGCACTGAAGTTAGAGGATTCTCTAATGTTGGGACAATCTGCTGGGGTGTGGTTGGAGAGGGCAGGAACTGTGAAAGGAGTTTCATTTTGTCAAACTCATTTTAGCCATAGGCCCATAGTCGAAGTCAATAGGTTTTTCCCTTCATCAATTTATATATATATATATATATATTTTTTTTTCAATAGGATCCTTATCCTCTAAAATTCTACATGTTTTTAACATCATGTTTAACTTTTAACTGATCTGAACATGCTTAAATCTTTTTATTCTGGTTGTTGTATATAACCCTTTCAAGTTTTTGTTAGTTGAAAATGCAAATTGTTTTTGTCTAGAATAGTGTTTTTTTAAATAATAAATTGTAATATATGTACTAATTGCATAGATTCAGCCATATTAATTATACCACTAGTAACACCAATGTATAAATTCAAT
Source organism: Castanea sativa (assembly GCF_040712315.1). Taxonomy (NCBI): domain Eukaryota; kingdom Viridiplantae; phylum Streptophyta; class Magnoliopsida; order Fagales; family Fagaceae; genus Castanea; species Castanea sativa. The sequence goes on along the minus strand of NC_134023.1, from coordinate 54,491,687 downwards.
TGAAAAAACCAAAACTGTGTCAAAGTTGAAGTTACCCGGTTTAAGATTCGTCCAAATGGCGTTGAATCAAAAAATGCCATTGGTGCCCGGAATATACTATGCAACATGTTTGTGAAAAGCTTTTGTGATGTCCAAATTCCTGCTTTTACTAGTAGTATGGCTCTCACGAACACGCAAAGTGAACTTCCAAGAGCAAGTACTACATAAACAA